>NC_137786.1:217787732-218387732 GCF_963383645.1 Muscardinus avellanarius
CTGTCTTTAGAATTTTTGAGAGAAAGATAAAGCAGGCAAGGATAAGTGAATCTGAGCAGTGAGTACATGAGTACTCTTCCTACAATTTTTATTTTTGCAACATTTTTGGGGGTAACTTTGAAAACATTTCCAAATAAAAAGATTAAGAAGCTAGAAATAGACTACGAAAATTCCAAACCTTTGGAAATTTTGTAATTATATCTTTATTAACGTCTCAGTGGTCAGTTACCAGACCATATTATTATTTTAGTCTTTAGAAATTGGTTGAAACTTACCGGATGGCCCCATAGGCTTGTTTTTGGCAAAACCCACTTGCGCTTGAAGAAAGTTATGTCATCGTTTGATGTATTCTCCTCATGCACCAGGCAGTATTTGTTAATCGTGTGACTCGTATCACCTCTAAAATTGACCGCTTTTCTGGTCAGCCACTGTCCCTTCCTGCTTCCCTTAGGGATAATTAGGATTCTCGCCTGTGCATTTGCTGGAGTCTCAAGACAGCAGCGCCCACAGCATCTGGCCGCTTGGTGGAAAAGCAGCTCTACCTGAACCTACAGAAGGTTGCCCCTGTTTTAACAGGCTCCCAGGTTACAAGATAAGATGATGAGGCAATGAGATAAGGTGTAAGCAGCACTGCCTCGGTCACCTGGCCTGCCTGCGCTCTGCTCCCACTGGCTCCCGGGGCCATCCAGCCTGGCTCCTGTCCATCCCTCTGCTGAAATCTCTGACCCTCATTCAGCTCAATGATGACCTCTCCACCATTCAATCCTGCAGGAATTCCCACTCCCCAGTAGTATTCCCCCTGCTGACTATTTCCTCTCCTTTTGTAGAGAACAATTCCTCTATTGTTTTCAGTACAAATAACATATGCTTATTATAAAAATTAATAACAGAATATGGATCTGAATATGTAAGAGAAATCACCCCCAAGCCAATCATCCAGAGGCAACTGTTATTAATATTTCATTAACATGATTCCAGGTATCTCTTTACAAATACATCTAGAGAGAAGGGCAGATAGAGACATGATGGGAAAAGCAGAGAATCGTACTGTAATGCTATGGAATAAGAGAAACCTGTCTTAAAACGATTGCATTTAATTTTATTGATGTTTGTTTGTTTGTTTGTTTGTTGCAGCACCAAGGATGGAACCCAGGGGCATTCTACCTCCAAGCTATACCCCCAGCCCTATTTTTTATTCTTTATTTTGAAACAGGGTCTCACTAAGTTGCAAAGGGCCTAAGTAGTAGCTGAGGCTGTCCGCGAACAGTGATCCTCCCATATGCTGAAATTACAAGTATGCACCACCACGCCCAGCTTACTTTTGTTGACTTTTTAACAGCTTAAAAAACGAAATTCAAGCAGAGCGTGGTGGCGCACACTTGTAATCCCAGAACTTGGGAGGCTGAGACAGGAGGATCTGGGTTCGTGGCCAGCCTCAGCTACTTAGTGAGGCCCTCTGCAACTTTGAGGCTTTATTTAAAAATAAAGAATGAAAAATAGGGCTGGGGATGTAGCACAGAGGTAGAATGCCCCTGGGTTCTATTTCCAGCACCAAAACA
Organism: Muscardinus avellanarius; assembly: GCF_963383645.1. Lineage (NCBI taxonomy): Eukaryota > Metazoa > Chordata > Mammalia > Rodentia > Gliridae > Muscardinus > Muscardinus avellanarius. The sequence goes on from NC_137786.1 coordinate 217,789,292, forward strand.
AAACAAAACAAAACAAAAAAACAAAGTTCAGTGGGGAAAAAGTTGTTGAGCTACAAAAAAAAAAAAAAAAAAAAAACACAACAACCACCTTTGGAAACATGAATAACATGAGGCTATAAAGAAAAAGAGCTGTACACAAATAATTCTCTCATTTGTTTTCAGGGCTCCAAGTTAACAATTCTAAAACAACTTTACTTGTAGGCTCGGCCTCGGCTGAGCAAAGAAGTCCACATATTGTAGATAACGAAAGCCAGGTTTTTCACTATCAGAGAAAGAAGTTACAGGAAGTGGGGGGTTTGGCAGAAGGAGGCTGGGATGCTGGATTCGAGTCAGAGATGTCAGGATGATGTCAGGCTTATTGCAGTGTTCAGCTGTCCCTGGGGAGAATGGTTCAAGGAACCCCCATGGATACCAAATCCCCACATGCTCCGGTTCCATATATAAAATGGCAGAATATTTTTATACAGCCAACACACATCCTCTCATGTACTTTAAATTATCTCCAGGTTACTTATAATATCTAATACAATGCAAATGCTATGTAAATAGTTGTTGGATTATTATTTTTTTTTTATGGAGCTATGCCAAAGAAAATCTGTGTATGTCTAATAGGGACTTTTTTTTTTGGTACTGGGGATTGAACCCAGGGGTATTCTGCCTCCCAGCTACACCTTCAGCTCTATTTTATTACTTTATTTGGAAATAGGGCCTTGCTAAGTTGCTGAGGCTGGCTTTGAACCTGTGATCCTCCTGTCTCAGCCTTCCAGATACTGGAATTACAGGTGTGCGCCTCCGTGCCCAGTGGTCAGAATATCCTTGATTCAAGGATGTTCAAATCCATGGATATAAAACCCACAGATATAGAGACCTGCAGTATATACAGATAGACAGATAAAGAAATAAATATGGTTCTGTGCATATACATGTACGGCCAGCTCTATCCTTTGAGAGGGCCTAAAAACACCCAGCAGCCAAGTCCTGGTTTTTAAACAACATTCTCCAATGAAGGAACACGGGCTGCCTGAAGAAAGGACTAATTCTAGGGCTGAAGCAGATAAACTATGAAATGAGCTTGGAACATGTAGCATCAGAAAGTGTTAGCTGGGTGTCGTGGCGCACGCTTGTAATCCCAGTACTCGGGAGGCTGAGACAGGAGGATCACAGGTTCGTGGCCAGCCTCAGCTACTACTTAGTGAGGCCCTCTGCAACTTAGTGAAAGCCTGTTTCAAAATAAAGAATAAAAAATAGGGCTGGGGGTGCAGCTCGGAGGCAGAATACCCCTGGGTTCCATCCCCAGTACCGAAAAGAAAAAGAAAAAAGAAAAGAAGAAAAAAAGAAAGTACTTGCAAAAAAGACAAAGCAAAGCAAAAAAGGTGTGTCGAGAGGATGCCAGCCAGTCAACAGCATCAGCCATGAGGGAACTGCAAATTAAAATGAGATACCCACACACACCTACTAGAGTGGCTGGCATCGGAAACACAGGCACCACATAGTGGGAAGGCAAATTGGAATAAAGGCTGTAATTTACTTAATAGCATTAGACCAGCGTTAGAGCCTTCCTTTGGCCAAATGGTTCTAGGAGATGTTAACATCACGGAAGCTGGGCGAAGGCACCCTACCCTTTGCAAATTTTCTGTAAAGCCGAAATGATTTCAACTTAAAAGTTTAAGAAATGAATTCATAGACCGAATCTGAGGAAATTGCTTCATTATATGTGAATAGTTTTACCCGCAAGTATCAGAACTTTTAAAGTTAAAACACATAATTATTTTAAGATAGAAATAATGAGATTACAGTAATTATGTGATTTTTGAATGTAAAACGACATTTTTTAAGACTTATCCCGTAACAATCGTGTCTGGCTGTGAAAAATGAGGAAATTAGTACCTTTACACAGCCTCCTACCTCCTTTCCTCCGTTCCCAGTCTTGTTAGTCATAGTAATATTCGTTTTTATTGTGGATGTTTATGACATTCTTACTGCATCCTAATCTCCAAATTCATGAGAACTTTTATTTCTATTTTGAAATTAACTTAAAGCTTATCACTGATATATTTTTCCTGGCATCTCCATTCTGAGCTATTTATTTTGACACATGCCTTTGTTGACTGGATTTCATTGTTTGATATTTGTTTGCCTTGAGAAGAATGAAGAGGCACTCAGCCTTTGAGTTCTGGGTACTTGGTAAAGTCTGAGGTCTTTTTATTGGAAGGAAACTCATTTGGGGACCAATCTCTTGGGCCACACTTCCTTACTTTCTTTTTTTCTTCTTTCTTTCTTTCTTTCTTTCTTTCTTTCTTTCTTTCTTTCTTTCTTTCTTTCTTTCTTTCTTTCCTTTTGGTGGTACTGGGGTTCCTGGAAGCCCTTCTACCTCCAGACTACACTCCCAGACCTATTTTATATTTTTTATTTGGAAACAGGGTCTCTTAGCCAGCGCGCGTGGCTGGCTTCGAACCTGCGCGATCCTCCTGTCTCCGCCTCCCAAGCGCGGGGATTACAAGCATGTGCCACCACGCCCGGCTTGGGCCACACTTTCTATCCTAATAGATGTTGCCCCACCACCTCTAGCTTGCTATATTCCTAGAGAAAAATCTACAGCCATCCGATTTCCTCACTCCTGTGACGAGATCAGGCTGATGCCCATATGATTCTTTCTTCAGCCTTGAACTCATATTCATTATCTTGGGATACTTCCTGCTGAGGCCCCACATCAGTCTTGTATGTCCGTGTTCCAGTCTGTGTTTCATCCAAGGTTTTTTTCATTATTTTTTGCATCATTCATCATTCATTCGATTTTTTTTTCTTTTTCAGGAACACTAATTGTGTAAATGGTAAATGTTGTCCTCCAGGTCTTTAGGTTGTTTTTTTTTTTTTTCTTTTATAAGCATTTGTTACAGGTTCAGTTACAATCCCCTAAAAAGATATGTGAAGTCAGTACCCTTTGTCTGGTAGAAAGTGACCTCGCTGGGAAATAGGGCCTTGGTCGATAGGATGGAGATGAGGTCACGCTGAGTTAGTGGGCCTTTAATCCAATGTGGCTGATGTCCTTATAGGAAGGGGAGAGGAGACAGACACACAGACAGAGGGCATGGTCAATGAAGGTAGAGATCAGGGTGCTGCAGCCCAGGATTTCAGCATCCCCAGGAGCTATGAGGGGGCCCTGGCCAGACACTCCCAGAAGGCCCTTGAAAGGAGCAAACTCTACTGAGACCAGGATTTGCAGGATTCTGGCCCCCAGAACCATGAAAGAAGAGATCTTTCTTGTTTTAAGCCATCTATCTTGTGGCACTTTGACATGGCAGCCCTCAGGAACTAATGTATTATTTTCACTTGTTCCTTTCCAATGGAGTTTTTGTGTCTGTTCCTCCAGGTGTTCAGAGTATGACCTTCCTACTCTGTGTCTCTGGGTATACTACAAGTCGTTTGCCTTATTTTAATATGTCTCTTTAATTTCAAAATGTCTGTGTTTGTCGCTTCCATTTATTTCCAGTGCTGCTAATTGCCTTTTCTCAGTCTGCTTGCTTGGGAAACTCTTGGCATCTCTCTCTCTCTCTCTCTCTCTCTCTCTCTCTCTCTCTCTCTCTCTCTCTCTCTCTCTCTCTGTCTTTGTGTGTGTAATACTGGGAACTGAATCCAGGGATACTCTACCACTGAGCTACACCCCAACTCTCTTTTATTTATTTATTTATTTTTTGAAACAGGATCTCGCTAAATTGCCAAGGCTGGCCTAAAACGTGCGATCCTCCTGTCTCAGCCTCCCAGATACTGAGATTACAGGCAAGTGCCACCATGCCCAGCTTCTTTTGGCTCATCGAGAAGGTCAGATGGTTCTGGGGAAACAGTAATTCCGTGGAGTTCTTGGCTTATGTGGCAGAAAAGAATTTAGCACGGGCTAGTCAGAGACAAAGACAGATTTACTTAGAAAAGCGACGGATACCTTCGAGGGAGAAAGCAGGCAATCTGGAGAGCATGGGGGCCTGGGGATCCTGGCACTCCTCTTCTTATAGGGAACCTGGAGGAGGGGGTCACTAGGGGGAATAGGGCAACATGAGATGGGTGTCCTATCTTTGAATTTTTAGGTTCTTGGCCATGGGCTCTACAAAAGGTGAGAAATCTTTTGGGAATTTTTTTTTTCCTCCCAGGAAATGGAGGTGGTGAAGATGGAGTGCAGGGGCTTGCTGGACCAAAGGTGAAACTTCTTCTTTGGGGCTTAGTATCTCAGGAAATTCAAGTGTAAAGCTAGGCCATTATGACTAAAAGTGTAGGCCAGGCGTATTGAAGGCCTTTGCCTAAGAAAAGAACAGGCCAGGTTATAATAATTAGAAGTGTGGCCCCTAAAGGGCTCTTTGTCTAGTAAAGGTCAGGCTCTATCAGGTGGAGCTAAGGATTATGACGTTTTCTAGATTTTAATTAGATTTCATTAATTTTAATTTAGATTAATTTAATTTTAATTTAGACTTCTATATTTTCCCTTTTCTTCCTAATTCTTCTTCTTTCTACCTAATATTTTATTGCTTCTACCTCAAGATCACCTACAGTGTTCTGTCCATGAGGCTCTGTGCTCTTTACCCCATCTCCAATGTGTGTGTGTGTGTGTGCGTGTGTGTGTGTGTGTGTGTGTGTGTGTGTGTGTGGTGTGATCATTATTCATCTTGGAAACAGGCCAGCCATTTGTTGAAGGATGATGTTAAAAGGAGCAAGATAGATGATCAGAGAGGGATTAGGGTTTGAGTGCTCAAACATACTCTAAGTCCTTGGTTTTCTTCCTGGGAGCCCCCAACTTCAGTGCTAAGGGCTTGCACTGTGCAAAGGCCTTTGAGTTGTGGGGCCTGCCCTGTCCTGCTGCCAGTGTCCCTCCTTTTGCCTCCCCACAGGTCCTCATGGCAGGCAGGGGAGGTGACCATCAGAAGCTCTCTCCTCAACCTGCTTTGCCTCGCATGTGGAGCTGGGCCTGCACAGGACATCTCTGATGTGTCTGTGGTCTGAGGACCCTGAACCCCATCATCCACAACAGTAGCTTCCAGGGCGCCATCTGTCAGAGCCAGGCTTCCTCCTTGGGCTCTGTTCCCTTTCTTGCTTGATATCACATGGCATTTAACAAGTCTGTTTTGTGGCTTCATAAAACCTGAAAGTCTTGCTCAATTCTTTTCTTCTATCCAATTCATTGTAGTCTTCAGTGATTTGGGGGGGGGGTACAAGGAGCAGAGGACACAGGCTTAGGCCACCATTTGAAAACCCTGTATTCTTTGAGAACATTCTTCCCTTTGCTTCTGGGACACAAAATGCATTTCTGATTTTCCTGTTTTCTCACAGGCCATCCTTCTTGGTATCCTTCCCCCATCCTCTATCCATAAACTTAGCCATGGAAGTGACTGGCCAGAAGAGCCAGGAGCCCTGCCCCCACCCCTGGCCTTGTGCTCTGCTGCTCGGGGGTCTGAGCTGCTCAGGGGTGACTGCATTTAACTTGCCTGCATCTCCCGTGGAAACGTGCTGTCATCCTGGCTCCCTGGCTCTGGTCTGAGCCCCAGGAATAATAACTAGAAGCCACACGGCTGAGGAGGGACTCTAGAGGGACTTGGCCCAGCCCCCTTCCATCAGCAGCAGGGCCTGTGGTGTGTGTTGGCAGGGGCATTGATCATCGTGCTGGATTCTTGCAGAATGACTCACCTGGAACATTACAGGGGTCACAATGAAGGACACACCAGTTTCTGAATATAAACTAGCCTCAAGGAAGCTGCCTATCCGCAGTCCAGGTGGGAGGCCTCTGGGATTCCTGAAGCTCCTATCTGGCTCCATCAGGAGCCAAGGAAAAGAGAGCAGGGCCTGGTATAGTGAGGGTCAACAGAGACCCCCAGACCCCTGGACCTGCCGACTGATTGACCTGTGGGGCCACTGTCTGCTCTCACCCGTGTCTCCATCTGATGGTGAGTGGGTGGCCTGGAGGACTCCGGAGCCCCCAGCAGGGCGGCTCCAGGAGCCTGGGTCCCATCCCACCCATCCAGTAGCCCGGGTCCCATCCCACCCATCCAGGAGCCCGGGTCCCATCCCACGCATCCCTGGGGGACTGCCCTGTCCTTCATGCCTCCTATAATCCAGTTGCTGGTTGTTCTGAGACTTCTGCACTTCTTTCAGGATGTGTTGTTGCTGGACCCATGCGTCCAGCCATCTGTCCTCTCACCCTGGTATCCATCTATTTGAAGGCTGCCCATCTATCTTCAATTCACCATCCATCGTCTCCCATTTATCCCTCCATATTTCATCCACCCACCACCTACTCATTCAGTCATCCTTCCCTCGCACTGCGTATCCTTTGTTCAGAAGCTATAGGCTTAATAACAATCATAACAATAATACTAATGCAAATGCCTGCTATTATTAATTGAAAGCATGGTGTTGCTCAGACACACCCTCTATAAGCCTGTGGGCAGCACTGGGAGTTTGTCTCCAAGAAGCCCAGGCCGCCCTGATGATCACTGTCTCTGGTCAGTGGAAGAGGGCTTCGGGCTCTCCTCCCCAAGGAGCCACTTCATGGTGGCAAAGATCACTGGCTGACTCTGAGGAGCCTTTATAGCCACAAGCAGTTTTCTGGACCAGCTTTTGACCCTTCAGACCTCAGAAGGAAGTTTACTTATTCCAGGGACATAACCTCAGGCTAGCCTAGAGACAGTCACAGGAAGGCTAAGTTATGGACCTGGTCGAGTCTGGGCAGCCTTTGACCCTCCAAGACTTTTCTGCCATCCTCTTGCCTCCTTTTGATTATGCCTACCTTTTTTTTTCATACTGGAGGTTAAGGCCAGAGGCATTCTACCTCCAAGCTATACCCCATGCCAGATTTTATTTCTTATTTGAAAACAGGGTCTTACTAGGTTGCTGAGGACCTTGCTAAGTTGCTGAGGCTGGCTTTGAACTTGTGATCCTCCTGTCGCAGCTTCTCAAGTACTGGGATCACAAGTGTGTGCCACCATGCCTGACTCTGTGCTCACTTATAAAAGGAGAAGATGGAACATTTCATTCATCAATCCCCTCATTCACCCACCCCCCCATCCACTCATGTCTCTGTCTGTCCACCTACTTGACCCATCAGCTACTTTACTCCCCCCACGTATTCACCCATCCATCCATTAACTCATCCATGGATCCCCTCATCCATTCATTAACTCATCCATGGATCCCTTCATCCATCCATTAACCTGTTAGCTCATCATCACCCATCCATGCAGCCACCAGTCCATTCTCTCACCCTCTCACCCATCCATCTATCTACTCAAAGGCTGTCTCTCCATCTTCCATTCATCTCTGCCATTGTGCATTTCCTTTTGTATTTTCATCCATCTACCATCTATTGACTCAGTCATCCTTCCCTCACTCTGTACATCCTTTGTTCAAAAATCATAGACTTAATAACAATTCTAATAATAATATCAATATAAACAATTACAGCTAATATGTACTGAAAGCAGTGTGCTAATGGCTTTGCTCACATTATCTCATTTACTATATAGCACAATCCAGTGGGTACCACATCACAGATGAGCAAACTGAGATAAACAATCGCCAAACTGCTACCCTGGGGATAAAAATATAAAGCAGACATTACATATCTAACTTCTTGTACTCAGCATGCAGTGGAGGAGACTTATTTGTGAAAATAGAGTATCCATCAAGTTTAGAAGCATAGAAAACAATATAATAACAATAATAATAAATATATGTTATACATTGAGAATATTATTGGTAAATATATATGTATATATAATTAACTGAGTTTCTAGACTTTATAGATACCTTATACAGAAATGCAAAATTATAGATGTTCCAACAAGGCCATGTAAAAAGTCCTGCGGGAGGAGAAAGGACTGGGAAGGGGAGGGGGTGATGCTGGGTAGCCTGAAGGCTTTGCTGCAGAGGTGATAGTTGAGCTGGGTATTAAATTGCTAGGCAGAGAAGGGTTTAACTGGTAGAAGTCACAAGTATAAGGACACAAGACATGGACTGAGAAGAACTGATCAGAGAAATACAAGTCAATCTCAGTGTTTGAAGCAGAGGCATCATGGGAGAACCTGAGTAGGATGAGACTTTCAAGGAAGACCTCTTTGAGGCTGTGGGGTCATTAGAATGACGTTAGTCTCAGAAGTAAATGCCCCCATTTCTGTCCAGCTGAACATGCTATGTTTGGGTGGGAAAAATACCAGGTGACTAAATAGGCTATTCACTCTTTTATATGTTTATAAAGAAAAGACTGGAAAACTATTTTAGAATGCTTGCAATGGAGATTCCTGGGTAGTGGGGTTTGAGATGAGTTTTCTCCTCATACTTTCTCTATGGTGATTATGGTAGAAGTGAGCAGGAACCTGCTTCTAATCTCCTTTCTTCCCTGATCTGCTCAAAGACCTTGGGCAAGTCCCTTCCCCTCTCTGGCTTTGCCCCTTCCTCATCTGTAATGAGAATAGCCTGGTGCTTCCCCAGGGTCCCCTATAGCTGCTCCACGCTGGGGTTCTTTGATGGGGGTCTGGAATGCATTCTTTGGGGCCGATGCCTTCTATTAAAACTGTCCAAAAATGTTTGCGTGCTTTCACGTTGATGATAAAATCTAAGAAATAAGTTTATACATATAAAACACAAGCACATAAAGCACACACACTGTGTCTGGCACATAGTAAATGCTCCATAAACACGTACGTAAGCTCTTTTTATTAAGAAAAATGCCTTTGCCATTTATCAAGATAATCCCCCCCCCTCTTGTACTGGGGATTCAACCCAAAGGCATTCTACCTCTACCTCAGCGACAACCCCAGCCCTTTTATTTCTCATTTTGAAACAGCATCTCACTAAGTGCCCAAGGCTGTCCTCAAACCTGCAATCCTCGCATTTTAGCTTCCTAAGGAGTGGGATTGCAAGTGTGTGTCACCATGCCCTGCTAAAATGGTATCTCTCTTTTGTAATAATAATGTACAATGGAAAGACATTTGCCTAAACTAAGATTTTGGCCAATTCTTGGGCCAGTTTTTCTCACGCTGTGGCCTGTGGACCTGAGGGGTCCCCAAGACATATTATTCTCTATACAGGGGTCCTGCCACTCAGCTTTGAATGAATAACCCAGGTCTGGGGCCCCTGGTGAGCAGCAAATGGGGGCTCTGAAGCTTCCTGTCTACTTTCTCAGTCCCCCTTCCACCCGGGTGGCTTGCTTTTTCCTGAGGTTGGAGGGGCTTTGGAAACACACGTACCTTTCCCAGGAAAATGAGTCCCGGAGGAGGCCTCCCTGCCGCAGGCTCACTCGGCACCTGTGTTCTGTAACATAGCCCTAATTGAAATCACATTAACATTATGATTCCATTACGGGGAACAAGAGGCTGGCTGCAGGAACGCGCCCCACGAGGCCTAATCAGCTGGACTGGATCATTTATAAAGGGTTGTACATCTGCCTGGAGCTTCAGTGTTAAGTAAGGCAGACAGGGGCCTATTCATTATTAACAAGGCTTTATGCGTTTGGCCAGGCAGAAGTACAAAGCTGGCCACGAGAGGGTCTGAGGGAGGAGAGGCATTAAGGTGCCGCCTGCAAACGCCCCACCTACCTGGCTCCTCAGTGGAGCCTGAGACGGAGAAGCTTCTGCCCAAATGGATGGAGTTCCTATCCCCAAAGCCCTGGCTACCGCACCCCTTCGTGCTGATGAGAGGGGCTAAGAACTGGCATGGGGTCCCATCGTGCTTCTGTGCTTGGGTCAGAACTTGAACTCAGGAAGGCTGAGCCCAGAGCCCACGTGCTTGACCAACTTGCCGGGCACAGTCCACCCCTTGTCAGCTGGGCCGCATCCTCGTCCACACAGTGTTTCAGCCACACCAGCCCCTGGAGCTTCTGATACAGAGGAAAGAGCCCAGGAAATCAACAAAGGGCATCAGCGCATGGTGGAGGTCCAGCTCTCCCAAGCGTTAGTCTCATCTGTTGCTCTAACTCCAGGTACTGGTGCTAGATGCCACCACATAGAAAGTATAAAGTGAGCTGGGCATGGTGGCACACGCCTGTAAAGCCAGCATTTGGGAGGCCAAGATAGGAGGATCACAGGTTTGAGGCCAGTCTCAGCAACTTAGCAAGATCATTTCAAAATAGAAACTCAAGAGGGCTGGGCGTGTCGGGTTCAATCCCCAGTACCAAAAGAAAAAGAAAAAGCATGAGTGTCCCAGCCTGTGCTCTCCAGGATGTAAAGAATGGCGGAGACCCCTCCACTTTGCAGGGGCTGTGTGCACGAAGCGCTAGACACAGTGGATGACACTGGATCCTTAACTGTAAAGAATAACCCCTAATTATAATGTAATGTGTTAGAACCATGAATAGAGAAATTAATGAGCTATGAACATTCTGTCTTAAAATACATACAATTCTATGTAATTAAGCACCAGTCTAATTACTATGATTGGAGGTGATAGCAGGTGATGGTCAGGTGCATACACCCCAGATTTAACTGGATCTGCTGCTGGTGTTACCTCGTCCCTGGCCATTTTATGCCGCCTGCCTCTGCCTGTTCCTCCTATCTTACCTTGTCCTGGGGCTGGGGGCTGGGCTGGAAAGAGGTCACAATTGCAGGGACAAGCAACCCTGATGTCTTCCAGAAGAGCTGTCGTGTGGTCACCAGATACAGCTTTGGAGTCGGGAAAGAAAATGCTGGGTGGCAGAGCTCAGGGCTGGAGAGGATGGGCTCTGAAGGCGAAGGGCCCTGGCCCCCAACCACGCTGTGTAACCAGGAGCCAGTCACCCTTGGTCTCTCCACCCGTCAAATGCACTCACCTCCTAAAACTGTCCCTAGGATCGGAGGAGGTGACAGCACATGGTCTGAGACATAGTAAGGGTTTCCTAAATGAAAACAAAGGACAAAATATCAAACCCCAAATCAAGCAGCCTCCACCTATGACTTTAGAGGACTAGCCGATATCTAGGGTGTGGGGAGCATAGGTAGACGCCACCAGGTGTGCACCCAGGGCGGCCTCTGGAGTCCGTATTGGGGAAGCAAGTGGTAATAAGGTGTGCACAGGCCCGCGAGCAGGAACTTGACAGGCACACGTGCATGTGAGCGGGTCCCCTCTGCTGAGGCTTTGGGCCCTGCCCTACAGGAGCGTCAGGGGCCTAGGGGAGGCCTTGGGCAACTCAGGGGCCTCGCGTGTGCGGATCTGAGAGCCCCGCGTGGCCCGGGCGCGGCCCTCCGGCTCCTCCTCTCCTCCCGTGTGACCTTTCTGTTGACCAGAGGTGGGCGCCACCTGACCCGTGGCTTCTGCCCTCATCCAAGTGAAACAGCTTGGTTCCCTCCTCGAGAGTGTCAGGGACCCTGATCCTGCCCAAAGATTAATTTTTTAAGAAAGCAATCATGTTTTATTAAAAGCCAGATGCTAAGTGCTTTCCATTGAACCATCGCTGCGGTGTGGGAGGAATCTTGCACATGAAGACACCGAGGTGCTCAGGGTGCAGTGATTGGCCAGGGCTCCACGGTGGCGGGGACAGGGAGGCTGAGCTCCTCTGTGTGACGCCTGACCCGCGCCCCAGTCCAGTCTTGTGACTACTAGGAACATCTTCCCGTGTTATTTCTTGCTGTAGGCAAGAGAGATGAAGGACCGGGATGAGTAGGGTCGGGCTCAGCTCATCCTGTCCCCAAGACTTGCAGTTCTTTGCTTTTTTCTCCCAGTCTTCTTCTCATGGAAGAGTAACATCGATAACCCTAAGCTGCCATCTGTCTAGCGCTTCCTATAGCTGGCACCTTTCAGATGACATTCCCGTGGGTCGCGTGTCCACTATAGAAGGTGGACGTGGTCCGTACACACGTTTTGTGGATGAAGAAGCAGGTTAGAGCGGCCACGCAGAGCCAGGATCTGAATCCAGGCAGTCCGCCCCCAGAATTCCAGCCTGGCTTCCTTCAGGGCTCACAGAGCTTCCTCTCTGCAGGGATTTGTGTGCAAGGAACCGTGTGTCAAGAGCACACTGAGAGCCAGGCTCGGTGGTGCGCACCTGTAGTCCCAGCTTTCCGGGAGGCTGAGGCAGGAGGATCGCTTGAGCCCAAGAGTTCGAGGCCTGCCTGGGCAACATAGCAAGACCCTGACCCTAAAAACAAAACAAATAGTACCTGCAAGGTGTGTACTACTGACACCTCATCTCACAGAGGAAGCAACCAAGGTTCAAAGAGATTAGCTCAGTGGCCTCCAAGTAACTTAATGTGGAGCTGGAGTCCATCTCCTTGAGTTCTTACCCCAGGCTCTACCTTCTGTCTCCTTAGGAGGGGCTCCCAGGGAACTTCTCGTGCTGGGGCTGCAGAGGAAGGGCTCCTGGGGACAGGGTAAAGCAGCCCAGCAGGGAATGAGAGGAAGGGCCTCTTTTCAAAGCCACCCTAGGGACCCAGTAGTTTTCACCCAACTGTCCCTGATTAAAAATAGAGCCTGCAAGCCAGCTGCCCAGCAGCTGAGCTGAGATCAGAGGCATTTCCAGCAAGCCCGGGTCTTTTAAGTTATTTATCTGTCTGCATTTTTCATCATTTGCCGTTGATTTGCACGGGCTCTTCCTGAGCGCCCCTCTGGTGCCCGGCTGGCAGGGAGCTGGCTCTGGCCTCCCGCTCCCTGGGGGGCCGCCCTTCCTGTAAGGCAGCCCAGCACCCGCTGCGGCTCAGTGGCCTCCAGTCTGGATCCTCGGCTACCAGAAGTGCCCTTGCCCCTCTCCTCCCCACCCGCCTCTCCGCAGAGACAGGACTGCCTGCATGGCAGATCCCAGAGTCCCGCCTTCCTCCCTCCCTCTCCAAGTCCCTGAGGATTGTGCCCCACAGGCTCCGGTACTCAGCCTTCGGGGTTGAGGAGAGGATGGACTTGTTAGTGGAGATGCTGGCAGGACATAGGAGCCAGGGAGGAGAGAGGGTCCTGTACTGGCACCGGGCTTGGGCTGCAGCCTTGGATAGGGCAGCTTCTGTTCTCAGGGTGCCTACAGGCCAGGAGTGTTCAGGCTGCAAAGTCCCTTCATCAAACCCTACCCCAAAGCTCGCTGCTAGGTCTGCTGCCTTCCTAGACTCTGAATAGTTTGCAGGAACTCCTGGCCCCATGAAATGCAAACAGAACAGAAATAGAATCTCCTAGGTTGAGGCTGCTGCTGCTGAGCAGATCAGGGGTGGGGGCAGAGGCCTGACACCCACAGACCCGGGTGGGTGGATCTCCACCCCCTGCAGACGGGCCTCTGCGCACCTGGGAACTAGGACCCCCCTCGCTTGGGCTGGGCTCAGCCCCCACAGGGCCCCTGGCTGGGCGCCCTACTGCAGGGCAGGCCCCGCCCCTCTTCCAGCCTCAGTCTCCACTCTGGGCATCAGGGGCTGCACAGCCCAGTGTGACAACGTGCAGTGAACTGCAGGGAGGAGGCGGGGGAGCCGGCCAGCTGGGAGAGCCCAGGGATGGGCTGGCAGGAGAGGGGAGGGCTGGCCAGGAGTCTGGGAGATGAGCCAGGAGCAGCCGTTGAGGCCCCAGGGAGAGGCCGGGGTGCCCATCTGCCGCTCTCCCCACCAGGCCTCACTCTGGAGGCTGACAGACTCCCCTTGATCGACTGGCCCCCAAAGCCCCATCTGCTGTGGCCTTTAGAGAAGGCCTTTGACCTCGGCTGGTCCAGGCTGCCAGACCACGGGAGGGGGGTGAAGAGGGGAAGGGAGGGGCGCGCCTGCCCCACCCCCGCCAGCCCAGGTGGTGTCTTGTCCATCCTGAGGCACACTGAGGCACATACAGCTGGGCATCTTCTAGCACTTTCTAGCACTCTCTGGGCAGGTCCCTCTGCAGCCCATTGCAGGCTTTCTCTGACACGTCTGCTCCCAAGAACCACCCGGGGAACTTGTCATAAAGACAGCGTCCAGAGAGCCGCTTGACTCATTCAGTGGGTCAAGGCGGAGCCCAGGAACCTGCAGTTTGCCAACACCTCCAGTGGTTTGATGAGCACCGAAGTTGACAGTCACTTAGCCGGTGAGATTTGAGATGGACGAGAGGTCCCTTCTGACCTGGGTCAGATGCTGTGTGACCTAGGGCAGATGACTCAACTTCTCTGATCCAGTGAAGACAGACTGAGAATATCATAGCACCCAACTCAGAGGTTAGTGTGAAGCCCAAGACCAGGCAGGGAAGCCACGTAGACTGTGCCTGGGAGTGGCTGTTATTCTTTTTCTAATTACCTCTATTGTCACGGTGGCAATCCTCCACTCAGGATTGGCAGGTCTTGGCTTACATGATAAAAAAAAAAAAAATCTCAGCACGTGCCAGCCAGAGACCTAGACAGAGGTTTATTTAGGAATGTAGGAAACAGACATTCCAGGGAGAATGTGGGCATCTCAAGAGGGAGAGAGGTGCCTTTCGGGGTGCAGATCTCTTCCTTATGGGTGGCTTAGTGAGGGGTGGGCTGGGGAGGTCTCAGTCCGGTGGTCCCCAGGTTTCTGGTGGTCTGACCAGCCTCAGGGTTCTCAGGCTGACCCAGGTCTCCATCATCTGGCCAGCAGGTGCGCTGGAGAGTCCCCTAAATCATCGTTTTCTCAAGATAGTGTATCTGTCCTGTTACCAATGCGCGGGGCAATTATAATTTCTTCCAGTGAACTCTAGGATCTACAGATTTACCTGGAATTTGGGAGAGACAGGTCTTGGAAAGAGCTGATTTGGAGAGTAAGGTTAAGAAATTTTAGCACCAGGTGTGTGTGTGTAGGGGTACTGGGGATGGAACCAGGGGCTTTTCTACCTCCGGGCTATACTCCCAGACCTATTTTATATTTTATTTGGAAACAGGGTCTCAATAAGTTGCTGAGCCTCAGTAAGTAGCTGAGGCTGGCTTCGAACCTGTGCGGTCCTCCTCTCTCAGCCTCCCAAGCGCTGGGATTACAAGCATGCGCCACCACGCCCAGCCAGCACCAGGTTTTTATATTAAAGTTATATTTTATTTTTCCTTACTGTCTGTCTCCTTTCTGCCTATTTATTCCTTCTATCCAATATCACTGTCATGGGTAACCATGGAGCCCAGGACCCCACCTGGAGAGGTACTGTGAAGGGGGGCCTCCTCCCAGGGCGCAGGGCGAGAGCTCAGCCCTGTCTGTCCTTGGGGACTGGTAAAGCCATCTGCTCAGCCCACCCAGCCCCTCCTGTGCACTTGACACTCCCGACCCAGAGCCCCCCAGCCAGCCGTGTCTGCCTCCCTACCCAGCTCGTCACCACACTGCCCTCTTGGGGGGCAGCAGGCCCTGCTTGAGGTGGCGAGGGGGGCTAGGCAGGGGCCCCTGCTCGGCCACCAGTTTGGGATCTGCCTTTGGTGCTGGGCCAGCATCAATGCCTGGGCTGAGCGGATGTTGGGGCGAGGTCACCCAAGTAGAGGAGAGACAACGAGGGCAGAGAAGCAAGGTTAAAATCCTGCCCTGTGCCTGGTGTGGTGGCTCACGCTTGTAATCCCCGCGCTTGGGAGGCGGAGACAGGAAGATTGCACTGGTTTGAAGCCAGCCTTGCTGGCTTAACAGACCCTGTTTCCAAATAAAAAAATATTAAAAAAAAATAGGTCTGGGAGTGTAGCCCAAAGGTAGAAGGGTTTCCAGGAACCCCAGTACTACCAAAAAAAAAAAAAAAAAAAAAAATCCTGCCCTGCAAGTCTGTCCCTCCCTCCTCAGCCTGAGGGTCCTGGGTCCCAGGTCCCAGAAAGCAGATGTCCTCTAGGCCCATCTGCAAAGGGATGGCCTCCTGTGCTCCCAACCCTCAGAGGTTTCTGCAGGAGGAGGATGGGCTGGCCAGGCAGATCCTTTAAACTTTAACTGAGATCCTTAGAGTTTACCTGCTGTTACAGCAGTGTCTCTGAGCTGCCAGGGGAGGAAGATGTCCCTCCCCGCCCGCACACTAGAGTGCACCTAAACACTGCACCACAAGAGCCTCACAGGACCTGGATTTTGTAAAGGTAGAAAAAACATTTGAGGTGAGCAGGTTGGGTGTTTCAGCAAACATATCCAGGTGGGCACACGCTAAGCCAGGCGTGGTGATGCAAGCCTGTAATCCCGGTACTTGGGAGGCTCAGATAGGAGGATCCAAGGTACAAGGCCAGCCTCAGCAACTTAGCAAGACCCTGTTTTAAAAACAGACAAGCAAACAAAACTGAGGACTTTCACCTGGAGGTAGAATGCCCCTGAGTCCAACTCCCAGTATCCCCTTCCCCCCAAACAGAAGGGCACACATCAAAAGATTAACACAAGCCTGCCGCTCGTTAACGGGACGGAGGAGGAGGGACACAGAACATCACATCCTTGCCCTGTTGGAAGTTCTTTGGACAATAAGCACATATAACTTACACAGAGAAAATGTATAAATAAAGAAATAAATGTGAAGCAGATATGATGAGTTTTAATCCCAGAGGGACAGAGCCACCCCCGCTTCCCCTGTGAGACCTTGCTTTCACCCCGCTGGGCCTTCGATTCCGGGTGGTGGCCACTGGGGGCCTGAAGGCTGAGGTAGTTACTCACAGCAACTCTCCCAGCAAGAAGCCACTGGCTGCTGGGGCCGGGAAAGCTTCGTGCTTAGCTCGCCCCATGGAAGGTTCTGGAAGGGGGAGCAGCCAGGCCAGGAAGGCCCAAGCAAGGGGTCAGCGTGGGTGTTAATGGGGAGCCCCAGAGAGCCTCCCTCAGTGGCATCGCTGGCCATTCATTCATCCACGGGCAAATGTGTCTCGAGCCCTGACACCAGGTCTGATTCTTGCCCAGCCCTAGGCGCCCCGCAGCGCTGGCTGCACCCTCTCACGCCCAACACCGTCATTTTATGTTAAAGATGTGAAGTTTTCTCTTCCGTATTCTGAAGTGAGCCCTGTGGTACCGTCACCTATTGCCGTGGTTTGAATATGGGGCGTCCCCAAAAGGCTCCAGCTAGGCAATGCAACACGTTCAGACTGCAGGCACCAGCTCCAACCTCATCTGTGGGTGGGCTGGGCGGGACTGTCAGCAGGAGGGCGTGGCTGGGGACCTGGGTCACTGGGGTGTGGCCTTAACCTCCATATCTGTCCCCAGCCACTTCCTGCCTTTCCTCTCGCTGCTTTCTGGCTGCCAGGAGATGAGCGCTTGTCCCCTGCCACACACGGTGCTGCCCTGATGTCTGCCTTGGAGTCGGCCAGCTGTGGACCATGCCTCAGAGACCGTGAGCCAAAGAAACTTCCTTCCCTAAGTGTTCATGTGAGGTGCTTAGGTCATAGGGGCAGAAAAGTGAACTAAAACACCCAGCTACGCACAAAGTTTTTAAAAACCTGCATATATAATGCCCCGACCATACTATAGGTGGTAATATAGATAATGTCCCGTAAAATAGAATCGGCTCGACCACGGACTAGTCCAGCCTCTCTGGAAGACAGAGACAGAGTTAGGGGTAGGGTCGCATCTTCACAGAACCACCGGGGGCGAGAGCTGCAGAGGTGCAGGGACGCGGGGAGCTGAGCGGAGCCCGCCTTGCTCCAACCACGTCGCCCTCCGATGCGCTTTCCAAAACTGTGAGCGATTCTTGGCGCGTTCTGAATAAAACTAAATATAGACTTCTCTTGTTTTTGTCCTGAGATGCGTCGCTGGAAAATTCAGTGTCTATTGAAACCGTGCAAAAATTCTGTATGTTTATATGTAGAGCAGAGTTAGAGTCTAGACTCGTCTGATGATAACCATATTTTCTTCCCGACGTGAATGTCCAGCGGGACACGTGAACATCACGCGGATTGTGGGACAAGTCCTGGCCCGGCAGGATGGTCCCCTCTTTGCTCTTTGCCCCTTGGTTAAATGCATTCATGTAATAGTAAATATAATGATAATTACATTTACTATATTTATAACGTAATATTATTGTTTTTGTGTGTAGTACTGGGGACTGAGCCCAGGGGCATTCTACCTCTGAGCTACACTTCCAGCCCTATTTTATTTTTATTTGGAAACAGGGTCTTTCTTTCTTTTTTTTTAATTTTTTATTGGTGCACTGTATTCATACATCATAGTGGGATACAAACTTTTGTAGACATACATGCACACATTGCCCAGTCAGCCCCCACCCGATTCCCACCCCATCCCTCCTTCCCATGCTTGGCTTAGTGGTTGACATCTAGTATTATAGCAATTTATCCAAAATTAAAAATGATAATCTCACATAACAGTTTCATTTGTCTGATACCAAGCTTTTGATAACTTAAAGATAACATTTCAATATTTCTTTTTGCTTTCTGGAAACAGGGTCTTTCTAGGTTGACGAGAGTCTCAGTACTTGCTGAGGCTGTCCTTGAACTTGCAATCCTCCTGTCTCAGCCTCCCAAGTACTGAGATTACAGGTGTGCGCCACCACACCTGGCTTAACATTAGTTATAATAATCAATTGTAATACTAAATGCCTGATTCAACAGTAGGCAGTGCACCCAATTAAATATACCCTTCAATCATCACAGTGGTCTGATAGAAGACATACTTCATGCCCTTTTTATACATGGGGGAACTGAGAGCCCAAGTAAAGAGGCTGACCAGGGTCCTCACTGAGGTTGTCCTCAGTCCCCTCAGTTGGCTCCCCTACCTTCCCTCCTCTGCCAGGCCTGAGCTGGCACCGAGGACCCAAACGTTAGTCCTCCACCTGGGAGGACTACAGAGACCGCTGTCTCTGCAGCACGGGGAGTCTTGAGTGGAGGATCGTATGGAGTGTGGGGACCTGCAGCGGGAAACGCTGCAGTTTCAATAGCTCTGAGCCAGGCGTGGTGGCGCACGCTTGTAATCCCAGTACTTGGGAGGGTGAGACAGGAGGATCGCAGTTCGCCGACAGCCTCAGCTACTTAGAGAGGCCCTTTGCGACTCAGTGAGACCCTGTTTCAAAATAAAAAGAATAAAAATTAGGGCTGTGGGTATAGCTCAGAGGTAGAATGCCCCTGAAGGCACAGAGGGCACTCACAGGCTCAGGACCTGTGGGTGGCAGGGACCCGGGCCTGGCGAAGCAGGCTGGGAAGGTCCCAGAGGCCTGGTGCAGCAGGGTGGCTTCCTTGGGTAGGCAACAGGGAGCCAAGGGAGGTCGTAGAGCAGGGTGGCTGCCGAGGGTTTGTGTCTGAGGCATCCCTGGGAGCAGGGAGGAGGACGGAGTAGGAGGGTGAAGAGGACCAGGCGGTGGGGCCAGCGAGGGACCTCGTCGTCCGGGCAGGAGGGGTGGAAGCAAGATGGCAGGGCCACCGTGGAAGTTCAGCAGCCAGGGCCAGGGCCAGGGCCAGGGCAGCCTCCATCGCCCCGAGGAAGCAGCCAACAGATGGAGGAGAAACAGATTTGAGAAAGATGATCTAGACGGAGGCACCTGAGTCTGAACTCCCTCCACACGTCTCTATCCGCTGCTCTGTCACCTGGAACCGCCGGGCCCAGTTCCCAGGAGTTGGAGAACAGGGCTCCCCGAAGCGCCTCCTTCTGGGGACGCCTCCCCGCCGCCCGCCCTACTGCCTGAGCCCTGTGTGGAAGCTCCGTGGCGGTGGGTAGCTGCTGTCTTCCCCGATCCCTATAAGAGAGTTGGTCCTCCCTATTTTGGATCCTTTCTCCCTCCCTAGGGCCTAACACTGTGCCTTGCATATAATAGGTGCTTGAAAATGTTTGGTGAGTGAATAAGTGTGATATTGGGCCCCCACTGTCTAACAGCTACCATTTGGACCTCAGTCCTTTGATGCCCCCCTGCTGATCCTCTTTGAAGTCACAGAGGGGACACTAGTCTTTCCTCTGAACTCTAGCTTGCTAGGAAGGGGTGTATCAGGCTTCTAGAAGCCTGGCGTAGGCCACTTTGTCCTGTGTGTGTGTGTGTGTGTGTGTGTGTGTGTGTGTGTATACACGGGGAGGAGCGGGTAGGGCCCCTCCTGGAAGCAGGAGGCAGGACACCGGAGGCCTGTTGGTTCCCAAGCAATCCTCAGGCCCTAGGGAGGGGGCGGCAGACCCTCATCCCACACAGCCTACTGGCCAGGTCCAGTAGTGGCTGCACCCTCCTTCCCCTCCCACAGCCCCCCCACCAGAGATCATATGGCCTGAATAGCAGAAGTTAGATATTCTCAGTCATGCTGTGATTTCCGCTGTCTCCCTTAATTCCCGGGACAGTGGTGTGTCACTGGCCTTGGGAGATGGAGATTGTCGCTGTCCCTCTTTCACAGATGGGGAAACTGAGGCTGAGGGACAGGGAGCCTGGCAGAGGTGTAGCTCACGTTCTGAGTCATGCCGGACATCATCGCACTGTCATCTCCCAACCCCACGCCTGGGTCCCCCACACCTGAACTCCCTTGTCTGGACCCCCACTTCAGGATGCTCCATATTTGGGGCTCCTGGTGGGGCCCTTGGGCTCTGAGCAGCTCACCCCTCCCTGGAGACCCCAGAAGCCCTGCTCACAGGCAGAACTAGGAAGGCCGGCCTCTCCTCCACCCCATCTATCTCTCAGGCAGGAACCAGGCCAGGAGAGATAAGGAGGGAAGGCGCGCCTTCTCAGCTTGGGGTGGAGACGGAGGAAGGGGCCAGAAGCACCAGCTTATGAGCTGGGAGTGGGGGACAGGCTGGAGGCCCCAGCTATAAACACCCTCTCTCTCTCCTTCCCAGGAGAGGGCAAAGGGGCTGTCGCCAGAGGGTCAGCTCTGTGTGGCTGGGATGGCAGCCGTGGTCCTGGGGGCCTGTGAGAGGCCAGTAAGGGCCTGGCCAAGTGTGACGGCAGCCCTGGGCCACCTCCCTCCTGCTTGGCTCTGCAGCTGGCAGAGGGTCAGGCATCCCCCACCCACGAGCGCTCTCCCCATCTCACCCCACCCTCCTTCGCTCACCCCCTGGCTCAGTTGTCAGCCCCGCCCTCCATCCTGGCCAGCCCTCTGCCCAGGCTCCCCTCCTCCCCCCTGAATGCAAGCTTGCCTTCCTGTGCCCCTGGCTCCTCTATGGCCAGGAGCACTCCCTGCTCCCTGAGGACCCCACGCTCTCTGGCACCCAGGACAAGGCCTGACATAGAGCAGGAGCTCAATACACTCACCTACAATCTTCATCCTCCATCTTCCATCTCTCTCCACCCTCTGCCCTCTCCTCCGAGCACCTGCCCGAGCTGGGTTGGATGTCACCTCTGCCACAAAAACTAACAGGGCCCAGGGAGTGTCCAATGGAGGGACGGTAGAAGGGGAGTCTCCTGGGACTCTGAGAGTTGGTCATCAGCTTGAGGGAAGGGATGAGGCTGTGATGGGGTGGGCTTCAGGGCACAGGTGGCCCTGGCATGGTGGAAACCGGGTGGGCAAGGAGGGCTCAGGGATGGCTTTGGGAAGAGCTAAGCATCCCTGAAGCCAAGGGGCTGAGGGAGAGTGGTAACAAAATGCCAGTCTCCAAGTTGGAGGCAGATCAAGGGGGAGGAGGGACAGGGTAGAGGAGAGAGACCCAGAGAGACAGGCTATTGCAGAGAGAGACAGCCAGCTGCCCCAGACCCCATATCTGCCTGGGCTGTGTGCTGGGAGGCCAGAGGTGCCCCAGGCCTTGACTGTGGCCCGTCCTGCCCCAGGGTGGGGCAGCTGGCTGGGGGAGGTCAAGGAACCGGTGATTCACTCTGAGGCTGCTGCTCTTGGAGATGGAGCCCTATAAGAGGCTGTGCACACAGTGGGGACCACTCCGAGCATCCTCTGGCCTCCAGCCCAGCCCCTCTGGGACACAGACAGTGGTTTGAAGAACAGGCTCTTTTGGTATACAAACTGATGAAAATATGGTACAGACTAGCCCAGGACCTGGGGTGGGCTCTGCTGTGTGATGGTTTGAGTGTGTTCCCAAAAGTTTACAAGTAGGAAAGTCGGTTCCTAAAGCGACATAGTTGAGAGGTGGGGCATTCTAGGAGTGAGCGGGTGAGGAGCGGCCCTGGCTGGATTAATGCCCTTTTTAGGGAGTGGGCTCCTGGTGGCTGGACAAGTCCAGCCCCTCCCACACTCTCTCATATGTGTCCCCCTCCCTTCCACCATAGGATGACACAAGAGGACCCTGACCACACGCGGGCCCCTCTACCTAGGCCTGCAGCCTCCAGAACCCTGAGAAAGAAATCTGCTCTTTTAAGCTACCTGGTTTCAAGTATTCTGTTATAACAACACAAAACGAAGGACAGCATGCCATGGCAGGGACATCGGGGTAGCGAGAGGCCAGGGGAGTGAGGGTGCAGGGATGCTCCTCACATTTTTGGGTTGAGGTCTCAGCAAACCCCAGCATTGCTCAGGTCTAAGTCCGGGAGGTGCGGATTTCCCACCCGCCTCTGGGAGGGCTTAGCTATCACCATGAGAATATTTTGTTGACCTTATTATGTCTGGTGGGGCTGTGACCTCTATGCCAAACACTGTATTTGATCCCCAAACAATTGCTTCCTCCCTATTAGTTTACCTGCTGCCTTTTTTTTTTTTTTTTTTTTTTTTTTTGACGGGATCTGGGGATGGAACCCAGGGGCATTCGACCTCCTAGCTACACCCCCTGCCTTATTTTTTATTCTTTATTTTGAAACCGGGTCTCACTGAGTTGCAGAGGGCCTCACTAAGTAGCTGAGGCTGTCCGCGAACCGCGATCCTCCGGGTCTCAGCCTCCCGAATGCTGGGATTATAAGCGTGCGCCACCACGCCTGGCTACCTGCTGCCTTTTGAAAAGTGGCCCCAGAGCTTGAAATGGAGAAGACAGAGCTACTTACTGTCTCGCAGCTTCTGTGGGGCAGGACGTGTGTCTGTCCCCCCATCTGCCAGGGCTGCAGTGTCATCTGAAGGCTCAGCTGGGGCTGACCTGCTTCTCAGCTCGCGTGGGGGCTTTGGGCAGAATTCAGCCCTCAGGGCTGTGCCCAGACGTGGCCCTGACCCCCACATCCTATGGCCCCTTCTGTTTGCTTAGTCAGAGTCCAAAGGCCCGGGACAGGCAGAGTCTACTACCAAGATGCAGCTCACAGTCTTTGAAATGCTGCAAAGTGGCAGCCCTTCATGTTGCTGTATTCTATGATGTGGAAGTTAAGTTGCCGAGCCAGGCTTCCTTGGACACACCCTCCTTTGACAGGCAGAGAGGCAGAGCCCCAGAGAGCTAATCAGCAGGGCCACTGCCCTGTGGTAGGACTAAGATTTGTACGTGGGTCTGTGGAACCTTAGTCTACAGTGGCTCCGAGTCCAAACTGGCTACGCTAACATCCCTTCTAGTTGAGGTTGTTGACCTTGCACTCAAAGCTCAGTTTCCTTTCTGTAAAATGGGGGTGACCTGAGCCACGATGGTGGAAAGTGCCACCAAGCACCTGCTGTGGGCCAGACGTGGACTGGGCCTCCCAGGCCCCAGGGGACTCTTTTGGGTGAATTAACTACCTTTGTCCCTACACGCACCTGTGTGGTAGGAACCCCATCCTGAGTTCACCAAATCACACCATAGCTTCCTCCTACGTGAACTTTCAAGTGTTTTTTTTCCCTTTCCACTTAAAAGTCAAAGTCTTCTCCAGGCCCAATCCTCTCTAGTATGCTGGCTTGTGGTTAGTGTGTGTGTGTGTGTGTGTGTGTGTGTGTGTGTGTGTGTGTTTACTAGGGATTGAACCCAGGGGCATTCTACCTCTGAGCTACACCACAGCCCTATTTTATTATTTCTATTTTCAAACAAGTTCTCCAGCTGGGCGTGGCGGTACACACCGTAACCCCTGTAGTTGGGAAGCCGCGACAAGAGGATGGAAGGTTCGAGGTGTCTTTGAATGTAGCCTAGGTTACCTTGGCAACGTAGTAAGACTCTCAGCCACCTACTGAGACACTATTTCAAAATAAAATATAAAATAAAATAGGGCTGGGAGTATAGCTCAGAGGTAGAATGCTCCTAGGTTGAATCCCCAGCACAACAAGACAAAATGAGATAGGGCCTCACCAAATTGCCGAGGACCTCGGTACATCGCTGAGGCTGGCCTCGAGACTTTGGTTCTCCTGACTCAGTTTCCCAAGAGCCAGTGCCACCATGCCCGGCTTCTAGCTCTTTCCAGGCTCTCGCACGCCCAGAGCTTCCTGAGCGGCTCCCTTGCTCCATACAATCCCTGCTCAGGAGTCATCTGTTAGAGGGGTCCCCGGACTCCAGACTTGAATCCCGGTCCTGCTCTCAGTGCCAACCCCTTTCTCCATGGCGTAGCACCTGACGGCTCATTCTGCCGACACTGGTTGCTTCTTTATTGTCCGCCTCCCTCGCTAGTCTGCAGACCCCACGTGCAGCCGCTTCAGGCACCAGCCTATCACCGAAACCCAGCACAGCACCCAGAGGTGCTGCCAATACTTGTCAAATGAATGAAGGACTGGATGAAAGCATTGGGCCACGGAGGAGCCTGGCCCTGGAAGGCATTCCTGACTGTGCAGCTGGCTCGCCTGCCCCTCAAGAGAATAGGGTGAGAAGGAATTCTCTGGAAAGAGCTGAAGAGGAGCTCCCCGCTGCTGCCTGGGGCAGGGCCAGGCACGCAGGCAGGGGCTCTGCAGCCAGACTCGCACCAGCCCCAGCTGCCATGGGCCGCCACGCCCAGAGTCACACCTGAGACCCAGCCTCCCGTCCCCAGGAACGGCGGGTTTCCTTGCTACCAGTGGCCCTGCTCAGCTGTGACCACTCCGGGCCGAGGTGCCAGCGGGCAGGCGAGACCAGGCCAGAGACGGCAGGCCAGCAGGCAGGGCCCAGGGTCCCAGCAAAGCCGACGGAGCCAGGAGCTGAGCACGGTGCCCATACTCCTCAGGAAGGTGCCGCTGCCGATCCAGGAGCACCAAAGCCATCTCTCTCGTGTCTTTTCATTTTGAGCAACTGAGTCAGAGCAGAGACTTCAGTTTCTATTGTACAGATGAAGAACACAATAATGAAAACCCGTGGATGTGAATGCACCTGCAAACACAAACACTCACAGCTCCTGGTTACTGAGCTGTCACCAGGTGTCGCTGGCTGATCTGTGAACTCCCAAATTTTTTTAAATTTTTATTTATTTATTTATTTATTTATTTATGGCAGTACTAGGGTTCCTGGAAGCCCTTCTACCTCCAGGCTACACTCCCAGACCTATTTTATATTTTTTATTTGGAAACAGGGTCTCTTAAGCCAGCGAGGCTGGCTCCGAACCAGCGCGATCCTCCTGTCTCCGCCTCCCAAGGGGGATTACAAGCGTGCGCCACCACGCCCGGCCTAACTCCCAAAATTTGCGCCAGAGTCCTAACCTCCGGCACCTCAGCACGTGACTGGACTCGAAGACAGGATCTTCAAAGAGGTTAATTATGTTAAAGCGAGGCCAATCTGAAGGGTGTCTGTCTGGAAGGAGGAGAGGACACAGACACTCACACAGGGGACAGCTGAGGGAAGACACCATCACAGGCCAAGGAGCAGGGCCTCAGAACAAACAAACCAAGCCTGCCAGTGCCCCCGTCTCGGACTTCCAGTCTCCGGAATTGTGAGAGAGTCGGTGCCTCTCGTGTGAGTCAGCCGGCCAGGCGCTTTGTTAGGGAAACCTTAGCAAACTAATACACCGCATACAGTTATAGGGTTCACTTTTCTTCTTCTCAAAAGTACCATCAAGAGAAAGAGGCCCATTTTCTTCAGGCCTGTGGGTGTTGTTGTTTGAGCATATTGTGTCTGGAGATGCTGCAGCCATTTTGCCACCATGAGGTAAGCAACGGTTGCTAATCAAAAAAAAAAAAGAAAAAGAAAAAAAAAAAGAAGAAGGAACTAAGTCAGTGATGATGTCATTGAGCCACAAATTACTCACTGTAGTTCTGGGTTTTCTCTACAGAAGACTCTGAAATTCCCTTGCTGTTTAGGCCAATTTGCATAGGGCGTCCTCTTTGCAGCCACTTTTATGTAGACTTCTGCTGACAGATACAGACCCCAGCTGCACTGCAGGAGGGTTCATACCTCCCAGCAGACAACATGCACGCTTGCTGGGGCTCCCCTTTCTACTCAGATGTTCATCTCTCTGGGCTGTGTCGGGCTGCCTTGGCCCTGACATTTTTCTGATGGGACAAGGTCCCTGTAATCTGAAACTATTTGGCCTCTGGTGCCACCTTGGGAGGCAAGGAGGACCCAAAGGCTGTGGCTAGGGCCAAGAAGGTTTTTTGTTTCTAATTAAAAAAAAAATATATGTTTTGGTACTGGGGATTGAATCCAAGGACATTCTACACCTTGAGCGATACTCCCAGCCTGATTTTATTTTTTATTTTGAAATAGGGTCTTGCTAAGTTGTTGAGGGTCTCGTTAAGTTGCTAAGGCTAGCCTAGAACTTTCGATCCTCCTGTCTTAGCCTCCCAAGCGCTGGGATTCCTGATGTGCAGCACCTCGCCCGCTCAAGGAGAGTTCCATCAGAGCTGAGACAGTGGACCTCAAATGAGTTCACCCTGGGACACTGTGAGCCTCAGTTTCCCCTGCTGTACAGCAAGAGCGATAATAGTACCTACCTCTGTGGCTTGTCATGGTGGTTAAATGAGAGGGTGTGAAATGCTTAGAACAGTATCCAGCCCACGGTGAGTAGTCACGGGTCTCCGCTATTTCCATCCCTACTGTGACATCTGCCCCTCTCTTCCTGGTCATCCAGCCCCAGCTCCGACCCGGCCCCCTCCCACCTGCAACAGCAGCACTGGTTGTCCCAGGTAGCAGAGCCGCTCCATGGTGTATATCGAAACCCAAGAGCCCCCCCCCAGGCGTGACTGGAATCCGGCAGAGGGTCCCCGGGGTCCTGCCGCACAGCCTGCCGAGACCACCGCCTCCTCTTCCCACTCGGCTGGATGTGTGGGAGGCTTCAGAGCTGCCATGAGAGGCCACCATCGCCTTGTGGCCCTGGTGTGACGTGACCGCGCCTCTGCGCACCCCAATTCAGTCCCCACACAACCCTCCCAAGGGGTGGGCAGCCTATCCCCAAAGAGGAAACTGAGGTCATTAAGGAGGACCGCAGGGTGATGAAGTCACTTTTTCTCCGAGCAGGAAGGACCGCAGAGTCCAGTGACACTCAGCCCTCCCTAGGCAGAGCGCCTGCATCCTCCCCTCCCCCGCACACCGGGAAGTGGCCATTTGATGACCCGCCCCCACCCAGCTGGACCACACTAAGGGTCCATATTGCGCTGCTGTAATTATTTATGAGTCCACTGTCTGCAAAACATCATGCTGGGCACCGTGTTTTGAGATCCTTCTTGGGGATGTGAGATTTAGCTTAGCACTAGGAAGGCTCTGAGAAGTCCTGCAACCAACAGAACTATTTGACCCCACGTCAAACTACTGGTTTCTGTGTGGCAGCTCCCTTCCCTGAGGACCCCATCGCACAGGGACAATGCCCAGAGCATGCTCTTGGGAGCGATCACTCCAGAGGGAGGGAGAGCCGGGGGGAGTCTTTCCAGAACCTTTGGAGAGAACTCACCCGGACAAATCCACTTTCCCTGCAGAGGGGCCCAGGGCTGGCAGGGCACACAGGGCGAGCCTCGGGCTTGCAGCCTGTGTTAGTCAGCTTTGCGTCGCTGTGATAAATGACGTGGAGGAGGAAGGGTAGACTCTGGCTTATGGGTGCAGAGCTCTCAGTTCAGGGCTGGCTGGCTCTGCTGACAACACCGTGGTGGAAGGGGATAGTGGAAGGAAGCTTCTCAGCTCGTAGCAGCTGGAAAGGAGAGAGAGAGAGAGAGAGAGAGAGAGAGAGAGAGGAAGAGAGAGAGACAATCCCCAGGTGCACACCCCCAGTGATTGTGTGTGTGTGTGTGTGTGTGTGTGTGTGTGTGTGTGTGTCACTGGGATGTAACCCAGGGCCATTCTACCTCTGAGCTGCACCCTCAGCCCTATTTTTTTTTTTTTATTGAAACAGGGTCTCACTGAGTTGCAAAGGGCATCACTAAGTAGCTGAGGCTGTCCTTGAACCACGATCTTCCTGTCTCAGCCTCCCAAATGCTGGGATTACAAGTGTGCACCACCACGCCCGGCTGCCCCCCCCACCCTGTGATCTAGTGCTTGCAATGAGGCTCCTACAGTTTTCTCTACTTGCCAATAATGCCATCAGATGATGAGTCCTTCAGTGGGTAACCTGCCGATGCCGTCAGAGCAGCCATGGTCCAGCCTGTCCCCAAAGCCCTGCCTCCGAATACTATGACGTCAAGGGCCAGGCCTTCAACACACGGGCCTCAGGGAGCCTCCAGATCCACGCTGTAGCAGAGTCTCAGAAACATGGGAAATATTCGTGAACATGGCTAATAGATCTGGATGTCACCAAATCCTGGTGCCTGCCCCAATTTCCCAAGTCAAATAACTAGAAGAAGTCTTTGAGATGAAGGAAAAAGAATTTGCTAATTTGCTAGAAAATCAGAGAAGTTACTGAACTTAAGTCTTCAGGAACAAGCCCTGGGTTCTCCCCAAACAAAGAGACCAAGTCCCTTTTAAGAGTCAGCGCTTCAGGGTCATGCTGGTGTCTTATTAGAAGGGAACAGTTCTTGTCTGAGTCTGCCTTGAGCCAGTTCCTATGCAGATCCACAGGCGCCAGGTCCCCTTCAGCCAGTAAACAGATAAAACATGTTATTTATTAACAGAGGGTGAAGGTAGTGGGTGGGGGGCCAGGAGGAGAAATATCAGCTTGGAAAGAGGCCATCTATTGGTCGCCAGGGTCAGAGGCAGGCCCATCACACGGGGAAGAGGCAAAGGGAGATAAACAGGTGGTCCCCACCCCAGAGGAATGAGCCCGCTGTGGAGGGTGATGAAGGGGCGGCCGTGAGGACAGCCAGGGGTAGGGCGAGGGTCTGGGGAGACAGGGCTGGCTGGAAGTGTTCAGTGCTGGAATGAAAACCATCCAGGAACTTTGAGCAGCAAATGAATGAATCAGGGGACTAGGAGTTTGCAACACCACAGGGAGGCTGCAGAAGGTGAGATGACTCTGGAACGGTGAGCCAAATACATTTTCCTTCATTACAAACAACCCAGTCTCAGGCATTTTGTTATAGCAACAACAAACCAGGCAGAGACACTGCCCAAACACATCTCTCCAGCTCCTCGCCCAGCCTCCACTCACTCTCGTTTGTTCCCTCACCCAGCATTATTTAGCATCTGATCTGGCAGACACTGAACCAGGCAGGGGGGCTCCAGCCTTTATGGCACTTACAGCCTCCCCATCACATCCTTCCCCACCCCAGTGCCTTTGCACAAATGATATTATTAGCCTCAAAATACCACTCGTCTCTATCTCCTACACACCCCCGTTCATTCATGGAATGAATGAGTGAGTGAATGAATGAATGCTGGTAAGGATTCAGCAGCTGCCATCGTGGTCTGACCACACCTGGCTGCTGGTGTCCTGACCGTGGCCCCAGCCGGGACGAGCTCACCATGGGTCTAACTTCTCCGTTCAAATGAATGAAAGCGAAGTCCTTGGACAGTCACAGTGGGCTCTTCTGGCTGGGAAGGAGGAGGGGCGTGAGGGGCCTGGGGGGCCGGGGAGGTGTTTTTGGTCCCTGTTAGTCGGCATCACCGGTGCCAGCAGCCCCCGTGGCCTCTGAGGATGAAGGTAACCATGGCAACCAGGCAGGGAGCGGGCGTGGATGGAGCCAGGTCCACAGGGAGGCCTGAACCAGGCTGGGCCCGGGGCGCTCTGTGGGATCGGGGTGGGGGCAGGACACGGGGTGCCTCAGAGGCGGGTGGGGGTGCGGCTGGAGAAAGGGGGGTCGTGTGTAACGCACAGATTGAGGGCTCCAAGCTGACTGGCTGTGCTTTTGCTTCGTACAGCACGGGGCTCTCTGGGGCCCAGCTCTCTTCTCTTGAGAATCAAGAGAGATGAGAGAGTGAGCTTAGAGCAAGAGAAGAAGACAGATGCTGGTAAGAGACAGGCCACGGCCGGAGGACCCAGGGCGAGGACGGACGAGAGCCTGAGCAGAGAAAGAAACAGAACGGCAGCAGAGAGAAGCACAGAGGGATGGGTGAGTGACAGACTGAGAAGGGGCAGAGCTAACAGTGGAGAATGAGAAAAGAGAAGGCGGGAAGAGAAGGAGAGACAGCCATGGGGGAGACAGGCACCAAGAGCGAGGGAGGGAGGGAGGGAGGAGAAACACGGGCAGAGGCAGAATGAGCCTGAGGGAGCAGGGAGAACCCATCAGAGAGGCCCAGTTGAGCATGGCTGACAGTGAGGTGAAGAGAAAGGAGAGCCAGGTGTGGTAGTTGAGCTTGTGATCCCAATACTTGGGAGGCTGAAACAGGAGGATCGCAGGTTCGAGGACAGCCTCAGCAAGTAGTGAGACTCTCAGCTACCTAGTGAGACGGTTTCAGAATAAAAATAAAATATGGCTGGGGGTGTAGCTCGGGAGGTAGAACGCCCCTGGACTCAATCCATAATACCACCCAAAATAAATAAATAAATAAGTAAAAGGCGGTGGGGGGGAGTAAAAGGAGAAAGAATCAGAAATAGAGAACTAGGAGAAGGAAGGGCAGAGTGAGGGCCGGAGGTGGCGGCCTTGGCAGAGTACCCTGGCTGCCCTGTTATGCCGGCCTCCAGCCTCCGCCATGTCAAAAACCCCGGGGCCAGGCGTGGTGGCGCACGCTTGTAATCCCAACATTCGGGAGGCTGAGACAGGAGGATGGTGGTTTGTGCACAGCCTCAGCTACTTAATGAGCCCCTTTGCAACTCAGTGAGACCCTGTTTCAAAATAAAGAATAAAAATTTGGGCTGGGGATGTCACTGGGAGGTAGACTGCCCCTGGGTTCCATTCCCAGTACCAAAAAAAAAAAAAAAAAGAACCCCAGGAAGGGTCCCCGGGGCTCTGCTCCTTTCCCTCCAAGAGCATGGTCATTCAGGGCACCCAGTCCACGCACCAGGCGCAGATGCAGCAGCCAGGCTGTGCGGCGGGACCGTGGGGCGGGGTTGGCTGCCGCAGCGCGTCCTGGTGGCCTTGACCTCGTATGTTAACATCTGGTCTCCTGCTGCGGCTGTGTTTACACCAGGGCAGGTGGCTGGCAGCCGCTGACCTTCCTCGGAGGTGTCGCCATCCGCGCTGGCCCAGGCTCCCAGGCACCCAGGGCTCCGGCCTACTGAAAAATTGAAGGCAGTTGCTCTGTCGCCAGGAGATAAACGTCTATGGAGATCCCTCAAAGGACTTGGAATGGAACCATCGTATGCCCCAGCTCTACCACTCCTCGGTATCTTTCCAGAAGAACTAAAGTCAGAATGCTACAGTATACACGTGGACCCACATTCATTGCAGCACAATTCACGGTAGCCAAATTACGGAGTCGACCTAGGTGTCTATCAATACGAACGGATAGAGCAAAGGTGGCTTATACACACAGTGCAATTCTAGTTAGCCATAAAGAACAAACTTAGGCCATTTGAGGAGAACGGATGAAATCAGAAAATATTACCCTAAGCGAGATCAGCCAGTCTCTGGAATTTGAGGGTTGTATATTTTCTCTCCTATGTGGAAGCTAGAAAGAAAATAGGAAATAAAAGCAGCTTCAGATAAATGAGGAGAAAGATGGATAGAATAGTGGAAGGGGGTGAGGGAGGGAGGTGGGGAGCGGAAAAAGATGGTCCAGGAAGGAAACAGTTCAGATGGAAGTGTGCCCAGATCTGCAGGCATCGTTGCCAGTCTCACCAACGTGAATGGGGAGGGTGTGGAGGAGCAGGGTGGGGCGGGGGAGAAACACACAAGTGCTGTGGGCGTGCTGTTGTCATCACTTTAAATCTTACTATAGCCGGGCGTGGTGGCGCACACTTGTAATCCTCACGCTTGGGAGGCGGAGACAGGAGGATCGCGCAGGTTCGAAGCCAGCCGCGCTGGCGTAAGAGACCCTGTTTCAAAAATATAAAATAGGTCTGGGAGTGTAGCCCGGAGGTAGAAGGGCTTCCAGGAACCCCAGTACCACTAAAATAAAAAATAAAAATAAATAAATAAATCTCACTATAATGTACAACTACAAAGCACCAACCACAGTATAAAAGAGAGAGAGATACATTCCTCCCAGAACATGATGCTGGAAAAGAGAATGTCTCTTCTAAAACTTAATAATAATCTCTCTTTCCTGATGACAAATGAGACCCGTGAAACCCAGTCTCTCCTTTTTGCCTCGGCTGCCGAGAAGTTCAGATCTAAATGTCAATGCTTAATATATCTGTAACCAGTTTCTAAACCACAGGTTGTTAACTTGAACTCCGTGGATCCTAAGCCCATCCTAAAGATCCCGAAACTGTACGCAGAATTACGTGTGCAGATATTTTGGGCAGGAGGGGATCTTCGTCTTTCTCGAGGTTCCCAAAGGTGTTTCTGACCCAGGTTGGTCAGGATCTGTTGGGTCGAGTCATATCAAACACTCCCGTTTCCGAGGCTGCTGGTGGTCCACCACGCCCCCACTCTTCCTCTGTAGTGATACACCCGTGCACACACACGATCGCCTGGTACACCACCTTCCCGAGCATCGTTCTCTGCCCCTGGGCGCGGCCATCCAGCATGTTCTGGTCTAAGACCAGGAGCGAAGGTCACACGTGCCTCTCCCAGGCCTGGGCCCGGAGACTGAGCGAAGCTCTGCCACCCTCTCTCCCCATCCCCATCCCTGGAACTTGACTGCACCTGGGACATTTTCAACCAGACAGAAGTGACAATCCCTTGGTGGAAAAGCAACTGAAGTCTGCCAGCCTGGAACTTGACAAGAGGTGGAAATACCCTTCACATGATTTCGCTGGGGTCTCTGTAACAGCAGCTCGGCTTTGCCGCATCAAAGACCTCATCCTGACCTCCCACATTTAAGCCCCTGTACCTGGGGCTCCTCAGCATGGCAGGACGCGTCCCTGGCCTGCTGGAACCTCTGGAGGATGGAGGGGGGCTTTGCCATCATGCTGGCTGACCCCCCCCACCCCGCTCTCCAGTGCTTCCAGCCCTTTCTTTCCCCAAAGACACGGTCACCAGCCACTTGTCCTCATTCACGCCCCCCACCATGAAGTCCCTTCCTGGTTTGTGGCTTACCTGGATTCTGTTTCAGGGCACTGTGATGGTCCTGGCCATAGGCTTTTGGCTCAGCCTGCCTCCATCTAGATCCTGACTCTGCTCTGATTGGACTTGAGACCTGGGGCGCTCATTTGACCCCTCTGGGCCTCAGTTTCCTAATCTGTGAGTGGAGGTGATGAATAATACCCCCCCCCAGGGCCGGTGTGATGATGGCATAAGGAAATGCCCATGATGCTCAGTGGCACAGGTGAGCCCCAGGCCCCACCGTCACTCTCTCCTCCCCACCTCCGGGCAGCTGCACATTCTGCGGCCTCTTAGTCCTCAGGAGTCGCCCTCTTAGTCTCCCACCACTAAAATATGGTGGCATAAAACACGCCCACAATTCTGCGGGCCAGCAACGCAGGGTGCCTGGCCAGATTATTTGCTTTGGGGTTCCTCGTGATGTTATGATCAAGCTGTCAACTGGGGCGGTGGTCTCATCTAAAGGCTGGACAGGGGGCGGTGGGTCTGTTCCCAAGATGGTGCCCTCTCATGGCTGGTAGCCCAGGTCTCAGGGCCTCCCCACCGGCACCTCTTGCCAGGGCAGCTGGCTTCCCCAGGATGAGTGAGCCAGGAGAAGGCCAAACGCCTCTCCTGACCCTCCCAGAAGCAGTGCACTGGGACTATTGCTGCACAGCAGCTATTTATTTAAAAGGGCATCTCTAGCCGGGCGTGGTGGCACACACCTGTAATCCCAGCACTTGGGAGGCTGAGACAGAAGGATTCCAAGGTTTATAGCCAGCTTTAGCAACTTAGCGAGACCATTCCCAACTTAGATTCTGTTTCAAAATAAAAAAATTTTTTAAAGGGGCTGGGGCTGTAGTTCAGAGGTAGAACGTTCCAATCATCTGCACCACAAATACAGGGTGAGGCATCACTCAGCCCAGCCTACATGATACCTCTTAAAGAGAGCAGAAAATGTAAAACTATATTTTAAAACGACCACGTAACATAGTCTGTGACAAGTCCCTGAATCAGGCCAGTTGTGGTGGCGCATACCTGTAATCCTAGTAGTTGGGAAACCGAGATAGGAGGATCGCAGGTTTGAAGCCAGCCTCCTTAGCAACTTAAGTCTCTCAGCAATGCAGGGAGAAGCTGTTTCAAAGCAAAAACTAAAATGGGGTTGGGAGTCTAGCTCAGAAGTAGAATCCCCCTGGGTTTCTTCCCCAGTATAAAAAATGATTCCCCCAAATCAAAGCAAAGATGAAAGTCTCTGGGTCTGGAGCAGGTGCAGACGCACATCCTCTGTGCTCACAGGCGCAGGCCACGGGGTCATGGTTAGAGCCATGTCCCCTGGACAGAAACCCTCCCTTCCCCGATGCCTCAGCTCCCTCTCCTGTGAAATGGGCATGATGGGGCGCTGGGTGAGGACCGGATGAGCTGGCACGCACACACTTCGGGAGCACGCCTGGCCGGCGGCAGGAGCCACAGATGGCTAGCGATGCCATTGGAGGAGGCTCTCTAGCTGCCCTCTGGCATGTGCATACAGTAGGTTCTCAGTGAACGCATGCCAGCCTGACTTTTCACATCCAGAGCTGCTCTGAGAACCCAGATCCTGTAACGGGCTCTGTAAACATGGGCCATATTGGG
Source organism: Muscardinus avellanarius (assembly GCF_963383645.1). Classification (NCBI taxonomy): domain Eukaryota; kingdom Metazoa; phylum Chordata; class Mammalia; order Rodentia; family Gliridae; genus Muscardinus; species Muscardinus avellanarius. The sequence goes on from NC_137786.1 coordinate 217,823,793, forward strand.
AGAAATTGAAACAGAAGGACAGTTATAAGAAAAAGCTATTAGAATATAGGCACACGTGTGTCTGACACCTCTCACGGTAGATTCACAGACCCAGCTTGCCTGGCCTGTGTTTTCTTTTTCTGCAGTGAGGACTCAAGCCCAGGAAGCCAGCCTGGGCTACCTCCTCTTCCCAGGAGCGCCAAAGCCATGGAGCACCTGGGGTGCTCGGGCATCGATTGCGCTCGGCGGTGGTTTACCTGCACCCTCGCAGGGAACAGTCACCAGCCTAGAGTCTCATTGGCCTGAGGGCTTGCATCAGTCTGTGCGCCCAGCTTCATAGGTGGGCACTGACCGAGGGGCGCTCTACTATGGAGCTATACCCCAGCCCTTTTTATTTGGAGACAAGGTGTTGCCCAGGCTGGCCTCAAACCAGGATTCCTCCTGAGTCACTGGGATGGCAGGCATGCTCCACCATGCCCAGCGTAAGTGGATAATCTTTAGTAGCTACCCTGGGCCCCAGTTGGTCTTCCTCTTTGTCATAGAAGTGAGTGTTTAAAGGAATAGGGGAGCTGTGGCGCACACTTGCAATCCCAGCATTTGGGAGGCTGAGACAGGAGGATCGTAGTTTGCGGACAGCCTCAGCTATTTAGTGATGCCCTTAGTGATGCCTACTTAGTGAGACCCTGTTTCAAAATATAGAATTAAAAAAATAGGGCTGGGGGTGTCGCTCAGAGGTAGAATGCCTCTGGGTTCCATCCCTAGTACCTCAAAAAAAAAAAAAAATAAAGGAATAGGGGGAAATGTTTCCATTCCGTGTTTCAAAGTTGCATTCCTAGATTTCTGGGTAAAGCAATGAGAGACTTTCGCTCACACACTCGATCATTCCTTCACCCGTTAAGAGCGCCATGGGACCCCGGCTGGGAGTCAGGATCCGGCCCAGGCACTTCCCTATCTGCTAGGAGGGATCTGCAGATACAGGTCTCAGAACACAGGGCTGTGTCTGGTTCATAGTAAACCTGCTCTGTCAATGAACAGATGAACTCACTACCTGCTTAAAACATAGTTTTTGGACACTCTCACGAGGCCCAAACTCTTAAGCTTGACATGTCACGAGCTGCTTCTCCACCTCTACCTCCTAGGCCTCTCCCACATGCATCTCAAAGTTTAATACTAAGATCTGGTAATTCCTGGGAGGCCTCTGGCCGTCCACACCCTTATCCTTTTTTTTTTTTTTTTTTTTTTTTTTTAGCTAGTGAACTCCTATGCATCCTTCAAGACCCCAAATAAAGACTTCGCATGAAAAGCCATTCTCATCCTTTCTGGTGGTATTTGATAGCAATGTCTCCCCTTTCCTTCCCCAGCAGGCTTGGCTGTCCCCAAGTCGCCTGGCACAGCACAGCTTTTTACATATCTGTCTCCTCTACCAATCTGTGAGCTTCCTGATTGCAGTGTGGGCTCTGGACTCCACCTCCTCCAGAGGCCTGGCTCTGCCCTTTACCAGCACTGAGACTTTGGGGGGGGGGGAGTTCCCTGCCTCAGTTTCCCCACCTGAAATTGGGAATAAGAACAGTAACATTACCTCCCACTTATGGTGAATGGAACAGAGCCTGGAGCTGTGAGCGCTGGGCAGATGCAAACCCGTCCGTGGTGGCAGAGGTGGGAGCAGCTGCATATCCCTGGTGCCGAGCCCCGGCTGGCACGCAGGGCTCTCAGCCAGAGCTGCCACCTGGAGGAAAAGACGGCAGATGCACAACCTCTGGGGAAGAGGCTCCCAGCCCCAGGCATCCATTCCTCACTTTGCATTCCCCATCCATCCATCCATCCATCCATCCATCCATCCACTCTCTGTTCTTTGTCTGTTCAGGGCCAGGTTTGATTCTAGGGTGAAGCACTGACCTGGGCACTGACCTCCCCCAGCCTCCAGGAGGTCCCCCACACACAATAAATGAGCATAGGACACGGAAGCTCAGAGGCCTTCAGTGCCAGAAAGCACAGGCCAGGGAAAGTGGGGTTAGGATTGCAGTTTTCTTTAATGTGTGGTACTGGGGAGTGAACCCGGGGCATTCTACCTCTGAGCTATACTCCCAGCCCTACTTGTTTATTCTTTAATTTGAAATGGGGTCTCACTAAGTTGCAGGGCCTCACTAAGTAGCTGAGGCTGGCCGCGAACCTGCGATCCTCCTGTCTCAGCCTCCCAAGTACTGGGATTACAAGTGTGCACCACCACGCCTGGCTAGAGTTGCAGTTTTCATAAGGTAGCCGGGACATTGCCGGGAAGGCTTGCCAGCAATGGGGCGGTGAGGCACACAGCTGTCTGTGGGAAGACAACTTCAGACAGAGGGAACGGCAAGTGCAAAAGCCCTGGGGTAGGGCCATGTGTCCCATGCCAGTGTGAGAGCTGATGAGAGAAGACAGGAGGCAGTGGGCGGGGCCAGGCAGCTGGGGCTGGCAGGTCTGGTCAGGACGTTGGCTCCTACTCTGAGTAGCAGCAGGGACATGCAGCCCTGCCCCCTGCATCATACCTTGCCCTGCTTCAAGTGTGGGTGCTGAGGGCCCAGCAGAGGTGAGTCCCCTACAGACAAGACAGACAGTGCCTGGATCGAGGTCTCTGGTGGCCACTGGACCGCCGGGCGTGGAGAGGCAGGCTCTGCGCGACTGTATCTCCACCAGCGATCAACCCTCACCCAAAGCAGGTGTGCCAGGCCCTGGGCACGGCTCTGCCCTTCGGCCTGATGGTGAAATATAGGGCCCCTGCACAGGGCGGCGTCCTGTCCACTAAACCCCAAGGCAGATATTATCCCCCACGGGCTGTGAGCTCTGTTTGAAATCCCCATCTGTTGGACTTATGACTATATGCCTGGTCTTTACCTAACATAGCTGAAGGCACGTGAGCCGTCCTCCGTGTGTGAGGTGCATGGCCGTCGTGCGCATATTTTAATGCTGGGGCTGGAACCCAGGTCCTCACACACGCCAGGCAAGCGCTCTACCACGAAGCCATATTCCCAGCCGCACCTAAAATAACGAATAGATGAACTAAACTTTGGGTCTGAAGTCACTTCAGAATGTGGTCTGATAGCTCTGATGCCGTTTGGGATGGCCAGTACTCAGATAATAATAATTTTAAAAATCATTTTTGGCTGGAGAGGATACGCTAAAAGACTTCTCTTTTGCTGAAGCTAATGTTTATCTATTTAGGTACTGGGTTTGAACCCAAGAACATTCTATCCCTGACCTGCACTCTCAACCCTTTTTTAGTTTTTAATTTTGAAACAGGGCCTTGTGCTAAGTCCCCGAGGCTGGTCTTGAACCTGCGGTCCTCCTGTTTCAGCCTCCCAAGTACTGGAATTACAGGCCTGTGTCCCTGTGCCAGACCGAAGCTAATAGTTATTGAATATTTGCGTTGTTCTTTTGTTTACTAAATACTTACTGAGCCCCTACCAGGCACTAGGTGCTCTGAGCTGAACGCTGGATGAGGCCTCTGTGAAGGCCACCATGGGTGGCTGTCGTAATGGTCTGAACAGACCCAAGGTCTTGGGGCAAAGGCCAGCCTCTTAAAAAATGGAGCCACTAAGCAAACCTTCTTGGGGAGCTTTATGGAGCTGAGCTGTTTGTGCTGGGGAAGCATTTCAGAAACTGCACATGGGGACTTTTATCCACCGTATAATTGGCTTTGGCTCCTCTGTAACTGGGGATAAATCAGGCACAAGCCTGCCTCTAGGTTTATTAGAGGTTTACATATTTGGAATAAAAAGCAAGGAGGCAGGCAGCCAGTAGCAGAGACAGAAAAACCTGGGAAGAAGAAAAATTAGAAGGAGTGATGTGGATGCCTGGAGGAGGGGCTCCGCCCCAGGTCTGCTGGGAGCCCCCAGTGAACTGGGCTGGGACACTTACCCAGTCTGATCTTTGAGGCGCGTCCTCTAGATAAAAATCACTCTAGATCAACTGTAAAATAACCTACTCAGCCAGGCACAGTGGGGCATGCCTATAATCCCGGTACTTGGAGGCTAACACAGGAGGGTCGCAGGTTCAAGGCCAGCCTCGGCAACTTAGTGAAATCCTCAGCAACTTAGCAAGACCCTGTTTCAAAATATAGAATTTAAAAAGGGCTGGGACTAAAGCTCAAAGGTAGAATGACCTGGGTTTAAAAAGTGAGAGAAAATAAAAATAACATTCGGGAGGCTAAGACCGGAGGATCATGGTTCCTGGACAGCCTCAGCCACTTAGTGAGGCCCTCTGCAACTTGGTGAGACCCTGTTTCAAAATAAAGAATAAGATAGCCGGCGTGGTGGTACACACTTGTAATCCCAGCATTAGGGAGACTGAGATAGGAGGATCGCGGTTTGTGGACAGCCTCCGCTACTTAGTGAGACCTTTTGCAACTCAGTGAGATCTTGTTTCAGAAGAATAAAAAATAGGGCTGGGGGTGTAGCTCAGAGGTCGAATGCCCCTGGGTTCTATCCCCAGATCCCCCCCAAAATGCATAAAATGATCTGCTCTCCTCTGGGTGGCTCACCCCGGCCTCCCCTGGCAAGCTCTCCTCCAGCGCCTTTGTCAGAAGGCCAGGGGGGCCGCAGCCCGCGGAGAGCAAGCTGGAGCCAGAGGGAAGCTGATCTGTCCAACGCTTGTTAACACAAGAACAGATCCGCGCTGGGGTTTTTGGCGGAAGGGTCCTGAGGGTCAGTTCGCATCTTGGCACATGAACTAGCCGTTCCCATTAAATGAGTCAGGCAAGATGTGAACATTAATTTGAGTAAGTGAATCAGCCTCACTCTGAAAAGAATAAAAAAAAGATGCCATTAAGCTGAATGGATGTGTACACATGCACGTGTACCATCACATCAAGACACACACACGCCTAGGCATGTATATGTACACATGACACATGTACTAACATACAACATGCACCCCTGGACATGTGCATGCATGTATGTGCATACACATGCACCGACAGTCCATTACACAAAGACACACACACGCCTAGATGTGTACATGTACATACATGTGTGTGCGCGAGCACACACACACACACACACACACACACACACACACACCGTGCAGAGGGCCAGGCTGCAGGGTTCCTTCCTCGTGGGGCTTTGCGAGCTCCGCGGTGGCAGCTGGGCCCCTGTGCATGGCAGAGGGCCTGGATTTCTCCCTGCAGGTGTGGGCTGCTGCATCAACAGCTGGGTCAGTGGAAGGAAGGGCCCTGGCTGAGCGCTCGGGTGCTGGCACGGGCTGCCCATGTCTGTCACTTAGCTGAATTTTGCTTGTCTGATGACTGTACCATTCCGTGCCTCAATCTCCCCATCTGTGAAATGGGGCCAATGCTTGTTGTTAGTATTCAGGACTTTGGAGAAGTACTCTGTGATGTTAAGCTGCTTTCCCAGGGGCCAGAGAAGTTTCTGCAGCGCACTCAGGGTGCCTGCTGCAGGGACAGGGAGCGAGGGCGCGCTGGGCAGTGAGGACCTGGCGCCGTGTTATTTCTTTTGAGCCCTGTCGCCTGGAAGCGTGTGTGTGGAAGATGGGGGCCTAGCGGGGTGAAGACAAGGTGCACTGTTCGCTAGGGCTGTGCTAACAAAGAACCACCAGCCCCGAGGTCAGAACAGACACTCCCCGTGGTTTGGGAAGCTCCTTGGCTGGGCTTGCTGACTCTGGCAGCAGCCGCCTTGGGCCTGTCCCTGCCCCTCTTAATGTGGCCTGCTCTCTGCCCCACCACATGCAGTTTCCCTTCACGTCTCCTGTGTCCAAATCCCTCTTTTTGATAAGGATGCACTTAACTGGGTGTGGTGCATACTTGCATTCCCAGGGCTTAGTTGGCTGAGACAGGAGGATTGCGGGTTCGAGGCCAACCCCGGCAACTTAGCAAGACTCTTCAGCAACCTAGCAAGAGCCTGTTTCAGAACTAAAAATAAAAAGGGCTGGGGGCGTAGCTCAGAGGTAGAATGCCCTTGGCTCAATCCCTAATATCCCCAAAATGAAAATCTCAAAATAAAAGAGAAAGGAGCCACTTAAATTGTGTTGGCGCCTCGTTTTAACTTGATCTTCTGCGGACATCCTCATTCCAAATGCGGCACTGTTCGCAGGTGCCAGGACTTAGGAGCTCAACCTGATTCCAATGTCCTACCCCACAAAGCAGCAGGCGGAGGGAGGGGAGAGGGAGGGGGAGGGGCTACCAGGGCTGTGTGGCTGGCAGGCAGCAGTGCGTCCTCCTGTCTCTCCTGAAGGACCCTGCCACTGGGACAGCAGCACCGTGCCATCCGTCCTTGAGTCTGGAGATGGCCCAGCAGGGGTTGGTTCCACACCCCGCTACCGGCTACTGACACCCCCAGTGCAGGAGCGAGGTGGGCGGCATTGACCCAGAGGTGACTGGCCTTCTGGTCTCCACCCTGGCATTCCCAGGGGCCAAGCACCCAGGTGACTCCTCTGCGATCTCTAGAGCCCAGGCAGGCAGCCCTTACTGCTAAAAGGGGCCCGCAGGCCGGACAGGATATCTGGAGTTGCCCACCACCCTCCCTGCCCCCTGATGGTAGGATCCTGATGTGTGGTAAAGGAGGAAGGCTTCAGTCCTTTATTTGCTGGGTGCCCTGAAGTAGCTCTTACTTTTCCTCTCTATAAAACAGACATCCTAAACTATCCCTATCATATGCAGTTGTTTGGAGGTTTGTGTGAGCTGGTAGGCCTCTAACAGTCTTATCCCAGTGCTGAGAATAAAGAACAGAGAGGCAAAGAAACTTGCCCGAAGACACACAGCTGCCAAATGAAGGAGCCAGGCTTCAAACCCAGGTCTACTACTTCACAACCTGAGCTTCTGTCAAGTAAGCGCACTGTGGGTGGTGGTTATTTGTACAGTATTATTTGCTTTATAAGTTAAGAAAGCAAAGGAAGGTGGCGACAAGGCTCTAGGTTTCCTTTCTCTTCCCAGGGAGTTACTCTCTGGAAAGCTGGGAGGAAGTTGGCCCGGCCCTTCCCAGCAGAGTCATCTAGACTCTACTGCTTTTCCTGCAGAGAGCTAGTGCTGTGTGTGTGTGTGTGTGTGTGTGTGTGTGTGTGTGTGTGTGCCATCCCCTCCTCCCAGCCCTCAGCCAGCAGCATTCCTGGGGTGGAGGAGGAGGGGCAGGCCCCTGGGCCTTGTGCTGAAAACACTGAAAGGCTGGCCATGGCCGGTGGGGAGTTTGTGGGGTGGAAAAATAGAGGGACAGTCAAGGGATTCTGTAAGCGTCCCGGGCCCTGCAGGGTCAGGACCGCAGCCTTCCAACCTGCGAAGGACGAAGGATGTGCTAGGATTTGTGAATTTATTTCTGTGAAAGTCATTGCGGAGATAAACAAATTTAATCATTCTCAGTTGTACATTTAATGAACTGTCATTTTTGGGGGGAAATGATTGCAAATTATAAATAAAAGGAGACAATTCAGAAAAAAAAATCAGGGAGGCAGTGATTAGACATTTACACTGCAGACCGCCTTGGCACAGCTGGCTTGTAAGGTCAACGTGCCTGGGGTGGGGGAGGGGGCTCCGCCTGGCATCATCCAGCTTGCCAGCCGCACACCTCGCTTGTCCCGGCTGCGCATAAATCAGGTGTCTGTCAGAGCTTTCCAGAAGAACCTTACCCAATGCCAGAGGTGCCATTACAGTGCCCATTTGGGAAAGCATCAGAAGGGTAAGTGGCTGGATCTGGTGGCCCAGCAGAGATGCGGAGTGCAGCCTCCCCACACCACCTAGCACACCTCCACGTCCAGAGCTGGAGACCCGGAGGACAGGGTGGCCCAGCCCCAGGCGAGCTCACAGTCTGGTCACCCAGAGAGTTAGTTATAAATGTTGGGAGCCAGAGGCCATTCTTTCTAATGGCTTCAGACACGTTTTTAAGGGAGAGACACTTTCTCCCTGAAAAAAAATTGGGGGGGGGGTACCAGGGATGGAACCCAAGGGCATTTTTTAAATTTTTTATTTTGGAACAGGGTCTCACTGAGTTGTAAAGGGCCTCACTAAGTGGCCGAGGCTGTCCGTGAACGACGATCTTCCTGTCTCAGTCTCCTGAATGCTGGGATTACAAGCGTGCGCCACCATGCCAGGCTCCTCCTTGAACTCCTACACGGGACTTCTCTCCTGGGAAGCCTTCACCTTGCAGTTTCCTGACAAGCCCTACCCATGGGCGCTTTCTTGATTTCATCACAGAATAAATAAAGGGCCTTCCTAGGCCATCTGCCCCCCCCTCCATTTTACAGGGGGTCACAGAAAGGAACAACTTCTCCAGACCCCCGGGGCAGATGGAGGTGCTGTCTCTGTAGCAGAAATAGCTTCTTTTGTATAGGATTCGACTCTCCAGGTTCCTCACTTTAGAGAACAGTACCTTTTGTCCTAATCTACATAGATTTGTTTTCCCAGTTGTGAGACATCACACATTTGTTGCTGATAAGTCTCCAACTCCTTTCTGGCCCTGGCTAATCTTCCTTTTCAAGAGAGAAGGGGAGGGGGCTGAGTTTAGCACCTTCCTCAGGCAGCAGCAGCCTCTGGTTAGCATTTTTATTTATTTTTTTTAAATGGTGCTTAAAGATACATTGTTAGAATTTAATAACACTGTTTAACTTTCATTGTATTTATTTTCCTGGCTACTTTCTATTTATAGGAATACGATGTTAGTTTTCCATTTACGGTAATGATATAACGTATCTTTTTAAAAACAAGCTCAGTTTAAGTAAAACAAAAAGTAAAATAAGATCAGATTTAAAGGGCCCTATTAAGCAGACAGCACTCTGGGGCAGGCCTGGCTAGGGCTGGGTTCTCTGAAGAAGCAAGAGGGTGGCTGAGGGCAGGAACTGCTACACTTTTTATTTTTTCTTTCAGAACTGGGATTTAAGCACAGGGACATTCTACTTCTTAGCCTCATCCCTAGCCATTTTATTTTATTTTTGTGGGTCTCTACCCCCCGCCCTACTTTTTATTCTTTTTAATTTGAAACAGGGTCTCACTAAGTTGTGAAGGGTCTTGCTAAGTTACTGAGGCTGGCCTCAAATCTGTGATCCTCCCATCTCAGTCTCCCAAATATTGGGATTACAGATGTGCACCACCACGCCACCAGTGCACTCCTAAGCCAAGCTTGCAATCTGCCTGCTGTTTCCAACCCCAGACCCTCAAGCCCCCTCACTCCCAGGCTTTGGGCCTCCACCTCCCAGGTCCCAGCAGCCGCACAGAACCTTACTTTTTGTTCCTCTTTAAATTGACATGGTACTTTGTGTCCAGGGAGGCACACACAGCCAGCCTCTCCCTGGAGCCTCCTCTAGCACGGAGCCTGGGGGGTTCCAGTAGGAAGGGCCCATCTCTCCAGAGGCAGACTCTTTGTCCTTGTCCACGTTTTTACAGAAATCCCGCCATTGAACCTTTTCTGGTCCCCTGAAGGACTATAAATCCTCAAGGCCTTTTCTTCCAGCCACAAGTCCGCTCCAGTGGCCCTGGTGATTTGGTGAAGCCTTGATAGAACCAGGGAGCCCTTCCAGGGATAGACCTGCTTCCTGGAATGCAGGCAAGGAAAGGCAGCCTCTTCCTGCTGCTTATAACTTTACCTGGCCTGACAGCACCAACAGGCCAAGGAGTGAGCTCCGGGTCCCATCAGACACTCACTCCTTAGCAAGAATCAGGTGGCCAGGGGTCTCCTGCAGAGCTTGGAGGTCCACCCACAGGGACCCTGTAGAGCGGGGACTCCAGAGCATTGCCCAGGAAGAAGAGTGAGCAGCGAAGCCTCTAGGGCCTTCACTGACTGCTTTGATCTGCTGCCTGGTCCGGTTTTGTCTGGGGCAGGGTCCCCTAGCCTTTTAATGGAGGCGGCTCAGAGGTTAAAATTCTCCTGGGTGAAGTCATGCTCCAGACTGGGGAGGGGGTTTTGCTGTGACAGTAGTACAAGGAAGAAAACACAATCCCCTCCCCCAGATCCTCCAGTCCAGAGGTTGGAGACACAGGTCTGGCCCCTAGCAATGAAGGCATTTGTGTCTAATCTGGGGTCAGGCTCCTCTGCTGGCGCCCTTGGAGTCGCCTGTTATCTGCCAGCCAAAAAGGCTTTCTTTCCCAAGCCTCGAAATAGCTGGGACTCCCGTGGCAGGGAGAAAGCCGAGCGTGGAGGTCTGCAGGGAGGACCCCTCCCCAGCAGTCCCGCTAGGGCACAGGGGCACAGAGGAAAAGTTCCCCCCAGCCCGAATGAATCTTCGGGTCCAGCGCACCACTATGCAGCCCCAGAGGATCTGCGTGCCGGGAGCCCCGGGAGCGCGGCGGGAGGGTGTGGGGCGGGAGCCGGGGCGGGGGGGGGGGGCAGCGGCGGCCCCTGGAGACCGAAGCTGGAGGCTGGACTGGGGGCAGAGGCCGGGAAGGGGCGAGGGGCTGCCCGCCGGAGGAGACGTGCCTTCCCGGCGGCCGCCGAGGCAGCGGCGGCGACTGGAGACGGGCGGGAGGCGGCCCGGGAGGGAGGGAGCGGGGAGAGGGCGGGCCGGAGCGCGGCGGGGAGGTGGGGCGGGCGGCTGCAGCTGCCGCCGGCGTCTCGGGGGCTCCAGGCTGCGGGCGGACGCAGAGCCCAGCAATCCACCGCGGAGCCGCGCGAGGCCGCCCGAGCCCGAGCCCGGACCGCGGCCCGGAGAGCATCGCCCCCTCGGCCCCCGCCCCGGCGCCACCCCCGGCGGGACGCCCGCTCCCGGCAAGTTGCGAGCGCGCCTCTGCGTCCCGGGAAAGTTTCCCCCGCGGCCCGGGCGAGTTGGCGCGGGTCCGGCCGGCGCTGCCAGGTAGGCTCGGCCCCGCCCGCCGTGCGCCCCGAGCGCGCGAGCCCCGACGGCCGGGAGCCCGGGTGCACCCTCCAGCTGCGGCGGGCACGCGGGTGCGCTCGCCCGGCCCCCGCCCCACCCGCCCGGGCGGCGGGCTCCGCTTTGGACAGGTGCAGCCCCGGGCGGGCCGGGCGCCCCGGAGGCCAGTGGGGGCTCCCGAGAGCGGCGGCGGGGGACAGGTGTGGTCTCGGGGTTCGGGGTTTCGGCCAGGGTTGCGCCGGGAGGAGAGGGGTGCGCCCCATGTCAGCTGTAATGAGTGGGCAGGGAGGGACGAGCGCCCGGGCGCGGGGGCGGCGGCGGCGAGGATCGGGGGGGCCTGGCCGGGGCACCCAGTGCGCCCAGCCCAGGTTCCCGGGGGCGCGGCGGGGCGGGGGCGCCTCGCCGCCTCCCGCGTCCCAGCGGTTCCCTCCGGGGTGTGTGCGGCCGAGGGAGGGAAGCGGAGTCTGCGCGGGCTCTGGGTGGACCCGAGGCTCGGGCGGGTCAGAATGCCGGGGTGCAGCGCGGTGGGGGGCGGCTGGGAGGGTGCTGGGCGCCGGTGGGTTCGCGCCCCAGCTGGTTCCCGGCTGGAGCACGACGCGGGCCCGCCAGGGGGCGCCGTCCAGCCCGGGCCCTCGGAGGATGAGCGCTGGCTCTTTGCAGACAGCGGCGCGGAAATTGGGGACACGGGAACTACAGACCCCGGGCAAGCTCGGGGTCAGCTCCCGGGCACCCGAACCCCGCACTGCGCACTGGCGGGAGAGAGCCGGAGCGTGGGCTGGGGTGCCCCAGCAGTCACTGGGCAGACGAGCCGGCACACGGCGATTTTTCTTGGGGGGTCTGGCAGAGGAGTGGGTGAGTGACAAACTCACCCCCAGAAAAACAAAAAGGAAGGAAACTCTATGTGAACAGCGAATTGGTGCGGAGAGAGTGGTGTGTTAAGTTGTGGAGTTTTCTCTATGTTGCTGAAACCCCAACTCTGGAATGCTTCCTTTTTGTAAAAGGGGCACCTTTGTTCCTGGGGCCGGGCCAGATCCCTAGGTGCGGTCAGGATGGGTCTTGGGGGACGTCCACTCTTGTCCATCCTCTCTCCAGCAGAAGCAGACTGGGAGGGCGGGGTGGGGGGAGGGGCCTTGGCGACCCCAGCAGGCCCGTGTTGAATTTCCTAGCAGTCAGTTCTTGCCTGTGGCGGCCGAGGACCCCAGGACTCGTGGGTCTGGTCATTTCTCAAGTGCTGGTGAAAAGTTGCTCATGTTCCTGCCACCCCCTCACGCGGCCAGTCTGGGTAGCCGTGCTTTGGGGAAGATAGTGGCTGGCCGCTATGGCATCATCTTTGCCACTCGTGGGGCAGGTTGGCCTTGAAGGGGCACTGGAGGGGCTGCTGCTACATTTTTCTTATTCCCTCCCTCCTCCTGTACCCTAAGAGACTACAGATGAGCAAACCCCAGGACCGCACAGGCAGTGGCTCAGAGTGGCTGGGGAAGTTCCCAGGTGTCTTCAGGAGCATCACTTGCTGGTTGGGTGGCCAGCCTCCTGCCCCTCAGGTGTCCTCAGAGGCCCCTGCCTTGGAAGGTGATGGAATGGGGTGGTCCACCGAGAGAGGCAGAAGGTTCCTGCCTTCCTTGTGGATGTTTTTATTGGATGCAAACGAAATGCCCTCACAGCAGTAGAAGAGCAGGAGGAGATAGAGGAAGGGTGGGGAAGCCCTTGTCTCTGGATCTGTCTTTAAGACATTCCAGGGGGCTGAAAACAAAAGGATTTTCTTTTGTTTGGCCTTTAGTGACTCCTGTTTTTCTGCCCCTGAAACTGGAGCTAGCTTGGGTCCCAGGAGGCTGGCAGCCTTGTGTTCTGCCCCTTTTCTCTGCACACCTCCGGGCTCCACCTGTCCCAGACTAAAGAGTGTGTGTGGGTGGGGTGGGGGGGTGAAGGTTGCTCCTGTTGTCAATGGATACCCATGCAAACTCCAAGACCTCAGATTCAGCACAATATCAAGTTTTGGGTGCTCTGCTCCTTGAGTCCTGTGCACCCAAATCAAACTGGCAGTATATCAGTGAATGCTCCAAGCTGTCTTTAGGAGAGGTTAATCTGGACTTGGGTAGAGGAAGACTTGCCTGGACTTTAGGGAGGATCCCCCCCCCCCTGCCTTCCACATCAGCCTGGAAACAGCTCCTCCAGCTGATGCATGTCACAGGTGTGGGTTGGAGGACAGACCAAGTGCTGGGCAGGGGCAGGTCTGGCTGGGGCACTGAGGAAAGGGATTATGGGAATTTGTGGGAGGGGCCAGGGAGGAGGGAAACATCCGGACTTGAGGACTTGAACGTCCACCTCTTCTGGTCACCAAAGTGGCTTTGGGAGAGTCACCCCCACCTCTGCTTTCCTCGGCCTGTAAAATGGAGGTTTTAGTTGGGGAGATCGAGGGGCCTTCCAATTTAATAGCAGGAGATTTGGACCTTTGGGGTAGCAGGACAGCCCTGATGGATCCTTCCTGCAGTCCCGCAGAAGGGGCTGCCCCAGAAATCCCCTGTGCAGCCAAGTCCTGTGGCAAGTGGACCCAGCAGGTTCCAAACCCAGCTCTTGTGGTCCTTTGGCTTGTGTGGGCAACCCAGCGAGCAGCGTCATGTGGGTGAGCTGATCCTCCTCCTTGGAGTCCTGGTCCATCTGGTCACTCACCCCTGGCCGCCCTCTGGTGCCTGTCCAGTCCCACACGTCCCTGGCCAGGGTCTCCTCCCTTCCTAGAGGGCCGCCCCTCTGGCCTATTTCACCAGCCATTGGGAAGGAAAATCAGGAACATTTGTTCACGCTCAGCTGGGACGTAGCAAAGGGAGGGGGCTTGGAAACCAGCTCTCTGGTCCCCGGAGCAGATGATGCCAGTTGATCAGACATTTTTGCAGCCTGATGCCATCAAGCTCATGTGCCAGCCTGGGCTCCTCCTGCCACCCGGGCTGGCATCTTGGACCCGCATCAGCGTCCCATCTGATGGAGTGGGGGCAGACAGAAACACTTTTTATAAAGGGAAGCAGAGTGACATGCTGAGCCCCATGTTTACAACTGGTAGATCAAAGCTTCCCTAGGACTTGTTATCACAGGGTCCAGCCTTGATCCTCATCCCCACCCGCGATGGTGGAGTTAATTAGTAAATTTGGAGATGGGCAGAAACACGTTCCCTGGTTGTGGGCGTGCAAGATGGCAGACAGGCAACAGAACAGAATGGAAAAGGTGCAGATCCAGGACTGCCACTCTGTGGCTCATTTTCCCTATTTACTTAGCAAAATCATTGCATGGCGGCTAGAGTGCTTGGGTGTGAATGTCAGCAACCTTGTTTATCAGTCATGTGACCTTAGGCCATTCAACCTCTGGTGTCTCAGTTTCCTCATCTGTAAAATGGAATAAGTAATCATCCCATCAGATTCTTGTGAACTGTCCATGAAATAAAGTTTGTAAAACACTTAGTGCTGCGCCCAGTACATAGTAAGTATTCAGTAAGTGCTCAGGTCATTGCCGTCATTGTTCTTATTACTACTACTAATATTATAATATGAAATAATAGAGTAATATTGCAAGGATCAACTTTGGTCCTTTCCAGTATTCAGGGGCGTGTTTGCATAGAAGTCTGCTTCTGGGGTAGAAGACAAGGGTGAAAGGTTGTTTTTTGGCATTTCTCTTCCTTGCGCTTATGGCGGGCTCTTCCCGAGTCGTGGGCTTCTCTTCTGGGTCACCCCGTCCCTGGGGCAGGAAGCCCAGTTTGACGCTGCCGAAACTCGCCTGGCTTCTGGCACTCGCGGGCTGACATTTCAACAGCCAGTATTTGCCCATTTTTCCTTTCCACCCTTTGTTTCCTACCCTTAGCTACAGCACAAAGACCATATGTGCAGATAATAAGTGTAAGCTGATAAACAACTCCCAGATTCACCCAAAGAAAAGGCCATCTTCCTGGGAGACACTTTGGACTTTCGAATGCATAACTTGGTGCCCCGTTGCATCTCATGAGCTCTGGCTGCCCCGGGGTCCTGCTCACGGCCTGCCACAGGGACCTGGGCTGGGCCAGGTCTGTGCTAAGCCTTTGGGCTTGTCAGTTGCACCTCTGGGTCCCCTCCTTTCAGGGAGCTTGTTGCTCCAGTCACTTCACGAGATGGTCCTCACAGGGCCAGATGTCTGGGGATTGCTCACCCTGGGGCAGGAGCTAGACCACACTTCATCCTCGTCTGCACTGGGATGGTTCAGATATTGCCCTGTTTTACAGATTAGAGTGTGAGGCTCAGGAAAGTTGAGCTGCTTGACGGACTGGGATTTGGTCCTTGGCTGATGTGATTTTCCATCCTAGGAGCTGCTAAAACACTGTAAAATATTTTCTCTTATATCAAAGTTCCCATGAGTCCCTAAGCCCCAGAAGAGATAGCTGAGGCTTGGTCAGGCCTCCTTCTCCTACTTCTGAGCATCTTCCAGGGTGCCTTTCAAGAGTCCGTGTCTCCACCCTGCATTGATTTCTTAGCCATCTTAGGGACAGGGAAGGGTGAGAGGTTTTTGGGAGATGGCTGCTTATTCGTGGGGGCTGATCCCACAAAGCCACAGAGGCTGTAATGGAAAGAGAATGTACATTGTTGTCTCAGATCTGGGTTCGAATCCTGTTTCTGCCACTTGCTCCTGTGGGGCTTTGAGTTCCTTATCTATGAAAACCAGAACAATGACATCTGTGATACTGTTGGCTAATTAACCCTGCCTGCCACAGCACAGGCCTCTGAAATCTCAGTGGTTTGGTGGGGTGAGTTTAATTCTTGCCGACGTTACTGGTCTCATGTGGCTCGGCTCTACACAGTTGTGGGGCCCCAGGCTGATGGTGACTCCACTGTCCTGTGGCCAAGTGTCCTGGAGCATGTGGCATCCAAGTTACTGCAGGAGGGGAAGGAGGAGACGGGACAGCCACCCAACACCCCCTGCCCCGGCTGGCGAGTGGCACGCCTCGCTTCCGCTCTAGCACGCTGATGCACACCGACACCCTGCATTTCCCTTGACCCTGCAGAGGGCTTGGAAGGCTGACTGAGAGGATACAGTCAAGGCTTCTAGCATAGACCTGGTACATCATCAGCTCTTAAAACACAAAGGCTTCCTTCGTGATCAGTTCTGACGTGTGTTGCTCTTTATAGATTACAGGTTGTGTATATGGAAGTTATTTCCAGGCAGATCATATTATGCCCAGAATATACTAGAGGGAGCTGGAGCCCAAGGGGCTGGCCGGGGAGTGCACAGCAAGGCACCACGCCCGGCCCTTACCCTCCAGCCTGTACTCCACGACCTTCTCTGCTGTACAGAAATGTACTGTTCTGAGAACTTTTTCCAGAACTTCTTTCAGGTCCCCCAGCATCTAACTCTGCTCTCCTCCTACTTTTTTAACAGTGTGGAGCATCTGTACTTATCTCTTTTTCTGTGTGTGTGTGGGGGGGTGGGTAAGGACTGGGGGAGAGAGAGGGGAGGTTGCAGGAAAGAAAGCTAGGGATATGAGATAAGAGAATAGTTTCACACATTCATGAAGCCTGCCTTAGGAATATGATCCCCTACACACACACACACACACACACACACACACACACACACACACAGCCTTGGGAATTGCTGTGCATTCAAGCTTGGGGTGTCCCACAAGCACACACGAGGTTACTTGCAGTTCCTATCTTACCTGTGCAGCCCTGGTGGCCCTTTGCCTCATATAGGATGGCACAGGGAAGGATGGGGCTGGAGGACGCTTTCCAACCCTTTTACCTGGTGACAGTAAGAGGGCCAGACCTGGGTGGGAACCTTGACTTCTGTGTTCATCAGCTCTTCATCACTGTGACCAAAATACTTGGCAAGAAAAACTTAGAAGAGGAAAGATTTGTTTTGGTTCATGGTTTTAGAGTTTCAATCCATGGCTGGCTGGCTTCGAGGCAAAATATCGTGATGGTGGGGCTCAGTGGAAGAAAGCTGTTCAGCTCATGGCAGCAAGAGAGAGATAGAGATAGAGATAGAGATAGAGAAAGAGAGAGAGGAAGAAAGGAGAAGCAGATACCGTCCTCAAGGCCGTGCCATTGGTGAGCTCTTTCGTTCAGCCATGCCCTAACTCTGAACCTTACTGCATCGGAGACTGTGCTTCCAACACATGAGCTTTTGGGGACAGATCCGAGCTGTAGCAACTCCTTTGTGTGGCCTTCACGCATCTCTCTGAGCCTGCCTCGGGCTCCTCTGCAAAATGGCCAGAATGTAGGAAAGCTGGAGAGCTAATCAAGCCTGCCCATTGTAGGTGTCAACAAGTTTTGTACACCTCTCCTCTCCCGCCCTTGAGAGCTGCCCTTGGTGAGAGGACAGCTTCTGGGGCGTCCTGAAGTGGTCCCCACCTGGGGGCTCAGTATCGGCTCTGGCCTGGAGGGGCAGGCACCTGGCTCCCATCCCCAGTAGCTTGGGCTGTGCTGTCATGGAATGGCCCTGGACTGTGGCTTCCACTTGAAGTGGGGGCTACCAACAAGGTCTTGGGCTTGGGGATACTGCGGAGGCAGGCTCCCTGCCACCCACCCCCATGTTGCTGCCTCTCCTGCTGGGACAGATTGTAGTGTGCGGTCGCTGGCCAAGTGTGCGCAGCCTCCTGGGGGAGCAGCCCTGCCACCACCTGCTGCCTGACATTTAGGGCTCCTTCCAGCAGGGCGGGCCCAGGCTCTTGTGGCGGGTGGGCTCATTGGGTTTTAGCCCCTGCTGTGTGCTTGGGGATAAGGCACTTCTTCAGCCCAAACAAATGCCCCTAATGAACCCCGTGGACAAGCTGAGTGGGCTGGACCCCAGGAGAGGGTCCATGGGGAGGAAGAGGATGCTCCCGGAGATAGTATCCCGAGGCAGGGACAGTTGTCCCTGAAGGCACAGAGGACAGTGACCTTTCACTGCAGCTGCCACCAAGATGCCAAGGGGACATCCTGACTCCTGGCTTCTGCCAGAAGCTCTGGTAGGCATAGAGGCTGCTCAAGCCTGGGAATGGATGCTGTGGAGTTACTCAAATATGCCCTATTCGTCCTGTCCCTGGACCTCAGCCCCTGCAGGCGCTCCACCCAGGACACATGGGCAGGGTCCTTGGTGTGGCTTGCTTATTTCCTAGAGCTACAATGTAACATACTGCCATGGTCTAGGTGTCCAAAGCCAATAGAAATGTATTCTCCCAATCTGGAGGCCAAAAGTCTGGAATGCAGGTGTTAGCAGGACCCGGGTCTCTCTTGCAGCTCTGGGGGAGGGTCCCTTCTTGCTTCTGCCTAGCCTCCTGAGGTCCCTGGCCATGCCTGCTGTTACCTGGCTTACATGTGCATCACTACAACCTCTGCCCCCGGTGCCATCCATGGTTTCTGCCTGTGTGCCTGCCTCTCCTTATAAGGACACCGGCCACAGCGGGTTAGGACCCACTCTAATGACCTCATCCTAACCTGATTACATCTGCAAAGAGCTTGCTTCTAAACGAGGTCACACTCACAGGAACCAAGGGTTAGACTTCAGTGTATCTTTTTGGGATACAGGATTCAACCCCAAACAGATGGGTAGTATTGTTCTCTATTTTATAACTAAGGAAACCAATGCAAGCATGTTAAGTCATTTGCCCAAGTTCATACAACCAGCAAGGGATCGGTAGATTACGGTCTATACTTTCAGTTTCCTTCTCAGGGAAGTGAGGAGTATTTATGTAAACCTCCCAGCCTGGTCATGAGCATTGCAGGAGGAGGCAAGTGTCCCATCACACTTGGCCGAAGGCTGAGCATCACACTGTTGTTTCCTATCTCTCTTTTGTCCCCACAGGCATGGACAGTGCTGGGTGTCCAGTCTACATCCAGGAAACATCCGTGTATCTGAATCATAACCAATCAGAGATAGAAATCTTTTCTTGGGGGAAAAAAAAAACTTGGACTGAGTAAGCGAGAGGCCCCATTTACATTCTTTTGCTTGTCTTTCTGGAGTTGTGCGCCAGCTCTCTGCCTGTTCTGTCCTTGTCAAATTGAGAATATCAGTTGGGGTGAGTTGTTCTTGCTTGCTATTTGTCCTGGGTGTACCTTTAGCACCAGAAATCAATGCAGCTTGCAAAAGCCAGGCTCTTTTCCCCAGGGGCAGCTGTCTGGGCATCTCTGAAAGGAGAGGGCTTAGTGGTTGGCTTTCAGCTCCAGAGCCCATCCCTCAGGGAGCCCAGGAGGCCTTGGGGACCCAGCCATGGAGGCTGCAGGGCTCAGTTACACCGCCTCATCCTGAGCAAGGAAGCAAAGGCCGCGGGCTGTCACCTGGAGCTAGGCATGTGGCTTCTGAATACAGACACCTGGTTCAAATCCCGGGTCAGCCTGGTACCCTGGCCTCCGACGACCACTTTTCTGTGCCTCCACTCGGCTTGGAAGGCGTTCTGTGCCCGATGGTGGTCCGTGTGCCACCATGTATCTGGCCCTTGCTCGCACCTTGTTAACACATTTCTGCCTTCTTGGAGTTGGGCACCCCCAGAGCAGACCCTGAGCAAGGACCAAGTGCAAATAGTTGACAGAGGAGAAGAAAATTAGTTTTCCGCGGTGGGCAGCTGGGGCTCAGTGCCCTGGGCCCCCTGAGTGACCATGCGGAGCACACCCCAGGCAGCCCCCCATCCTGCCGGCTGAGCACTGCTCCTAGGCACACTAGCTTCCAGATACTTCCACCTGCCTTCTGGCCAGGAGACTCGAGTGGGTGCTTGAGGTAGGGGCCACCAGAGGGCATGGCACTGTGCCCTGTAGGCACGGGAGGGCCGGGCTCACAGGCCTGCAGCTGACCGCCTCTGTTTGGGTTGGACTCTAGTTTTCTACTGCACAGATGGCCACGGTGCACCCTTTCCCTGCTGTGTGACCGAGTCCCCATGCCTGCCCGGCACACGAGCTGGGCGGACTCTGCTGCAGGTGGCCATCATCTCTCTCATGATTGCTTGATTCTCTCAGCCTCTTCCTGCCCCTGTCTGGTCCCACTCAGGCCTCACAAATGTCGTCTTGGCCTTTGAACCTCATGGGGTGCAGGGCCTGAGCTAGGTAGGGTCTGGAAAGGCCTTGAGACCCTTGGGAGGCCCTGTGGACAGCAGAGGGTCAAGATGGGGTGACTTTCACTCTCCTCCAGAGTGCAGCAGTGAGATTAAAGGGCTTGCTGTTCCTTCCAGAAGTTTCATGCTGGGACAGCAGCCCGCATAGCCAAGGCAGACAGTCTGCCTGTCCTGTGCGTGGTCACAGGTGGAGCTTTCCCCGGGCCCTGGTGGCCTTCTTTGCCCACTGGGTCTAGAGACCCATGGGGTTCCTGTGGGATGAGCTGAGAGGCTGGGGACTCCCAGCAGGACCAGGAGGCCTGAAAATGTGGTATTATCACAGAATCAGGGAAGCTGGGCTATAGCACAATCAATCACTGTCTCCTACTGTTTCTTAATAACTTAAGAGGGAGAACTGGACTGGGGGTCCAGAGATTCCAAGTGTTGAACCTGATTCCTCTTGGTTCTGACAAACTTGAGTGCCCTGTGAGCTTCTGATGTCTCTTCTGTGTTGGGAGAAGGGGAGCCAATGGTTCTCGACGTCTCCCTCCAGCTCTAGAGCCGGGAGTCTCCCTTCAGCACCCAGCAAGTGAACCTGACCCCGAAGCCGCACATCCCCTAGAGAAATTTGCTCAGGAAGCCCAGGCGTGGCTGTTGATGGAAGTAGGGTGTTGTTTAAATAAATTAAGAGCGGAAAGAGGGACTTTCTCTCGGCATAATTTTCAATAGCTGGGATGATATGCATAACATTTCCTCCCTTTCATTTGATAATTTTTCCTTCTTCAAGTATTTTGAAGAAAGAAAGTGTCTGATGGTTTGCTGCACAATGAGCTCAAATAAAAATATTCTTTTAAAAAAGTGGTTGCTATGTAATTGAATTTAAATAACGGGCAATTTTTGTTTCTAAGTAGCCCAACCACTCACAAAGGTCTATTCAAACCTGTTGAAGGGGAGAGAGAAAGAGAGAGAGAGAGAGAGAGAGAGAGAGAGAGAGAGAGAGAGTGTGTGTGTGAAGAAGAAAAGGCCTCACTGATAAATCTTTTTGGAAAAATAGTCATAATGATAATGATATCATTAAATAAAGCTGTGTGTGAGTTCATGAGTGTTGACGGGGTTAACATCAAGGGCCTGCCAGAAAGAAGAGTCCGGAAGGCCACTGTGGGGTCTCCCAGGCATTCGAATGGGGTCTGCCTACAAGGAAAGCGAATCCAGCTCCAGAGTCCCACAGAACCTGGGTTCAGATCCGGGCTCAGCTAGTTATTAGACTCATCTAAGTCTCAGTTTCCTTGTCTTGAAAGACAGGGACAGCAAAGACAGGTTGGAGGCTCAATTCGGCTCTGGGTCTGGCCGCTTCCCTGTCCCCTTGCCTTCTCCCCGCCATAACGACAGGTTTCCCCATGTAGACACCCATTTATGTTCTGTGTCATTTGATGCCCAGCAATTCATGACAGTGGGATTTTTATCTCATTTCACAGAATGGGGACCTAAGCTGTGGTGGTGGGGTCTGGCATTTCACCCTGAGCAGAGACACCGGAGGCCCCAGAAGGGCCTGTCTGAGCCACCGCGGGGCCCACCCTTTCTGTGGCATTTTTACCTGGGCTGTTGAATGCAGACGTGGCTGCTGCTTCCTGCAGGCTTCACCCTTCCTTTATTCTCACCTGCACTGGACTTCTGCTAGGGATGCAGGCAAGGCAGAGGTGGTTAGGTCCCGGCCCAGCCCACCAGAGCCTGGGGTGGGTCGGTGTTTCTGGCCATTAACCCCCTCAGCCCTCTGCCACAGGACTCTCTTCCAGGTCCTTGACTGGTGGGCTCCTGCCCGCCTCCACTCCCAAGTCTCCCCAGACTCAGGCCCCGGCCCCTCCCTTGGTCTCTTCCTTCCTCTCTTTCTTTCTTTCTTTCTTTCTTTCTTTCTTTCTTTCTTTCTTTCTTTCTTTCCTTGTGGTACTGGAGATTGATCCCAGGGGTATTCTACCTCTGAGCTATACCCCTAACCCTATTCTATTTTATTTATTTATTTTTTGCTTGGAATCAGGCTCTTACTGGGTTGCTGAAAGCCTCACTGCATTCCTGAGGCTGTCCTCAAACCCACAATTCTCCTGTCTCAGCCTTCTAAGTACTGGGATCACAGGTGTGTGTCGCCACGCCTGGCTGCTTTTGCACTCTTGATATCACAGCCCCCTGCCTGCCCCACCCTGGGTGACCTGGGCTTGGTACCACTGACACACAGTGGTTACTGGTCCTTCCAGCATCAACTTATCATCCTTTTAAATTCCTGGTGCTGGAATCGACCAGCCTGCCTTTCTTCTTTCCTCCCTCCTTTTCTTCCCATCTTCCCTTCTTTCCTTCCTTCCTTCCTTCCTTCCTTCTTTTCTTCCTTCCTCCCTCCCTTTCTTCCTTCCCTCTTTTCCCTCCCTCTCTCTTTCTTTTCCTCTCTCCCTCCCTCGTCCCCTCCCTCTCATTCTTCCTCCCTTCCTGAGCTACTGAAGATTAAAGCCCAGGGCATTCTATTACAGAGCTACACCCTCAGCCCAAGAGTCTCCCTGGGTGCTGGGTGCTCAGGCTGGCCTGGGACTTACGATGCATCCGAGCTTTTTCTTACAGGCCTGGCTGGGTCCTGGGGAGGACACTGTGGCCTGGCAGGTGGGTCTCCCTGAGGAGGTGCCCTGACCCTCCATGCCTTCACTCCCCAGATGCCCTTGGTACCTGGAGGTGCTCTAGGAGTCAGCTGCTGCAGGACCTGGCCGGTCCTCTGCCTCGTACACAGTGGTGTTCAATCTTTCCTGTCGGTGAGCAGAAGCAGCACTTTGTCTCCCAAACAGGATCCAGGAGCTAGCTCTCTGTAACTGGCACATGTTCACGCACTTGTCCGGTTCTGCAAGGCCAGACCTGGGCCTTTGGGTGGCACTAAGGGCCGTGTCCAAAATAAGTGAGACTTTGAAGGCAGAGGGTGACCATGTCTTTGGGACTGGTAGCTGCAGGGTCAGGCCAAGCCCTCTCTGCTGGTTCAGTGGGAGTGGAAAGAGCAGCGTGGGGCAGTGGTTAGAGCCAAGCCTGGAGTCAGGCCTCGGTGGGTGGAATGGGCCCTGAGACTCCCCGATTGGTGTGACCAAAGGCTGGTAAGCCTTGGTGCCTCCCTTCCCTCTGTGTGCAGCTGGAACACAGCAGCACCGGCAGCTGGGAGGAGGAGCAGCGAGCACTGGAGAGGGTGCAGGGCATGGCACAGCGTTGGCCTGGCATGGTGCACCCGTGGATAGTGTCGTCCTTGGGAGGCTGAGGCCTCATGGGACCATCGTACCTGAGCTATAAGTCCCGCATTTCGGGTTAGGAAATCTTCCCATCACACCTCTTCTGCCAGGGGGTGAGGTGTGGCTGGAAGACACCCCGCCTGCAGCTCGCTGGACAGTCTTGCCTGGGCCTCCTGGTGCAGACCGACTGGACGGGCACCTTGTCCTGACCCAAAGCTCCGCATGAGGAAAAGGCTCTGGAGGTGGAGGATAGACTGCTCCCGAGAGAGTATCACGGTGGCGCACTCCGAGGACCCACTTTTGGGCACATTTTGCTAAAATTGGCCTCAAAAATGGCCTCAAAAAGGCAGATTTGCAGATGTTAGGGAACTTGCAATTTTTTATTTTATTTTTTTCTTCTTAAAGTTCCCGCCCGAGTGAGGGGAAGACTGCAAAAAGGAGCATCTGGCCTGGCTGGTTGAGGAGAGAAAACGAGATTGCTTGGTTTTCATTTGCAGCAAAATGTACCAGGAGCTTTTTTCTGCAGATGCTAATGAGGACAGGAAGAGGAGAGAGGACAAAGGCCTCTGGGGCTGCGGACACCTCCCCTGGAGCTCCTCCCTGGTGTTGTATTATCACGGAGGAAAAGGGCAATTTTCAGTGATGTTAGATCACCAATCTCTGCTGCATTAGAGAAAATCTCCTCCTTATAGCCCAGGATCAGCCAAGGAGGATGCTTGCCCTGCCCTGGGCTGCTGTCTCCCCTGTGCCGAGACCCCGCCCGCCTGGGCTCTGCCTCTGCTGTTTACAGTTGAGCAGGACAGAAGCAAAACAGACCTGTGGGCGTGAGATGAATGAGGTCACCGTTGCTTTTCCAGTGGTCACTAATTGGTTGTGAGAAACTCCATGGAGTGAGGAGAGAGCCTTGGATTAGAAATGAGGGTCAGGTTCAAACCCCAGCATCGCCACAGCATAGCTGGGCGGCCTTGGGAAGGGTGCTGGTCCTCTCTGGGCCTGTTTGCTGTATGTAAAAACCAGGGCTGAAGAAGAAAAAAATAATAAAAAAAGAAAGAAATAGAAAAGAAAAAACTCAAATGAACATACAAACCAAAACACAGCAGGGAAGAGTCAAATGAGCTTCCCAGTGGCTTTGCGGGTTGGTATGGGGAGTAGAATCCACTAGCTGGAAAGTGAGCTGGGCTTGGGTTCAGTGTTTTGGCTCTTTGTCTTACAGCTATCCTGGGTGTAAGAGAGCTGAGCTGCCAAAGAAAGAAGCTAGGGTTTCCGGGCCAGCGCTGAGAGCAGCATCAGCACAATGTAGTGGTACCTGGATGGCTCACGCTTTTCATCTCAGGTGCCAGTATTGATCGATTGGTAGGGCCTGCCTGCAGCCCAGTGATGGGTAGATGGGGCTCTTTTATCCAGGCTCAGCAGGAAGGAGTGCCAAGATCAATTACTGATGTCTGATATGGTTAGAGGAGAGTGGAGGGCTAGCACATGGGCTGGGTGAGGAGCACCTTGCAGGTGCCAGGTGCAGCCAAGGACCCGGGGAACGTGACTGGCCTTGTGGCCAGGTGGCCTAAGGCACTGGTGCTCAGGTGGCCTGATTTCATAATAGTCCTGTGAGGATGTCCTGGATCCAGTAGGTGGTGTGGAGCTGGACCAGTGCATTGCCTGGCATGCATGTGGTGAAGAGGCTGCTCAGGTGATCTGACTAATAATCCACGCAGGCAGGGAAACACCAAGTACGGCCTTTAGCAGCCCAGTGAGGGCTGGGTTTGTCCATCCACATGTAGTGTGTTTGGGAGCTTGCCTCCCTGTACTACGTGAATGTGTGAAGTCCCAGCACTCTCACAATGAAGATGGCCTGGCCAGTGGCCAAGAAAATAAAGCCCTCAGGGTGAGGATGCAGAAGGTGAGTCCCAGCTCCTCGGGAGGATGAGGCAGGAGGATCCCAAGCTGGAGGCCACCCTCAGCAACCCAGTGAGACCTTGTCTCAAAAAACAAAAAGGGCTGTGGCTGTAGCTCAGTGGTAGAGCAGCCCAGATGTAATCTCCAGTACCAAAGGCAAACAAAGCCAAAACGAGGACCTGTGTGCCCGCTCGGAGCTGCAGAGGTGATTGTGCACCATGTACAATATTTCAAGCCTGAAACTGACCCCACCTTAGCTGGAGCTGCACGTACAGGTGCTCTATGACCCGGCAATTCTAACCTTAGGTACATACCCAACAGGAATGCAGGCATATGCTCTTCAAAAGGTGTGTGTGAGCATGCTCATAGCTTTATGGTTCGTGATAGGCACTAGTTGGAATTGCCTCGATGTTTTAGACCGTAAAAATGGCTGAAAAAGCCATAGAGTCACCGTGGACTAGTATGCAGCAGAGAGAATGGATGAACTCCCACGGCTGACAGATCCCAGAGTCTTCTTGGCATCCTGATGTTGAGCAGATGACGTCAGCCATGACTGCGTCTCTTATGTGAAGCTCACAGTCGGCAAAGCGACTCGATGCGGGTGGGTGGGTGAAGGCTGTGATTACCTGTGGGCAGGAGCTGGGTGTGCCTGGGATGGACTGTGCTGGGCTTCTGGGTGCTGGTATGTTCATTTATTTTGGTCAATGAATACGTAGGTATGTTCAGTGTGTGACTTTACTGAGCTGTACATTTCAGATCTAAGCTGGACGTGGTGGCACATCCCTGCCATCTCAGCACTTGGGAGACTGAGACAGAAGAATTGCAGCTTTGAAGCCAGCCCCAGCAACTTAGTAAGACCCTGTTTCCAAAAAATAAAAAATAAAATAGGGCTGAGAGTATAACTCAGAGGTAGAATGCTCCTGGGTTCAATACCCAGCACCACAAAAACAAAATCATTTCAGATCTAGGTACCTTTCTCTCTATACATCAAACTTTGGCTTTTAAAATTCTAATAATAGCAGAAAACATGAAAGCTGATTCTAAACTACTGCAAAAGTGTCTGATGTGATGGGAAATCCTGTGTTTTCTTTCTTCCTCCCTTCTTTCTTTCTTTCCTTCTTTCTTTTTGTTTTTGGTACTGAGGAGTGAATCCAGAGGCATTCTACCTCCAAGCTACACCCCAGCCCAATTTTATTTCTTATTTGGAAACAGGTCTCATTAGGTTGCTGAAAGCCTCGCTAAGGTGCCGAGGCTGGCTCTGAACCTGCGATCCTCCTGTCTTGGCCTCCCAAGTACTGGATTACAAACATGAGCCACCATGCCCAGCAAAGCCCTGGGCTTCTCCTCTCCTGGGTGCACGGGATATCCTGACAGTCTAGAACCCCGCTCTCCCATTTTGCTTCAGGGTCCTTGTTTGGATTTTAAATAGGGGACCCCAACACAATGCCTCCCCCCAGGACTTCCAGCCTCTGTCAGAAAGAAAGGCTTCACAGTTGAGCTAGAAAGGAGCAAAGACTCCCAGAGACACTGAGCTCAATCCCGACTCTGCCCCAACTGAACTATCATGGTGAGTTTGGTGTTATTTAGTCTCAGCCTCAGTTCACCGTTTGTAAAGCCAGGAAAGTAGCCCCACATAAAAAGATTGTGTTGGCGTCAGGACGAGGCGGTGATGAGGAAATGCTCGGCGTGCCTGCTCAGTGGACCTGCACTCGCCTAGCTTCCCTGTCTCCAGGGGAAGCTCCTCACTGGGGAGCCGTCGCCTGACAAAGCCTGTTCTTTGGGGCCCCCGTCAACAAGGCAGCAACCCATCCCCTGGCCCGGCCCTTGGTTCCAGGCTGCCCCTGAACCCCAGGGTGGAGCTTCTGACCACTCAGGGCCAGGCACCCAGGCGAGCTGACCACAGCACCCAGCAGCTGCCTACCCGGCATCTGTTTTGCCTTGCGGGACAGCTGGCCCTGAGACCCAGCACCATCCTCCTCCCTCCAGCCAGGAGTGGCCAGGCCTCTGGAGATGGCTCTCTCTGGACACAGCACTTTAGCACGAAGCTGGCTACGTCCATTTCCAGTGTCCATCAGGCCTTCTTACCCTAGGAATCCCTTGATCAGGGAGACGTGGCGACCAAGTGACTTTTCCTCCTAGGCCTCCGTAGCCTTATCTGGAAAATGGGCATCCACGGTGCCTGCCCGGCGGCTGCGGGAGGAGGCGTTTGTGCTGGGCTCGCTCGGGGAGGGCAACTGCGACCGTGGCCGTGAGATTGCGGACTGCTGGTGAGAAAGACTCCAGCGGGGCCGCCCGGGTGACTGTGGTATAAAGGATGTGGTTTGCTATGGCCTCTTTGTCTCAGAACAATCTGTTTTGATTTATTTGACTGTGGGAATTTGAAAACGGCCCAAGTGTTTTTCCTCTTTCCTCTCTGGCTCCCTCCTCCTCTCCGAGCACTCAGATGTCTTCATGCTCACTCACACCCCTCTTGCACACTTACCCTCACCCCGACGCGCACAGCTGCTCACACCCAAGGAAGCGCAGGCAGAAGCTCAGACCCCCGAGCCCCATGTTCTCCGGATGCCACACACTTACACGTACATGTGCACAGCTATTCTCACACTCGACTTCTCTCCCTCATTCCCTGGTTGAGCCGTGAGCCCAGGAGACCTGGTTTTCACTCCTGTCTCTTTAACTGAGCTGCTCTACACCTGTGTGAGGTGGGTTGCGTAGCTTAAGCTCTCAGGCCTTGATTTCCTTCCTCTCAACAGAGGCGAGGCCACCAGTTTACATTTAGAGAGATGATCACTTTGCCGCGTGGTTTCTCAGAGGACCCCGGGTAAGGATCCTTCTGCACCTTTAATTCCGAGGCTCTGCCAATACCTGGGTTCTGTCTTCTTAGGCAGACTCTGCCGGCCTGCCTGACATTCAGCTCTTTCCTGGTAGTGAAGAGATGTCATTTCATTTTGAGCTAGAAAGGAACAAGAGGTCTCGAGGAAATGGGAAGTTCAAGGTGGTGATTTGTACTTGAGTGCAGAGAAGAGTCGCGGGCCTGCCTCCCTCTCCTCCTCAGGAGGCCCCCGTGGACATGAGGGGGAAACAGGATAGTCAAGTTGCCCTGCCAGTGGGGGAGGGTGCTGGAAATCAAGACAGAGCACGGGTGTCCTGCGCCAGGGCCACAGAAGGATGGACTTCATTTCTGTGTGTTTCCTCCCTCCCCACTATGCCCTGCAGACAAAGACCTGGAGTCTACTGGGAACTGACCACTGTGGCGTGCACCGCGCCGTGGACCTGTTGTTACAGCCCAGCAGGTGAAACGCGATGCCATTCTCGAGTTAGGGACCGTGAGGTGGAGTGCAAAGAGGCCAAGTAACCGCCCAGCATCGCACTGGGCATCGGGGCCAAGTCGGTCTGTGCCTGGGTGGTCTGACTCCTGAGCTAAGCTTTTGGCCACCACGCCGGGCAGTCCTGAGTGGCCCATTGGGACTCGGTAGATTGGAAAGACAAGACTTAGAGACAGGAGTCTGAGTTTTATTCCTCTCTGCTACAAATACATCGTGAGCCTTGGGCAAATCCCTTCCTGTCTTTGGGCTGTATTTAACCCTCGGGAAATAGATGAGAGGGGCCAGTTCCCCCTCCAGACCGCTTTCAGCATGGTGTTCTGTGTCTGTAGTGCCTTTCAGGCAGGGTGCTGGGGTTGAATCCACTTGGAAGCTTTGTGGCCTTGGGTAGGTGGCTCAGTGTTATGGTTTGAATGTGGAATGCACCCCAGAAAGGCTCACGTGTTGGCAGTGCAGAGATGCTCAGAGTTCAAATAACTGAATCAAGGTTCTAAGCTCATCAGAGACGAATCCACTGGTGATTGATAACTTGAATGGACTTACCAGGTGCTAGCCATACACAGGTGATAACTGTACCATGTGTGGCTAGAGGAGGTAGGCTACTGAGGGCGTGGCCTTGGCTATATCTGGCACCAATGCCTTTCTCCCTCCCTCCTCCTCCTCTTGCTTCTCCTCTTCTTCTTCTTCTTCTTCCTCTCCCTCTCTCTCCATCCCAGTTGCTATGAGTTAAGCAGCTCCCCTCCACCACGCCCTACCGCCAAGATGTTTCTACCTTGGAGCGGGCTAACCATGGGCTGAACCTCCAAAATCATGAGCCAAACAGCTCCTTCCTCCTCTAAGTTGTTCTTGACAGCTTTACCGTGCAAAGCTGTCTGATACACCCAACTTCCCTGACGCTAAGGTTCTCTGTTTGCAAAATAGAGAGAAAAGCAAAACCTGTCGCAGACACGTTGTCATGAGGCCTGCAGGAGGCAAAGTACCTTGGGCACTTACGTTCTGCTGTATGTGTCAGCCCTCACTGTGGTTTTATGATTGGCCTTGGCCGACCCTTTCACTAGCGATGTGGGCTCGCTACCTGGCACAGAGGGCACCAGCCAGATAAATTCATCCCCGGGTGATGTGGTATGTGGGTGGCCTTTGCATAAAAGCTATTTGGCCACCAGAGTGCCTGAGGGTTTCTTAACCAAGAATACCATCTTCAGCATTTTGAATCCCAACTTAAAATGGCCCGGGAGGATTCCGTGCCGTGATGTTCAATTTCACATGTAGCCACAGAACTCAAGGAACAGTCTACATGGAGTTTTCAGATGTGAAATCACTCAAATGGACCCCCGTCTAAGCAAGTATGGAGGCCTGCCTGTTCCTCTCCCAACACCCTCCTCCACTTTGACGTCTCCCGAGGAAGCCCTTTTGAAAATCTCCAGCCATTCTGTGATAAAAGATAAAACTGAGCCCCAGGAGGGGCAGGAATTCACCCAGGAAACTAAAGCAGGCGTGTCTGCTAGGATCATCTCATCAGCTCCCTTTTTCCTTCTTGCCAGAGGACTCTTTTGTGTTTCTTGTGGCCGCTGATCATAATTTATCACCTGAATGTGTCTTTCAATGTTGACACTTACTTAGCGGCTGGCATTTCTAAATGACTCTCTCTCCTATGGTCCCTGCAGTCATTGGTAAAGGCTGGATGGATATTGGTTGGTATAACAAGAAAATGGGGCTTTTTATTTGAAAGCTTTTGAAACGCAGTATTTACCCAAATAATCCTGCCTGGGGTTGCAGATGTTTGGAGACCTAGGAAAATACATTTGACAAAATAAGTAAGTAAATAAATACTGTGACCAGAGCGAATCCACTTAAGACCTGGCAGGGTAGGGTAAGAGTGCTGGAGAGCTTTATTTATTTATTTATTTATTTATTTATTTTTTGTGGGTCTGGGGATGGAACCCAGGGGCATTTGACCTCCTAGCTACACCCCCTGCCCTATTTTTTATTCTTTATTTTGAAACCGGGTCTCACTGAGTTGCAGAGGGCCTCACTAAGTAGCTGCTGAGGCTGTCGGCGAACCGCGATCCTCCAGGTCTCAGCCTCCCAAATGCTGGGATTACAAGCATGTGCCACCACGCCCGGCTTAGAGAGCTCTATTTTAATGAACCATTTCTTCCCACTCCCCACATCTCCCCCTGCTTTGCAGCCCCTGTCTCAGTTTGGTTTTCTAGACCACATGATATTCTTCCCACAAAACCTAATTTTTGCGTGGATTTAGCCAGCGGGGACCCGCCACACGAAGAGCTTTCGTGAGAACCCATGGCTGAGGGTCCCCGGGCGGGGTACACATCTTCAGTGAGTTAAACACCCTGGTGAAGATGGGGTTTAGGGACAGGAAGACTGAGGCTCTTGAGGTACCTGGGTGGCAGTGCCCCGGGTTTTAAAGACAAGGTGATGTGGCTCAGAGAAGCCTGGCGGCTTGGCCAAGGCCACACAGGGAGTTAAGACAGAGCCAGTGTCCCCTAGGGCTCCTAGGCTGGGGCCTTTCCAGCACACCAAACCATTTCTTTGCTGAAGGCAAAGACATAATAATAATAATAAAGCACAGGGAAGGTAATAAACTGACTCCTTTGTGTGGGCCAGAGAAAGATGGCATAGGCTGGTAATGAGAGCCTGGTGATGTGACTGGAGTAGATGCCCAGACTTTCCCCATCGCTGTCCGGCTGTGTCCAGCTGCCCTCCTCTGAGCGGGGAGGGTGGAGCGTGCAGGAGCCGGGAGGGCTGCTGGCGACCAGGAGAGACACATGTGAATTCAATTCAAGGCTGGCCCGGCTCGCGCTTGGCTTTCTGCACGCTTTGTGCTCTGGGAGTGGGTGGGACGGGGCTTCTCCAAGCCTGACCCCAGCAGCCCAACACATGTGTTTACGTCTTCCTTTCCCACTCGGGAGGCAGGCGGGCGTCTGGCGAGGCGGTGAGCGGCCAGGCTCTGGGTGGGGTGCCTCTGTGCAGATGCGCTCCCACAGCTGGGACCTGCAGTTTCAGGCTGACCGCTGTGCCTCCATTTCCCAAATGCAGAGTGGGAATGGTCACTACCTTTCTCCTAGATGGGTGGTGAGACCCTAAAGCGACGCTCCATCCATAGCGCTTAAGAAGTGCCTGGTGGGAGAGCAAGTGATTCGCATCAGCTATTAATTTGGGGAATCTTAGAGTGTTTATCCTTTTTCTTTTTCTGATTATAAAAGTCACACATATACTCATGCCAACTACTTAAAGGTACCATGTTTCTATATTTCTTTCCAGTTTCCCTACTGTGCGGGGTGTGTGTGCACGTGCGCGTGCATATTAAGTATAATTTATGGGAGGCTGTTGTTTGCCTGCACCAGCCCCAATAGGCCAGCCAAGGTGCCATAACTCAGGCTAGGACTCCGCATCACCACACTGGAACTTTAGCTGCTTACTGACCTTCCAAGAAACCAGGTGAAAGGTGGTAGCCAAATCCCCAGGTAAGTGTAAGGAGAAAGTAACCTGAAAAAAAAAAAAGTCTACTTTTTGTCTCTTGTTTCTGCTTCTTCGGCCTTTTCTGCCTGTAAATCCCCCTTGTGCCCCCACCCACACCGGCAGGCTCAGCTCAGCATGGCTTTTCTGTTTTGAAGAGGGGATGCTGCTCAGTTCCCGAATCGCTCATAAAGCCAACTAGATTTTTAAAACTCAGTTTGTTCCTCGTTTCTTGACAGTTTATGTATATATGTGTAGCTTGTAAACATACATACAATGTGTGTTTTCCATATTGGTACATATGGGTCTATACCATCAGTACAATTGAGAACAATGAAAACCAGGACTAGCTTATAAATCTGGCATGAGCGCAGGTCACAGGCCGATGTGACTCGTTAAGGGAGGAGCCGGCAGGATGCTGAAACTGGTCCTGAGGAGGCCAGAGGAGCAGTGGGAGGCCCGGGAGGAGGACCGCCCAAGTCAGAGGGCTGGATGGATATGAAATTGGATGCTGGTTAGTGCCCTACATAGGGCATTAAAACCGTAACCTTGGGACTTATCTTTTTTTACTAGCCTAAAAAAGTCTACAAGTTCACATGTAACTTCATACAAAGTTGTGCCCCCCCCCCTCCAATCGCCTCAATAACTAAGTGATCCTTGGGTGGGCTTGATGAGCAGTGCTCTGCGAGGATGATGACAAGCAGACCTCTCCTCGCCTATTTCCAGGGCTTGGATCTTTTTTTTTTTCTTAACAGTATCCATATATTCTTTTTGATCATACACTAGAAAATGCTGTGCACCTCAAACTTATCATAGCATATGCAATTTTCAAATGCACGGTTTGAGGAAGGACCGGGAATCTTCCAGAGGTTGTGAGCAGCTCATAAACTCAGCTTGATTAAGGTGTCCTCAAACCATGGGTGTCCTCCCCTGCTGGGGTCCCTGCAGGGGTCCCCTGTGGCAGAATTTGCTGCTGTCAGCTGTCACTCATCACGGTTAATTGTAATTGTCAATTTCCCTCTCTGTCTCTCTCTCTCTCTAGCTAGACTGATTTTCTGGAGCTCAGGGACTTGTTCAACTGAACTGCCTGCCTGAACCTTGTGTCCCAGGCATGCAGTATGTGGAAGTGTCCATGTCCCAGGCATGTAATATGCGTGTGTATCCCAGGCATGTAAAGGGTGGGAGTGTCCATGTCTCAGGCATGTAATAATATGTGAACAAATAGTGATTTCCTTTGGAAAGGTTGCTGAACATCCTGCATGTAACGAGGCCTGGCCTTTGTCATTTAAAAATAGACGAGGCCCCCTATGGACAGGCGAGGGCTCCTCTCCTGAGCTTGTTCATTGAGTCAAAGAAGTCTCCATCTGCCACAAAACATGCCAACCTTTTTTTTTTTATAACGACCCCATCCTCAATCTGATTCTGCCACTGAATCCTGTTTTGAGGGCTGGATACCCTGGGAAATCATCTTGTCTCTTCTCTCTAGGTCTCTCTTGACCGAACTCTCTGGGTTCCTTTCTCTTCCTTTTCTTCTGTCCTTTCCCTTCCCTTCTCTTCTCTCTGTATTGGGGATTGAACCCAGAGATGTTCTATCTCAGGTCTCACTAAGTTGCTGAGGCCGGCCATAAACCTGTGATCCTCTGGTCTCAGCCTCTCAAGTACTGGGATGACAGGTGTGTGCCACCTGCCCAGCTACCTAGCTTTTTTTTTTTTTTTTTCTTAATCAAGGTCTTTAAGGGTACAAAGTTCTTAGCCTTCTCATGCTGGGGAGGTGGGAGTGAGCTTGAAGGATTAATCTCCACACTATGCATTTTAATGCTCTCTGGGTGCATGTATTGGGAAAACCTATCAAAATGCTAATGGCTCTGCAGTCTTACCTCCTGTGCAGACCCTTTTCTGCATTAGAATGTATTTACATGTATTGGGCAGGAAGGGTTAGAGCTTTGGGGTACAGTTTCCCCAGATTCCTCTGCAGCCCCATGGTTATGAAGTCTGAATAGCTGGGATGGGAAGGAAGGCTGAAGTTGGCCTGGGGCTGAGCCTCCCTTCCAGTTCAAGTCCTCAGCCTTCGGCGTCCCTGCTGGTGGCGGGGTGGTCTCCAGCACAGCACCCAGCACCCAGTGGCATTTAACTCCTGCTTCAGTTCAAGGTCTGGGACGTACTGAGACAGTCTCCTCCAAAGCCGGCTCCAGCCTTGGGAGTCTTGGTTTTGGACTGTGTGCCCGAGCACTGGCTCTTCTTCCTCCAGCAGCCCAGGGGCCTGTGCACCTTTCAGGTGACCCCTGGGTAGCAGGACACTGGCGTGGGCTGTGCCCCCAGTGCCAGCAGGGCTGCGTGGTGCTATGGCCCTGGCAGCTCTGGCTGTAGACAAAGCCCTGGGTCTGGTCTTCCCTCTGCCCAGCTTGGCTCCACGGCTGTACACGGGGCCTTGGCCTTTTTGAGCCTCAGTTCCTGTCTTTGCTGGAGCAGAGAACACTGAACTCTTGCCAGGAGCCTCTGGATCCCACATCTTCCCTGTGTGTCCTCAGGCAGACTGTACAGTGGGATTGGAGGCCAGGGGCCACGCAGTCCAGGCCCACCTCCAGGCACAAGTCCCTCACACCGCTGGGACTTCCAGGCCCCTCTGATGTCAGTGCCCAGCAGGTGTTTAGGATGAGCTGGCCTCGCAGGCACCGCTCAGATTGTTAGCAGCTTGCTGGTGTTCAGCTACATAAACACACAGGGCCCCCCCCTCGTCTGTGAAATGGGTACACTGCTAAGTCTTCTCGCAGTTGCAAGAGACAAGAGTAAAGCATAGAGGTACACTGAGTGGTGGGGGAGGCCTTGGTCTCTGTCTCTATCCTCTGCAGGCCTAAGGGGGCCTTCAGCCAGGACTGCAGAGCGGCAGGGTGGTGCCGCCGATGGTGGTGGGGGAGGCGCCAGGGCCTCAGCCGGTCAGCCTGGCTGTGTCTGTCTAAGGCAGGTCCTGGGCAGGAGGGCACCGAGAGACCCCGGCTGGCATGCAGCATGCGCCACTGTCTGCAGAAAAGCCCCAGGCCAGATGGGAGGCGGGAGGGGAGATGATTATTAACAGCAGTTGAGAATAAACAGTCTCGGTGCTAATTTATGGGGTGGGTTCATTCCCTTCCACCCTTCTTAGGCCACCGAGAGCTAATGGGCTCAGATCCTCTGGGCAGACCCCGGGGGACCCTCATGGTGGTGTCCAGAGCCCACTGCGAGGTGCTTAATTACCAGCAGGGAGCTGCTCCCCTCCAAGCATAACCAGATCCTTTTTGAGAGTGCCAAGGCCCCACCTCAGCCCCACTGAGACCCTGGGGCACAATTAGTAGGCTGATTGAGGAACTCATTACAGGAACAGAGGGTGATGGGCTGAGTGACAGGATGGGGGGAGCCCCTCCCCTCCCCAAGAGACTGCAGATGGTGAGAGCTTGGGCTCAGCTCAGCGGCCAGGCGGCTTCATTCGGGGTTGCCCTGGGACTGTGAGTGGCCCATGCAGCAGCAACATCCCAAGCTCCTCTCCCTCCGAACCCCACCCCAGCCCCTGTGCTGCTAATTTAAAACAAAGCAAAACAAAGCCCTGGCTCTGCTTGAAGCCATAAACTGCGGAGCTTTTATCTGTCAACAAACAATGCATCCGGCTGGCAGCGGCCCAGCCTGGAGTCTCTGGCCCGGAATTGATGAGTCTGGCTTCAGGCTGAGCCAGCTCCAGATCCCCGGGCCTGAGGACCGTGCTCCTTCCTGGGGCAGAAGACCAGGAGTTCCTGTGGTCCCAGGAACCCGAGGGTGGCTATTCCACCAAGAGAAAGGAAGATATGTACAGAGAGGCCAGAGCGGACAGTGAGGAGCCAGGGCAGAGAGAGAACGGGAGAGGAGAGGCCAGCGATGGAGCATGTGAGAGAGGGAGAGGTGGAGAGAGAGGTGACTCATGTTGGAGCCGCCTCTTCTAGCCAGCCTTCCCAACTCGCCTCCTTCTCTGGAATCCTACTGTCTTGGGATTCCAGGACACGGAGAGACTCAACCAGTGACCATCAAAATTATCTGAAAACTTAAAAGTGAAATGATTGGAAGCCCTGCTGTTGTGAATTAAATGTTGGCATGCGGATGGGTATAGACCTCTCTGTTTCTTATGTAGAACCCTCATAGAGGGAGGAAAGGCTCCCTCCCCCTGGGAACAACTGATTACCACCACCACTCCTTTTCTTCCCAATTTTTTTTTATTGTGGTAAAGAAAAATAGCCTACAATGTACCATCTTGACTGTCTGTAAACATATAGTTTGGTGGCATTCAATGCATCCATAACCTGTGACCATCACCACCATCCGTCTCTAGAACTCTTTGGTCTTGTAAAATGGAGACTATATGCATTGGCCAGTAAGCACTGGGGATTGAACTCAGAGATATTCTACCTCTGTGCTGTACTCTCAGCCTTATTTTATTTTTATTTGGAAACAGGGTTTCACTAGGTTGATGAGAGTCTTACTACATGCTGAGGCTGTCCTTGAATCTGGGGTTCTCTTATCTCAGTCTCCCAAGGACTAGAATTACAGTGTGTGCCACCACGCCCAATTTATGTCATTGTAGCTTTGATTTGCATTTCTTAATGATCAGTAATATTAAACATCTTTATTATTTATTATTACTCTTTTTTAGCCCTTTTTTATCTTCTTTGGAGCAATGTTTATTAACATGTTCTGCCAATTTTCTAATTGTATTGCTCATTCTTCTTGTTGTTATCATTGATTTTAGGAGTTCTGGATATTAATCCTTTGTCAGATACATGATTTTCAAGTATTTTCTTCCATTTCATGAGTTTTCCTTTTACTTTATTGTTATTATTATTATTATTATTATTATTATTATTAGTAGTAGTAGTAGTAGTAGTAGTAGTGGAGATTGAACCCAGAGGTACTCTACCTCTAAGCTATACCCACAGCCTTCTTTTTTAATTAATTAATTAATTAATTAATTTTATGGGTCTGGGGATGGAACCCAGGGGCATTTGACCTCTGAGCTACACCTCCTGCCCATTTTTTTTTTATTCTTTATTTTGAAACAGGGTCTCACTGAGTTGCAGAGGGCCTCACTAAGTAGCTGAGGCTATCCGTGAACCACGATCCTCCGGTCTCAGCCTCCCAAATGCTGGGATTACAAGCGTGCACCACCACGTCCAGCTCCTACAGCCTTATTTTATTCTTTATTTTGAAACAGGGTTTTGCTAAGTTACCAAGGCTAGGGTCAAAACTATAATTTTCCTATTTTAGCCTCTCAAGTACTAAGATTATAGTTGTGGGCTACCTTACTGGCTTATATTACCTTTTGTGCTCAAAAATTTTAAATTTTTATAAAGTCCAATTGGTCTATTTTATTTCTTTTGTTGCCTATGCCTTTGGTGTCATGTCCAAGAAATCATTGCTAAATGGAATGTCAGACGGCTCCAACAAGAACCTCTGATACTATGTTGAGTAAAAGTGGAAAAAGTGGACCCCTTTTCCTTATTCCTGATCTAGGGGAAAAAAGCCTTCAGTCTTTTATGTTGAGTATGTTCACTGTGGGTTCTTCATATGTGGCTTTTATTATATTGAAATAGTTACTTTGCATTTCTGGTTTAATTAATAGTTTTCTCATGAATGCTGTTGGGTTCTTTTTTTCACATCAATGGAGATGATCATGTGCTTTTCCCCTTCATTCTGCTAATGTAGTGTTTTACATTGATTTTTGAGTGTTGAACCATCCTTGCAATCCAAGAATAAGTCCCATTTGGTCATAGTGTATGATCCTTTTAATGTGTTACTAAATTTGTTGTGCTAATATTTTGTTGAACCTTTCTCATCAATGCTTATGAGGACTATTGGTCTGTGGCTTTCTTTTCTTGTAGTGACTACTGTCTTTCTTTGGTATCAAGAGAATGCTTAGCCACTAGGTTTTCTGCATAAAATGTCAGTTGATTATATTTTATGAAATTCTTTATTAAGTGATTTTTATGTACTGGGTACTATAGGGATCACTTGCAATCTATTTGCTCATCTAATTCCTAACTTGAGGCTGTGAGGCAGGGCTATGATTATCCATGCTTTGTAGGACAAGTCCCAAGTATTAGAGGGATTAAAGACTTTCGTCGGGCGTGGTGGCGCATGCTTGTAATCCCCGCGCTTGGGAGGCGGAGACAGGAGGATCGCGCAGGTTCGAAGCCAGTCGCGCTGGCTTAAGAGACCTTGTTTCAAAAAATATATATAAAATAGGTCTGGGAGTGAAGCCCGTAGGTAGAAGGGCTTCCAGGAACCCCAGTACCACCAAAAAAAAAAAAAAAAAAAAAAAAAAAAAAAAAAAAAAAAAAAAAAAAAAAAAAGAGGAAGAAGAAGAAGAAGAAGAAGAGAAAGAAAGAAAAGAAAAGAAAAAGAAAAGAGGGATAAAAGACTTTCTTTTGCAGAGCTGAGATTTAAACACAGATCTTTGAGAAATAAAAGCCTAGTCTCTTTACCACAGGGTAAAGATGATGCTGGGGGCTCCCCATCTCATGCCTGCAGTACAGGCAGGCAGTAGATTGTGCTGGGAGGTTCATCTCCATGCAAGCCCATCCTTAGATAACCATCAAAATGATGCTATGGCACATTCCTCTAATCCCAGTACTTGGGGGGATGAGACAGGATGATTGAAGGTTTGAGACTAGCCTCAGCAACTTACTGAGACCTGTTTCCAGATTAAAAAAAAATGTAAACAAGGCTGGGGGTATAGCTTGGAGGCAGAATACCCCTGGATTCAATGCTCAGTATCCCTTCACCCCCAGAAGGGTGCTCTGCTGTTCAGGTATCCTTACCCATTGCCCCTGTTTGAGTTTCTCCCCAGATGACATCTTTATAGGGTGGTCTGGGGCTTCCATCAGCAGCTGTCTCCCTGCCCTAAACTGGGCAGCTGGCCTGTGCAGTGCATGTCCACCAGCTGTCCTGTTGCATGCAACTGGCAGACAACTGCTCTGCAGGCTGGGACTTGGCTCAGACACAGGACAGTGATGGTCTCCTTGTCACACTGTTGAAGTCTTGACCACCTGAGTCAGCCAGGGCCAAGGCAAAGCACAGCGCTGATCCCTCCTTCCCAAAGCCTCATCGTTTTGGTCCTCAGTTGGAGCAGGTGGTGAGCTAGGATGGGCTGGGGCATGACAATTTGGACCCCATGGCCTCTGCTCAGACCCACCAACTCTGATGACTAAAACAAGACTCTTCATAGCTGCAGGCAGCTCCATCCCTCAGGGTCTAGTGAAATCATACAATTAGTAGAGAGTTATCCATTCTTTCTCTGATCTATTAACCTAGTTCTGCCTTCTACCATCCATCTGTCATCCATCCATCCATCCATCCATCTTTCTATCCCTACAACCGCTTGTAACCTAGTTCTTTCCACCATCCAGGTTCTTTTATGGATCCATTCTCTGCCCATCAGTCCATCTACCGTAGCAACCATCCATCCATCTGACTATTTTTTGCTGAGTCAGGATCTAATGTCCACACCATCCCTGTTGGTGAGGAGCACATGGTCTGGTAGGTGGGAAAAATCACACAAACAAAAATATACTATCAATTTTCCATTTAGGTTGTTAGGGGAACTCAGAGAACAATGATGTATCGTGCCCAAGGAGGGACTGGGAAGGTTCCTCTGAAGAAATCATTGAAGGAAGATTTTGAGGGATGAGAAAGAGTTTAGCAAGTGTGGGGAGGACCGAGGCTCAGAGTTACGCAAGGAACAAGAGAATTCCAGACAGAGTGAAGAGTGTCCGTAAGGTTGGGCTCAACAAGCCGGTGCTGTGTGTGAGTCCAGGTGGGTTCAGTTTGACTGTGGAATCTGAGCATATTGTGAGGAGGCCCAAAGATGGGCCTGCGATGCAGCTGGGGATCAGATGATAAAAGGTCCTCTGAGCTGGCAAAGGTAGGCCAGGGAACCCACTGGAGCAGAGGAGAGACACGGTGCTCGAAGCTTGCTGATACTGGAGAGGGCAGGTTGGATGGAGCAGGTCGTGGGCCGGCAGACCAGCTAAGAGCCCACTTGCAGCCAGTGTACAGACAGCGATGAGGCCAAGCCAGGTGGGAGCTCTGGGTAGAGGCTCATAGATGATTGGGGAGAATGAGATGAAAGAGAATGAACAGGGAAAGGGAGTCGTGCATTTGACCAGGTGTCGGTGCCCAGGGTGCTCTGTTGTGAAAATCTAGCAGGTTGTATACTATTTGTGTACTGTGCGTGCCTGCCATATATTAATTAAAAATTAAAAATGGAGTTGGGCTGGGCGTGGTGGCGCACGCCTGTAATCCCAGCATTCGGGAGGCTGAGACAAGAGGATCGCGGTTCGTGAACAGCCTCAGCTACTTAGTGAGGCCCTCCGCAACTCAATGAGACCCCTTTTCAAAATAAAGGATAAAAAAAAATTAGGGCTGGTGATATAGCTCGCAGGTAGAATGCCCCTGGGTTCCAAAAGAAATGGAAGCATCAGGGTCGGTGTTCAAGTTTCTCCCCTGGGCCTTGTCCTGGATGCTGACTGGCTCTCCAATTTTTTCTTATAAATGAAGAGCTCAACCCTTAGTTTAGAAAGAAAAGAGGAGGTGGGAGATGATAAAGTTTGCTTGTTTGTTTATTGCCATACCGAGGATCAAACCCACCTCTGCACTGCACACCCAGCCCTACAACCGTCTTTTCAGCCAGACCTTGCAAAATGGGCCGACGGGCCCGTTCTCCTCAAATTTACTAGCGCTTACTTACTATATTTTCTGGATTTAAAAGCATCATTTATTTTTTACTTTTACATTTTTTTTTAGTATTTCCGAAACCAAGCTGCACAATAGAAAAAAACAATATTATAATTAAATTAATTGGCAGTATTAGACATGCTCAAAATTATGGCGAGACTTGTCATCGGTGAGACCTATATCAAGAGCCATGAATGAAGCACAGGCCCCGAGGGTGATGGGGAGGCGGGAGCTAGAGGACCCCCTTTGACCTCTTCCCCAAAGCTCAGGACTGTCAGGTCAGGGGCGCCGCCCATTACTGCCCACTCCTCCCGGGGTCCCCTAGTGCCAGCCTCCCTGGGGCGCTCCACTTGGGCTGCATCCTCCCTCCCAGGGGAGTTCTGGCCATGGCCCTCCTCTCCAGGCAGGAGCTGTGGGAATGAGATCTCAGGGAAAGGGAAGATATTCCCAGCCCCGCTGACCTCCCTCACACAATGCAGATGTGCTTAAATGGGAATCAGGATTAGTGCTGGATGGTGTCTCTCCTGGCAGGCTGGTAATAGACTAATCACCTCTCCGGCTGCGGGAAGGCAGAATTCCACTCGAACCTGGACAGAATATAGACTCGGGAGCGCCAGACCTGAAAAGCAATTTTGTTAGTGACGGGCCCTGCCCACACCTCCTGATATGCAGCCCCAGCTCCTTCCCGGCCTGACTGTGGCCTTTAATTTCGTTAATGTGTGACATTCACCCAGGCCCTGCGGCTGACGGGCATGCTTGACATTAATACGTGTTCCGCGAGGCCCCCGGAGCTCATAAAAGCTGATTATCAATTCTGAGCCAGTAAGTGCAGCTCTGGGCTCAGGTAGGCTGAGTTCCTCAGAGGGGCCCGGGCACGGGGACAGTAGACACCTGTCCCAGCCAAGTGGTAGACTCTTCTCTTTGTCTAAGGACTCAGCCCTCCAGGCGGCTGGGAGGGACCAGAAAAGCCATTCAGTGGGCAGAGCCCTGGGTTCAAATTTACAACCAAGCAGGCAGTGTCTGTCCCTAGCTTTGCTGAGAATCCATTCGGCCTTTGGTGAAGGCCGTGCACTGGTGTCTGTGCAAACGCGGATGTGCCGAGGCAGGTACCCGCAGACCACGGCAGCAGGCTGCAGTGGTTGGAGGGAAAGTGCCCACGTAGCCATGGAGGCAAACTAGCAGATGCGGAATAGATTTGGTCCACACAGTCCGCAGGACGCCGCATGTCTGTGAAAAGACTTAGGAGGACTCATATTTGCACAGGTGGGGTGGGCGTGGCATCGCTGACAGGTGGTGTGGAGAACAAGCATGCTAGGATCCCACTGGGAAAAGTCACATGTACTCACGCGTGCCCACAGACAACATGCATCCACACCCATGCACACGAATGTGATCAGGCGTTAGAAGGTCACCTTTCAAAGGCTAGGCAGTGGATCTCTGTTAAATAGGAAGGGAGGGTAAAGAAGGCCATCCGCTTTTGTGCTTAAAAATGAAAATTATAGCCAGGCGTGGTGGCACACAACTGTGATCCCAGTACTTGGGAGGCTGCAACAGGTGGATCACAGG
Source organism: Muscardinus avellanarius (assembly GCF_963383645.1). Taxonomy (NCBI): domain Eukaryota; kingdom Metazoa; phylum Chordata; class Mammalia; order Rodentia; family Gliridae; genus Muscardinus; species Muscardinus avellanarius. The sequence goes on from NC_137786.1 coordinate 217,865,792, forward strand.
CTTAAGACCAACCTCAGCAACTTAATGAGACCCTGTTTCAAATCAGAAACAAGGCCGGGCGTGGTGGCGCACGCTTATAATCCCAGCATTTGGGAGGCTGAGACAGGAGGATCAGGGTTTGTGGGCAGCCTCAGCTACTTAGTGAGGCCCTTTGCAACTCAGTGAGACCCTGTTTCAAAATAAAGAATAAAAATTAGGGCCGGGAGGTGTAGCTTGGAGGTAGAATGCCCCTGGGTTCCATCCCCAGTACCGCAGAAGAAAGAAAAAGAAAGAGGGAAAAAGAGAGAGAGAGAGAGAGAGAGAGAGAGAGAGAGAGAGAGAGAGAGAGAGAAGGAGAGAGAGAGAGAGAGAGAGAGAGAGAGAGAGAGAGAGAGAGAGAAAGGAATGTAGCTTAGAGGTAGAGGTAGAATGCCCTGGGTTCAATCTCTAGCACCACAAAAGGAAAGGAAAGAAAAAGAAGGAAGGAAGGAAGGAAGGAAGGAAGGAAGGAAGGAAGTTAATTAATGTATATGGTCAGATCTGTGCGTGTGGTGTAGCTTGGGTCTGGCCCAGGGTACAGGGCCCTTGGGGTCAGCACTGTGGCCTGGCAGCTGCGGCCAAGGTCCTCACTGGTCCTCTGCTGAGCCCTGTTTCCCATCAGTTGACTGTGTCCAGGACCCTTTGCTGCAACAGGGGCTGATGCAGGATCTGCAGGGTAGACCTCGGGCTCAGGGTCATCCTGCGTGGACCTGTCCCACCGTGGGTCCGGGTTCCCGCTCCCAGGGCTTGAATTCCAGCCTCTCCTGTCCTGTTTTAACCATGTGGCCTGGGCAGGTTATCTGCCCCCTGTGGTCTCATCATTATTATCAGACATGGACTTGCTCAGGGTCTCCGCTGCTGGCCCAGGCCTATGCTGAAGGATGGGGGGGGCAGAAGCTGGGCTGGCTCCCTCCTCTTCGTCCTGTGGGTCTCACCTGTCACGTTCTAGCTGTGTTAGGAGCCAGTCTGCCCCTGGACTGGCCTGCGCCTCTTGCTACCTGGACGTGGTGAACTCGATTCTTGTCCAGTGACCTGGGGACTCCTCCTCAAGCTGACAGAGGAGAGAAGCCGGAGGGGCCCCATTTCTGCCCTGTGCTTTGGGACTAAGTTTTCCTCTCCAGTGAGGACCCTCCTCCTATGACTTATCTCTGCGTGCACAGATCTTGAAATTATGGGTCTGCCCCATGAGCCGGCATTTGTTACTCAGTGATTAATTCTCATCTTCATTTTCATGATTACTCAGAAAGCCTTTTTCAGCATGAGGAAACTGGAGATCCCATACCAAGCTGAGAATATTCCAGCTAGGAGCTAAGGGACGGGGTGCTTGGTTTTGATTCATATGCCTTGCGTTATCACGGGACTGCTGCACGGGCTGCGGGCTTGTGGGAGAGATTGGAATGGGCCCTGTACTGTCCTGAGGACCCTGTGGGGCTGGCCCTGAGGTCTGGCCTTCCAGCCATGGGTCCCCTTCTGGCTTCTGCACCTGGGAGAAGATGAAAGAAGGAAGGGACACCACATCTGGACAGATGTGGCCCCAGAAGCCACATGCCCCATAAACACTTGCCTTTCTCTTTCTTCTCCCTCTAGAGTTTATCCTGAAGCCATCGGCAGAAGGAGACTTCGAGGGGATCTTGGCACCGCGGGCTGAAAGGGAGAGAGGCCAGCAAAAGAGGTATGACTCAGCCACGCCGATGGTGGCATCCCAGCTTATTAATGATGGGGTCAAATCTTTCTCCCCTCTCTGCCTTCCAAACCCAGAGAGCCCTCTCTCTCAGCTGAAGGGGTGTAGGACAGGTGGAGGCAGTTTCACTCTGTCCCCATGCCTAGCTGTTATTCAGGGATGGGGCTATGGGTCCATGCGTCTGTCCAGAAGTAGGAGTGAGGCCTTCAGGGGGGAGCAGAGGTCCTGGGTCCTCGCGTGTCAAGGACTCCCTACTTACCCTAGTTTGGGGACCATGGAGAGAAAAGACCTTACCAGGGTGATTGCCACCCCCTCCCACTCTCTTCTGGATATAATCTAAGCCCACAAGCACCAGGGCCAGCCGCCACAGTCCCTGATGAAGTTGGGAATGGGAGCGCTGGGCAAGTCCTTCCTGGCTGCCCACGCCTAGGAAGGCTCCTGCGCGAGGAACCAGGATGCCCGTGCTCGGGCCGGCCCCGGCCGTCAGCTAGCCTCACAAATCACTGGTCTCCTTGGGCCTCACATTCTCTCTGTCAAATGAGGCAGCAACATGCAAACCTCTGGCTCAGCGCTCACGGCCTCCATTTCTGGGGTTCCAAGACCAGTGCTGACCGGGAGGAAGTGACAGGTGTGTGTGTGGCAGGGGTCTCTGGGGTCTGGGAGGCCGTAGAGAGCAGAGGGCTTTCCGAAGCTCCGAGGAGACTGTCTTAGGCAAAGGATGATGGCATAGACCCTGGAGGGTGAGCCATGGTCTTTGGAGCAGAGGGTCCTGGCTCGTGTCTCTGCTTAACAGAAGAACCAAAGTCGGGGACATGCCGGCTCTGAGTGACGCACACCCCCTACGGCATCCCATTCGGTCCTCCCAAGAGTGAGTGCCCTCTGCTCTTGGCGCTCTTGTGGCCTCCATGTTAGAGAGAAGGGATCCTCAGGGAAGTGAACTTGTCCAGGGTCACACCTCACTGAGCAAGGGGTTCGTGACACTCCCAGACTGCCCCGCAATTCTTGTGTCTTTGCTTAGAGCTCTGTGACTTGAAGCAAAGGTTAGAAATAATATATTGGCCAGATTGCCTATCTGAAATTCCAGTTCCTGAAAAAGCATAAGAACAGTTTTTCCTGGTCCTAAGTTTTTTTTTTTTTTTAACATCTGGGTTTGCATTAAATCCCCGAGGGTCTCACTTTTCCAATCTGTAAAATGGGAGTGCAACACCTACTCATGGGGTATTTGGAAAAAGAGAAGATGAAGAAGATTCCAGAAGTTCCCTGCACGATTCCTAGAGTGTGCTGGGTGCACACTCCTGCACCCGCCGTCCTCACCCCAGGGAGCTGTCAGGGCCGTGGCATGCACACTGTAAAGTGTGTCCGCTGGCACCTCCCCTGTGGCTGGCACCTCAGCCACCTTTTCAGGCTCCAATCAGATTCTCCATCCCCTTCCGCTTGGACCGTGCCGCTGGCTGCCTGCGGTTAGTTTTGGCCGCTGACCAAGGCAGGGCGGCTGGCAGGCAGGGCCGGGCTGACGCTGGGGTGGACAGTGGCCTGCTTGGCTGTCCTTCGCCCCAGCATCTGTGTCCTGCACAATCTCAACTTCAGACCTCCTGGCAGTGGCTGCCCTGACCCTCTCAGGAAACAGCAAGGACTTATCTCAGGGCCTGGGCCTGCCTGGTTTTCATAATCAGGCGAGGCCTGGATCTGGGGCTGTTGGGAAGGCTCCCCTCTCTGGACCCGTCCCCGGTTGGGTTCTTCATCGGGGAGGCTCTTTTTAAACACAGGCAAAGCCACAGAGGCAGCCGTTCTTGGCTTATCTCGGGGAGGAAGACAGGGAGTCTGGCCATTAGCCTGGCCCTCTTGCTAACCTGGAAATAGAAATGTGTTAGTGACAGGGACACTTTGAAGATAAAGCAGCAGAGAGGCCTGTGCCGGCCTGGTGGAGCAGTCCTGCTGGGGTTTTGGATACAGAGGGCGGAGGCAGAGATCCAGCTCTGCCCTTGGGGAGTTGTCTGGCTCAGGGCGAGTGATTGCCCAGCCTCAGTTTCCTCATCTGTGAAATGGGCACATGGCATGCAGCTCACCAGGTGGCTTTGAACCTCGGCAGCCCCCTTGGATAATGTGGCCTCCCAGGGTGGCCTCCCTGAAGAGGCCGGGCCTCTGGGGATATAAGAGTGGGTGTTTGTAATGGAACAGTGTGGTTACCCTGGAGACGCATACCTCTTCCTGTGCATGGTCTAAAAAGGGCTGCAAGAGGGATCTGGCTTGTGTCAGCCCTTGACATCCTGGGGCTCAGAGCCACTTCAGTGTGAACAGTGGTGTCTGGCATCAACCCCCTGGCTGATACTACCTTCCTGGTCATCTTCGCTGGACCCTTTCGGTTGAAAACTGCTGCCCCTGCTCATACCTGGAGGCAGGAGTTAATAAGCTTTGTATAGGTGGGGCCACCTGGCGTTCAGAGAGGTTGTGAGTGACTCCTAGAGGCCAGGGGAGAACCCAGGTGGACAGCGTGCTGTAGCCCCTGGGGACCCTCTGCATCTAAAGAGGCGCCCGCGGTGCCCCCCGTGGTGGCCTGGAATACACGGCCTGGCGCCGCTGCTGGCCTCTTCCCAGACCCTCCACTCCGCCTTGCACCACGTGTGAAGCTCAGGCAGGAAGGAAAGCATGCTGGGCTTTATCTCCCAGTCAGCTCTTTGCAGCCAGATGGGCGAGAGGAAGAGACATGACAGCCGAAGCCGGCGGCAGGAGAGGAGGGGGCGACAGAGGACCAGCCTCTACGGCACGGCCTGTCTGGGGCCCCCCCGTTTGTCTAGGTCTTCTTTTGTTCTTGCTTTCAGTCCTATCTTAGAATCCATCACCAAATCCAAGGCTATGATGATTTACGCCTGTGTTTTCTTCTAAGAATTCCATAGTTTTAGTTCTTATATTTAGATGGTTGATCCCTTTTCCATTATTATTTTACTATAATAGTGCTGGGGATCGAAACCCAGGGCCTTACACATGCCGGGCAAGGGCTCTCCCACTGAGCTACGTCTCCACCCTGAGTTAATGTTTGTGTGTGGTGTGAGGTAGGGCTCCAGCTTTATTTTATTGCATGTAAATATCCGGCTGGCCCAGCACCATTTTTTGCAGAGACTCCTTTTTCCTCATTGGATTTTTTGGTACCTTTGTCGGCAATTCATTGGTCATAGATGTATTTTTCTTTTTCTGGGCTCTTAGCTCTGTTCTCCCCTTATGCCAGTACCAGGCTTATTTCTGTGATTTTGTGTTTAACTTTTGGAGAAGCATCAGTATGTTTGAGAGTTCCCCAGGTGGGTCCAATGGGCAGCCCTGGTTGAGCACTGCTGGTCTTTTAGGGGGCAGCATGAGAGGCTTCTAGAATGATCCAGGGCAGGGAGGGAGGGAGAAGCCCTGGGCTGCGGCGCTGCTCTGTGGCGGTGGTTGCTTACCACCCTCCCAGAGCTGCTGACAGGAGGGGACCTGAACAATCTGTGCCTTGTTAGGAGCTTGCAAAGGTGTCTCCCCTCTGCCATGAAAGAGGGCATTGTGGGATCGAGGGAGGAGACTGGGCTCTGTACTCTGTTGCTTTTTAACTTTTTTTAAAACATAGGGTCTCCTTCCTAGAGTACTTTCAGGCTCACCGCCTCCCCCACTGTGAACATCCTGCACCAGAGTGGCACATACGTTGCAGTCAGTGAACCTGTATTGACACATGACCGTCACCCAAAGTCCACGGTGGACATGAGGGTCACTCTTAAAGTCGTATGTTCTATGGGTTTTGACAAATGTACAGTTGGACCTATCCACCATTACAGGAACATACAGAATAGCTCCACTTTCCTAAAGCGCCTGCGGGCCTCACCTGGCCATCCTCCCGCCCCCCAGCCCCTGGTGACCGCTGTCTTTTGACTGTCTCCCTAGCTTTGCCTTCTCCAGAATGATTACAGCTGGAATCCTGGCGTGTGCAGGCTGTGCACGTCGCTTCTCACTCTTAGTCACGTGCGTTTCTATTTACTACGTGTCTTTTCACGAATCGATAGCTTTTCCCCCTCCTTCCTTTATTCCTTTTTTCCTTCCTCTCTCTCCTTTCTTTCCCTGTCTTCTTTTCCCCTCCCCCCCGTTTTTTATTGTGACAAAAAACACTTGAAATCCACTATCTTTGTGGCGATTTTTGGATATACAGTTCAGTGCTGTTAAGTCCATTCACATTGTTGTGGAACTGTGACCGCGGCATTACAGAGCTCCTTTCATCCTGCAGAACTGAACTTCTACACCTGTTAAACAGTAAGTCCACACGTCCTCCTCCCCCGGCCCCTGGCAACCACAATTTTACCTTCTGTCGCTATGATTTTGACTGCTCTAAAAACATCATGTAAGCAGAAACACTTATCCTTTATCTTTTATTTTTTCTGGCTTATTTCCGTTAGCACAATGTCCTCAAGGTTCATCAATATTGTAGCATGTGCCAGAACTTTCTTCCTTTGAAGAGTTGGATAATATTATATGTTACGTACATATAATGTATGTATATAGATATATAATCGCATTTTGCTATTCATTCACCCATTGATGAGCGCTCACGTCGCTTCTGGAGCTTAGCTCTTGTGTGCAATGATGCTGAGCTCAATTCTTTTTAGCGCTGAATAATATTCCATATTCTGAACCTACAACCATTCATTTACCCGTCCGTCCACTGAAGGGCATCTTTTTGCTTCCAAGTTTTAGGAAGCATGAATATGACTGCTGTAAACAATCCGTGTTCCGGTTTTTGCGTGGACGGAAGCATTGGACTCATTTGGGCAAACACCAAGACGCACCAGTAAGAACACAGTACTTCTGCAGAGCCTGTCGCGCTGTCTTCCTGGCGGCCGCGCCCCTCGGCACACCAGCAGTGGCTCAGGGCTCCCGGCTCCGCGTCCTCGCCAGCACCCGGCGTTCTCCATAGTTCGAATTTCGGCCACTCTAGTAGGTGTGTCGCGATCCCTCATTTTCATTGGCGATTCCCTGACGCCACGTGATGTTGGCCGTCTTTTCCTATACCTCTCTGCCGTCTGTATAGGTTCTTTGGTGGCGTATCTGCTGAGGACTTTTGCTACTTCTTAACAGAGTAGCTGTCTTCTTGTGGTTGAGTTTATGAGTTCTTTGTGTATTTTAGGTAAGGATCCTTTGTCTGATAAATCCCAGCCCCTTATTCTGATCTCACTGATGTCTTTGTATTTATTTCTGTTCAGAGTGTGCTGTCTTGGTTACTGTAGCTCTACCAGGAGTCTTGGGGCCAGGTGGGGTCGCTCTTCCAGCCTTGCTCGTCTTCAGTACTGTGCTGGCCACTTTGGTTTGTTTGGTTTGTTTTGTTTATTATTATAGCTTGTTCATGTAAACTTTAGAATTAGTTTGTTGATAGCAACAAAACAACTCGTGGGATTTTGAGTGGTTTGCATGTTATAGATCAAGTTGGGAAAAAGTGATATCTGGAGGATATTGAGCCATTCCATCGTGTGTGTGTGTGTGTGTGTGTGTGTGTGTGTGTGTGTGTGTGTACGTGTGTGCACGTGTGTGCATGTGTGTGCACAGTGCTCAGGTGTAAACTTAGGCTCTTGTGCATACCAAGGTAGTGCTTTACCACCAAGCTGCACCCCAGCCCATACCTTCCTATCCTCAAATATGGAATATCCTTGCATTTCTTTAATTCTTGAATTTCTCTCGCCACAGTTTTGTAATTTCCCTTATATAAAGCTTCCACCAATTTTGTTAGGGCTAGACCTAAACATGTCCTTTCTTAGGGTGTTAGCAGAAATGGCTTTCTGACTTTAATTTCAAAGTCAGCTTGCCCAGTGCTGGTATTTGATAAGATATTTGGTACAGGAGGGCCATACCTAGTTGTACTAGTCAGAGAAACAGAACCAAGAACCAAGAACTAGCTGTGTGTGTGTGTGTGTGTGTGTGTGTGTGTGTGTGTGTGTGTGTGAAGTCCCCAGGTCTGCAGTGGGTGAGCTGGGCAGGTCAAGGCTGGTATCTCGCTCAAGAAGTCAGGCTGGCTGAGTCGCCTCTCACATTCATGGTCCACTTCGTGCTACTATAACAAAATACCTGAGACTGGACAATGGACAATTGGAAAAAAAAAAAACAACAGCAACCCAGACATTTATTTTCTCTCCATCTGGAAGGTAGGAAGCCCAAGGTTGAGATGCCATATCTAGGCTCTGTTGTCTGGTGAGGACTAACTCCTCCTAAGGGGAGGAAGGCTTGTGTCCCCACTTGGCACATGAAGCCTCTTTAATAAGGACCTTAATCCTCCTCGTGAGAGAGGAGTCCTCATGGCTTGACATCTCTTAATACCATCACATTAGCCATTGTTTCCGCACCTGGGTTTCGGAGGGGACACACTGAAGCCACAGGACTTGAGATGTTGGTGTGTTCAGGTCTCTGAGTGGAGGACGCCCACCCACACCAGGAGCCCACCCTCTTTTCCTGTCTACTCATCCACATACTACCCTCGCCCAACCATGAAGAACTCCCAGAAGGAGTTCTGCCCAACGCCGGGCAGCCCACGGCCCCAGGATGTGGACACCAAGCCTGACCATCACTCCAGAACGGCTCACTCCTGGGCCAGATGACATTGTAATGCCTCCTTTTCTGTACAACACGGTTCTTTTCAATAATTAATGATGAAATAAAATCAATTATAATAACAGAAAAGAAACAGACAGTGAAACTTTAAGTCAATTTGATATATATAACCATGCCTGTAAATAAGCAGACATCACAAGAAAGAGGAAAAAATAAAATAACCTTCAAACACTGAGTCAACCCCATTTAATCACATTAATGAGCATTAAAAAAAAAGATTAAAAAGATAAGAAGAAAGTTTTGAAAGCGGCCCCTCGAGGTTCGGAGTGTGCTTTGCACGGGGGCAGCAGCGTTGGCGGTCATCCAGTTTCTGCGTCCTTGTCCCCGCAGCCTCCGGGCTGTCTATTGTTCATTTAAAGTTTATTGTTTGGACACAGGGACATCTAGCACGAGTCTAGAGGACAGGGGCCTTCAACTACCTGCCACGAAAACTAGGGATGCTGAAACTTGCTCTCAAAATGAAGGTGCCACCGAATCCATAGGCGTCGGTCGGGTGGAATACCTGGATGTTCTCGGAATTAACAACTGCACAAATGCAAGGCTTTGTAAAGCCCGAGGAATACCAGCGTGCACATCTGACACTCACATACTGACTCTCAAACCTCTCCAGTGACCAATTGCTCAAAGCTCAGGGTCACTATGTTTTATCTCTGTGGGGGCTTATGGTCGATTTTAGGTTTGTTCTTTAGATTTCTGCAGGCCATTCATCCACTCACTGCCTGCTCCCTGGAAGGACAGCCCCATTGACCCTCCCCCTGGCAAGCTGGCAGGGAGATGTTTCCAAGGGGCATGTTGCTGGAGGGTAGGGGTCCTGGTGGCTGAGTCCTCTGTGTGACCAGGGAGTTACCTGGTGTGACAGGACAGAGCCCGGCCTCCTGGGGACCCCTGAGTCGGCTCCTATTTGGCCACAGCTCCGAGAGCCATCAGGGTTCCAAGCATCACCTGCGTCCTCTGCCTGGCATGGTGGCGAGCTGGGCACTGAGCGCTTGGTCCTCGTCTGAGACCCCCCACACACCAGGGGGGAGCGGCCGCTTGCTCTATGGGACCCCTGTCTCGCTCCCCCTCCTCTCGCCCTCCCCTTTCCTCTCGGCAGTACAGTCTGTGAAGGCAGCTGTTCTAATTAAAAATCTCATAAATACCAGGAGATAAGGATCCAGGGGTTTTGTTTTTTATTTCTGCAGAGACTCCCTGGAGAGTCTTTTCAGTAGGAAAGGTCCCTTTGGAGCTGAGATTTCTCTCCCAGACTTCAAAGACAGTCTTCTTACATGACATCTGTTTCAACTGAACTTGAACTGTGAGGTGGGTGAGTCCCAAGAGAGAAGGGGACCAAGGTGCAGTCTGCTCTCTGTGCCTGGGGACGCTCCTGGGCTCGTTCCTGCATCCTACAGCGTCCAGAGCTGGGCAATGGCCTCAGTCAATTTGGAGGACATGGTAGCAGAGGGTCAGGCCGGAGGCTAGGCTTTAGGCTGTCTACTGTCCAAATAGTGCCTGGGCCTAGGAGCTCGAGGCCAAACACCCAGGACAGGCAGGGAGGAGACCTGGCGGCCAGCGGGCTGCTTCCCGGGGAGGTCCCTGCAGCCCCTAGAAGCCACTTTCCAGCTGGGCTTTGCCAGCCCTGGTGTTTGTACACACAGAGCCTCCTCCCTCCTCTCTCCTTCCTTCCCTTTGTCTCCCCTCTCCCCTCAACCATTCACTGAACACCCTTGGCACACAGAGAGTAAAAACTCCCAAACCACCATCTCGAAGAGCTCACAGTGTGAAAGATGCCTGGTTGCGCTCACAAGATAAGAGGAGCCAAGCAAGCTGGTTGCCCTGTGTGTGGCTGCCATTGTTTAAGCAATAAAAAAAAAAAAAAAAAACAATCCAGAGAGCTTGGGAAATGGAGTCAGAGACCATCCAGGTCCCCTCCCAGACAAGGGGCCCTGGCTTCCTGCCTTTGTTATGCGGAGCTGACATCAGAGCTGGCTTCCTGCTTTTCTTTGCTCTGGTCTCTCGCTGACCGTGTGGGCTTCCTTCCTGGGCATCGCAAGGCCAGAGGCCCCCACTGGCTGGTGGACATGCAGCTGGCTTTCGGTGGCCACTGTTACCCGTGTGCCTCCTGGGGGTGGTCTCTAGATCTCTGGAACAAAAATCACAGGACGTCCAGCCACATTGCAACTTCAGACAGTAGATACATTTTTAGTATAAGCCTATCCCATGCAATAATTATCCCATGTATTATTTGGGACATCAACTGAAGGGTTTTGTTTATCTGAAATGTAAACTTCACCGGGCATCCTGTGTTTTCTCTGGCAACCCTCCCTATGCCTGGAGTATCTTTTTGCATGTGTGTGCTAGTCTGCTGTCTGTTTCTATAATAAATACCAGAGACAATCACCTTATGAAGAGGGAAGGTTTATTTTGGCTCACGGTTTTGGAGAATTCAGCCCATGATTGGTGACCGTGTTGTTTTGGGCTTGTAGTGGCACATCATGGTGGGGGTGTGTGGTGGGGAAAATGCCCCAGTGACCTGAAGACTTTCCACCAGGCTTCACCTCTTAAAGTTTCCACTATCTGCCAGGAGTAGTGGTGTACAACTATAATCCTAGCACTTGGGAGGTTGAGACAGGAGGATCCCAGATTTGAGGGCAGCCTCAGCAACTTAGTGAGACCCTGTTTCAAAATGAAAAGATAGGGCTGGGAATTTAGCTTGGAGGTAGAATGCCTCTTGGTTCAATCCCCAGCAAAACACACACACACACACACACACACACACACACACACACACACACACACTTTCTATTATCTCCCCCAGGTGGGCACCATTGATAAATGGTTTTTTGGGGGACGACTGCTTTGTTTAGTGATGGAGAAACCTCTCTGACGGGTAGAATTCCTTTCTCGTTTCATGGGGAACGCTCTCCCTAACTTTGAGTCTCTGACTCTGCACCACCAATCTCCTGACAGTTCTGCTGTGCGCTCTCCAGCCTGGCAGAGGGAGGCCCTGTGGTCCCCTCCGGAGCGTCCCATCCCTGCCTCCTTCTGGGAGCCCCCCAGGCCTGCAGATGCTTGTTTGCTGGCCCGGTGGGAGGTGTGAATTAGTGCTCCCTCTGGGGGCCACTGAGCCACTTTCTCCAGTGCCTGCTGGTGCCTTCCCAGAGGCGGAAACAGGAATCAGTGTTCTGTTACCCTGTTGGAGGGAAAGAGCCAGGGTTTCAGGGTGTTGGGCAAGGGCCGTGAGCCGTAGAGGATTAGAACACCCTTCTGTCACCAATGAATTTGTTTTTTACTTGAAGGCAGATTTAGGGTGATAAAAATATAAAGCTAAGTGGCAGACAATGAAAAAAACAAACATAAAAACCCCGAGGCGACAGGAGCTGGGAAGATGGGGTATTGCCTTGTGATTAAGTGGATTTTCTGTTTAACTGAGGGTTAAGTAGAAAACTCGTTTGATTCAGCCTCCGCAGTTGCCAATCTTTCTAAAATGTATTAGCCTGCTCCCTGGTTTTCCTAAGTGCACCATAATGGCCATAATTGCATCTCTCTGCCGGTGGACGATGCTGCAGGGCGGTCAGGAGCACGGCTGTAAATGTCTGGCTTCGTGGTGTGGCTGGTCCCTGGGCTTTGGGAGCCTGCGGGTGCGGGCGGTGTGTCCTGAGTGGTCCCACACGCTGGCACCATCTGACTGTCCCCCCAGCCATCCTGGGCCAGGGCGTGAGGCGGGCATGAGCAAGGCCATTGTATGGATGGGGAAACTAGGTCGGCCTGGTAAAGACCTACCCAAGTCTCCTCTGGCTGCTGAAGGCAGCGGCAGCCATAGATTTAAACCTTGCTTCCCACTTGCTGGATGGAGACCTGATATTAAACTTTACAGTAGCTCCGTTTCTTTGTCTGTGAGTTGGGCATCATAACTTCTCCGCAACCCTGCTGCTGGGTTAAGGGAGGTGGCACATGAATGTGCTGTGCTCTGGGGCCTCTGTGTGTTCCCAGGGACACCACACCCTCCCTGGGAATCAGACATCCTCAGCCCGGGACCCTGCTCCCGGCTTCTTTGCATTTTACCATTCCTCCCTGTGCCGGGAACGCCTGGCTTTGAGTCTTGACTGCCCCCAGCGCCCTGCACAGGAATCATATCCATGAGCAGTCTCTGGGGGCCACCAGGGGATTCACAGGAAGGTCCCATCTGAGCCAAGGCCAAGGTGGGTTATTACACTGTCATTCTGGGACCCATTGAAGACAGTGACCTCAGCCTGGCTTCCCTGGCTTTGCCCCAGGGTCTGCGCTCTGGGGCAGGACAGCACTTCGGGGCTAGGCTCCCAAGGCTTGGCCTGGGCCTGCTGGGGAGGAGCCAGCTTCCTGCCACTGTCTGGCTAAGGTTTACCCTCTCCGTGCTCCCCTCCACCCAATCCCAAGGAGAGGCATTGAGAAGGACCTGTGGGTCACTAATGAGGGGCTCTGGGCCTGCGTGGAGACTTCTTCCCAACACAGTCCCCACCACAGGGACCCTGATGGTAGGCCTGCTGGCTTCCCAAAGGCCTTCCCCCAACGGCTCATGCATCTCTATCATTTCAAGAGACTTTTTTTTTTTTCATATCAAGAGATCCAGAGAACACAGACCTGTCTGTTCACAACACCTGGACCCCTCCCAGAGGTTTGGGTGGGGTTGGGGAGAACATCTTGCCAAGCCAAACCCCGCCAGCAAGGCCCCTAGTGTGGCCTCTTGGTTGGTCAACCACACGTTGAATCCTGTGCGCGAGGGTCAGCTCCCTGGTGACCAGCAGCTCCTCCTGCCTGGCCTCTGCCTGGATCTGTCCTCTGCTACCGCTGGACACCCCACCAGGATTGTCCCGGAGACTTTTGTGGTGGGGAGAAGGGGAGTGGCAACTCACTAAATATTTTCTCTGGTGTTTCAGAAGAGGAACAACAGCCTGTGTGCAAAAGCCCCTGGGTCGGGTTGCTTTATTTATGCATTTATCTTTAATGGGAAGGCTGAGAGAAATTGCATGGTTTGTGAATATTTACAGGCAAATTACCACGGGGAGGAAATGAATTCATTGTCTCTCCTCTCCCACTGTTAACAGATCACACTGCGGTTCCCTGCCTCCCACATCCTTCCCTCTTCTTTCTTGCAATTCCTGTGGTCTTTCTGCTAGCTGCAGAAGGGGTGTCTAGGTGGATGTGCTGAGTCAATGCACCATGCATTTATTGAGTGCTGACTGTTTGCTGGGCCCTGGTTCCAGGGCTAGGAATGCAAGCTGAACATCATGGGCCCAGATGAGTTCTGTCTGTAGGGCTCTGGGGAAGGCGTGCTCAGCTCCGCAGAAGCAGTGATACCCAACTGGGCCTTGAAGAATTCCTTTCCTAACAGAAAGGCAAGCCAGGCAGAGGTGAGCCTTGGAGGAAGGAGGAGGAGGTAGAGCTAGAAATGGAGATTCATAGACCAGATTATTTCTGGTTTCAAGCTGGGGAAGAGCCATGAAAAGAAAGGAAAGGTTGCCCAGCTTCTGCAGCTAGCCTAGCCAGGCTGAACATATTTCTTATTTATTTATTTATTTATTTATTTATTTATTTATTTATTTAACTGAGGATTGAACTCAGGGACATTCTACTTCTGAGTTATACCCCCAGCCCTATGTAAAAAAAAAATTTTTTTTCTAAAAAAATATGGTCTCGCTCAGTTACTAAGGGTCTCACTAAGTTGTTATGGCTTGGCCTTGAGCCTGCAATCCTGTCTTACTCTCCCAGCTACTGGGATTACAGATGTGCATCACCACGCCCAGCTCTCCTGTTTAGTTTAAGGACTGAGCTGGCAAATCAGAGCCTCTTCTGGGGGCTTCTCCAGTATCTCTCCTTTCCTTGTGTTCAAGAGGAGCAAATATGAGAAAACCAGACCATCACGCTCCTCTCCATTACCCCGGCAGACATTAGTAATCGATGGTGGAACCCCCATCAGCCCCCTCAATCCTTCAGTCAAACAAGCCTGATAGGCATTGCCAATTGATACAGGTGCCCTCCAGAAGAAAGGCTAAGGTCTCTGTCGGATGATGAATGAGTGGGACCTCTCAGCGGCGTGTGCCGGGCCTCTGTCTTCTCTTGCAACCTTTGACTAGTCCAGATGTGCCCATCTACATTCACCCAGCAACTTCTTTTCTTTTTCCCAAAGAGCTGCACACTTTACTGAGGCACCATTCAAATGCAGACCGAACCTGTGCAGTTGAATCCGTTTTGACCTCTCTACACACAGTTCCCTCCTAAGGTAGATGATTTCCCTCAGCCCAGAAAGCACCTTCATGCATTTTCAGGGGTGCCTCCTGCTCTCTCCCCAGCGGCAGCAATGCTTTCTAGCCCTGTTGATTGGCTTTGCTTGTCCCAGAACCTTCCACAAGTGGAATCCTATAGTTTGTGCTCTGGGGTCTGGCTTCCTTCCCTCAGCTTAATGTTTCAAGGATTCTTCCTGTTACTTTTTATTGCTCCAATAGTGTTTCTCCTTCTGTTTATCTAATAGCTTACCCAGTCACCCCCGAGGGCCTTTATGTTGTTTCAAAGTTTGGGCTACTTTGTAATCAGGCGGCTACGAACATTTGAGTACAAGTTTCTGTGTAGATATATTCTTTCTTTTCTCTTGGGTCCCTATCTTGGAATGCAATAACTGCCTGGCAGAGTAGATAAAAGCTTAATTTATTAAATCTAAACATTGTAGTCGGGTATGGTGGTTCATGCCTGTAATCCCAGTACTTGGGAGGCTGAGAGAGGAGGACCATAGCTTTGAGGTCAGCCTCAGCTGAGACTCTCAGCAACCTAACAAGATCCTGTTTCCAAATAAAAATTAAAAAGAGCAGGGTTTAGCTTGGAGCTAGGACATCCCTGGGTTCGATCCCCAGTATCCCTCTCCTCCCCACAGACACAAGAAGAAAACACACACACACACACACACACACACACACACACACACACACACACACACATTGTAGCATTTAAAACTCCTATCAGCTGTATAGGCGAGTTCTAGGACCTCTGCACCCTGGTCAACAACTGTATGGTCAGCTTTCAATTCTAGACATTGTACTAGTTGAGGAATGATGTCTCACTGTGATTTTAACTCCCTCTTCCCTATTTAGCGACGATGGTGAGCATCTTTTAATGGGCTTCTCGTCATTTTGAGTGTTTTTCTTTTGTGAAATATCCATGCAAGTCTTCTGTCTATTTTTATTGAATTGTTTGTCTTTTTATTATTGAGTTAAAGGAATTATTGAATCTCTAGAAGGAAACTATCTTCATAACCTTGCAGGAGGCAAAGACTTCTTAGGATATTAAAAATAGTAACCATAAAAGGAAAATATGATAAATTGGATTTTATTAAAATCATAAACTTCCGTTCATCAAAAGACATGGTTGGAGTGAGGTAAGGTAGGGTGTACGCTTGTAGCCCAGCTACTCTGGAGGCTGAAGTAGGAGGACTGGGCAAGCCCATGCATTTGAGACCAGCCTGGGCAACATAGCAGAACCCATCACTCAGCTTAATGTTTCAAGGATTCTTCCTGTTACTTTTTATTGCTCCAATAGTGTTTCTCCTTCTGTTTATCTAATAGCTTACCCAGTCACCCCTGAGGGCCTTTATGTTGTTTCAAAGTTTGGGCTACTAATGTAATCAGGCGGCTACGAACATTTGAGTACAAGTTTCTGTGTAGGTACATTCTTTCTTTTCTCTTGGGTCCCTATCTTGGAATGCAATAACTGCCTGGCAGAGTAGGTAAAAGCTTAATTTATTAAATCTAAACATTGTAGTCGGGTATGGTGGTTCATGCCTGTAATCCCAGAACTTGGGAGGCTGAGAGAGGAGGACCATAGCTTTGAGGCGTGGTGGCGCACGCTTGTAATCCCAGCACTCGAGAGGCTGAGACAGGAGGATCGCAGTTCACAGACAGCCTCAGCTACTTAGCAAGGCCCTTTGCAATGCAGTGAGACCCTGTTTCAAAATAAAGAATAAATAATAGGGCTGGAGGTGTAGCTCAGAGGTAGAATGCCCCTGGGTTCCGGGTTCCATCCCCAGTACTAAAAAAAAAAAAAAAAAAAAAAAAAAAGAAGGAAAGATAGGAAAAGACAGAAAAGACAGTTAATACAATGAATAGAACTACAGACTTGAATAGCCACAGCCCGTGATTTCTGAGGACTCGTCTCCGCGGGCCCTCGCCTGGTCCTGTGTGCTCCTGTAAGCCTGGGTCCTCACCGCAGCCCCAGGGCTCTCTGTGGAGCACTGCCTAGTCATGGCTGTCCCCTCTGCACCCGCCGGGGCTCTCAGGATCTCTCAGGCACCCTGACCATGGCATCAGTGGTCTGTGCCAGTCTCTGTCTCTCTGCACCATCTCTTCCAGGATCCTGTGTCTTGGCCCCTCAGTGCCTCAACACCGTCCCGTGAGAGTTGCCTTCACGTCGACTGTCCTTGGTGTTCACCTCAGCTTGGCTTCTGTGTACCTGTATCAGGGGGACTTCTCTGGACCCTGGAGCCCAGGCTGGGAGGATTCAAGGCACAGTCTGCTGTGCTGGTTAGAGTTTAGAAGGCCATCTTTTGACACAGGCATTGAACACCAGCCATTTAATGACAAGTGGGTGTGGGTGATGACCAGTTGAGTGGACAGTGGTCATCATGCTCACCTCCAGAGGCCTCTGCTGGGGTGACCCCCCACCTCTTTTTTTTTTTTGGTGGTACTGGGGTTCCTGGAAGCCCTCCTTCCTCCGGGCTACACTCCCAGACCTATTTTATATTTTTGAAACAGGGTCTCTTACGCCAGCACGGCTGGCTTCGAACCTGCGCGATCCTCCTGTCTCCGCCTCCCAAGCACGGGGATTACAAGCGTGCGCCACCACGCCCGGCGACCCCCCACCTCTTTATTCACTGGGACATAGGGAGGGATTTGGAGTGGCCTCTGGAGGACTCTGGGGTTTGGAGCCGCAGCTAATCGTTGGCCAGGACCAATGTCTACTGGCATTTTGTACCAGAATATGCAGACGAGTTCCCTGTCCTGCGTTCATGGCCTTCTGTTCCCAGCTCGCAGTCTCACTCTTAACCCACATTTCTCTAAAGCCAGTTTATTCTTGTCCTTACAACAGCCACATCTGCCCAAAAGGCCGTGGACTTGGAGATTGTGGTCAGGCAGGAATGTCCCAGCTCTGGCTCGCAGCTGGTCGGACGTCTTTTTCTATGCTCTCTGGGGACTCTGCCCCATCACCTCTTGTATTTATTTCAATGTGATGAAACACTGTGGTAGTAGTCTTCGTGCAGTCTCCCTGGACACCAGACTCTGAAGGCCGCCGCCACCCCTACCTGGTTCTCCTGCGCCCCAGCACTCAGGGCTGTGCCTGAGCAGAGCGAAGGCCCCGTGGATACCTGGCCAGTCGGTAATGGGCAACGGACATGCTTCAGCAAGCCAGGCAGCACGAGCACCTCTTCTCCATTTCCTACCTGGGAAACTGAGGCTCGGGAGAGTGCAGTGGCCTGTTGGGTCTCACAGCTTGGAAAGGGGCAGGGTTGGAGTGAACAGCAAATCTAGCTTGGGGTATTTCAATGCGAGGCTGGCTGCTCTCCTTACGGTAAGTCATCCGCCAGTAAGGCCAATGACAAAGGCTTTAAAAATGTGGAGTGCTATATAAATAAAATGTACCATTAAGAATATCTGTGGCGATTTTAATCACCCCTAACCACAGTAATGAGGCAAAGCATTCTTCAGAATCCGTCGGGGCTAGTGTAAAACCCAGGTGTGGCCCAGGAAATGTTTTATGCTGTGAAGGCTATTTATTTATTTATTTATTTATTTATTTGGTGGCACTGGGGTTCCTAGAAACCCTTCTATTTCCGGGCTACACTCTCAGATCTATTTTATACTTTTTAAAATTTGGAAACAGGGTCTCTTAAGCCAGCGCCGCTGGCTTCGAACCTGCACGATCCTCCTGGCTCCGCCTCTCAAGGGTGGGGATTACAAGGGTGCGCCGCCACGCCCGGTGTTGTGAAGCTTTTATTTATTTATTTATTTATTTATTTATTTATTTATTTATTGGTGGTACTGGGGGTGGAACCCAGAGGCTTTCTACCTCCGGGCTATACTCCCAGACCTTTTTTATAATTTATTTGGAAACAGGGTCTCACTAAGTTGCTGAGAGCCTCACTCAGCAGCTGAGGCTGGCTTCGAACCCCTGCGATCCTCCTGTCTCCGCCTCCCAAGCGTGGGGATTACAAGGGTGCGCCACCACGCCCGGTGTTGTGAAGGCTTTTATTAAACGCTGATGTGATACAAAAGGCTACTTAGAAAATAAATGTGGAGGGCAAATTATAACAACGCTTGGAACACACAAGCACCCACCACCCAGAAGCGGAAGTGTGGAGGCGCTCGCGTGCCATCTTGGATTTTGCCTTTTGGGAAATGGCTTTCTACTGGTGTCCGTTCCTTTACCATCACCTGTTCGCTTACACATTCATGCAGCAAATGCTCGGTGAGGTCTGCCACCACGCACCGAGTCACAGAGCTGCTGCGCCCCAGCCCTGTGCTTGGTGAAAAGGAAGAGAGAGATGGTCTCTTTCCCTCTGACAAGACAGTGCTCCTGGTGATACAAGTGCCTGCCCCTGGCCCTGCGGTGTCTCGTCTGCATTGAGCCCACCCCACAGCCCCTCAGCATGTCCCTCAAAGCGTCTGTGGCTTTAGCAAGGTGATAGCATACCATTCAAAAGGCTCCCTGGTCTTTGGGCCCCCCTTTCCTTTATACTGTGCATACTGAGTCATCAGCACCTTGCTCCTGAATCCCTCACAACAGTGCTGGGGTGCTTGGTGCTAGGTAGCTGGTTAGAGGTTTCCATGATGACCAGGGCACTTGCCTCTGGTAGAGGTGGAGGGACGTGAGCCTTGCTACTGGATATCAGAGGGACCTTGGGCAAGTCACTTGACCCCTCACAGTCCCCACCTTAGTGGTGCCTGTCTACCAGCCGCCTGGAGACTGTCGCCATGATCAGGAGGGATGCGGGTGCCCACAGATGCCGCAGGATGCACATAGTTTGGCCCTTTGGGCTTTACAGACCTTTACTCACCCACTGCAGTCATTTGGTTCCCGTTGCCCATGGATTGGGCTGAGCACACGTCGTGACCCCACTTGGCAGATGAGTAGGCTCAGGTTGAGAGAAGTTGGGAGTCCGCCCATGGTCCCTGCTGGAGAGCGCAGAGCAGGGCGAGAGCCTCCTATGTGGGGCCAGGCGAGCCAGGCGGAGGTGGGAGGAAGGGGGTACCGACGGGGCTTCACAGCTCAGCCTTGGGTAGCTTCAGAATGAAATGCACCTGTTACCCTAGGGGACAGCGCTCAGGTCTTCCTCCCCCAGGCCCTGCTGGTGGCTGGAGGTCGCATGGGGAGCCGGGATGTTGGCTGGTCACGTCCCTGTCACCTGCATGTGATTGTCCACCCACAGTTTTAACTCTGTCCCCGTTTCCCTTCATGGCTCATTAGGGTGATCTCTGGGAGGCCACGCAGGCTCATTAGGAAGGTGCAAATATGCTGCCTGTGGGGTGTGGACGGGCCGGGGAAGGGAGAGGCACAGCAGAGATGGATGCGTTCAGATCTAAACCACTTGAGACAAGACTTTCAGCTCTTAACAAATCATGATACAAGCTACCGTGTGTGTGTGTGTGTGTGTGTGTGTGTGTGTGTGTGTGTGTGGTGCTGGGAATTGAACCCGGAGGGATGCTACTGCTGAGTGACACCCAGCCCTATTTCATTTTGATTTTGAGAATGCAGGGTCTCATTAAGTTGCTGAGTCTGGCCTGGAAGCCGCATCCTCCTCTCTCAGCCTCTCAGGTACTGGGATGCGGGCTTGCCACAGCGCTGGGCCACAGCCACCATTTTCGAGTCCTATGTGCTCAGTTTCCAATCCAGGATTATGTACTTGGGGATTTCCACTTTACAAATAAGGAAACAGAGGCTTGGCGAGGAGAATGGGCTGTCACTCACCTGGCGGAGCACAGTTGGGGTCCAAAGCTGCCTGGTGGGATTCCAGACCCTGGACTCCTGTCCCTATCTGCAGTCTGGATCTTCCCCAGCCCGGGATGGGGCAGAGCTCACAACAGTCACGCCGGGGGCAGCTCTGTGTGCTGGCTTCGCTGCTGAACGGCTGATTCCCATCTCACAGAGACAGCAGAGGGCGTGGGCCTGGGCCTGCCTGGCTGCCCGCGCTTCCCTGTGCCTCAGTTTCTACATCTGTGAAATTCTAACAATTATAATGATCTTGCTAGGAGGCTTAGAGGGATTCTGTTTGTACATTAAGATGATTCAGGCCCAAAGCCAACGCTACAGAGATGTCAGTAGTGTAAACTTCATTTCTGCGTGGATCAAAGCCGGGAATCGGTAGACCTGTCCTCTGGCTGGCTCCACGCCCTTTACAGTGATCCCATGGTCCATTCTCCTTGAGGGTGCTCTCTGCAGCTCCCAGGAACACGCCAGGAGCCGTGCTCTCCTGACTTGCGGCTCCTGGGCTGTGCGCCTGCCTCAAAGCCCCTCACTGGAGCCCAGGACAGAGAACCACACACTCTCACGCACCGTGGCCCCTGCAGAAACATGGCCCAGTTGTGTCCCATGAACTCTGTGGCAGAGCTGGCATCACTGTTCCCATTTTGCAGGTGCAAAGGTTGAGAATTCAGAGCCTGGAAATAGGAGCCGGGTGATTAAACTTCCTACTTGGGTCCCAGGAGTCCAGAGGCTGCCTGCGGACAGTTGGCAGGTTGAAGCTGCAGAGAATCAGGGGTTGGGAGCAGCCCGTCTCTGCCCCAGGACCCCACTCCCAGGCAGGTGTGATCAGCAGCTGCTCTGACAGCGGCATAATTACATGGAACTTTCTGGAGGATGCAGTGTTCTGTAGGCATTTTCACCAAGTTAAGAGCCACTCACCACATTGCTCACTTCTGACTAGTGAGCAGAGGGACTGTCACTTGAATTTTCATTGATTTAACTTTAAAGGACCATGCACAGCTAGTGGCTGCCTTGTGGACCGTGCAGGCTGGAGGAGGGGTTTCCTGCAAAGGGGCCCGTTTCTGAGCTCGTGGCACCTGGCTGATGGTGGCGTTCTCTGGACATGGAGAAGCTGGACAGGGGTAAAGAGGTCACACAACAGCTGGTTTTACACTAATTCCCTCCCTGCCACTCCACAAAGAGGAGAGAGGGGCAGGGAAAAGTTGGAGATACAGTGCTCTTCTGCAAAAACCTCCATATGCAGGGGGCCTGAGGAAACCCAAGAAGCAACTCAGTACACCCTGTCCAGAGCTTTTTCTGACAGCCACATGTGACATGATGAGCAAAACGGGGACAGGAAAGAGGAAAAGCCCAGCAGGTCCCCCTCGAAGGCAACTTGGCAATTGCACTTCCGTGTCCTGGCCGGATGTCGCTGTCCCATGTGGACGTATGAGCGAGCGCTTTCTGAGATGCTGAGGTCCTCACTTCCCAGTGGAAATCAATCATGACGGGGGGACGCACCAGCCACCCAACCTCAGACCCTTATGGACCTTCCCATCTTTAGTCAACACCAGACTGAATTGTCCAATATGGAGCCTTTTGGAAAGGGAAACGCTCCGCTGGCTTTTATGTCTGCCAAGGAAAACATGGTGTGCCTGTTTCTTTCTGGACTTGCTGTGTGGCTTGGGATGAGTCACTTAATGTCTCTGAGCCTCAAGCTCCTCACCTAACCAGGCCAGGTAGCGATGCTCGCAGGGGTTTTGCAGGAATTTAACGAGACAAAAAGCAGAGCGGGTCTCGCAAGCGGCGAAGCTCTGTCCACCCTTGAGTGTGGCTGTAACGTCGTGTGGAGGGAGGTTTGCTCTGCAGAAGGCATCGGTGTTAATGATGCTGACCCAGGAGTGGATTGCATGCCGTATCCCAGAATTATAGTATTTGGGGAATTAGAAGAAGAAAATGCCTCGGATCAGTAGCAAATGAGTCTTTATAGTTTGTCAGCGAGACACCATGAGTATCAGACAAAGCAATAATAATCCAAATTCAAAGTGTATCTCCGGGGACCCTGGGGAGAGGTGACCCTTCCCTTCTCCTGACAGATCCTCATCTGTGTGGTTGCAGATGAGCTGGAAGAGGCCCCCAGGATCCTCATCCAGTGCCAGGGTCCCCGAATTTTCTGGGACGAGGAGGATGATGTGTTCATATGCAGCGGAGCTAGGTCTCCAGTTTTCTGAGCTGTTATGTGGACACCCGCCAAGAGGGTGCCTCCATCCTGTCCCTGAGTCCAAGACCTCAGACATCACGGGCTCCCTGCTCTGGGCTGGTTACTGAAGACGCAGCTTCACAGCTAGGCTGTGGGGGACCAGGGAAGGAGAGCAGCTGGTTTGTGCATATGTGTGTATGCCTGTGTGTACACGTGTGTACACTTACTATGAGCTATAGATAGGACAAGAGTGGGGGTCATGACAGCTGTCTGCCTGTGGTTTAGAGTCCTGCATCCCCATCTGAGCCTCAGCTTCCTGCTCTGTGAAGTGGAACGCCTAATAGCTCATTCATAGGGTTATGGTACAGGTCAGTACATGGGCCAGGCTACAAATAGATGCCAACAAAATGGTCATTTGGACAGGACAACATGGTGATGATGTCATCCATTGGGCAGCTTCCTCTTGTGGATCCCTTTAGGAAATGGCATATTTTTGTCCGAGTAGTTTTCCTTCTGTCTGGACCTCCCCCCGCCCCACTCTCCTAGGAGTATCCAGTGCAAGTTCTCCCCTGACCCTGGGAAAAGGACAGCTGCCCTGTGCCCATAGCCAGGTGTCCTGTTCTTTACTGTCTCAAGCCTGGTTAAGTGGCAGCCTTCCAAGAGACTCCATTCCCTTATACTTTTGGGAATGGGCCTGGGGGTGACATTTCCCTTGCCCCATCTCCCCTGTAGCACTGAAATTGTCAACCAGGCTGGGGTGTAGGGGAAGAGCTCTGAGCCCAGCACTGTGCCATTGGTAGGCCCTAGCTGGGTTTGCAGTGTATACAGTAGAGTCAATCTGTTACCCCACGTTTGGGGCAAAGGATTGTGGGTGCCTGAGATCCTCCTTAACAATTATCATGCAAAGGTGTGAACGATCTGGCCCAAATGTTTAAGTAGCAATGGAGGTTGGGTCCCCCAGAGAGGCTGGAGAGTGCCCCTCTGGACCTCTGCATGCAGAGGCTGGAGGGCCGGGAGCCTCTGGGAAGTCTGCTGCAAAGACCATGACCCATATTGCCCCTGGCCTCACCGCCTTCGCTGGGAACCTCTTCTGTGGACCATCTTCTCCTGGTCCCTACTGCATCCACAGGGAGCCAGTCACCAGGGCCTGGACACCCGCTCTGGATAGAGGAGATGGACTCTAGAAGGTGCACGGTGTCCGGATAGAAGGTTCTGGTCAGGGCCAGCAGCCTGTGGCAACAGCGCTCAGGACGCCCGGGTTCTTCGCTACACGGCTCTGGGTGAGCCGCTCAGCCCAGACAGCTTCAGTTTGCAATAGTGCTTCCAGCCAGAGGCTGTTTCCCAGCAGTACATTTGGTGCTAGCCTTTTATTTATTCATTCAAAAACATTTATTGAGCACCTACGAGGAGCTGCAGACAGCATTCCGTCTGGATGCTGGAGTTCCAGTGACAGAGACAAAGGCATCCTCAATATGAATGTACTTATAGGTGATAAATATTTGCCTACGCATTATGCAAATGGTATACATTTGTAAATTTATGTGTGTAATTAAATAAAAATTATTGGCTCATGTATTAGCCATATATATATATATATATATATATATATATATATATATATATACAGATATGTCTATATGCCGCAATGGGAAATTGCATGGGCAACGGTAGAGAAACTGTCTCTGACGGAGGCCGGCCAGACCTCTCTGTGGGGTGACATTTGAACCAAGAGCCTGGGAAGCCAGGGATGCCCCGAGCATCTCCTGTGAGAGGCAGTGGAGAGGAAGCAGGTGTGGGAGGTGCCGGGGGCAGCCAGGTGGGCCCTGTTGGGTGCTCATGGGAATGGTGGTCTCTGCATTGCTGACTGCTCGGCACACAGCAGGTGCCATTTAAGTTCATTTTTCTGCACCCATTCTGTTTTATCAGCACTTTCTTCAGTGCAGATCCTGAGCAGGATTGAAGAAATGCAGGGATGAGGATGGCCCCGTGGTCCTCCCATGAGGAGGCTGCGGTGTGGCCATGTCGCGGTGATGTCACCGTCCCCCTCTGGCCCCGTTCAGTGGTGGGGTGAGAGCCCGGGAATGCTTCCCAGATGAGGAAATGCCTCAGCTAGTCTCTAAGAACCAGCGGGGCTCAGTGTTGGGAAGAAGCCTGGGAGGATGTCCCCAGGCAGGGCAGACAGATGAACAGCAGGCACTGAGGCCCAGAGGCTGGCGCGAGCATGGCCTGGGGGAAAGGGCGGCGTCTCGGGGTGGCTGACGTGCAGGATTTGCAGAGGACTTGGAAGACACAGGAACCAAGCTGGCCAGGGTACAGCCCCAGCAGGGCTGACTATGGGACCCGGGGTCAGGCTGTCCCAGAAGCAGCACAGAGATGTGGCGCTCATGTGAATTATTTATGAAGATGTGCTCCAGGAGAAGGGAAGGGAGCCTCCCATCGAGGGGTCAAGACGGGCAAAGATACAGGGGAGCTCTGGGGTACAAGTTGAGCCTCCTTCCTGCCGTTCCTGTCTGACATTGGCCAAGCTCGGAGCGCTTGCCCCCCTCTGCTGTGGGTGATCAGCTCCAGACCCCCCAAGGATGCCTGCTGGAGACGAGTGACAGGTGTGGGTGCTGGAAGCAAATGCACAGAGGTGGGAGGTGCTCAGACATGGTGGGGCATGGCCTGAAGCCAAGGAGACCAACCAGCTCAGCTTCCCAGAGACCAAAGGCTTTCCCTGGTCTTGGGGCTTTGAGTACTAAATCAGGAAGCACAGTCACCAACCAAAGTGTCTGCCACTTTGGTTGACTTCCTCAAATCTCAGTTTCTTCCTCTGTAACATGGCATCACAGTTGAGCCAACTTCTTGGGGATGCTGGTGGGAGCCACCATGAATCACCCAAGTAGGGCACATGGTCTGGACCAGAAGCCACCTGAACTTCACTCTCTGAGCATCCCCTTCCTCGCTGGACACCTGTGACTCCAAGCCCTAGGATGACGGAAATCCGCTTGTCCGAAGCTGGGGTCCTCCTCCGCCTTCACCCCTGCCCGCCTCACCACCCTCCCCACACATTGTCAACTGCCCCGTGGGCTGAGGCCGAGAGGGAGGAAGCTGTGTCTTTAAGTGTTCTGAACAGCACTGCAATGTTATGACAGCACATCTCACAAGGGATGTCGTTTCCACGGCAACCCCACACTGAGATAAGCAAGCCCCGTCTGCATTTTTTTTAAGGTGGAGGAATGGGGGAGGGATTAGATGGTCTGTCAGCGGGTGGGACTTGAAAGCAGGAGCCACATCCTTCAGCTCTACTTCAGGAATAAACGGGAGCCATTAGAGCAGGGCGAAGCAGGCCCCTTCCCCTGATGCCCAGCTCCTGGGCTTCAGCAGGGGCCACCTCTGGAAGTGGAAGAGAGAAGGAAGAGAAAGAGCTACCGTCAAGTCAGCGTGAGAAACTACTGCCCGCTAGACCCCCCCAGCTGTTCACCCCCACCAAGTGTCTCCTAGCCCCCAGGGTAGTGTGTGTGTGTGTGTGTGTGTGTGTGTGTGTGTGTGTGTGTGTGTGTGCGCGCGTGTGTGTGTGTGTGATGGACTCGGGCTCTGCACTCAGACAGAAGAAGATTCAAATCCTGCTCTGCCAGTGTCTGGGGACGAGCTATCGGGCTGTTGAATCCTCGGTTTCTTACCTGTACATGGGGATGATGACCCAAGTACTTGTCTCCAGGTGGCCGTGAGGACTGAGGAAGAGGCTGAGTGGGACAGTATTCAGCACAGTGCCTAGCATACAGTAGGTGCTTCATGAATGCTAGCTGTTAGCATTCATTATTAGTAACTGACTCCATGGGGAAATGGCACCCCTTTGTGTGTGTACTTTGGGTGGAAACTGACAAAGTCCAGTGAGCACCTGAGAGCAGCTGCCGCTTTCGCCCGGGACCCTGGTCTTCCCCTTCCACTTGGCGTCAGATCTAACTTCCTGGCCATCTCACCCCACTACCTGACTCCTGCTTGCTCTGCTCCAACTTCTCTGGGCTGCTTTATGCTCTGCTCTCTCCAGTGGCTGAGATTGCTCTTTCCTGCCCACTGGCTCCGGAGAGGAAGCGTTTGGCATTGTCTGAGGGATGCTGCTGCCTCGTGGAGACCTCAGATGCCACCCTGGAGCCCACCTGCCTGTATTCAGAGCCAGTGTCCTACTGCCCACCCAAGTATCATGAGCCAGACTGTTTCTCTAACCCCAGCATCCTCATCCATGAAATGGGTGCACATGGTCCTGCTTCCCCTCACCTGAACAGGAGGTCACAGGGACAGCGGGAGACCAGGTAGGAGGCCACTGCAGTAGTCCCAGCAGTCATGGTGACAACCCGCCTGGTGGATACAGAAGATCGGGCATACACTGTGCTTCCAGTAATGTGTTCACATCTAGTAACCGCCACCGCGTTACTCTTGCCACTTCTGGTAGCCCAGATCTCCAGTGTCTGAGCCCCCATTTCCTGTTCTAGCAGCCTGAAGATTGGTGGGATGTCTTTCACGATATCTTCTATAGGAGTCTACATCAACTTCTTGAAATCTGATTGGTTCTCAGGTGTTTTGGGGCCTCTGAGTGCGCAGGTGTGGGATGCTCTGGCCCCTGAGCCCCCGCTGCTCCCAGGGCCCTGCGGGGTTCTGGAGTGGTCTGGGATTGGCTGGAGGACCCCACTCACAGGTGCATCCTGACAACTCTGTCTTCCCCAAACTCAGGGAGCACCCAGCTGCTTGGGCATGTGCCAGTCCTTTTTCATGCCAGCCACCTCGAAGGTGCCCCCTGCCCCAGCCTTTCAGCCTCACAGCCGCAGGCATCATCTGCCCGCGTCGGGAGCCCGGTGCCCAGTCTGCTTTTACAAAATAGCAGACTGAGAACTGATGGGCTGGCGACGAGCAGGGGGGAATGGGGCCTCATGGTCTTCGCTAATTTATTTTGACAACCGTAATTTCATTTTAATTATTTATGATGGTGCTTCAGAGTTCGCTGGCAGATGACCCGCGGTGTGTGTTTTGTGCATGGCACTGAGGGATTGGTTTTCCGTTTTTGTGATTTTTTTTTTTTTTGCTGATTCAGGGATATCAGGGTCCTCTGCCCCCCACCTTCCTGCCTTCCTCCTCCACCATCACTGAAGGATTATTCTATTTTCATACCATGAAAATATAAAATCCAAACCCAGTACCCAGGGTCATGTGGGCTGGCTGAGTCGCTGTCCCTATTTCTAGCTGGGGTTTCCCTCCCTGATTTCCATGGCAGCCCTCTTGGGGTACAGCCCGCTCACAGTGCCCAGGACGAAACCCAAAATGTCTGGGTGGCACTAATGTAGTGATCCCTTGTCTTCCACCCTTGTTTTATACACCTGGGAAAACAATGACCAGAGAAAAACAAAGCTATCCTCCATCACACAGCGACCAGCCCATCGCAGCACCGCTGGCCTTCCTCTGGATGCCTCTCGGCTCCTCTCCTGAACACACGTGCAAGCCAGGGTACGGGCGGCGTTGGCCCACAGACCACTGCCCAGGCCCGTCTGCAGGGGTTTTCTCCAGCAAGCAGTCGGTCACTCATTCACTGAGAGACACCAGCTTGGAGGCGTGGTCAGGACTGTGACTTCCGGACCTTGGCTGGTAGCTATTTCATATTACTGGCTTTGAGGGTGTCAAGAATCTGCCTCTGCCCCCGGGTAGCATCCTCACCTCATTCCAGGTATCTCAGGACCTGAACTTCTGTTTTGGGAGATTCTTTCTTTGGGGTAAGCATTGCTCTGCTTTTCTGCATGTCCAGGAGGAAGTCCTGAAGAACAGCTCCTCGTGATTGCAGGCGCGTCGTCCCGTGGCTCATCTGATTTCTTACCAACCCAGACAGGCAGAAGCAAGCCTCACTCCACCCATTTTATAGATGGGAGCCAGGAGGCTCCAGGAAATCGGCACCTCCAAAAACATGTGGCCTGCAAGTTTCCAAACTGAACTTGGGACGTTGGAATCCCAGCCTGATGGGAGCAGAACAGGAGGGCCTGGAGGCCACCATGGTTTCCCTCCCCATTTTGGCAGCTGAGAAGATAGATGTGGGGGGACTTGCTGATGGGGCTGGGGGACGATGGACAGGGTAACAGCGTGCTAACAGATTCTGAACCTGGACACTTGGGAGGAGAGTCCTGTTGTTCATGAGAAGGGGAGGTGGGTGCTCTGCCGTGGCATCTCTAGGATGAGATGGATTCTTAAAGACTTGTTCAGTGCCAGATCCCCCCAGGGGCCTGTGTGCCTAGTGTAGGGCCTGACCAGTGTGGCTCTTGGGGTGATTTGTCAAGTTCAAATGCGGATGAGGGAGAGGAGAGAGTCCAAGAAGCATGAAAGGGTGAGTAAGGGAGAGGAATTCGCAATACTCCCGTGCCCAAACTGAAACAACATCTGGGCTTTCCCCGAGTGGGTGACAGGGTATGCTGACTCTCAGCCCCAAACGCCTGTGCCGCGGAGGAATTCAGGGACCAACGTGTGTTCTGCCTCCCTTTCTGGAGATTCAGGGTGCCCGTCAGGTAGAATAAAGGCTCAGTAATTTCTGCACAAAGGAGCCTGTTGAGCTTGGGGTGAGCCAGCAGCCCCCAGCCTTGGGGAATCTCTTATGAACATCTGTGCACAGTTGCAGAAAGGCTTTCAGAGTGTTCTCTCCCCTACGTCTGGCTGTCACTGAGGGGAGCCATACCAACCTCAGCCTAGGAAGTCACTGTCGGCCGTTGAGATTACCCTCAAGATGGCTTCATTCCTGTGAGCATTGTGGCTTTGGCTGCCACTTATTCCGTTCTTACCCTGGGCGGGGCAGGTTGTAAGCTGTTTCCCTGGGTCCTTCACTGAAAGCTCACAGCAGCCCTGTGACAAGCTCCTGTCATCTCCATCCCGGCCTTACAGATGGAAAGAAAGTCTTAGGAGGGCCCTTGCCCAGGGTCGAGGCTGGGAAGTAGCTGAGCCAGGATGCGGGCGGGGTGGCCCCTGAATATCCTGCCTCAATTGCTGCCCATCCTGCCAGAGGCTTAGGCCCAGCCCAGTGTCCATCCCAGGCTGCATGGGACGCCAAACATGCCCCCCTTCTGACCACTACCGTCCTGCCAGAGGCTTGGCCCAGCGTCCATCCCCTGCCGCATGGCGTCCCTGCTGCTAGCTTGAATCTGGACTCCCCCCAGGAAGCCACCCCCTGCCCTGCTCCCAGCTCCCCTGGAGCTGAAGCCCAACATACCAGAAGCCCATGGAACTGGAGAGTTTTAAGCAGGAAACTGGTATAATTTTGGTCAGGAGCTCGGGAAAGAGTCGGGAAGTGCTGCCAGACACAACTGCATCCAAAAGAAATAGAGACGGAGGGTTTAGGGTTTCAAGTTTGTGCATTTAAGGGATATTAAGACAAATAAAGGCGTCTTATTCAGCCCTGTTGGGCTGGGCCGCCTTTTTCTTGCTTGTCTCCCGTATTCTTCTTTATTGAATCCAGTGGGACTGGGGCCACCAGGGGAGCCCAGAGCAAAAATGCTCTATCTTCTCTGCCCCCACCCTAGTCTTTGTCATTTGTGTCCCCCCTCCCCCGATTCTGTTCCAGCCGGGGCCTCCCTCCCCATCACCCTTGACCTCCCCCGGTTCTGTTCTGGCCGCTGTGGGGGCCGTCAGTGAGGAGGGACACAATGACGCATTGTGAAGCTGTGCCCCTCCTGCCCTTCCCTGAGAGCCCCCAACATTCTTCAGCCTTGCCCGAGACCTTCTTGAACCCTGGTCTCCGAGAAAAGCAGACTGAACTGGTTCTATGGGGAGAAATATTTTTCCCTGCCCCTTGGCGCCTGTCCCCTCCTCTCCCCAACTTAGGAGGCTCTCAGTGCCCCATGCATCTTAAACCCGGGGTCCGACCTCACAACCACAGAACAGCGCCAATCTCAGACAGAACGGTTCTTATTAGATTAGCCTGTTCATTCTTCCCTGCGCTTTCCCCCGACCCCATTCAGCTGCCTTTCAGCCTCACAAACAACTCCTCGTCCCGTCCCTCCGGGCATGGGAGCTCAGAGCCATGAAGGTCCATGGGGGCCTGGGATGGGGGAGCCGGGTGGATGGCCAGTCCCAGGATGCATGTAGAGCAGCATTCAGTGAGTGAGAGCCAGGTGCCACCTTGGTCTAGGTGAGCACACAGCCGGGCTGCTGTTATTTACATCCTGCAGAAGAGGAAGCCGAGGAGCTTCCTAGGATTGCAGTCGGTCAGAGGCAGGGCCAGGATTTGAACCCAGGCAGGCGCCTTCGGGGATGCTCTTCAGAACCCATAGCGGTTATGGGATATTTAGGTTTCCTCTCCCCCACTGGAGCATCCTCACTGCAGAGCACATACCTTCCCACTGGAGTTCAGGATTGCCACAGGGTATTACAATACCCCTCTGATGTTGGAGACTGAGGTTCAGAGACATGGACGGAATAGCTAGAGGCCCCCAGAGCCTGTGGGCCTGGCAAATCTGGAATCACTTGAATTTTGGTTAAGCCCTGGCTCCGTGCCGACACTGGTACAAGGACTCTGATGAGGGCCAGCCAGGCGAAGCTTGCATGGCCAGGCCTGCCGCGTGACCCCCATCGGTGTGGGACGGCGCCGGTCCTTCCCTGGCTGCGCCGAGTCCTCTTCCCATGGCCTTGTATTTGCGCAGTGGCGGGAAGGTCTGTTCACGGTGTCTTTCCCCCCGGGCTGTCCTGCAGGTCTGGAAGACACCTGTCTGCAGAAGCTTCTGGACCAGTTTTCCCGGTGTCCCATTTGGCACCCTCTCAGAGAGGCACTTTCCAGGGATCGGGTGGGTGGGAGGGACTCCTCCATGGAATGAGAGGTTAATTGCAGAGTTTCCCACCTCCCCAGAGTGTCTGTCTCAAAGATTGTCTCCCAAGAGAAGACCAGCAGGACACGATGATTCCTTCCCACACAGGTGCCCTGGGTGCAGCGGGTCACAGCCAGGGCTGAACGCGCTGCCCCTGACTCCCTGTCTGATGCGTTTTACACCACATTTTCTTATTTATATATGTATGTATGTAGTATGTATGTATGTATGTATGTTGGTGGTACTGGGGGTGAAACCCAGAGGCTTTCTACCTCTGGGCTATACTCCCAGACCTATTTTATATTTTATTTGGAAACAGGGTCTCACTAAGTTGCTTGAAAACCCCACTCAGTAGCTGAGGCTGGCTTCGAACCCGCGTGATCCTCCTGTCTCCGCCTCCCAAGCGCGGGGATTACAAGCGTGTGCCACCACGCCCGGCCTTATTTCTTTTTAAACAACTTCACAGTAAGGACTGCTGGGGCTGAGCGGCTGGGACATGGGGCTCACGAGATCGCCATCGCTTTCCGTGTGTGCACTTAAAAACAGCCTAGATTATCAGTTAAAATGCTAAACTAAATGCTACCTCCTCAGAAAGACTTGCATGGACTGGAGCTATTGGGCCATTTGGAAATGTCGCCACAGGGTTCTGAGACTGTCCAGTTCTGTGTCCCTCTGGACTGTGAGCCTCCTGAGTTTGCTTCCCCCTTGGGTGTATCAGTCCCTATCCACACAGAGCTGGTGGTACAGAAAGCTCCCACTGAATACCTGTGGAGTCAGGTGATGTCCATACAGCATCTGGAGAGACCCCAGCAGCCTTTTGGAGTTGGGGAGGCATAGTGGGTACCAGTGAAAAATGCCTCTAGGAGTCAGGGTACTTCCAGGCGTTGGTTTAAAGTGGTAAAGACAGAGGAAATGGGCTGGTTTGAACCCCAGTCTGTTTCTCAGGGCCTTAGGGGTGTCGCCAGCCTGCACCGAGCCTCCCCTTCTGGCCTATGGAAGGGCACTGAAGTGGTTCTATCCCACCACGTTACAGAGCCGCTTCATTAGGAGTGGAAGAGGCCCCTCCCAGATGGAAAAGGCCAGGATGGGGTGTTGGGGAGTATGCACGGTGGAATTGGGGTACTCTTGTGATCTCTGATGGATCGCTCTTCTGCAGGAGAGGAAGTGGTACACACAGAGGCTCTGAGATGTGTCCAGGGACAGAGAAGCCAGCTCCTTGTGGCTGGGGGCCGGGGGAGGGAGGCTGGGATTTTATTCTAAGCGCTCTGAGAAGCCTTGGGAGGGTTTGAAGCCAGGAGCTCCAGGGTCTGATTTGCATTTTAAATAAATCCCTTTGGCTGCCTGTGGAGAATGAATTACAGGGGTAATAGTAGGCACGGAGATCAGAGGCAAGAGGAGACAGGAGTTAGGCTGCCTTCTCGCCCCCACCAAGATGGACCAGCTGGGAGCAGGCTAGGGCACTGCTTCTGTCAGGGGGGCTCAAGGACCTGGGGGAGAGGTGTTTCCAGCTGCAGATGTCAGAGGCTATGGGTAGGGACCCCAGGTGGACAAGCCAGGAGACAGGGAACCTCAGCTTGTTCAGACTGCCTCCTGAGATAGTGGGAGGGAAGAGGAGACAGTGAAGTAAACTGCACCGAGCACATGGGCGCAGACATATTTGTTTTACGTTTGCTGTTGGGATGTTAATGCTGAGCTGCTGTGGGAAACTGGGGCCCCAGCCCCTTGATGGTGGGGACAGCGGTGGGGCCAGGGTATGGAGAGAGGGATGGTAGAGGCGCATGGTATGTACCAATGCATTAATTGAGGAGCTGGTGTGTTCTCAGGCCACCCATTAATTGAGCACCTGATGTTACAAGTTTCCCCTGGTCTGTAAGGTCAAGTTAGAAAATGATGGGATGTAGCCCGGCGTGGTGGCGCACGCTTGTAATCCCCGCGCTTGAGCGTCTGAGACAGGAGGATGGCACAGGTTCAAAGCCAGCCTCGGCTACTTAGTGAGGCTCTCAGCAACTTAGTGAGACCCTGTTTCCAAATAAAATATAAAATAGGTCTGGGAGTAGAAAGCCCCTTGGTTCCACCCCTAGTATAATAATAATAATAATAATAATAATAATAATAATAATGATGATGATGATGATGATGGGATATATATAAGACTATGACACAAGGGAGACTTGATGGAGGTGTCAGTAAAGGAGTGGGGCTGGGGAGATGGGATCCCAGGTGTACAGGACAATATTTCCAATGTTCAGACATGGGAAAGCACAGGGTATATATTTCCAACAAAAAAGCTATAATCCTTTTTAATAAAGTTCTAGGGACATGTAGATGAATAGGAAAATACTAAATCAGACAGGAAGATTAGGGCCGGATGATCCAAGTCCTTACACGCTGGGTTTAACGTAATTGTGCTACCGCGGGGAGCCTTTGAGGGCTTGGGATCAGCCAGTGGGGTGAGGACCTGGCTCTGATGGGGGGTAGAGGGTGGATTGAAGAGATGCGAGACCAGAATAAGTTGTCCACCGTAGTGGTCCAAGCAGTAGAAGCTGCAGGCCTGACGTGGGGCTGGGGCATTAGTGAAGAGACCAGGAAGCAGATGCAGGAGGCAGCAGGATGATTTGGGAACAAATTAGAAACTCTCAGGGTCTTTGAGTCATGGTTCCCAGGAGAATATCAGGGCCACTAAGGAGCGGGATGGAAATTCCGAGAATGAGGAAAGAGCTTGTGGGAGGGGCCTGAGTTGTGAGCTTGGCCTAGGACAAAGAAGTTAGGCCCCCAGCACATCATCTCCCTACACTTGGGTCCCACGGGGGCAGCAGTCTCTCAGCACTTAGATGAAGGTTTGATTAAGCCTTGAAAATAAGAATAGAACATTAGCAGCCCACAGAGCCCGTGCGCCTTCTTTAACATATAACTTCATCGTTACCCATCCTTTCTTTGCTCCTCTGCGTCTCTTTCTGTTTCTAGGTGGTGATTTCCTGTAGGGCCCCATGGCAGGGCTCCATCAGTTCTTTTTGACGTCTGTGGGACGATAGGCAAGTTGGAGGAATATTTGTGGGTGGAAGCAGGAGAGGGAAGGAGGAGGAAGAGAGGCCGGATTCCTGGCAGTTCTGCCCAGAGCTAACTCGCAGAGCCCCGTAACTAATATTTGGGGACCAGTGAAGGCTGATTCGCCACGGGCTCCGGTCCTGCACCCCCCTCCGGTAGCTGCCCTGCTTGCGGTGGTGTGTTTATTCTTAAGGTTTGGATCTAACTTTTTGTTTTCAAGTCCACAGGCTTTTTACAAACCCCAGCCTAAAACAACAACAACTGGATCGCATTTCTGAGGCCAGAGGGCAGGGAGAAGGCAAAGCAGAAATCAAGAGACCTCTCCAGGCCCCCTCCGCCTGCCAGCGATCCTGGGATGGTTAGAGCTATAAAAACAGAACGGGGTGTTTAAGTGGGTGAGCTGGAAAGATGCAGGAGGAGGTAATGAGTTTATGGAGAAGTAACAGACCTTCTCTGTCGGCTGCATTTAGCAGGAGACCACAGTGCCCTGGGGAAGGAGGTGGGGAGGGACCCGCCTTGCAAGGAGGAGCAGCCAGCTTGGACACTGCCCAGGACAACAGCCCATTATGGCTTCATGAAGCTTCGGGTCACCTAGTGCTGGGGGAGCTATCTGAAAGAACATAGGACACCTCAGAAGGGGGCCGGGATGTGGGCATCTGCAGAGCCAGCGTGAACACAGAGGGGGGTGGGCGAGTGACAGATGGCATTTTGGGCCACTTCATGGCTCTTTGAGATGCAGAAGTTGAAAGAAAGAAAGAAAGAAAGAAAGAAAGAAAGAAAGAAAGAAAGAAAGAAAGAAAGAAAGAAAGAGAGAGAAAGAAAGAAAGAAAGGAAGGAAGAAAGAAAGAGGAAGGAAGGAAGGAAGAAAGGAAGGAAGATTGCTTTTTCCATGGAGGCATGCTGGTCCCAGGAATGCCTGTTGAAGTGGGATTGGACCCAGGGAAGGCCTCTGAGGCCTCCTATGGATTCATCTTGGCTGTGGATTCCAGGAGACTTTCAAGACAAGATTGCTCTTCTGGCTGGGAGTTGATTTCTAGTCCTAGTCCTGAGAACAGCAGGCTATGGGCTTCAGCTCAATCACGTGGTCCCTCTGGGCTCCCATACTTGCCTCTGTATTTGTTTCCTGAGGCTGCCATCGCGTATTACAGCAGCTTAGAGCTCAGTGAAGGCGGCTCTCACTGTTCTGGAGGCCACCAGTCTGAAATCAAGGCGTGGGCAGGGCAG
This sequence comes from Muscardinus avellanarius, assembly GCF_963383645.1. Classification (NCBI taxonomy): domain Eukaryota; kingdom Metazoa; phylum Chordata; class Mammalia; order Rodentia; family Gliridae; genus Muscardinus; species Muscardinus avellanarius. The sequence continues at coordinate 217,901,334 of NC_137786.1, forward strand.
GCTCCGCTGAAGGCCCTGGGGGGAGGGCCGTCCTCGCCTCTCCCAGCTCCTGTGGGTCGCCAACATCCTCGGGTCCTTTGGCTTGTAACTATATCACCCAGACTGCATGGCCGTCTTCCACTCTTCACCAGTCTCTCCATGTCCTCCCCTCTTATAAGGACACACTCATTGATTTAGGGCCTGTCCTAAGCCAGTATGACCTCATCCTCACTAGCTACATCTGCAAAGACTCCTTTTCCAAATAAGGTCACACTCCGAGGTTTTGGGTGGATATGAACTGGAGGTGGGACATTGTTCAACCCAACACACCTTCCTCCTGTGAAGCATCATCGTGCTCTACGAAGTTGAACGGTGTGATTCACTGACAATTATTAAGTGCCTGCTGAGCATAGAGGGCCGGCACATGGGGCCTCAAAAGACAAAGGAGACCCATTCTGGAGGTGCCAGCCTTGTTCCCAGCAAGCCGACTGTAGCTAAACTTGTGCTGGGCCTATTAGAAGGGAGGGGAGGGCTCCAAGAAGCCAGGGCTTTTTCCAAGAAAAGTAGCAGCTTAACAACAACACCTGCGACGTTTGCATCGGACAACCTCGCGCGTGCTTGGATGTCATGAGGAAATTGTGCAAGCTCTACTCTTAATGTCGCTTACTCCACTGTAAAAAAAAAAAAAAAATCTGTCTAACTTGTCTTGGGACTGAACGAACACGTCTAATTCCGGAGACTCTCTCCAACAATTGTTGGAACATTGGTGGAATAATCTCAAAAGCCTTTGGCAGATCTAAATCAAACATAACTCCGGGAGGCTGGTTCCTCCGACACCTCCAGAGCGGGAGGAAGTACAGCCGCGATCCGCGGCATGTGGCCTGTCAGACAATTTTAGGTGGAACTCACAAGAACTGGAACGCGTCTCACTTTGATGGTTTTGTGGTTATTTGAATGCGTATTTATAAAGTATATTTAGAACATTGAACCCGTGGTTTCCTGGAGAGTGCGGCTGAAGACAAAGTTAAGTGTAAAAGAAGTGGGTTGGTTTTAAGTCATTCAAAAGAAGAACGTTCACTTGAGAGCAGTACAGGTGAGATGCAACGCAGGAAGGTGCTCTGTTGTAGGGGAGGGGACCACTCAAGTTTGGGTAACACTGACAACCCAAACTTGGCTTGCCTAAGTTTTAGTCTCTGTTCTGCAGGCATTTCTCCTGGTGCTGTCAAACCTCAGTTTCCCTGTCTGTAAAGTCTGTCCTGTGGCGTAGGGGAGCTCATCTCTGTAAAGTGCTCAGTACAGGGCAGGCTGCTGTGAGCCAGATTGCCTGTCAGGTCAGAGGTATCTTTGGTGAAACTGGAGGACAAGGCGCAGCCTCCAGTCACTCAAGGGAGAGGACCACGTGGGGCTGGCCTGGCCCTGAGATTCTGAGCTGGGGGGAACCCCTCAAATGCTGGACCTGGGGTGAGGTCCCAGGAGACAGCCACCTCGGGGTTTGGGACTGGACTGTGGCCAGGGGGAGATGGTGTCTGAATGGTTCAGGAAGCTTTGGTTGGTTTTTTGTTATATTTAAAGCTCCTCCTATGTGCTGGGGGCTGCATGATCATGTTTATTGCTGTTACAACACCCCCATGAGAAAAGAGATGTTACTGGCATCTTGCAGATGAGGGCACCGAGGCTCAGAGAGGTAAGGTAACTTGACTGAGATCACACAGCTAGAGGAAGAGGTGGAGAGGAAGACAACAGGGGTTGTTGCCCCTACTGGGTGTTTCTGAACCTGGATTCAGAGAACAGCTGTGATGATGATCAGGGGAAGAAATGGGTGATTGACTGGAAAATCACAGCGCTGTGCGGAGAGCAGCCCCTGTGGATAAAGATCCCCGGTTGGGGGCTGGCACTGCATCACGCTCATTCCCAGCGAGGACGCTGGGATCATCACTTTGCTCTGCGGCCCAGGAGTGAGGGACATGGTCCAATGCGTCCTCCGGAGGCCCCGGGTGGGGAGAGGTTGGGGAAGGGCCAGGAGGGCAGAGAGATGCAATCTCGTGGGATTAAAAAGCAATTTGATCGAGAAACTTCTCCCTGGGGTCTGGCAGCTGCGTGGGAAGAAGGATATGATTTGACATTTCTTGGAAATAGATATTCTCGCTTCCTGAAGGGCCTGGATGTGTGCAGTCTCTTGGGTCCCCGCTCCCTCGCCAGGGTCTGTGATAATGGCCACCACCCTTATTCGTATGAGACACACATGGCCGCGCCGACTTTGCAAATGGACCTGTGTGAATTTGGCATTTGTATCTATTACATACGATTCCCCAAGTGCGTTTTCTGGGGGAGCACCGGGGATTGAACCCATGCATGGGAGGCATGCCTTCTGCCGCTGAGCTAGGTCCCCAGTTCTGCCAGGCATCCTTGAACTCCTACCTCAGCTCCTCCCCAGACCTGTACTTGTTCAGAGATCATCATTGTAGGAGCCGACTGACTGTAGAGCAGTTCCTGTGGGTCGGGCCTTGTTCTAAGCACCTCGCGTGTCTGAGTTACTTAATCCTCAGCACCACCCCTTGAGGTGGGAAGGATGAATCTCATGTCCCAGTGGAGGCACAGAGCTGTTAGCCGACTTTCCGAGGCCACACAGCCTGTCTGTGGGAGAAGCAGGATCAGAACCTGGGTCTGCTTTCTTTTCCCCACACCGTCCTGAGTTTCCATCACCTTGAAGATGTCTGTCACTGATCATACCGGGGCTCTTCCTCCTCCACCTGACCCCACTGTGAGTTTTCTGAAGCTGGGGCGTGAATCTGGGCCTGGAGGTACTTGGCTGTGGAAACAGCCCAGTGATCCTCTTGCTGCAAAAGGATTTGAGTCTGAAGTTCACTTTGGGGGAAATGCACACCTGTGGGTACCGAGGAATTAGAAGAAGCCATTTCAGAAGACAAGAGCCACAGGTCCTTAGAAGCGGCTGCTCGGAGGCGCGTGGGCAGAGCGATGAGCTTCTTGCTTCTCTCTGACCATTAGCGTGGCGCCGAGGCGGGCCCCTCAGTCCCGAGTGGCTGGTGCATGGCATGTTCGCCTTGAGGTGCTCAGCACTTCTCCTGAACAGTGGCCCCGTGCACGCCGGGGTCCAGGCCACACTTCAGGGCGGCTGGGCTTGGATGCTCTGGCTCTGCTCATTTTCCTCAAACCTCAGGTTCCTCCTGTGTACGAGGGATTTGTTATTAGGATTAAGAGGATTAAGCAGGACACACCGTGAAGAGTGCTCAGCGCTCAGCGCAGTGACTGGCTCGTCCGCCCTCCGCCCTCCGGAGAGTGAGCTCCGCGCAGGGGCCCCTCAGAGTCACTTTCCCACCTGGCACTGCTCGGTCCTCGCGTGGGGCTCTGTTTGACGGGAGGGAACCTGAGGCTGGGAGAGCGCCACAGTGCTTGCCTTAGGTCACAGGGCTAGAAAGAGGCAGAATGAGAGCAGAGCCAGCTCCTGGTCACACCGGGGTCTTTGCCCACGTTAGCCAGTCACCTGCACGGCGCTGGAAGAACTTGGGCTCTCCTTGCCATCTTTCTTCTTTTAAAAGTAATTCATTGAGGGAATAGATGCATAGCACATAAAATTAAGCTCCCCCAACCAGGGGCATTCTACCTCTGAGCTATACCCCCGCCTTATGTTATTTTATTGTTTTGAATAGGTCCTCACTAAGTTGCTGAGGCTGGCCTTAAACCTGTGATCCTCCTGTCTCAGCTTTCCAAGTGCTGGGATCACAGGCATGCACTATCATACCCAGATAAACTGAGCAGTTTTAAGTGAGTAATTCAGTGGCATTTAGTCCTCCCCGCCCACTCTGAAACATCTCCATCGGTTCAGAGTCAAGCCCCACATCTACTCTCTGTCTCTCCCCACCCCCAGCCCTGGCAATCACCAAGCTGCCTCTTTTCTTATGGATTTACCTATTGTGGCCATTTCATGCTGATGGAGTCACACGACGCGTGGCCTCTGGCGTCTGGCGTTGTTCCCTGGGCACTGTGTTTCTGACGATGCTCCGCATCCTAGCGGACATTGGAACTCGGCTCCCTGGCTCAGTCCCCCATCCGTGGGGCGACACTAGCTTTGTTTCCCTCTCTGGCTATGGCAAGCAGCACTACTAGGCCTGAGTGGCTGTTTTCAATTCTTCTGGGCCAGTAAATTTTAAAAGAACCGACAGATGTGCACTGCACTGTCACTTCTTACTGGACCCAGCAGGCATTTATAATGAAAGAATTCGGTCAACATCTGTCCCATCCCAAATTACAAGCTTCCTGGTCTATAAATGCAATGGAAGTTCTTACATCTCCTTTGGTCCCTAGTGGGAGTTAGAAATGTGTGAGCGCACACTCACACACGCACATACGCACATGTGCACACTTGTGCCTCTCACCCCATAGCCACGGCTTCTCTATTGCTATCTCTTCTGATGTTTATTGACTTAATCTGACTTTTTTTTTTTTTTTTTTTGGTGGAACTATGGATGGAACCCAGGGGCCTTCTACCTCCGGGCTACACTCCCAGACCTATTTTATATTTTTTATTTGGAAACAGGGTCTCTTAAGCCAGTGCAGCTGACTTTGAACCTGCGCGATCCTCCTGTCTCAGCCTCCCAAGTGCGGGGATTACAAGCGTGCGCCACCACGCCCGCTCTGACTTTTCTTTAACCGACTCTTTTATGCACTCAGCACTCTCAAAGGATGTGAGAAGATGGAGAGGGTGAGACAGGCACACTACAATTAGTCTTTGAAATAAAACCCCAAATAGGTGCACCTCTAGTCTCCTAATGATAAACTCCTTATTGGCAGTTGCCAGTTTTGTGGGTAATTTTTTTGAATCGAGGTGGTGCTGGGGATTGAATTTAGGAGCATGCTAACACTAAGTTACACTACACCCCCAGCCCTTTTGTTTGTTTGTTTGTTTGTTTGGAAACATGGTCCTGCTGAGTTGCTGAGAGCCTCACTAAGTTGCTGAGGCTGGCTTCGAACCCACAATCCTCCTGTCTCAGCCTCCTAAGTACTGAGATCACAGTTATGCATCACCATGCCCGGCTCAGTTTGGAGACCACCGGGCCTGGAGCCAGCGGGCTGAGCCTGGAGCCTGCTGCACGGCGAGGCCAGGTCTGGAGTTTTGTGCTTTTTAAACACATGCAGTCAGGGCTCTGCCAGTGCTTGTTCGTGAGTCAGTCACAGCAGTATCTGGATGGGGTGACGAGCTCTGTACTGAAGAGGACCATCATCGGTGACACAGGGAGCCCCAGAAGGGGATGGGAGGGTCAGCTCACTTCCTAGGTTGGTTGCTGTCCTGGCCAACCCTAGGAGCAGCGCTCGGCCGCTTCTCCTCGAGGCACCTAGTGGAAGTGGAATCGGGTTTCCCTCTTCATTTTGCCCTTAGCAATTCATCAAAACAAGCCTGGGTCTCCACCAGGTGGACCTCCAAGCCAGGAGCACCTCCTTGGGCGGGCAGGCCCAGCTAGACCTGCAGGCCTGGGTTGACTTGCAGGCTGGGTTGACTTCCTGGCTATGTGACCTTGGACAAATGACTCTCCCTCTCTGGGCCCTGGGTTCTCTGGGGGAGGTACAGGAATGATGGCGTAAGCTTGAGCTGGCCGCGTGCCTAGCGAGTTGCCTGGTGCTCAGTTCCCTGGTCATTGTAACTGTGCCCTCCTTCCCTCCTTCACACCATGGACATTTTCTGTGTTTGATGTGATTAATCAAATTAAAGGGTCCTGGTCTTCAGGGGAACTGGCAAAGAAAGAGAGTCATGGCAGAGTACCCCGTGCTGCAGGAATCCGGGGGTGGCAAGCTCTGATGCAGGGTGTGGGCCTATCTTCACAATGCTCTAGCCCCTAATTGGAATCCTGAGGATGAAAAGAAGTTTGCCTGGTGGGGAAGTTGGGGCGGGCATTCCGGGGTCAGCAGGGGGTCCTTTCAGCAAGAGGGAGCAGCATGGCCCAAAGTTAGGCAGGCCCAATCTCCAGGCATCCTAAAGGCCTCAGAAGAGTGTAAAGTTAGAGCTTTGATGTTAGACTCTGTCTGGAGGAGGAGAGAATTACTTTGGCTCTTATACCCAGCACAACTAGCTAATCTCATGCCAAAAAGGTAAGGAGGGCGCTACAGGGGAAATGGGGGGCTCAGCAGATGACCAAATGGCAGCCCACCCACCCCCATCCCAAAAGGTATCTTTACCATGCAGGCCGAGTTCATGAAATAGCTTCACGGTCTAAGGACAGACTGCTGGGTTCTGAGCCATGGAGATATCTCAGCTGAGCAGTCCTCGGCCATGGGGCAGCTCCCAGGTCCTGCCACTGTTGCACGGGCACAAGTGGGATTCTTGGGATATCAGGATATGCGTTATGCACACACGCGCACACACACACACACACACACACACACACACACACACTCACAGAGAACATACATAACTTATTTTTCTCTGGGGCAGAAATTAATACTCCGTGTGCAATTATTTGTTGAGTGATGGAGCACAGCCCTGTCTCCCTCTGGAGCACCGCCATCTCCCTCTGGAGCACCTCCACACCAGGCTGCTCTCTTGGACTCCGCACCTCCACCTCCAGCAATGTGCTGGATATCCCTTGAAGGGTGGCTTTGATCTTAGCCCTGATTGGAGTGGCCAGCTACCTCCTTCCTCCTTCTCCTGCAGGGCAGTGCCCAGCTGAGCTGCTCTTAAAGAGCTGACCCTGAGCATAGAAGGGGAAGCCGAACACCCTTGGGGGTAAGAACCCAACATATGTGGTGCACACACCTGTAATCCCAGTACTCAGGAGGTTGAGAGAGGATTGCAGATGTGAGGCCAGCCTCAGTACCTTAGCAAGACCCTATTTCAAATTACACATACACATGAGCGTGCATGCAAGAAAGAGAGAAGGAGAGAGAGGGGGAGAGAGAGGGGGAGGGGGAGGGAGAGAGAGGGAGGGGGAGGGAGAGAGAGGGAGGGGGAGGGAGAGAGCACTCTAGTGGATATGATCCATTTCGGGCTTACTGCTCACTCTGTGGTCTTGGGCAAGTCACAGAACCCTTCGAATTGCAGTTATCCTGGAGGATATGGGGATCATGATACATACTTGCCTTTGTAGGGCTTGCTTTGACAAAATATACAAAGTACCTAGCATGGCCCAAATGCTCAGAACATGGTAGTTACTAGGATAAGTGACTTGGACACGGGATGAGTAAATTGGACACAGACTTACATTTTCTCCTGTCCAGGCATGGCTGCCAAAGGGCTCTTAAAATTTCTGCCCAGCAGGCACCGCCAGGAGAAAGGCCTCAAAGAACGGGCTTTATGCCTCTCCTTGCTGTGTGGCCTGAACAAGATGCTTGCTTGGTCTCTCTGAAAGAAGCTTTAAAAAAATGGGAATCATGCAAACACTCCAGCACCAGAGTCCCAGTTACACGCACGACAAAAATATACCTGGCGTGCTATTATTTTGCAACATGCACGAAGCCCCGCACAGAGAAGCCCAGGAAGGAGCATGTGGGCCAGAGGTCCTGAGCACCTGTCAGCCCAGTGCAGAGGGCTGGGCAGAGCTTTTCTGGGCTCTCCGCATGGAGGAACCCAGCCACATCCAGACTCAGAGAATAGTCTGGGTGATGCAGGGCCAGGACATGAAAATAAAAATCAAGGGTGCAGAGACCCTGGGAACGGGACGCTTGGAGACTGTTCCTTCAGACATCAACATTAAAAGCAGCAAAACCACTTTTTCAAAGGCCCAAAATAGAAAACAGACAAAAGCCTAAAAGGACTCCTCGGGCGATTTAATTCTTCATTGTCTGATGGAAAATGTCGCTTTGTCTGTGGCATTTCTCAGCGCGCCAGGGCTGAGGTTCCCAGGCTTTCTTTCCTTTACCAATGAAATTATCAAAGAACTCAGGGATTGGCGTCTACAGCTGGGGCCGACTTTTTCCTGTTGCAGAAGACAGATTCATTCATTCATTCATTCATACACTTATTTTTGGTACTAAGGATTGAACCCAGCTGCTTTCTACCTCTGAGCTACACCCTAGCCCTTTTTATTGTTTTGATTTTGAAACAGGACCTCACTAAGTTGCTGAGAGCCTGGCTAAGTTGTTGAAGCTGTCTTTGAATCTGCGATCCTCCTGTCTCAGCCTCCCAAATATGGGGATTATAAGTGTGCACCACCATGTCCAGCTTATTATTATTATTATTATTATTATTATTATTATTATATTGTGGTACTGGGATTTGAGCCCAGTGGTGTTATACCTCTGAGATACACCTCAAACCCTTTTAAAATGTTATTTCTTTGTTTTGAAAAAAGCTCTTGCGAGGTTGCAGAGCACCTTGCTAAGCTGAGACTTTTCAAACCTGCGATCCTCCTGTCTCAGCCTCCCAAATTCTGGAAGGTGTGCACCACCACATCCAGCAATTATTTTTGACAACTATCAGCTACTAGCACCATGATTTCATGGAAGAAAAAAGATATGTTCCCTCTACTTTTCTCAGTAGGAAGAGATGGGAATGCCCGGCTTCATGAGAACCCCACTCCTGCCTAGAATTTGCTCCATTGGAACAGAGGTGGAGACCTGCGGGAGAGTCCCAGCCATGCCCCACTCTACACACATGGAAACGGAGGCACTGGGCAGATGACAGCTCAGCGCTTTCTGTCTGTTCTATGCCATGCACAGACCTGGCTTAGTCCCAGAACTTCCAAGAGAAATGCCATCTAGGAGGACTGGATCTACAGGGAGCCGGCCATAGAATCGTTCATTCATTCATTCATTCATTCATTCATTCATTCATTCCTCCACCCCTCCAGTCATCCATTAGCCTATTTGGCTGTAGATTTGCCAAATAGGAAAATGAATGGTGAACAGGACCTATAAGGTGCTGCCTGATGGGATGTCTGGGCTGGCAGGGCAGGCTGACCACACCCTGAGATCGCCTAGGGAATGGTCAGTGAGTCAACAAGCAACTGCGCTGTTTGGACACTTCTCCTGCCCCTCCTGCTCCCCTAGCCTTTCTGACCCCAGTGGATTCTGCCTCTGGCAAGTGTAGACTTATTGCGAGGAACCGGAGTGGTGGCTGGCCACCCAGGGGAGCCCAGGGGGGCTACTTGGATGAAGCCTCCCTCTGGGGATGTGTGAGCCCAGGTACTGGGCTCTGGGGCTGGCTTGGCTTCAACTGTCACCACGCTGGCTCACTCTCAAGGGCCCACAGTGGCTCTGGCGCCTGCCAGCAGGTGCGCTTGAGAAAGTCACTCCAGCTCGCCTAGAGTAGCATGGGAGATGTGTTCGTTGTCACCAAAATTGTGCCATGTAACAAAAGACTCCAAGGTCCAGTTGCTTCCAGCAGCATTTCTTCTCATATTCAAGGGGTGTCATCAGCTGCAGCCTCTGGGCTTTGGGCAGTAGCTGGGCTTGGGTTTGAGTCTGACCCATGATTCGATTCCTCTTTGGACAAGCAGCTGCCTGGGGTCCTGGTCTGTTCTACAAGTATTTATTCCAAGCCAGGGCTGCTGAGACCTGTTCTCACTGCAGTTGGCCAGAAAACCAGGGGCCTCTCTCCCCTCAGGTACATGCGTGCCTCTGCCCTGATGTCCTGCTCACCAAAGCAAATCACGTGCAAGTCCAGGAGTGGGCAGTCACCATGCCTAGATGGGGCCATACAGGGATGCCAGTTAGTCATTTTTTTTTTCTTTTTTCTTTTTGGTTCTGGGGATTGAACCCAGGGGCCTTCTACCTCTAAGCTATACCCCCAGTCTTTTTTACTTTTCATTTTGAAACTGGGTCTTGCTAAGTTGCTGAGGCTGATCTTGAACCTGTAATCCTCCTGTCTCAGTCTCCCAAGTAATTCCTGCACAGGCAGGGAAGACCTGGGAACTGTAACTCAGTCTACCACTGAGGTGCGAAAAGAGTTTATACTGAACATAGCTCATGCTCGCGGGGTTCCAGGTACAGAGCAGAGCGTTCCCTCTGGTCTACTTCACAGCGGGAAGTGAGGCCCCTGCAGCTGGAGCCTCACACAGTCCCTGACTCTGGCTTGAATCCCCAGGCACTGCGGCCCAGGCCCTCTTCCCAGTGTGGGTTTAACTCTACCTGACAATCAGTCCTCAGAGATCATCGCAGTTACTCTTGTGTGTACCTGGGAAGTCTGAGACCAAAGAAGAGAGGCCCATGGCTGGGGCCGCCCGCCCCGGGGAGGGGAGCCTGTCCACAGACCTGGTGCTTCCTATGCAGGAGGCTAACACCTGTTCCCCGCAGCCCGGAGCATGTGTGAGTGTGTCTGAGGTTGGCAGGGCAGGGTGCACCGGCCTGCGGTCATCATATCCACACCGTGCACCTGGCTAGGTGTGTGGTGTGGACATTGCTGTTGTTTCACTTGGCTGGGGCAGCTGAGAGTGAATGGCAGGAAAGCCCGCTTCCTCGGGCCCCTCCCCGGGCAGGGGCGCTATTTCTATACATCCTGTGGGATGCAGCCCTTCCAAGGCTCTGGCCTCCAGCACCAGCGGATTTCCTGGCTCAGCCACACCAGCTGGCCAGAGAGCACCAGCAGGGGCCCGTCCTGTGTCCACACCCGGGTTTCCAGCTGACCAGGACAGGCAGGGCGGGTAGCCCAGCGTCCCCTATTTGTCTGAGACCTGGGTGCGTCCCTGCATCTCTCTTTTGAGAAGCAAGAAGGGTGGCCAGTGTCTGCTTCACCCCGCAAGGAACCAGAGTGGTCCCCTCCCCCATGTCCTGCCAGGTCCCCGGGGCTGGGAAACATGGCAGCCAGAGTCTGGTTCTTATCCGCAGGCCGAGGAGGGAGAAGTGAACTATTATTTATTGACCTCCGGGTATGTGCCAGGATAACTGTAGAGCAACAGTTATTACACTGAAATACTCACATGTGATGTGATATATCCTGTGTTAGACTGTAATGTCTTTTTCCTGTCCCTGTCATGCTGGGCTTAGAACCCAAGGCCACACATGTGCTAGACAAGTGCTCTGCCCCTGAGCCACGCCCCGTCCCCTGTGATATCTTTAGACGAGCCCACGGCTCTAGTCCTGCCTTTGAAAGCACATGGCCTGACTTCCCCGAGCCTCAGTTTCCCTACTTGCCAAGTGGTCAGAGTGACCTGGTACACCCCTCCTGACAGCCCACTTCTGAGCCAACCCTGGGCCTGGAACTGTCTCAAGGGGGGAGGGGGAGGTCATCTCTGAGCCCCAGGTCGTATTGTCCCCGGGTTGGGAAGGCTCGCAGGCCTTAGCCTTTAGTGCATTCACGCCCCATAGTAGGTCCACACCCGAGGACTGAGGCCCCTCATGCCCCCTTTGGAGGCCTCTGCCACCATCTCCTTCAGACAGGCTCTTTAGAGTGGTGTGGGCAGGTCCGGCCTGAGGCAGGAGGCTGGAACAGAAATGCTTTGTAGTGCTCTGCAGGCGCCTGTTCTACGCTTCCGAGTAGGAATTTATTACCAGACAAGCTTCTTGTAGCACTAAGTGGAGAACCTGGAGGAGCTGGTAATTATAGGGACGGGGATTGGGGCTCTCGAGGACTGGGGACTGGGGACTGCAGAAATTGCTGCCTGTCATGCCAGTCACAGGGGACCTGGGAACCTGGCCGTGTGTGTGTGTGTGTGTGTGTGTGTGTGTGTGTGTGTGTGTATTTGTGTGTGTGCGCACGCACGCGTTGGGTTCTTTAAAACTGCTAATTGCCAGGGTGAAAATATTTTCGCACATTTGCTCTGCAGGAGAATGTCATTACGGAGCGCACTGGCAGCCTCCTGCAAGTCAAACGGCCACAGTCAACCTGGAACTCCTAATTAATAGACGCTCACGCTGCTTTTGGGCATGGCGGCGGAAGTAATTATCATGATTTAATTGACTTTTCTCCCCTCTGTTATGCACTCTGCTTTTTCCATTTACTTGAGCTGGGAGGGCTTTTTCTTTCTTTCTTTTTTTAAATCCCTTCTCTTTCTTTGATACAGGCTGTCTCTCCTACGAGCGCGCTATTTGTCAAATCTTATTACAATAAATATTGTGACAGCAAAAATCTCTCTATTACAGAGCAGTCCGGAATCTGAGACAGAGGCTCACTCCATTGCAAACACTGGGTTTATAAAGGCACAGTGGACCCAGCGCGGAGTCAGGCAGGGGAAGGGGGACTGGCTTGCCCACAGGTTTTGGGGTTGACAGTCTCCTCGGGACTTCAGGACACTGCAGGTCACAGGGTCTTTCAGCCAAGAGAGGTGGATGTCATGGTAATAGTGAGGGTGCCAGGAAATCCCAGGGGCAAAAATGGGTCACCTGAGTCAGGCATAGTGGTACACAACTGTGTACCTGGGAGGCTGAGGCAGGAGAATTGCAGGTTCGAGGCCAGTGTCAGCAACTTAACAAGCTCCTGTTTCAAATAAAAAATAGAAAGGGCTGGGGAGGTGTTGCTCAGAGGTAGAATGGCCCTGGGTTCAATCCCTAGTAGCAAAAACAAACAAACAAAAAAACCCGAGAAGAAGTAGAGAGGGGCACACCTATCAGTCCTGGTGCTGAGACACTGAAAAATTCTGCCTCTCTGGCCAATTCCTTGAGAACAGGTCACTGCCCTCTCTACTTTGACTGTTATGGTCACCTGGCTCATCTTGACCTTGTCCTTGACCCACCTGCTCATGGTCCTCGTGGGTTCAGCTTCTCACAGCCAACTGGCTGGTGTCTCAGCACCTCCTGAGCAGGCCTGAATGCCTTCCCCTGCTGGCCTCCCCCATCACCAGGGCCCATGCCGCCAAGGTCGAGGCTCCCTGGTTGCGGCTGGGCTTCTGGGTCCAGGCCGCCTTGGCTCGTGGGTGGGGTTGCGTGGTCCACTATCTACTCAAAGCTAGGGACAGGGCCTGTTACAAATAGCTGTGACTGTGGGAGGTGCCACAGAGCACAGGAGTTGGGCTGCTGGAGTTCAGATCCTGGTTTGGCTCCCACTCTTAGGCAAGTCACTTAAACCAGCTGTTCTTGGTGTCTTCGTGCATTCCCTGATAGCACCAACTTCCTAGCGTTAGGATACGAGTTCAATCTTGTGGCACACTGGTTAAATAATAAACTTACAAAAAAAAAATAACTTTTGGGGAGAAAGGAAGACAGATGAGGCATTTCCCGGGATCTGATAAAACAAGAGAGAATATTCTAGGGTCCCAGACAGCAGAGCCTGCGGCCAGTCGAGAGCTCATCTGCCCGGGCCTCCTTGCGTGCGTGGGGAAGCTAACGCTGGAGACAGCGTGTAACCTTTCTGAAGGTCAAATAATTTTGGCTAATATGATATTAGACTATTTCACATGGAGCTAAAATTAGGACCAAGACATTTTCTTGGCTCTCACTGGGGACTTTTGAGAGTGCTTGACTTTTAATTAGAACATTAGACATAATAAAATCGGGTGGAAGAGAGGCTGGTCCTGGGACTGCTGTATTTCTTGTCTTTGTTTCTGGTTGGGAATTGAGTCAGGTGCGTGTTAAAGTTTCAATCTCCCTCCGAGTGCATCATCTCCGTGGATCATTCTTTCCAAATGACTTTCCGTGTTGGGCCAGTCAGCAAGATGACATGTTATTTTAGGCCATGCTGTTATCGACATATAGCTCCTCTGAGCCTGTTTCCTTGCCTGATAAAAGGAGACATGATTTTCCTACTTAGACTGAGAACCTTTCAAAGGTAGAGATGGTTTCTCCTCCTCTTCCTCCTCCTTCTCCTTCTCCTCTTTTTCCTCCTCATTGGAGATCAAACCCAAGGGCATTCTACCTCTGAGCTATACCCCAGCCTTTTAAAAAAGTTTTCTTTAGGGCCGGGCGTGGTGACGCACGCTTGTAATCCCCGTGCTTGGGAGGCAGAGACAGGAGGATCGCGCAGGTTAGAAGCCAGCCGCGTGGGCTGGCTTAGGAGACCCTGTTTCCAAATAAAAATGTAGACGTAGGTCTGGGAGTGTAGCCCGGAGGTAGAAGGGCTTCCAGGAACCCCAGTACCACCAAGAAAAAAAAAAAAAGTTTTCTTTATTTATTTCTGTAGAATTGAACCCCAGGGGCATTCTACCTCCAATTTACACACCAGCCCTCTTTATCTTTTAAGATAGGGTCTCACTAAGTTGCTGAGAGTCTTGGTACATTGCTGAGGACACACCTGAGATCCTCCTGTCTCAGCCTCCCAAGTACTGGGATTATAGGCATGCATCGCCATCCCTGGCTTAATTTTTACGTTGAAATAGGATCTTGCTATGTTGCTGAGAGTCATACTGTGGTGCTGAGGCTGGCCTCATACCTAAAGCCCCCCTGTCTTGACCTCCTAAATACTGAGATTACAGGCGTGTGCCACTGTGCCCAGCAAAGGTGGCTTTTGCTGTCTGGGCCTGTGTCTGAGGATGATCAGGTGGACACCAAGCTGGCAAAGGTGAAGAAGTGAGTAGAAGAGGTAGAAATGGTAACAGCAATGTAGACGACTCCTTTGAGAAGTCTGGCTGGGAAAGGCAGGAGAGAGGTTGAAGGGGAGGTGACGGAGATGTTAGGAAAGCCGTGTGTGTTGGTGAGACAGGACCAGGGGGCGCAGCTGCTCAGTCAGTGGCTCCTGATTTAAACCAAGTCCCCCTAGCGCTCGGGGCTATGGGCCCGTGGCCGGCCTTCTCTGCAGTGCCGTGGGTGAGACGACTGGGAATAACTGAGAATCAAGGCAGCGCCTGGTGCTGTAAGGAGCAAGCCCCACGTCTCTGTGATTTAACACCACACGCATTTCTTTCTCACTCAGCAACAATTCCGTGAGAGGTAGGTGACTCTCCCCCTGGTATTTAGGGCTCCAAGTCCTTCCATGCATGTGGCTCCCCATGTCACCCTGGAAGGAGGAAGAAAGGGAGGGAGGGCTTCTCTGCTGGTCACCTTGGCCTGGAGGGGCCCACAGTTCACTTCCTTGGTGAGAATGAGTCGCATGGCCCCTTCAGCACAGAGGAGGCTGGGAAACATAGTCCCTGGCCGGGCAGCCCTTCCTACCTGCAGTGCAGTGCTTCTCTCTGGAAAGGGAACTCTGTGTTTGGGCGCAGCAGGAGCCTCCTGGAATTACAACCCTTGCTGCCGTACTTCCCTCCAGCCTGAGGACAGACAGTCTAACTCCGGGAAGATGGCACGTGCCAGTTGAAGACCAGAATCCTGCTGCTGAGGACAAACTTGAGATAAACCATTGATCTGGGCCTTGGGTTCCCCAACTGTTTAGTTTAATGTCTTGCTGGACCAAGCTGAGGGGACGACAGGAGCTAGGGGTACAGATTTGCTCTTACCCACCAGCTGCGTAAACTTCCCGAGTCTCTGTAAAATCCTCCTGAGTTGCTGTGAGGTTCCACAAGGTACTCTGATAGGCCCTGGTCAATGCTGCTTCCTGTATCCATGCATACACACACACACACACACCCCAGAAGTTTACGGTCTTGCCTTAGCCCTAAGGCCCAAATGAATGGTGTTGATAAAGCCTGGAGCACTGCTTGTCTTCAGCCTTTGCTATCACTCTGAGACAGCTGGAGGAGCTCTTTCTAGGCCAGTCGCTAGGAGGAAGAGGAGGAGGAAGGTTCAGCTGCGCCCAGTTGGGTCCCACAAGTCCTGGAAGACAGGATGCACCGGGCTTACTTCTTGCACTAGAATTCTGCTCTGAAGCCACCTGCTGCTAAACGCAGGACTTAGTCCTGATCACACCACCCTGCCTCCCGCTTTCCCGAGTCTTCCTCCGCCACAGAGCCTGCCTTTCGTGAGCATGGGTGTTGTCAGCGGGGTCCTCGGGAGTATCTGCGTTTCCAGCACCTTTGGGTCCTCCCTCCACGTGCCCTCTCCCCTTCCCCAAGGATGGATTGGCACTTCGCACCCCGCCCCTGCCTAGCTGTCAATGGTTAACATCCTAATTTATTGGTCTTGGTTATTTATTCAACCTAGTAACTTGCTACCCACCTCCCCCCTCCTTAGCTAATCAGTTGACCTCTTTGGGGGCCTGGACCACGAGCCACTGGGGATGGATGGGGACAGACACTGGATGTGTAGTGACCTCAGCACCTCAGCGCAGTGAGGTTGCTTCTGGAGGAGGGGACCTTCCGCTCCACCTCTGGCAGTCAGGGCTGCTGGGTGACCTCTACACAAAGCCAGCCTTGACCTGGGGCTGGGGCAAGCCAGAGAGAACAATGGGAGGAAGGAGAAGCAGGGAGATAAAACCCAGGGCCCGGGTCTGTGCCTGCAATTCCAGAGGCTCCCGGAGCCCCAGAGAGCAGAGGAGAGGAGGCTGGTGTGCGCAGGGCCCGGCTGCCTAGCCTTGCAGGGCTGGGCTGTTATCAATACATTGGCTGTTGCTGCTGAGATAATAATGGTTCCTTCCACCAGGCTCCTGAAACAGCTGAGGCTCGCAGGGACACTGCTGGCCCTCTTTCTTCCTCTCTTGCCGTCTCCCTGCCCTTTTTCTTCCTCGTTCATTGGCACCAGGTGGGTGCCATGGCTTTGCTTGGTGCCGGGAATGCGATTGTGATCCTCAGCCCGCCTTTATCATCCTTCGCCCTCTTCTGCCCCAGAACAGATGCCAAACAGATCCTCCAGGTTCAGTGTGCTCAAACAAGAGCAGCGTGTGTCCATCGGCGCCAGAAGGGAGCAAGGGCTGCCTGGGGCGTGCTTGCGGGTCGGGTCGGGTAGGCGCCCCCTACTGGGAGGCAGGCTCTGAGCCTTAGGGGCCCAGGACCCAGGAGGAACAAGAAACAACTCAGCTTCAGGAGGGAGGGACAGGCGCTGGACAGGTGGAAGTGGAGTGGGTGAGGCTTGGGTGGAGGGTCTGATGCTTAAATAGAGCCACCAAGGAGTCAGGACCCCACTCTCTCTGGGCGTTGGCACGCTTGCCCGGCGATAGAAGCAGACAGCAGGTGTCAATGGATGGTAAATACTCCTTTGCGTGTCTCCCATGGATGACTTTGTGCCACCGTCCCAGTTCCTTTCCTGTTGCTCCTGGATCCTCCACAACGCAGCACCTTGACTTGCAGGGCTTCCGAGCAGGAAGAACAGAAGGCATGTGAGACCTTCACTATTGACCCTGTGGCCTTGTTCCGTATAAATGTTTAAGTTTATAGACTTTGTTTTTAGGGTAGTTTTAGATTTATAAAAAAATGAATCCGAAAGCACAATGTTCATCAATATATCCCATATCCCCACCCATTCCCCCAGTTGTTTCTGGTTTTTCTCTTTTTTTTTTTTTCCTTCGGTACTGGGAGTGGAATCCTGAGACATTCTACCTCTGAGCTACACCCCAGCCCTATTGTTTTATTTTTTATTTTGAAACAGGGTCTCACTGAGTTGCAAAGGGCCTCAAAGTAGCTGAGGCTGGCCGTGAACCGGGCTGTCTGTGAACCGTAATCCTCCCAAATGCTGAGGTTCCAGCCCTGTGCTGCCACATCAGGCTTCAGGCTTCTTATTCTTTACATCTTGAGTGACTGTGATATTTTTGTTACCACAGAGCAAAGATCAATACATTGTTATTAACATCTTACATTAGTACAATACATTTGTTACCACTGAACAACTTTTGATACATAATTATTAACTGAAGTCCTTATACTAGGGTTCTCGAACCTTCCAAATGTATGGTGACGTGTGGTCATCACTGCTTATCATACAGAAATTTCATTTTTTTAAGAATCGTCTGCTCCATTTATTCATTCTTCTTGCTCTCCCACAAACCCTTGGCAATCACTGATCTCACGAGCTCCATAGTTTTGCTTTTTCCGAATGTGCTATGGATGAATCATACAGTATGTGCCTCGGCAAACAGCCTGGTTTCACCAGCGATCTGTGTGGAAGGTTCCTCCACGCCTTTTCCTATGGCAGCCTGGCTCTTTTCATAACTGGCTCGTGTCTCATTGTATGAACGTACCATGGTTAGTTTTACCACGCACCTGCTGCAGGAGCTGTTGGGTTGCTGTGAGTGTTTTGGTCATCGTGTAGAAAGCTGCCAGGAACGTGCGTGCAGGTTTTTGTGGGACACAAGTTCTTGGCTCATCTGAGTCAATACATTCAAGGAACATAGTGGTGGGATGGGATGGTAGGATGTGCTTAGTTTTGGAAGAAGCCAGTGAATTGTCTCCCACAGTGGCTATACCATTTTGCATTCCTACCAGGCAGGAGAGTCCTGGGGTTCCACATCTTTGCCAGCATCGCCTATTACCAGTTTTGGGGTTGGGGTTTTAGCCATCTCAATGTGTACTCAGTGGTATCTTGTTTCATGGCCCAGACAAGAAGGAGGGGCCTCAATACACTGAGAGCCCTGGTGATTTATTGTCCAGCAAAACACCTTAGATGTCCACCAGTGCTGTCCCTCTCCTCCTCCTCCTCCTCCTCCTCCTCCCTCCCCCTCCTCCTTCCTCCTTCCTCCTCCCTCCTCCTCCTCCTCCTTCTTCTTCTTCTTTCCTCCTCCTCCTCCTCCTCCTCCTCCTCCTCCTCCTCCTCCTCCTCCTTCTTCTTCTTCTTCTTCTTCTCTTTCTCTCTCTCTCTCTCTCTCTCTCTCTCTCTCTCTCTCTCTCTCTCTCACCTTTGCCCACATGGTACCTGCACTAGCAACACCCTCCACTCTCCTTTGCCCTCTTCTACCTGCCTGAAGCTTCTGCATTTGGAAGGCCCATTTTCCAGAGTGGCTACCTCCCTATTCTAACAGGAACACTCCCACTCAGAGCCCCAAAGCCCACGGTCTGCCCCTCACTGTCCACCTCAGTGCCAAGCTGTCCCTGACTCAGGGTCCTGGGTCGATATGTGGACCTGCACTGAAATGCTATAGAGTCCTCTCTGGGCTTAGTGCCCTTGGGCAAGTAGCTTGACCTCTCTGAGTCCTGCTCCTTCATCTGGAAAGCAGAGCAAGACCACCTTCCCGGTGGGTCTCAGGGTTGGAGACGAAGCCCCTGGCTTGGGGCTGGCCTGGGGCAAACAGCAGCTCCTGGAAGGACTTTACCTTCCACCTTGTTCAGGAAGCCTTCAGGGACCTCCTGACGGCCCTACACCAACCACCTTTTACCCCTGAAAGCAGCTATTTGAAGGCTTTGTCTTCTCTACTAGACGAGGCTATAGGGCTGAATGCATCTCACCTCCAGGAGCTCAGTGGAGCCCAGATTCACTGTGGGACATCGAGTGACCAGGCCAGAAAGTGGAACAAGGAAAGGGTGGGCCACTCCATGAGGAGAGGGGCCGGCACCTCGGCCTGAGTGCTGGCGGGCCTGGTACGCCTGCCCAGCCTTGATCCCTCCTTCATAGGAGTTAGGGGGGTCTCAGGGATCCAATGATGCACAGGAGAATAAAGACACCCCCATACCCTGTGGTTGGTCATTCCCTCTCCCCCTGCCCCAGCAGAGGAGGTTGCCCACTCCCCTGTGGCCTGGACACCCGGAGGAAGCTGCGGCTCCCCTTGGCTAAGAGACTTATGGTGGCAGCTGTGAGGTCATTTAATGGCCGCTGCCCCTTGCCCAAGTGTAAACCTGGACAGGAAGGGTGAGATAGCGGGGTGCAGAGAGGGCGCATTTGTGATTCTTGTCTCTTTTTTTTCAGACGGCCCTGGGGAGGTGTGCGGGGAGCTGTGCATGGGAGGGCTGTGAGCTTCATTCCAGCTGCACCCCAGGCACCCTGGCCCAGGGCCTGGCAGCTCCAGCCCCAAGCCTAGAGCCTCTGACCTCAGCAAACAGCTCTGCCTGGGTGGGCCCCGTGCCGGCTCTGAGGGGAGAGGCAGGCACATCCTCCCAGGAAGCAGTGGTGGGTCCTAGGGAAAGACCAGGGGCCCATGGTCCAGATCTTACTCTGTGCCCAGAGGTCTGGGAATTGACAAATGGTCAATCTTAACTTCCCTTCCCTCCCCTTCCCTTCCCTTCCCTCCTCCCCTTCCCTCCCCTCTCCTTTCCTCTCCTCTCCCCTTTTCTTCCCTTATTTCTTGCACTTTGATGTAACCCCAGGCCCCACAGGACTTTCACCACCATTCTCCACTGAGGCACCTACCCAGCACCCTCCCCCCACTTTCTCTTGTCTGCAGAAGAGAGCGTGGGGCGGCCCGAAGCTTGGCGCCAGGCTGCTGTGGCTCGTGTCCCGCTCAGCTGCCCCCCGCCCTGTGACTTGGAGACAGTGCTAACCCTCTCTGCCCACAGTTCCCTCATCTGAGACGGGATGCTCATACCACTCACGCCCAAGGGTGGCTGCTGGATGGACTAGCATCCACTGGACAGTCCTGAGGTCCCAGAAGGAGACTCCAACTCCATCAATTGTGAGCACAGCATTTATTAAAGGTGATTTCCCTGAGAGAGGGGGGCAGGATAGGGTGGGGGGAAGTCAGGAACTGGGGCTTGGCATCCATACTTTGTCTGGACTTGAGATAAGAGAGCTGAGCTTTCATCCGCCTACACCTCAGACAGGGCTGAGGGCGGCCTGAGGGCAGGGGAGGGGGCCGGCTTGTAGGCTCATCCAGGTGTTGCTGGAGAGGAGTTTGCAGTTGTGGGGAGCTCTGAGGTCAGTTCACATCAGGTGTGTAGGAGGGCCTCCTCCACATGCCTGGAAGCAAAAACAGGTTTCCCAAAAAGAGGGGCTTCTGCTCCATGACACCACCCCATCGTCTCCTGCTAGTCTCAGCCCGCTGCCCACCCCGTGGTTTCCAGACGAGGGTCTGTGAAGGCTTTGGGGGTGTGCAGGGGACTCTGGTGCAGGGATCAGGTCATACTGTGGCCGCCTCCCTTGCCTCTTAGAAGAAGAGAAACTTTTCTGCAGACACCCTGGGAATCTGCTGATGGCCTGTGGTTTCATCGGCCCACTTCCTTCTAGTGACTTCCTCGCTTCTCCTCCCTCTCTTTCAGTCTCTTTTCTCCCACGTGGCCTCTTGGGTGTCCAGTGTCTTTCTCTGTCTCCCTCTGGACAGTCTCTCCCTCTCTCTCTCCTCCCCCCACTCTCTGCTGGGGCAGTGGTCTCACTAGCCATCACTCCTACCCTGCCCACCATCCACCTTGCCTCCACCCCGCTGCTCCTGTCTGTTTGGGGACTGGCGCCCTCAGGAGCTGTGCCTGCGCAGGGGAAGGGTGTTCTGGGACCCACGCGCCTTTGGCTCCTGTAGTTAGGTGGTGGCCATCTGTCCCAAGGTTGGGTCCCATCTTCCAAACACTGCATTCTTCCAGATCCCACATTGGGAGGGTGGCAATCCTTGGCTCCTGGCAGGGTGGTGACTGAAGCCCACGGCCAAGACCTCCCCAGAGCGCAGCTCCTTGGAGCAAGTATTGTCCCTCCCCAGAGCGCAGCTCCTTGGAGCAAGTATTGTCCCGGGCCAGCCTGCGCTCGCTCCACAGGAGTCAAATGCACAGCGGCACCAGGTCCTCCGGGCAGGAAGTCCCCAGGCCCCTGCAGCTCGGGATCCTGGGAGGGTGGGGAGGGGCTCTGCTCCCCTCTGATGCAGAAATGACTTCTCAAGGCTAAGGAGACACCTAGAAATCATGTCGAGCAGCGCCTGCAGACTGGGATTCGCCATGAAGACTGGCCAGGGCCGCTCCCGGGGTGGGGGGCGGCCTCAGCACCTGGTCTCTCCCCCTCCCTAAGAGAGTTGGTATAATTATAAGTCGATTTCCTAAGACATCAAAAGACAACACTTGCGTAGTACTTTGGAAAGAATAAAGCCCTTTTTTGTAGATGATCCCCTTAATATACCTAACAGCCTGGGGGGAGGAATTATTCTCATTTTGCAGACAGAAGACTGAAGTTCAAAGCAGTAAAGCGGTGTGCTGCCCGAGGGCATGGGCTCCAGCTGGCATGAACCCCATGCTCGCTCCGAGCTGGCCTGAGTCCAACCCCTGTGAGTGTCTGGCTGGAGAGGCAGCGCCCCACCCCTCGGGGGCTGGGCACAGGCTGGGGGGGGCAGTGCAGACCTCGGGCTGTGCCTCCCTTTCAACCGGGCTTCCTCCTGCTACCTGGTGGTGTGTTGATTACACTGCTGGATCCTGACGTAGTCTGTAGTTCAGGCAGGACGTCCTCGCCCCAGTGTGCAGAAGGAAAAGCAGAGCCTGGAGAGGCTGGCTGGCTCCCACGCCCACTTCCTGGGCCAGCGGGTTGTACGGTGCCAACAGCCCCCCCGCCCCCCGCACAGGCTCCTGGTAGATGAGCTTGCGCACACTTCTTTCTACTGAGCCTCAATTTCCCCTGATTCCCTAAGGGTTCTGATGAAAATTACATGGCATAAGGATGCAGAGAGCCTTGGAATTTTCACACACCTGAGGATTTTCTTCCCTTTGGGAAACTCTGACATCAGCCTCCAGGGGCAGCAGGAACTCGAGTAGTGCCTGGGAGGATTGAAAAATGCACAACGTGTGTGTGTGTGTGTGTGTGTGTGTGTGTGTGTGTGTGTGTGTGTTGGAGTGTTTAACGATACAGACACAGTGGCTGCCTGTGTGGAGCTACCCTCCATCACAGGAGGCAGAAAACAAAACACAAGTGGCTGTGGAGTCACCAAATGCCTGCATGCCTTACTCAGTGCTGTAGAGGAGGGGCAGGGGACAGACAGAGGAGAAGGTTTGTTTTACATGGCGTGCTCAGGGAGGCCTCTGCAGAGGGACCCTCCAGCCTGGTGCCCTAAAGCAGGGGGAGGCAGCCATGCAGAGCTGGGGAAAGTAGAGTTCCAACAGAAAGGCAATGTGTGAGAGGCTCTGGGGCAGGAGAGATTGGGGGTTCAAGGATGGATGAAGAGCGGGCTGGGTCACTGTTAGGATAGGCCACAGGTTTTAGCAGAGGTTGGCAGGGACCAGCCATCTATCAGGCTACAGTGAGGGGTTTAGACTTCGTTCTAAGTCTATTATGAGGTTGTAGCTAAAACTTTTAAACAGGGAGAGATATGGTGTGACTTAAATTTCAAGACATAAACAATTTGTAAATTTATAAATGGCTAGAAGTGAAAGGATCCTGAAATAGGATCCAGTGAAACTGAGGCCCAGAGGGGGACACTGGTTGCCAGCACATCAAGGCAGAAGCAGCCATTGGACTCAGATCTTGAGACCCCAGCCCCAGTCCTTCTTCCTTTGAGAGGCTGGGCACAGCCTCCATGCCCTCCAAGGCTGAGGGACCATGCCAGCATCCTCAAGGCCTTCCCTAGAGGAAACCCATGGCTATCCCTTTCCCAGGATGGCCTATGCTCCATGGCCCCTCTCTGAGGTCCTTTCATGCCCAAGAAACACACGAGGGCCACGTCTGAATTTAACTTACATGCTCTCGGTCACTGCCTGCTAGCGTGCGACCCCATGCAAAAATGTGTCTGCCCGCAATTCTGAGAACGCATTTCATGGTCTGCTGTGATGCACAAAGCATCTTCCACGTGTGTTCCTGTCTCTCTGGAGCAGAGTCCAGGTGGCATGAGCCCCCTTTGGCAGATGGGGTGATGAGAGCATCTTACTCACATAAAGCCAGGGAGAGGGAATGAGCACGACCAAGGCTCTCAAGGCCAGATAGGGGAGAGAGGACAGTGAGCACAGGACTCCTGGGGCCCAGCAGCAGAACTCTCCAGGCCCTGAGGGCCAGAGAGTCATAGAGCTGGAGTCAGGCATGGGGGTACATGCCTGGGAGCCCAGCACTTGGGCAGCTGAGACAGGAGGATCGCAGGTTTGAGGCCAGCATCGGCAATTCAGCAAGGCTCTCAACAACTTAGCAAGGCCCTCAGCAACTTAGCAAGGCTCTGGTTCAAAATAAAAAATAAAAAGGTCTCCAGTGTAGCTCAGAGGTAGAACACCCCTGGGTTCAATCTCCAGTACTATTACTACTACTAATAAAGCTGGTAGGTCTTAGAGATAGATCCAATCTATCCTCTAGTTTGCTATTTAAAAAATAATAATAATAAAACTACTTAGGTATAAGATATATACAGAAAAGTGCTTAAATCTTCCATGTGCAGATCAATAATTTTTATACTACTACTGGCCACTATCCAGATCAAAACATCATCGATTAAGCTAGGCATAGCTTAATCCTGTAACCTAGTACTTGAGAGGCTGAGATAGAAGGATCACAGGTTCAACACCAGCCTCAGTAGCTTGTGAGACACTTGGTAATCTAGAGAGACCCAGTTTTAAAAAATAAAGAAAGAAGAAGCTGGGTGTAATAATGTGTACAGAAGGATCATAGGTTTGAGGCCAGCCTCAGCAATTTAAGGAGATGCCGTTTCAAAGAGTAACTATAAAGAAATCGGAACGTTTCTATCCCACCGGCCCAGAAGGCTCTCCCGCGCAGCACCTCAGTCTCCGCTCTCCTCATTCCTCCCCCAGGTGACTACTGCCCTGGCTTCTGTCATCATTCAGTAATTTTGCCCTTTCTTGAACTTCATATAAATGGAATCACAGGGCACGCACTCCTATGGCTCTCTCTTCATTTGTTCAACATGGTGATTTTTATGATCCATCCGTGGTGTTACTTAGAGCAATAGTTTGTTCTTTTTATTGCTGTGTAATGTTCCATTGTATAAATATATGACGATGTCTTTAACCGTTCTTCCGTCGGTGGATTTTGGATTGTTTTCTGATTTGGGTGCTTATAATTAAAACTAGAGTGAACATTCTGGTCCACATCTTTCTGTGGGCAAACACAGGCATTTCTCTTTGATGTGTGACTGTGAGTGAGAATGCTGAGTCACAGCTGGGCATGTTGGTGCACATCTGTAATCCCAACCACTTAGGAGGCTGAAGCAGGAGGATTGTGAGTCAGAGGTCAGCCTCAATGATTTATAGAGACCCTGTCTCAAAATTAAAAAAAAAAAAAAAAAAAGGTTGGGGATGCCAGGCGTGGTGGCACACGCTTGTAATCCCCGCGCTTGGGAGGCTGAGACAGGAGGATCTTGCAGGTTTGAAGCCAGCCTCAGCTGGCTTAAGAGACCCTGTTTCCAAATAAAAAATATAAAATAGGTCTGGGAGTGTAGCCTGGAGGTAGAAGGGCTTCCAGGAACCCCAGTACCACCCCCCCCAAAAAAAAAGGCTGGAGATGCAGCTTGGTGGTGGCGCACCCTTGGGTTCAATCTCTAGTACCCTCCCCCCACAATTAGAGAGGCCTGCCATCTGCCAGCCCTGCCAGCAGCGTGTCAGCATCCCAGTTGCTTCGCCTCCTCACACACCCTTGGTATCTGTAGTGGCATCTCTCTGTAGTGTATTTGTTTGTTTTGTGGTACTAGGGATCAAACCTAGGGGTGCTCTATCCCTGAGCTGCACTCCAGCCCTGTTTATTTTTTATTTGAGTGGCCCAGGCTGGCCTCTAACTTGCAATCCTACTGCCTCGGCCTCCCAAATAGCTAGAATCACAGGCATGTGGCCAACTGTCTCACCGTGGTTTTTAATTTACATTTCTCTGGTAGTAATGATTCGGGGGCCTGCTGAAGGTCTGAGTTGGCAGGAGGCGGGCTGGATTTCCTTGCCCCCAAAGCCCCTCTCCCTGCATTGGGTGTCACTCGGAGAGGACAGTCTCCCTGCATGTAGCATGTCCACTGTCAGCAGCCAAGAGGAGGGGTGTAATCAAGGAGCCTGTGTCTCTGTATGTCTCCTGGACTGAAGAGAATTTCTTGGCATCTTCTCCTAATTCATATTTCTCTGTAGACTCAAGGAGCTTCCCCAGATGTAGATAAAGATGCAAACACTATCTGGTGTTTGCAATTTTCCTTCTTTTTTGATACTGGGATTGAACCCAGGGGTATTCTACCTCTGAACTGCACCTCCAGAATTTTTATTTATTCAATTTTGTTTTGTTTGTTTGTTTGTTTGGTGGTGGTACTGGGGTTCCTGGAAGCCCTTATACCTCCGGGCTACACTCCCAGACCTATTTTTTATATTTTTATTTGGAAACAGGGTCTCTTAAGACAGCACGACTGGCTTCGAACCTGCTCGATCCTCCTGTCTCTGCCTCCCAAGCGCCGGAATGACAAGCGTGCACCACCATGCCCGTCTTCAATTTTATTTTGAAACAGAGTCTTGTTAAGTTACTGAGGGCCTTGCTAAGTTGCTCCGGCTGGCATTGAACTTGTGATCCTCTGGTCTTAGCTTCCCAAGTCCTGGGATTATAGGCGTGTGCCACCATGCCAGGCTATTTGTGTTACAGTTTGAGAATGTGTTATGGTTTTGGGTAAACTGTCCCCAGAAACCCCTATTAGGGTCCCGGATACAATTTCCTTCAAACCACAACAAGATAAAAAGATAAAAAATGTGTGGGTTCTTATCCGGAGCTAAGGAAAAATATACATTAGCCCGGACTCTTGCTGAAAATTTAAAGACGTTTATTAAAAAGATAGAAATACAAAAGACAGTTAAAGCCCCATGCCATTCAGAAGTGGCAGGGGGTGATGGTTCAAACAAATTCACCAAAGATACAACACGTGGACCAGACGTTTTTATACACATGACCTCCATTTTGTTCAGTAATTCTGACATAGTAAAGTCCCTGTAAAGTACCTCCCCCGCCAAGGTGTACTTTCCTGCCTCGGTGTCCTTCACAAGGTCAATCCCTCCTCCCATCCTAGCTATATTATTATGTAGCTCTGTCTTTAGAAAGAGGAAGTCCCAGCTCCCCTCTCCTATGGACTTGCTAATTACTTTTAGCTAAGTCAATCTAAGTTTCAATAGCTCTTTGTTTCCTGACCAGAACCAAGACCAAGTCTTTCACAGATTTGCTCCTCACCTAATTTTTGAACTATCTTAATAATTAGAGCTTTCTCAAATCTTCCTAGGCCATTCCCAGTTTGCACTTATTGGGAATTTGGTACAATTTGCAATTATTCTTAATGCCCATACTTTAAATATATGTGATTCCTTCTGTTCATAAAGTGTTCCCATGATGGGGTGAACATGTTTTATTACATGTTCATTAACTTAAGCCAGTGAAGTAATCAAGTGTGGCAACGATCATTAGAGAGCTGTGGGTTTAGACGTTTGCTGACGACCGACCCAGGGTGGGGACGCAGTGGAGTGAGTTCTGTGCTTGTGCTTTCAGAGCCTAGTCAGGTCAGTAACTGGTGTGGAGGTCATAGACTCATTCCTGATTCACTGGGGTTTCACTGCACGGAGTGTACACGCCCAGAGCCACACTTGCTGCTGAAGATGCTGCAGAGGGCACCCAGGCCCGGGCGCTGCCCCCGCGGGGCTTGCAGACAGGAAGAACGGGCTGTGGAAAGCAGCACAGCTCCAGAAGAGACTCAGGAAGGAATCAGCATGTGAACTGGGTCTTGAAGAATGAATAGGAGTTTTCAGATGTAGGGAGGGGTATGGTGTTGCAGACCAAGAGAACTGCTTGGACAAAAGCTTGGAGCTGGGACATGGGAGGGCTTCTACCTAAACTCAGGACTTCTCTTCTCAGATCAGGGTTCCTGGTACCCTCTGCACTCCTGCCTTGACCCTGTCCATGGCACAGTCAGTAGAGAAGCGTGTGGAAGATACAGCTTGTGCCCTTCCCACCCAGCTGCCAGGCCCTCACTGGAGCTGGCCCAGGGCCGGTTCCCAGGGCAGCAGTGGCTGCTCCGGGTTGTCTTGTCTTCCCGAGTGGGGCTCCCGTGACTCTCATAGATTGATTGGCCTCCCTGGGCCTCGTTATGCATCTGTCAAATGGGGAGAGTAGTAAGAAGAACCGTAACTGCCAGCAATGGAGCCCTGCTCTGCTGAGCACTCTTATTTATCCCCCCATGTGATGAGCATACCGGAAAGGAATACAAAGGAATACGAATTAGGAGAAGATGCCGAGACGAACATACCAAGCCCCGGAGGGTAAAATGACGGGTCCAGCATTTCTCAAAGCTGGGAAGTGATGGAATCCAAATCAAACCAGCTCTGCATGGCTGCAGCTTGACGCAGCAGGTCTTCCTGTTTACACCTGTCCTCGCCTGTGCGACATATCCCAGGTGTTTAGGGAGCATCCTTTTAGTGAACCTGTGCGCTTGGCAGGGTCCTATCTCACCAGGAGTCTGAGCTCCTCCTCACTGCAGAAGCTGCGGCAGAGGAGCCTCCAGGTGCAAAACGCCTTCGCTCGGTCAGGGCCTGGCTGGTCCAGGGAGCCCTGGGAACCTAACAGGGACAGGGGGCTCGGTGCTGGGCTTTTCCACAGCCAGTTCGTGTGTGTGTGTGTGTGTGTGTGTGTGTGTGTGTGTGTGCGCGCGTGCGTGCACTGGCCAAGCAGCTATAAGAAAATAGAATCACATTTAGTATTAACTCTGAGCTGAGTCAACCTCCTGCCCAGTGGGAAAGCACGCTCTCTCCCTGGGATGAGGGTGAGAGGCTGGAACAGTGCCCTTCTCAGGAGTTTGTTGCTCCTGCCTTCTGTTCCCCAGTCATCCCAGGAGCTCAGCTAGAGCAAGACCTGGCCAGGGAAGGGAGAGGAGTCAGCAGGCCCCTGCTCTGCAGGTGTGAACCCAGCCCCCTGACAACCTCCACTCCTGAGTACTTACAGCAGGAACTCCTGGGCGTTGGCACTATTTAACCCTTGGGCTGCTGGGAAGCCTGGAGCAGTGCTGACTGGGGCAGGATCCCGGGGGAGCTCAACATAGGAGGGCTGGAGAGGACTCTTAGAGGGTCAGGGAGGGCTTCAGAGAAAGGCAGAAATGGGGAGGGAGATGCTTCCTGGTGGAGGCAACAGCAGAGGCAAAGGCCCAGAGGTGGGCAAGCTCAGGATAGGCCATGAAGGATGGTGGTCACAGAGGACAGTGGCCATGGGGGATAGTGGCTATGGGGGATGGTGGCTATGGGGGATGGTGATGACAGAGGATGGTAGTCACAGAGGGTGGTGGCCACGGGGGATGGTGGCCATGGGTTGGTGCTCACAGAGGACACTGGCCATGGAGGATGGTGTCCAGAGGGGATGATGGCTATGGGGGATGGTGGCCACAGAGGATGGCAGTCGAGGGCACAGGACTGGGAGTCAGGAAGACCCAAGGGTGGGTCTGAGTTCCCTCACTTAACCAGCTCTTTGATCTTTGGTGAATTATATCACATATTTTTTTCTTTTAATTGAAGTGTAACTTACAAAACATAAAATTATCCATTTTAAAGTATACAATTCAGTAGCGCTTAGTACATTCACTTTGTTGACTAATGGCCACCTCTGAGTACTTCCAAAACATTTTCATCGCCCCCCCCCAAAGAAAACCCCACACACACTGGGCTGCCAGACTGTCAGGTGCTGCTTCCCCAGCCCTGGCAACCACTGTTTGCTTTCTGGCCCGTGGCTCCACCTGTTCCAGGTGTTTCATAGATGTGGAATCACACAGCATGTAGCTTTTTGTGTCTGACTGCTTTCCTGTAGTATAATGTTTTGGAGGACCATCCACGTTGTATCTCCTACCCACACTTCATTCCTTTTGTATCTCATACCCACTTTCATTCCCAGGGTGGCCATGGGGGATGGTGGCCATGGGGGATGATGGGCATGGGGGATGGTGGCCATGGGGGATGATGGGCATGGGGGATGATGGGCATGGGGGATGATGGGCATGGAGGATGATGGGCATGGGGGATGGTGACCACAGAGGATGGTAGTCACAGAGGATGGTGGCCACGGGGGATGGTGGCCATGGGTTGGTGCTCACAGAGGACACTGGCCATGGGGGATGGTGTCCAGAGGGAATGATGGCTATGGGGGATGGTGGTCATAGAAGATGGTGTCCATGAGGGATGGTGGCCATGGGGGATGATGGGCATGGGGGATGGTGACGACAGAGGATGGTAGTCACAGAGGATGGTGGCCATGGGTTGGTGCTCGCAGAGGACAGTGGCTGAATACTCTTTGGCCACGTGGATGGGCCACATTCATCTTTCTGTTCAAATGCTGACTGGCATTTGGGGTGCTTCCATTTTGTATATATTGTGAAGAACGCTGACACAGATGTTCAGATGCAGGCATGTGTTTGAGTCCCCAGCTTCGCCTCTTTGGGGTCTAGACTTCTGAGTGCCATTGCTGGGCTGTATGGTAATTCAGTGTTGAACTTTTTGAGGATACAGGGCTTTGATGAACCTCAGCTTCTCTGTCGCTACATTGGAGATAATAAAGGCGATCACATGAGGGATGGGTGAGAAGTAAAATAAATGCCCAGGGTAGTGAGGACTCGAGGCATCTTTGGAGAGGCTAAAAGGCTTGGGAGGGAGGAGGGGCACCGGGTCTCCTGTGCCGGGCTGAGCTCCTCTTTCCCCTGAGCCCTGGGTTCCTGCAGGCTCTCTATCTAGCCTTTTCCTGGGATGAGGCAGAGCAAGGTGGTGGCTGCGCCCCAGGAATCAGGTCCTGCCCTGCTTTCAAATCCAGGGAGGCTGACTTCCCAGCAGCCCTCACCCGGGGAGCTGACCTATCTCAGGGGGCTCCCAGCCCCACAGTGGCCACTGGTTTCCAACAGCCCTGTTCCCCACCCCCCTGCTTTGAGAGCTGTTCACACTTGGAGATCAGCAGGGGTTCAGAAACCAAATTAGCAGGTAAAAATTCCCATTCTCTGCCTATTACCCGCCTGGCTGAGCGGAGAAGTCTGCTATATTACAGGAACCAGGAGAGGGGAGGCAGGGTGGAGGAGCCAGGGACTCTGAGATCAGTGAGGTGAGCCCCAGCCTTGCCTGGAAGAGCCCCAGTGGGCTTGGGAAGTAGAGTGGCCACTGGGCTGTCTCCACTCCCTCCCTCCACACAGGGTCCCCCCCTGGGTCTTTGTCTCCTGATGCTGCATGGGTGTGAGTGGCCCCGACTCTGCGGCTGTATTCAGATCCCCTGTTGGTCGGAGGGAAATGCTGGTGCAGAGTGGAGTTCGGGCCAACTGCAGCAGCCACTGGGAGTTGCAGGTGACCCTGGCAGTGGCCTCTCCAGCTGTCCCCGCTCAGCTGGATTGCAGGGGGTCACAGAGATGAGGAGGGCACTGTGCCACACCTGCGGGTATTGATTACATTCAACTCCTGCTGGGCATGGGGCCCTGGGACCACACACTGTATCAGTCTCCCTTCTGAGCTTCTGTGTCTCGGGCCTGGTTCCCTACAACGCAGAATGTGAGCGGGTCCAGTTGTGTGGGTGAATCATGGAAGGAGGGGTCTCAGGAGAGACCGCAAGCCAGCGAGAAGGCAGAGAAGGCAGAAGGAGCCGCTCAGCCAGGGTGAGGTGCGGGAGCTCTCTAGCCTCAGCCTGGCCTGGCCACACACAGATCGTCCCCACTGGATCACAGGGCTGGGCTGCTGTACCCCATAGGAGTCAGGTCAGGTCAGTGGCTATTGGTCTACACCTGGGGGCCTCAGCCTGTGCCTCTCAGGGTTCCTCACAGGGTAGCCAGGCAGCTCTTCAGGAGGGTGTTGACCCTGCTGTGGCGGAGTGAGTATCAATCCAAGAAAGGGGCGCAGGTGCAGATGCAACACAGTGCTCACACTTATTTTGAAATTCTGGAGAAAGCACTGCTATGGCTCCTGACAGATCCAGGGGAGCGCTCTCTGTGCATGCAGGTTTCTCTGATCTTCAGAGCTCCTGTCTAGGGTGCACAGGGGTCCCTTGAGTACCCCATGGATGTCACGTGGACAGTGGCCCCCTTAGCAGGTGCACAGTAGGTCATCAGCATCTATTAGATGGCTGGCTTCAGCAAGAGTGGGGTCCAGAGACCACTGTAGATATGCCGGCCCGGCCTGAGGGTCCCTGGGCATTTGTCCCTGTGATGTGTTCCCGAAGTCAGTGATATTGGATACATTCTCCTTATTTAAAAAAAAAAAAAAAAAAAAAACACATCTCAAGCCAGGCCTGATGGCACATGCCTGTAATCCTAGTACTTGGGAGGTTGAGACAGGAAGATTGCAGGTTTGAGGCCAGCCTCAGCAACTTAGTGAGGCCCTCAGCCATTTAGTAAGACCCTGTTTCAAAGTAAAATTTAAAAAGGGCTAAGGATATAGCTCAGAGGTAGAATGCCCCTGAGTTTAATCCCCAGTATCAGGTGAGGCTGGGACCCCAATGCCAGGCTCCTTGCCTGGGGTTCCAAGAGTTGGCTAGTATTTACCCAGGGAAGCCATGACAACTCCACAGAGGTCCCCTAGGGCTGAGGCTGCCAGTGGTCTAGGAGGACTGGCACCATTCCATGAGGATAGATCTGAGGATGGTGGGGTGCTCAGGGGAGCCCCTCTCCATGCCGGTGGAACTGTGGTGATATGCTGACAGTCACTTCCCCAGGCAGAGGCTCGCTCTGCCCAGGCTCGCTGGGCTGGGCCGGCTCCTCCTGTCCTCTCAGTTAACTCTGCAAAGGAGGAGCAATCTAGTCCCCATTTTACAGATGAGGAAGCTGAGGCTCAAGGTCCCATGGTGAGCAGCGGGGCCCCTCATTCTTGTCCTGGTGGCACCAGCTGGCTGCATCGAGGTGCGGGTTATCTCACCCTGGGGCTCGGCTTTTCAGATCCCTCCTCACCCACCTTTACCCTTTGGCAGGTAAGATCACTGAATACCTCTTTCATTTTAAAGAGGAACAAGTGGAAGCCCAGAGAGGGCACCTAACCTGCCCAGGTCACACAGAGGAGCTGCCCAGAGCTTCCACCCAAGTGCATTCTCTGCTTGGCTTCCCACAGTGGCAGGTCCCTCTGCCCTCTCACAGTAGGCACGCCATGAGGGTGTGCTGAATGAATGAGGAATATCACCTGAGTTCCTTCCTCAGTGACGTCTACAGGACTTCTCCACCATTAGTCTAGGCCCATATGCCAGGCTTTGCTCTGGGCACTGTGTTTCTGTATTCCCTGATTTTATTCTCCTCCATCATCATCAATACCACCACCACCACCACCACCACCACCACCATCATTATCATCATCACTACCACCATCACCATCATCAACATCACCATCACCACCACCACCATCATCAACCACCATCACCATCATTACCACCACCACCATCATCAACATCATTATCACCTTCATCAACAACATCACCACCACCATTACCATCATGATCACCATCACCACCACCATCACCATTACCACCACCACCACCACCACCATCATCATCACCACCACCACCATCATCATCATCATCATCACCACCACCATCATCATTATCATCATCACCACCACCACCATCATCACCTTCATCAACACCATCACCACCACCATTACCATCATGATCATCATCACTACCACCACCACCACCACCACCACATCATCATCATCACTACCACCACCACCACCACCACCATCATCACCACTATCATCACCGTCATCATCATCACCACCACCATCACTCATCACCACCACCACCATAATCATCATCATCACCACCACCATCACTCATCACCACCACCACCATAATCATCATCATCACCACCACCATCACTCATCACCACCACCACCACCACCATAATCATCATCATCATCACCACCATCATCATCAATACCACCATCATCATCGCCACCATCATCATTGCCACCATCGCCACCACTACTGTCATCATCATCATCATCATCATCATCATGACAAAATTGCTAATATTGTACCTTCCCACCTGCCACATACTGATCAAAGCCCACCACATGTAGAAATACAGCAGTGCTACCTGTAGGAACTATGGTTATCCCCATTTTACAATTGAGAACAGAGGCTCAGAGAAGGTAAGGCATTTGCCCAGAGTCACATAACTAAGTCAGAGGGAGAGTCGGAATCCTCAGCACAGGAACATCGGGGCTCAACATCTTACGTTTGTTGAGCAGTTGAGTGAATGGCTCACACTGTTTGATACTTTAGTGATAGAAGGTTGACTCCGAAGTGTCTGCCTCTATTCTGCTTCCACATCAGTCCTCTTGAGACCCCTCAGCACTAGAGACCCCTGGCACTCGCTCCAGCATGTGCTGCCTGCGCAGGACCCTATCCCAGGACCCCTGACCCTCGCTCTCAGGCCAGCCACACACTAACCCTGGTGCCTGAGGTCCCCATACAGGCTCTGTGCTCAGCCAGACATGTGGTTCCTGTGCCACTGCCCGTCAGTACAGCTGGGTTTAGTGAGGACGCTTGTCCAGTGGAGGAGAGAGTGAAGATGGTGTAGAAATGAACTGTGGCAGATGAACTCCACCTCCCAGGAGGCCCCTGAAGAGATGTGCAGGCTTGTAAAATGCCCTGGGGCATCCTAGCCTGGTGGGCGTGGCTGCCTCTAAAGTCCACCCAGCTGTTCATTCGTCAGTCACTCATTGCTTCATGATACACTCAGGCACGAATGCTGTCCCACGGCCCTAAGAAATGGCAGGACTTGGGCACTTGTGTTCTTCCAAGGTCTACACACCAGGGCGGGAGGGACCTGGCTGCACAGGCACTGTGAGCTGCGAAGGACCTTGAGCAGGAGAGTGGCATGGTCCAGACTCCCGCCTGCAGACCTGCCTCCCTGCCCGGGGGGAGCTGGAATGGAGGGGCTGCAGAGAGACCACGTGGAGTGTGCGCCTGGGGGCCAGGGGAGGCAGGAAAGAGGCTTGGGTGGGGAAGCAGGGTCTGTGGAGGTGGCAGGTGTGGGGGGGGTAATGCAAGAGAGATGTTTTCAGGTAGATGGTACTGAGCTGCAGAGGGAGGGGAAGAGGGTGGAACCCCAATTTCCATAAGTTGGGGGGAGACTGTATGATTGGAAGTATTTCTGGAGGAAACCTTCCTAGGGAAATGGTAACAATAATAGTGCCATAGCTAGTACCAAGGCCTCGCTCTGCCAGGCACAAGGCTAATTGCTTTTTCTGTTTTATTTATTTTATGGAACTGGGAATAAACCCTGGGAGATTCTACCCCTGAGCAATGCCCCCAGCTCTTTTTATTTTTTATTTATTTTTATTTATTTATTTATTTATTTTTACTCAAAGAAGATTCATTTATTTAGCTTTATGACTCTGTACTTGTGTCTTCAACACTTTCACAACAATTTTCTGCTCCTCAGTAAGGAAAGCACGCTTGATCCTATCGCAGACACATTTAGCACACATGGAACCACCACAGGCCCTGCTGACATGCTTTTTTGTCTTAGACAATCTCATAAGAACCTTAGGTCTCACAGCACGAACCCTGCGCAGTCGGCCTGGGCACATGCCACATGCAGATTTTGGTGCCTTCCCAACCTTCTTGTTATAAAGGTAAACAATCCTGTTGCCAGGGGTTCGGGACTGCCTAGTTTTGTTAGAGGCTGTATTGTAGGAAAGCCTACGATGATATGTCAAACACTGGACCATTTTTGGTCTAACGCTGTCCCCGAAAGAGCTTTATTTTTTATTTTGAAACAGGTTCTCACTAAGTTCCCAAGGCTGGCCTCAAACCTGCAACCCTCCTGTCTCAGCTTTCCAGGTACTGGGATTGCATGGGTGCACAACCCTACCTGACTGCTTTCTGCATTTTATAGCACTGAATGCAAAAATCTTCAAGATCGTTGCTGTCATCTCCATTTTACACATGGGGAAACTGAGGTCCACTACTTTGACATAGATCACCCAGCTGGCCACTGACGAGGGCCGGGATTGGACTCTGGGCAGCTGCCCACGGAGCTTCTTCTCCATCCACGGCCTGCAGGAGGCGGCCTTTGTTCTGTGCTCTTCCCGGCTGAAGGGCCAGAGGAGAGGACCACGGCCAGAGTTTGCCTTAAAACCCACATGAGAGCAAAAGCAGCCCCTTGGGGGGATGCTTCAGCCTGGCTGGGCTCCCCACCTGTCCAGTGGGGACCTCAGCCAAGAAGACCCACAACAGGGCAGAGGAAGGAGAAAGGAAAGAAAGGAAGGAAGAAAAATCGTTGCCCATTATACCTGTCCTTTGGCAAGGCCGGGTAATTAGCAAACCCTCGGCAATAAAATATTTCGTTTCGGTGTAATTGCAAAGTAATTATGTGGTATGGGTTGTGTATTAATCGTGTTGATTAATTACACTCAGGTAGTAATTAAACATCTGCTTCATAATCATGTGTAGCCTGAAGCCTGACATAAACACACACACATATGCATGCACGCACACACGCGTGCACTCCCCAGCAGAGCGCCTTGGTCTCTGTGCTCGTGTGTGTGTGTGTGTGCGTGTGCGTGTGTGTGTGTGTGTGTGTGTGTGTGTGTGTGTGTTTAACAGAGTCCAGCTGAGTTAAAGACCCCTACCCCCTCAACAGTGAGGCCTTTTTGCCTCTAGCCTCACTCAGGAGGACTGACCTGGGCCCAGCACAAGTACACAGCCGCCTCAGGACAAGACAGGAGGCTCTGGGCTCTTTCCTTTCTGGTGGCTCTTCCTGGGAAGGTTAAAGATAGTTCTAGTTATCGGATGCTGCCCCAGGTGCAGGAGCCTTGGGTCTAGCCTGGATCCTACCCTTGCTGTGTGATCCTAGGACAGATACTCCCTTTCTCTGGTTCTCAGGATCCTGGTCTGTAAAAACAAAAAAAAAAAAAAAAAAAAAAAAAAAAAAACTGAGCACAGAGGCCTCCAAGGGCCTCTCCAGTTCTGCTGTGCTTGGATTCTAATTTGGTTTGTACTAATTAGGAATCGGAGACAATTTAAATTCAATACATACAATCCTCAGTGAGTAAACAATTGGAAATAATTCCTTCCTTTATGACTTCCCGAAGACTCATGAGCACTGGGAGCCACACTCAAATCAATAGATTTTATTTTTCAGGCAGAGAAATTACAGGTTCTCTGAGCTGCTGGGCATCGCAATTCATTCCTGTGTTTTAAATTTTTATGCTTATGTTTATGGACTGCCATTAGGTAATATGGATTCATCCTGAAGGCTGATTTTTTTCATTAACTTAACTCATGTTACTTATTAGTTCACATTTATAGCTCGGGTTTAATAGGCACACGGTGCAAAAGTCATAAAACAGTCTTTTTCTTTAACAATATTTTAAAATCAAGACTCTTCTCTGAGTCATCCCAGGCTCGTTTGCTCATAACTGGCTTCTCCTGTGGCTCCGCCAGGCGCATCCGGCCAGTCGTTGGACTTTGAACCTCAGGCCCTCAGTGACTGGGGAGGGCCTGGCGGGTTCATAAAAGCAATAGCGGGTTTTACAAACCAAGCAGCCCGCTCACCTGCTGTGTGCAGCCTGCTTCTCACACCCAGCCTGCCTGCCTCCCACACCACCAGGAGGTGGCTTTATTTTTCCCACTTTGCAGGGGAGGAAACTGAGGCCCGGGGAAGTTAAACGGCTGGCCTGCGGCCCCACCCCTGGGCTCCTGGGGCTCAGTCGCAGAACTGGAATATAAACCCAACATGTCTAAGTTCATGTCTCCTCCCCGCCTACTTCTGCCCCCTCTGCCTTCAGCTTGCCAGATTCAGCCCCCTGCACCCCATCTTCCATCCCTTCACCTCACCTAACCCCAGGCCCCGCCCACCTTCCTTCTCACGTCATCATCTCTGCTTCCACTTGCTGAGCTCCCGGCTGCTTTCAGTCTACCTGAAGTCTACTTCTGCTCTATGACTTTCAGTGGCTCCCCATTGCCTGTGGATAACGTTCATTACCCTCAGCCTGGCATTCAAGGACCGTAACCACCAGCCCTTGCCTTCTCTTCCTGGTTCTGCCCACACTGCCCGACAGGCACGCCTGGCTCATAGTCTTGCGTGCTCATCCCATACTTGGGTGCCTTTGCTCACCCTGTTCTCTCTGCCTGCCGGCCTCCTCTCCTCTCCATGCATTCAAACCCGGGCCTTCCCCCAGCAGCCTTCCCTGGGGCGCCTCTCCTTGGATCTCCCAGAGCTGGGATGAGCCCCTCCCTGCACCTTGAACTGCAAAGATGTGGGCACTGTCTTCTCCTTCCTGTGACTCTGAGCCTCTTTGAGAACCTAATCTATGCCTCACTCATCCCTGGGGCCTCTAGAGCCCTGGTACACAGCAGGTGCTCAATTAATGCTTTCCCAGTGAGTGAATGCTCATGTTCCTCAGGGGCTCCATGAACTCATGTCCAGCCCAGTGCAGACTTCCAGAGAGATTGCCTAGGCTCTACTTTCGGCAGCTCTGCCTCCCTCCCCATGCGACCCTCTGCCTTCTGGGCTTGCCACTTTCTTTGTGCTCAGCCGCCCCAACATAAAACCACCTCCTCGGTCCTCCCACCTGCCCTGGGCCCCGCTTCCTCGGCTCTCTGCTACAGGAATCGCCTTCTGGTTTTTGCTAAATTGATTCCAACAATGACATAAAAGAGTGAATCAGAACAAAGAAAAGCAGACACATCATGGCTGCGCACCACTTTATTCTGAGCTGGAAAATTCTCTGTTTCATAGATGGGGAAACTGAGGCTCAGAGGAGGGGAAAGAGGGACTTAGCAAAGATGTCAGCTGGATTCTCAGTCCTGGGCACTGTCAACTCTTTCTGGGCTATCTTGGCCACTGGAATTAGAACCACAGCCCTCTCCTGTGAGCCCACACTTTATAGTTTGCATCCACTCCCTGTCTGGGCCATCGCAGCAGCTGAGATTCCCCCGAGGCTCAGAGAGGTGGACCACCGGCCACAACTGCACAGCCAGCAGCTGGCAAGGGTGAAGGTGAGGATGCAGGGCTGGTAGCCTCAGCTGTGTCCTCGACACCCTGGCTGGTGCTCACTGGCTTCTCATGCAGTGGCAGCAGCCCCAGACACAGGCCAGGCACGAGCTGTGTGGTTTCTTCATGCTGGGCAGACAGCTGAGGGACAGCGCGGAGGATGAGCCGAGGACAGCCAGGCCCTGCCACTCCCCAGCCCCATCCACACCTGGCCATGTCCTCCCCAGTGGACACGTTTGGCCCTTGGCTCAGGAAGGAGCATCACTTGACAACACCACGAGAATTGACAGCTGCACACGTTCACACACCGAGGCCCCAGCACAGGCGCGGCGTGCCTGCCCTCATGGGATGTGTGTACTTTGTGCACGCGTTTGTGGCACACAGACTCCTGGGTTTCCCCAGTTCACGTTTTGTTTTAGACAGTCTTCAAGGCTGCATCCCCCAGTACCAAGATCCTCTGTTCTAAAATCAGATATGGGTTCAAATCCCATCCCTCTCGCATCCACTGAGTCAACCTCTGTGCGCCTCAATCTCTTGTCAATAAAATGGGCCTGATGCACCACTAGGAGATGTGTGAGGCACCGGTCATAGGATGCCCCACCCTGTTCCCTCTAGGTCCCCACAGCTTGCCCAGGCTGGAGGTCCTGGATATGGATGTGTCCCTGCACATGGGTGTGTCCCTTCCCATCCACTGCACCCGCTCTCACCTGCGTCCAAGCACACAGTCCTCCTCCAGGAGCCCAGCCTCCCTGTGGAAGTGAAACGAAGCCTGGTACAGGGGAGACTCTCGAGCCTTCTCTGTGAGTTATTGAGCCATGGGCTTTAGGCTGACTCTGAGACCAGGGTCTAGCAGTGGCTGACACCTCCTTTCAAGGATGGGGAGACCCAGGCCCAGTGCAGGCCAGGGTGAGCCCGGGGGCTGGGAGCAAGTCATCTGGGCACTGGGCCTGGAACCAGGGATGCCTACTCATGGGGGGGGGGGCACTGCCGCCTCCCTTTGAGCGGAAGACCCCCTCCACGGCTCTATTAATCAGGGGTCTATGCTTCTCTCAGATGGTTTGAGGGAATATAGGCTGAGGGAGGAAAGAGAATCTGGGGGACCCCAGATGACCCTGTTCACCAAATGTGTATTGGGGGACACAGAGAAGGGAGATGCTGAGGGGGGCCCTGAGGGGCTGAGACATGAGGGCGGGGCTGGTGTGGCCGCAGCGGGGATGGTGACAGTGCTGAGCAGCGCGTCCTGCTGCCAAAGCCAGCTCCGTGTCCCCTCATGCCCGCAGCTGTTACTGTAGCTCCTCACCATACCCCCGGGAGAGCTGAGATGCCCCTCAGGAACAAGCCCGGCCCTCCCCGGTTCTCCTGCGCAGCTGCCGTCTGGCGTGTGGCATTCGCTCACCAGCTTGCAGAGCGCTAATGGCATTTGCATTTCGCTGGTGCAGTATGGGCAATAGTGGGGGCTGGGTGGGGCGTCCCGTAGGCAGGAGGGGGCGCAGCCTGGAGTGAGGGCCAGGCATGCCGGGGAGAGGGTATGAGGAGCAGGCCGAAGGATCCAGAGACACCCTTTGTCAAAAGACGCCTCTGACATGAGGCAGCTCTGGATCCAGTGCCCCCCATGCGCACTCCCTCCCCTTGTCCCTCCTCTCGTCACCTCCCTGACGCTTACAGAGCAATTTCTACGAGCCAAGTGCGCACCTGTGGCCCTCCTAGACTTATTAAAGCCATTTTGGCTCCCAGACGTCTCTGGAAAGAGAGAGAGGCTGTGATTAGCTCTCTTTGCAAATGAGGAGGCCAATGCTCTGTGACGTGATGTTCACGGTCCTGCTTCTGGAGAGGCTGCCCAGCCCGTGTCCAGGCCACTTGCCCCCAAAGCCCACACTCCTGCTGGTTACGGGCACTGCTTTTCACACCTTGCCTGAGCCTGAAAACAACCAGGAAGCAGGTCTCTGGTGCAGCCCACGATGGGGCAGAGGTAGTATACATCCACCCGGTGGCACGCAGCGGGCTCCCGAGTGTGCCTGGGCTGCTCCAGGAATGCCAAGCCTGACAACTCCAAAGGGGGCCCCGCCCTGAAGGAGCGGGCTTTGCTCTATCACCCTTGTGCCCTGTGACTTTGGGCAAGTCAGTGTCCCTCACTGGGTGTCAGTCCCCTCATTGATGAAGAGGGCATCGGTCCAGCTGGCTGGTACGTCCCAGGAATGCCGCTGCACACGAGAAAGAAACTCAGAGAAGGGCTCAGACTCGCGCTATTTCCTCCCACTCATTCACACATAAAAAGTTGTTCTTCATCAGAGCCAATCGTGAAACATTTGCTGCGCTTCTCCTCTAAAGGGCACTTTGCTTGGTGCGGCGGGCGTGATGCCTGTGTTGTTACCCGGGACGTGCACACACGGGATCGTGCGTATCTTTATGTGTGAGAAGTGTTTCCAGGCTGACTTAGTGGGGACGGAGGCAGCAGGTGTCCAGTGCTGCTGCGGACCCCAGGCTCCTGCAGTTTAGCCTCCTTACTCTTCCTGCAGGGTCCAGGGAGCATTTCAAACAGGAAGAGACTTTGCCATGCCGGGTGATGTGACCAACCCCACCTGGGCAGTCACGGCTGTGTCTGCTTCTCCCTGACAGGTGAGCACTTCCTGGATGGCCGTGAGCTTGCAGAAGCCACGAGTCTGACCCTGACAGCACAGCAGCTCAGACGCCTTGAATGTGATTTTTAGAAGCGTGGGCACAATCCTTTCGCAGACTTCTGAACGCTGGCTACGCAGGTAAGGGAGTTCAGGCTTATTTGCATGGAGCTCTTATGCTACTGTTTTTGCCGTTGAAAGTGTAACCATCAGCGGGGCAGCCCGCCATTTTCTATCACAGCCCCGTTTTATTCCCTGTTAGCGGGAGGACCCAGTAGTTACAGCTCTGAAGTCTCAAATACCTGGGATCAAGTCTTGGAATCAGCACTTGCCAGCTGGGTGGCCCAAGACAGGTTCCTCAACCTCTCTGTGTCTCATCTTCCTCATTGGTCAAATGAGGAATCAATAGCACCCACCCCTTGGCTTTGCATTAAAGAGGAAATTATATAATATATGGAAAGAGTTTGGAACAGGACTGCCACATAGTATGCTAAGAACCCAGTAAACAGCACCTGCTTCTAATAGTACTCCTGTGCTCGTGACAATCCATAATCGGTGTGTTCTTACACTTATGAACCTTCTTGTGAAGTGGGATACGGACTCAATGAGGGTAGGGATAAGTAAACTATGGAGATAAGGAGATTCTTTTATGAAAAATAAGGTTTCTTCTGACTCAGGTTCCCTTCAGTTCTAGCTCTGCCATCACTGGTCTACATGATCCACTGTGGCCTACCAGGATGTCTCCACCCTGGTCATCATGAGGAGACCGTGATGGAGAAGAGAGGATGCTGCCTTTTTCTAGGAGGATACTTGTATCACATCCATTCATGCCCCATTGGCTCAAATACAGTCATGTGGCAAGGGAGGCTGGGAAATGTAGTCTTTTGCTGGGCAGCCACCTATCCATTCTACTACCCTGGAAGAAGGGGGAAATGGGTACCCTCAGCCTTTTTGGGGAAGATGATCCCTGATTCTCTTATCAATCTTCCCTCTCTTCCTCCTCCTCTAGAAAGCAGTGTTAGAATGTCCCTGTAGTTTTGCCTTGTCCAGAACATCAAACAGTTGGAGTCATGTAGCTTGTAGCCTTTCAGATGGGATTCTTTCCCTAGCAGTGTGCAGTTAAGGCTGTTCTGTGTCTCTGTGTGATAGTTCATTTCTTTTTTTTTGGGGGGGGGGTTAGGATTCCTTTTTAGGACAGCCACAGTTTACTTACTTATTGGAACTGCTTCTAATTTTTGATCTTTATGAACGTAACTACCATAAACACTTATTTGCAGTTTTTTATATGGACTTAAGTTTTCAGCTTCTTTGGGTGCAATACCTAGGGGCATGGTTGCTAGATCATGTGCTAGGAGTCTATTTGCTTTTGTAAGAATCTTCAAGCTGTCTTTCAGAGTGGCCGTACCATGTCAAATTCCCACCGGGAATGAAGGAGAGTTCCTGTCACTCCAGCAACTAACGCTGTCAGTCTTGTGGATTTCAGTCCTTCTATTAGGTGTGTCTGGGTGTGATCCCTGTTTTAAAGTTGATACAGGAGATCAAAGACCCAGGAATTTTAGGGCCTGCTTGACATCAGAGCCCAAGACTCTCCTGCCACCCCTGCAAGCCTTTCCCCATGACTGGTCTCTTGAGACAGGGAACCAAAACCAGGTGACATTTCCTGCCCTCTCTCAGGAAGTGCTGAATTCCAAGACCCAATGAACATTCATTGTTAGTGTCTGTCTCCTCTGCCACAGCTAATGTCCCTGGGCAGGGTGGCAAGAGGTAGGGACAGAATGAATAGACCTGAGCCGAGGCTGCAGGATCTCACTAGTCAGGCAAAAAAACAAAAACAGGAGGACCAACCTCACAG
The DNA here is from genome assembly GCF_963383645.1 of Muscardinus avellanarius. Classification (NCBI taxonomy): domain Eukaryota; kingdom Metazoa; phylum Chordata; class Mammalia; order Rodentia; family Gliridae; genus Muscardinus; species Muscardinus avellanarius. The sequence goes on from NC_137786.1 coordinate 217,944,169, forward strand.
CAGGAAGGCAGGGGCCCAAGCCCAGTCCTTGGGTCTGAGGCCCCATAGGTCTAGCTGGGGAGGGAGGAGCTGATACACCAGTAAGAGAGAATCAACAATGGATTGTAAGTAAAGGTGGGCTGCAGGAGTGAGGAGAGACAGGTAGAGGCTATGTGAAGGACAGGTACAGGGCCCCCCTGGAAGTCAATGCTTAATTCAAATAGGATTAAGCAAGACAAGCAATGCAGTAGCTTTGTATTGGTGTCTAATCAATTGGTGATTCAGAGCCTATTTACTGTCGTCAAAAAACAGGGCTGAACCAAGGGCCAGGTGATGCCTTCAGGACCTTGGCGCCCCACATCTGTGCACCTGCATCCCTCCCCGTGGGCTTCAGTCCCTAGCATCATCCTTGGATGACAGCAGGGCAGTGGCCAACAGCTACAGACTGATGTCTGCCCACCATGGAATCCAACTCCAGGTGGAAGGGGAGCTGTTTTTCCCAGAAGTTCCAACCAAAGTCCCAGGGTCAAAGCTTACTGGCTGGTTTTGGGTCACATGACCTTCTTTGACCAATCATTGGGACCCTGAGTGGGGAGAGATTCTCTTATGATTGGCCAAATGAGATGGTAGTAATGGAGAGTCAGCTTGAGTAGGTGAGAGGGGAGACTTCCCAAAGGTTAAAGCCAGTAAATCCAAAGGTTAAAGCTATTTTACAAGAAGGAGAAAGAAATGTTGGGTAGATTAACAGGTGTTCCCTACCGGTACCTTGGCAGGGGGTGGAGCATTAGACTTGTCCCCAATGGGGTCATGCCCCAGGGTATGGCACCTGGGTTGGTCTCCCTTTGACAGCCTCGTTTTTAGTGCACTGACATCTAAAAGCTTGGCTTAGCTGGGGTGTAGCTCAGTAGTAGAGCGCTTGCTGGCCTGCACTTTTGATCCTCAGCACTGCAGGAAAAAAGAAAAAAATCAGACTTTGACACATCCAAATTATGTGTCCCCCATATCCACAGGTAGTCCCCCACTTCCCAGAGGGACTGCCCCAGAAAGCCCTGCTCACAGCCAGTCCTGTACCCTTCAGTGGCTCCCCCACTATTTTAGCACCCTGAGTGGACTGCCACGTGCTTCACCGTTTCCTCCTCCCTCCCCCCACCACTTCTCCATCACTGGAAAGTGTCTCCTCTCTTTAGGGTTGGTTTTCCCCAGACAGCCTAGGATGGGCCCCTTTCCAGAGGACCAGCTCCAGCCTAGCTTCTCTGAAATGCCTCAGAGGGGAAGGAGGAGGCCTTCCCAGCCCAGCAGACCAGCCTCCTACCCCTGCTGAGCTCCCCCCACCCCACAGAGGCTCTAGTATGCACTGAGGGTGCCACCATGATTTCATTTGAAAAAGATTGCTTTGTAGAAAAATGATGAAAACCACAGTTTAGGATGCTTTTCCCAGGCAGCTACGGCCACGTGTTTCTTAAAACCTTCCGCTTGCTTGGTTTTGGTCAACCACAAACCTCTTGGCCCTCCACCAGGGCTCACTCGTGCTCTCTCTCCTCTCTCTCTCTCTCGCTCTCTCTCGCTCTCTCTCGCTCTCTCTCGCTCTCTCTCGCTCTCTCTCGCTCTCTCTCTCTCTCGCTCTCTCTCGCTCTCTCTCTCTCTCGCTCTCTCTCGTTCTCGCTCTCTCTCGCTCTCTCTCGCTCTCTCTCGCTCTCTCTCGCTCTCTCTCTCTCTCGCTCTCTCTCGCTCTCTCGCTCTCTCTCGCTCTCTCTCGCTCTCTCTCGCTCGCTCTCTCTCGCTCTCTCTCGCTCTCTCTCGCTCTCTCTCGTTCTCTCTCTCTCTCTCTCTCTCTCTCTCTCTCTCTCTCTCTCTCTCTCTCTGTAGCTGCGTCACTGTGCAGACTCAGGGAGGTCAGCACCGCCCGGCCTTATATGGTGCGCTCAGCCTGCTGGGTCTGATGTTCATTCATTTATTCAACCACCAATTATTGATTGTCTACTCTGTGCCTGGCCTCCGTGCTTGTTTCGTTTAGATGCTGAAGGTGGATAATTGGCGATGAGCAAGGCGGAGGGTTCTTGGCCTCCTGAGTACCTGCCCTCTTCTCCAGGAGAGCCCTGAGGGCAGGGCTGTCCTCTGGGTGTCTCATCCGCAGTCCCCTACCCTGTGCCTCACTCAGTGCCCAACCCTGGAACCCTCTTGAGTGCTTCCGTGAGTCGGCTATTTTGCACAGTTTGTGTGTGTGTGTGTGTGTGTGTGTGTGTGTGTGTGTGTGTGTACTGGGGATCGAACCCAAGAGCATTCTCTCTCCATGCTGCACCCCCAGCCCTGTTTGGATTTTAATTTGAAACAGGAATTTGCTAATTTGCTCAGGGTCTTGCTAAGTCACTAAGGCTGGCCAACAACTTAGCAAGATCCTATTTCAAAATTAAAACAAAACAAAACGGGGCTGGAGAGCCCCTGGGTTCAATCCCTAGTACTTAAAAAAAAAAAAGTGCAGAAGGCTTAAGTTCAAAGGTCAGGTTAGAGGGAGGTGTTGCTTCTTGGGGGATGCTGAGCATGTGAACTAGGCTTTGAAAACTGGCTGGGAAGCAGGACCGGCCAGGTGCTGGGGAGGAACTAACAGGTAGAAAGACAGGGAGGGAAGGACCCTGGAGCCTGGCCAAGTGGGCTGATGGCTGGTGTTCATGGGCAGCATCCTTGTCGTGTGGCTTGGAGCCAGGGGCTCTTCCTTTTCCTCTCTGTCCCTCCTAGGGCTGTGCAGGGCCTGGGAGCACAGGCGCGCTGCTCTCCTGGGGAGTGACATCTCCCATGGTGAGCTTACTTTACACTCTGCACCCTAAGCATCAGGCTGCTAGGCTGACCTGGGCTGGATGACCCCACAGGGCTTCTGTCCCAGGCAGGGCAGGGTGACCTCAGCCTCCCTGCACTACAGGTTGTAAAACAAAACCACCAGGCAAGCCTATAAGTCCTGTACTTGGAAGGCTGAGACAGGAGGATCACAGGTTACAGGTCAACTTCCGCAACTTAGAGAAACTCTTTCAAATAAAATAAGGCTGAGATTGTAGCATAGAGGTAGAATGCCCCCAGGTTTAATCCCCAGTATCATTACTCCCCCTCCCAACAAAAAAGGAAGGGCGAGGCAGTATGGCCTTAGCTCTCTGAACCTCGGATTTTGGTTTTCTCATCTATAAATTAGCAATGATAATAGTCAGTATCCCACAGCACTGATATGAAGATTAAATGAGATAATTAAATGCAAAGCTTAGCAGAGATTCAGGAGTAGACTTGTGCTGTGGGTGTTGTTATTGTTATTATTACTTAGAGTTCCCCTTGATAAGTCTGTAGGAGGCATCCTAAGTGCAGATGCCCGTTGGCTCATGTTCCAAAACACTTGGTGATGGCTGAGGAGTGACACCCTTCCTATCTCCAATGGGGATAGAACCTCCTTCCCAGCATCACATTCATCCATCCATCCATCCATCCATCCATCCATCATCCATCCATCAAACACTTAATGAAGCTCTCACTTGGCGCCTCGGTCCTTGAGAGCCAGAGTCCTGCTGCCTGGACACCAGGTTTTGTGCTCTTGGCCACTGAATGTGCAGGCTGCAGTCTACAGCAGAAATCTCATCCCTCACCCCTGCTCCAGCAGCTCCTGGACCTTTGTTTAATCCCTTCTCGACATCCAGGGCTGAATCTCTGGACGACGTCAGAGAAGCCTCTGACGCTGGCTGGTGGCACCTTGACGTCTGCTTTCAGCATTCCACACACTGAAGGGCTTTTGGAGGGGAGAAGGGCCTATTCCTGGGCATGGATGACAGTGTGGGGGTCCATTTCCACCAACTTTAATGCTTGTTTGAATCCTGAATTACGGGGCAGGGAGTAAGATCCTGAGATACAAAGGGCTTGGAATATTTCAGTAGGGCCTGGGCACTGGGGCATCAGGCAACAACGGCTGGTGAATAGGTGGACAGATTAGCAGACTGAGGCAACTGGCTGCAGCACCCACCTCCCCCGCCCTAGCCAGAGCAGCTGCCGACACCAGTCTCTTCGCGTGTGCTCCTGTGACAATGTGATTCGGGCTCCCGTGGGCTATCTGTAGTTTTCCAGTCGCAGAATGGACTCAAACCAATGGCTTTGGAGCTTGTTAATTTCGAAGCGGTTTCGGGAGGCAGCTGGTGTATGCCTTGATTGACAGCCCAGAGTTCAAGCCCCAGCTCTAAGGCAGGACAACCCCGGTATGTTATTTAACCTCCCTCCAATTCTATTCTCTTGTCTAGAAAATGTTGGTACTAATGGCATGCGACTCATGGAGCCCCGATGAGCTTTAAATTAAATAATGGGTGTTAAGCCAGGCTGCAGCACTGGAGAAAAGATGGCGATGGTGTCTTTAATGACCCCCCTGAAGCTATTTGCTGCATAAACTTCTCTCTTGCAAATGGAACTTGGCTGACTGTTTTGCATTTCTAAGACAAAAATTATTTTACAGAGTTATTACCAGAGTAATACATGTTCCTTAAACATTCAAACGATCTGGAAGGATTTAAATTGAAAAGCAAATGTCCCTCCCCCACCCCAACTCTACCAGTCCCTTTCCCTGGGGACATTCTCTTTGAATATTGAAATGCCCCAGACTGGGTCTTGTCACCTTTTCTTTTCTCCTGAAGGGCAGGAGACAGGAGGAGACAGTAGCCTGTGGCTGCTGCAGCTAATTTCTGTCCAGGCTCCAAGTTCTAAGTGGACCTTAGAGCAGAGACAGCCTGGCTTTCCTGTGTCCTGAGATCCGGTGCTCTCTGGGGTCTCAGAGGCCTAGAGAGAGGTGGCCCGAGCTGCACCACACTCAAGTCAATCTGAGCACCAAGTTCGCAGACACTGTGTCGGCCACAAGCCTGGGGCCCCCTCCACTGTCACAGTGTGTGGGACCCTGCACAGCCTCAGATTCCTTGATCCACCTTCTGATGGTCAGCACCTCTGTGCCCGCGTCCCCTGCTGCCACACTGGCAAGAGGCCCGGTTCTAAGTGAATGCAGTTGGCATTGAGCCTTCTCTCTGCACAGTTGGCGCAGAGAGGCTGAGCTGTACCCCTGACACCAGGACGCGAATGTGCCATCCACCCTTACCACTTTAGGGCTGTCCCTGACTCAACTCTCCTTCTGCCCCCTAGAGAAATCATCAATGCTGGTACATTGAAGATAGGGGCTTCTTGTCCCCACGGATCAATCACACAGGAGTCTTGGGGGCCTCATGTGATCCAGAACTCCTGGGAAGGGCTGCTGGGCTTGTTTTGGGGCCAGCCAAGCTGCAGGGTGCTCTGTTCACAGGCTGTGGCTTCTGGACTTTAGACTCCCAGCTGTTCTCCATGTACATCTCAGGCTCACGCCACCATGGTCTTCTCACCTTGGGAGTGCTGTTCTAGGGACCAGGCACCAGGGTCTGTGGCTTGTAACCCCACAAAACCCCATTCTCTCTATCTAGGAAGACCGTCTCTGCCCTCTCAGAGGCTCCGCCACGACTTCCCTCCCTCAAGAGTGCATGCCCGCCCTCCACCTTTTGGGGCTCTAGCCCAAGGCCCATGGAGGTTTCCAAAGCCCAGCTGCTAGACTGACTTCTTAGGCCCAGCCCCTTCTTTTCTGGCTTTGGAAACTAGCACCCCTTCCCCAAGACCTGGGACCAGAGATCGGCCGCCATCTTGGGGGACGGGGAATAAAATGGTCCATCCAATGTGCTCAGAGCAGTAGCAGCAGCAGCTCCTGGGAACTTGCTGAAAGCTGATTTCAGACCCCGAAGCCCGGACCTTCTGAAGCAGAAACTTAGGGGTGAGTTTTGCTGATCCCTCCTAGAGATGCCCCTGCACACTCAGAACCACCCAGGGCTGACGCAGGCGGGTGTGCTCTGGGATGCTGAGAAGGGGAGGTGCCGGGCCCCCGCGCCTAAGTGACTTAAAGGTGGACAAAGAGGGCTGTGTGTGAGTTGGGGGAGGGGATCAGCACGCGCAATGTCCCAGGGGCATGCTGGAGCGGGAGCTGCAAGTGCCTGGCTTGGACCGAGTGTGTGTTGGGGGGGGGTGATAAATGGGCTTCTTGTGCTGTGAGTTCAGGCTCCCCCCAGGAGCACTGAGGGGGCCTGCAGAGGAGGTGGGCAGCTCTCCGCCCTGGGATGATGGCGGGAGGCAGGGATAGGGTTAAAGGCTAATCACTGAGGGGGAACAGGGCCCTTGGACTCTAGGCCTCTAGCTGGTGACAGGGCGTCTTGTGGGGAGCAATACGGAGCAGGGTAGACTGGGAAGAAGGAGGCAGGCTGCCCCTCAGACACCCTGGACACGAAGAAGCCCTATCCTGTTGCTAGAATGTTGAGGGAGCTGGTTGCAGGATGGGGCCATCTGTTGTCCCCTCCATCTGAGTTCCCGGGAAGCAGCCAGTAACCACCAGGTGCTGAACTTAGTCTCTGTGCATGTGGCTTCCACGCCCAGACCCCTGTTTACCTTCTTTGGGGTAGAGGAGACTAAAGTGGGACCTGGGCCTGGTGTGGAGGCACCCAGAAAGGAGGCAGAGCTGGGAAGAGACCAGCAGGGGGCCAGGAGCCCCACAGAGAGAATCCCCAGCCCAGCCCAGCCTCGCTCTCTTTAGCGGTTCACAGCTGCTAAGACTGTCTGCCCTGGTATCTGTCTTCCTGTGGCTATAATGAAAGTACCACTGCCTGCGTGGCCTGAACAGTGAACACTCATTTCTCACAATTCTGCTGGTTGCCAGTGTGGCCTGGTTCTTGGTGAAGACTATCTTTCTGATTTATGGATGGTGTCTTATCACTGTATCCTCACATAACAGAGTGGGGGTGGGGAGGGAGGGAGAGAGGAAGGAAGCCCTCAGGCCTCTTCTTATAAGGGCACTAATCCCACTCCTTAGGGCCCCACCCTCGTGACCTGATCCAACTCATGCTACCTCCAAATGCCATCACGTTATGGGTTAGATTGCCAGTATATGAATTTGAGGGGACAGAGTATTCAGTCTATAAAACTATCTGCTCTCCCTGGGTCAGGTGGTATCTGAATGCCTCCAGGGGCAGGGAGCTTACCGCCTTATCTGGGAACTCCTCCTCTGTGGGGCAGCTCTGACTCTTCCACAAGCAGCTCGGGACTGCACAGGATACAGAAGCCTGGCTTCTCACCCACCGCCAGCCTTCAAGATACTAAGCTTGGCAGGCCACCCCAGAGGTGCCCCGAGAGCCTGAGCCAGCGTGTCCAGGTCCCTCAGCCATTCTTGTAGGTGCAGACTGGAGGTGGGCTCAGCCCAGCCCCCTGCCTCGGACGCTCAGCCCAGGCCCTCGTGCTTGGACAGAGGCTCAGGGCCAGGGTTAAAAGCCACTCACTAGCCGGCTGAGGTGGTGCACACTTGTAATCCCAGTACTTGGGAGGCTGAAACAGGAGGATCACACAGGTTTGAAACCAGCCTCAGCTACTTAGTGAGGCTCTCAGCAACTTTGTGAGACCCTGTTTCCAAACAAAATATAATAAATCTGGGAGTATAGCCTGGAGATAGAAAGCCCCTGGGTTCCATCCAGCACACATACACACACACACACACACACACACACACACACACACACGCCACTCACTGTGTCCCCACACAGCTTTTTCTCTGTACTGCACAGAGAGAGACAGACAGATAGACAGACAGATCAGATAAGAACCTTATGACCTCACTTAACTTTACCTCCTTAAGTGCCCAGTCTCCAAATACAGCCATCCGGGGCTAGGGCTTCAACATGCAAATTTGGGGGTGGTGCAACTCAGCCCGTTATAGGCACTGACCTCCCAGAGCTGTGTGAGGAGCAGGTTAATGCGCGTGAGGACACATTGAGTGGGGCCCGGCACGCGGCGCTGTATTAGCGCACTGTCACTGGAGCATTTACCATCAAACGCAGGAGCTGGGAGAGTCTTTTGCATCCTTGTTACAAGTCTAGACTCTATGAATGTCTAACAAATGCATGCATCATTTAATAATAGTGGATAGTTATATATGTAGTGCTTAGTACAGGCCGGGCTCTGCTTTAATGCTTTACATAACTCATTTAAGCCTCACGAGATACTCTTAGCATCTTAAGATGAGGAAGCGGAGGCACAGAGAGGTGACGTGACTCACCGTGTGACCACACAGCCTCGGGCGCCTCGTCAGTTCATAGCGGACAGTCGCTGGTCCTATCAGTATTTACCCCGTCCCGCCTGCCTGGCCTGGGCATGCTTCTCCAGGAGTTGAGTCTGGGGGAGGAGACAGACCCGTGACCAGGACTATATGTGGAGCGCTCTAATGGGCTGACCAGGGGCCTGTCATGGAACTGTGATACCTGTGGCTGTGGCCTCCAGCAAGGCTCAGGGAGACCCCAGGGAGGGCTTCCTGGGGGCGGAAGCATTTTAGCTGGGGGCAGAAGGAAGATGAAGACCCTGTTGAACAAGGGGCCGGAGGTGAGAGAGCGTGCGGTCCTGGCTGTTGGAGGATCACTAGCCGACCATTTGCAATTTTCTGCTATCCCAGTGGTCCTGTGGCAGCACGGGGCTTCTACATGACCTCTATATGACCTTGAGGTCCTGGGCAGCCCAGCATCCCCTGGCACCCAGGGCTCCTATGCTGGTTCAGGGGATCTTACGGTGGCTCAGACCCATGTGGTCTTGGCACACTATGGCTGAGGGGATCCTGGATACTCCCAGGAGTGCTGTGGCAGCTTCAGGGAGCTCCAGACTTTGGAGCCTGCGGACTCTGCGCCGACCCCAGGGGTAGGGGGCAGCCCCAGAGTCCTGTAGTTCCAGAAGGAGAAGTATGCAGGCTCACAGCAGACAAAGCCCCCGATCAGGGGGAAAGAAAGCGGTGTTGATGGGCCGGTGGGGAGGTACAGTTTACAGAGCTCAGGAGAAGACGTGTGAGCTTTGGCCAGAAGCCCCGCCCTCCCAGCCTGAGGGAGTCTAGGAGTCTGGACTCCATAGGGTGTATTTCCTTCTGGAAAGCTGAAGACCAGCCAGCCCAGGGAGGTCTGCAGGAAGCGCTGTCCTGGCTTGTATGTGGCTTGGAGGGGACAGGATGTGCCCATTGCCTGGACACAGAGGTTGGTGCACAGGTTGGACACAGCTGGTGCACCTGGGTAATGGACGGCAGGGTTGGCCCCTGGAGGGCCTCACCATGCTCAACCCAGACCCGCAGAGCCGGACCCATCCAGGCGCCATGCGAGGCCAGTGGGCAGCTTCACCTGTCCCAGCCTGGACCCCACACATGCATCACTGCTCCACCTCCAGGGAGCTCTGTACAAAGCCTGGGGACACATGCCTGACCCGAAACGCCCTCATGCCACCCAGCCTCGGTTTCCTCATCTGTAGAGGGGTGGACCTAGCACAGCACAGGCGCACAGTGTTTTCATTAGTTCCACACCCAGACAGATGCCAGCGAAGTGACCCGGGCACAGCAAGAGGGTGACATTCAAGAGGACGAGACGGCCCAGCTGGCCACACAAAGTCCCTGTTCTTTGTGCCTTCACCTCTGAGAGACGTCGCCCTCCTCTGCCCTGGGATGCGCCAAAATGACAGCCACCTTGTGCCAGGCCCTGTGCCCATGTGTCCCCCACTGTGGCCTCAGGCCATTCTCCCTCCACACCATGTGACAGGACCACAGTCATCCCAGCTTGCAGATGGGCAAAGAGAGGCACAGAGAAGGCAACTAAGTTGTCCCGGGCCACCGAGCAAGGATCCATGCCCAAGTCTGTCTTGCTTGCCAAACCTGGACACCAATCACTTCTCTTCCCACCGCCCATCTAGAAACATCCGAGGCAGAAGGAGGAAACCGAAAAGTTGGGACCCAGCTGTGGCACCTGGGTGGGCTCCGTCTCTGTCCTTTAGGCCTCTGTCTGTCCAGGTCGGCAGTTCCTGGTCATGGCACCCAGGGAGGATGTGGGGAGAGGGAGGCTTGGGCTGCTTCTGCCCGGCCAGTTCCTTGGTCCCTCTGAACATCCTTCAGCCCCCACAGCAAGGGGCCTGCGGGAACTGGGCCCTCCCAGCAAAGTGTCCTCAGGAGGATGCTTGGGAGGAGGGCTGGGCCCTGCTGTGAACTCCGCGCTGCTGCTCATACTTCAAAGAAAGAGTAAGGGACAACTGAGGCTGAGCATAAAGAAGAGGGTCCAGCGCCCACCCAACCATTGTGCTGTTCTAGCCAAGGAGAGGCCAGCATCCAACAGCAGGGCAGAACCTCCCTCCACCCCAGCCCTCTGTACCTCCATCTCCCCTGGGGCTGGGGGAGCAGCTCCAGCCAGCCCCTGGGCTCAGCCTCCATTCTGCCCCCTGGAGGGATGGAGAAGGCTTCCTAGTCCACTGTGGGCCTGGAAAGCTGGACAGTGCGGCCCAGAGCCGCCGCTCCAATGCTCTGCCACACATCAGACTCCTCGCCGGGCTGGCCAGAGCAGGTGCCCTGTACAGGATACAGGCTGCAGTTACCCACCATCCAAGGCCTGAACTTCTGCTGGGCTGCAGGCATTTCAGTGGAGAGGATGGGTTTGGTTTGGATTAAGAAGGATAGTAAAATAATATTTACCTTCAAACAATACTCTGGCCAGGAGCCTGGATCCCGGGCTTCAGGGAGGGGCCATCAAGGAACCTGCCACCTCCCTGTAGGTCTCCTGGAATCTCACCTCCTGCTGTTTCCCAGCCCGGCTGTCTGCGCAGCTGGTCCGTAGAGCTTTCTGTCACCCTGGACTGGTAAAGAGTAGAGACCACAACGTCCAGGCACTGCTGTCCCCTGGTCCTCGGCCAGCAGGTCGGATGATCTCATCACACCAGAAAACCATCCTGACAGTGGGCTGCTGGGTTAATCCAGACTCTGGTCTCAGTTCAGCACTTCTAACCTTTGGCCTCAGGAAGTGGCTTGATGTCTGGTGAAACTCACTTTTTCACCAGAAATGGGAGTGAGATCGCGGCCTTGAAGCGTGGTCTGGAGGTGAGCCACGGATTACAGAAAGCCCTGAGCAGCACTCCAATGGCCGCCCTTAGTCACAACAGGGTGTGCTATGAAGGAAGGGTATTTCCAGTAAAATGGGGCTCAGATACCCAGTAGAGCGCATGAGGAGTCTCAGGTTCAGACCCAGGCCACGCGGCCAGCCCAGGGAGGGCCCTGTGGCCACTTAGACCCCTTTGAGCTCCAGAGAGGGAAGGACCCATGCTTTCTGATGCCACCCCCTTTGAGGACAACAACTGGGCCATTCTCTGTTTTCACCCAGAGGCTGGGAGATGACCCTGGCTCTTCCCCTGGGAGGACAAAGAGGGGTCAAGGCTGCCTTCCACGGGAAGAGGTGTCAGGAGCCAAGTAGCAATGTAGTGGTCTCCAGCCTAGTCGCTGTAGGGGGTCCCCTAGGTCCTAGCGCAGCCTTTGCCACTGTGACCTTGCTGTGCAACCTGGGAAAATCCCAGTCCCTTTCTGTGCCTCTTCTTATCTCTAAATAAGGACATTGGGACTGAACAGAAGGGACCTCTGCTCAGCTGGTGCAGCCAGGAGCAGCTTCACGGCAGAGGAGGCATCTGGCTGGGCCTTGCAGGACCAGAGGGCGCCCTCCAGGGGATAAAGGGAGGAAGGTGACCCAGGCCCAGGTCATAGCATCTGGCAGCCTGGTCGGGGGGGGCAGGGCTGAAGGGGCCCCTTCACGGTGACTTGTTTAATTGCATGATAATACATGCTTTTTGTTTAGAACACTAGAAATCACCTAAGTATAAAGATTAAGAATCGCCAATATTCCGCTAATTCAAGAACCACTTCAGCCCTTTAAATGATGAACAAGAAAGCAGTTTTTTAGGACCCCTGATATAGGAAGTATTCGGATTCCAGGCAGCCAGAAAAGAACAAAGAGCTGTCTTTGACGTGCGGCAGGTTCCGAGCCCTGGACAGATGGACGTGCCCCTGGGTGAGGGCTGGGACTGTCCCGGGGAAGTGGGGGCACCAGGCAGATGCGGGGGCATCTCAGCCTCCAGGACCTGAGGTCCTGGGGGAGGGTCTGGCATAAAGGAGGCCGGCGGGAAGGGCCTGCACGCTGCTCTGGACGCCCCTGGGACTGATAGTATTGGCCCTCACGCCGCCACACGGCCCAGGGGTCCCTGTAATGGCTTAACTGCGGTTTCCTAAGACGTCTGGCTGCAGGGTCTGGCGGCTGGGGAGAAGACCTAAAGGTCTGTGAAGTCACCATTGTGATGGTGCCAGTTTTTTGGCTCCACCTTTAAAACGTGGTTCACCTAAGGGACGCAGGCGAGGAGTGGGGGTGGGAGGCACAGCAGGCGCCAGGGGCAGGGAGGGCACTATCCCCAGTCATGCCAGAGGAGAAGGCTCAGGCGGCCAGCAATGGGGGTCTCAGGCTCCCTCTCCTGGGACCCAGGTTTTGCCCAGGAACCAGACCCTCATCCCTGCAAGGTAGGTCACAGAGCCCGTGGGGACCCTGCCCCGCACCTCCTGGGCAGTCCAGGCATTGGGGGCAGCTGGGGGCTGGAGGAGGAGAGAGCAAGGGTCTTCATCGCCTCGGACAGGAGAGCAGGGCCGGTTCCATCCCCTCCTGACACTGAAGTCGGCTCACGGTGATTATAATGTTACAGGGAATTCCCAGTCCTCCTAATTAGTGTTAATAGGGGCTAGGTGAGCTCGTCACGGGAAAATAGATGTCTTTGTTTGCCTTCTCCAGAAGAGGCCACTTGGACCAGGGGTGTGGCTTAGCGATGGCCCGCTCGCCCTTGCGCGCATGTGAGGGCCTGGGCTCCATCTCCAGCAGTGTGAGAGATGAAGCCAGCGCGTCCCGCCTTCAGGTGTCACAGGCTGGGTTATCTTTGCCTTATTGTGGGAACATGAGCATAGTTGCCTATGCCCTGACCCTTGTGTCTCCTGGGCACGCATGTACGCGCACGAGCACACACACACACACACACACACACACACACACACACACGGTGGCACAACAGACTGCACACCTGTCCATCAAGAATTAAAAGACATCACTTTGAGTAATCCTAGTATTTGGGAGGCTGAGACAGGAGGATCACACAGGTTCGAAGCCAGCCTCAGCAGCTTAGTGAGGCTCTCGGCAACTTTGTGAGACCCTGTTTCCAAATAAAATATAAAATAAGTCTGGAGGTGTAGCCCAGAGGTAGAAAACTTCTGGGTTCCATCCCCAATACCACACACACACACACCATCTATGCCAGATTCCAGGTAAAGGAGTGGGCAGGCTCATGACAGCATCCTCTTCCCACCTGAGGCCCAGCCCCGTTCCCCTGCAGGGAATGAGCCCAGCTCCCCGATGAGGCGGCTGCCTCAGGAAGGCGCCCTGGTCTCTGAGTGTGTCCAGGGAGGGGCGTCCTTTGGCTCACACAGAAGGGAGGGGAAGAGGCTGTGACACTGGCATCGCTGTGCAGAGTTCGCTATTAACTTGCGCGCTAGGAAATCTCACAGAGAAGGCTGCTTTGTAAACCTGAGTGTGGGTCCATGGGATGCTTCTCCCCACACCAGGGCTGCACAGTCTCAGGATTAGCCCTGTGCATCCTACCAGAACACCAGGACTCCTAGACAGTTGCAGACAACACCTTACAACTGTGGATATAGTTTTGAAGTAAAATATAAAAAGAAGAGAAAAGAAAAGAAACAAACTCAAGAATGTGTGAGGTAGAACTGGCAACCGCACCCCCCCACTCTCCCCCCCCACTCTCCCCCCCCCACTCTTCTCTAGGCTAGGTCCTCAGGCGGCCAGAACTGTGGGGTGACATGTTCCCTCCCACAGCCATTGCAGGCACCAGGGAAGGGGAGTGTGTGCGGGTCCATGCATTAGAGAAAGGCCTGGTCTTCCACGCTGTGTGACTCTGGGCAAGTCCCTGCACCTCTCTGATGCTCTCTACCTCTCAGTAGCACAGGGAACTGGCAATAACACCTCACCAGGGCCAGCTTCACGGGGTCCCACACTTGGTATAGTACTCTGCTGTTGCCGTCTTGAAATTCTTAATACCTTTTGAACAAGGGTCTCCCTCTTTTTATTGGTCCCCACAAATTGTGTTCCTGGCTCTGCGTCTTCCAGTAGAGTCTTGGCAAGGGCTAAATGAGAGATGTGTGAATGAGATCCATACAGAGATTCCTTTCCCTCCCTCCCTTCCTTTCTTTCTCCTTCCCATTCTTCTTTTCTTCCTCCTTCTCCAACTAATCTATCGAGCCGCCGCTCTGTAACAGACACTGTGCTGGAAACCGGAATTGGGCATTGATCCTGATAGGCAAAGTCTTCAGGAAGAAAACCCGGTGGGACAGTGTCAGGGCTGCGGAGGGGGCGGGCGCTTTGGGAGGGGTCAGGGAAGCCCTCCTTGGTGCCAGGTAATCAGGAAGTACCAAGAGAAGGGAGCAGCCGGCCATAGGATCGTCATGGCTGGGGGTGCAGCCCCCGGGGTCTCTATCCTGGTGTGCCCGTCTGTGAACTGGGGAGCGGCTTCCTCGCAAGGCGGTGGGGGCTTCAGTGAGCTGCACGTGGGGTACCAGATGTCTCCCGCCACCTGGATCATGGCTCCCCGCCCCGCTGCACGCCAAGCCTGTTTACAGCTCACATCACTACTTCCTTCTGCCCCGCTGGCAGGGAGGCTCTGTCTGCCCGGGGGAGGTGAATTCAGACCAGGGCCCTGGCCCCACTGTCTTGGTGGTAAACACTCAGGTAATGCACTGGGGTCCAACTTTATGTAATCAGAATGTTTATCTTAGGAATCCAAATATAACACCTTCTATAGAAAATTTATTACCATAGATGTATATGGTGACCCATGCCTGTTAATGCCAGCGATGCAGGAGGCTAAGGCAGGAGGATTACAAGTTTGAGGCCAGCTTAAGCAACTTAGTGAGACCCTCTTTTGAAATAAAAAATAGGATAAAAAGAGCTGGGGTATAGCTCAGTGGTAGAGCACCCCTGAGTTCTATTCCGAGTACTAAAATAATAATAATAACCTATTTCTCATGGAATCTCTGCTGAAGAACTTTTTCTATTCAGTGCTATGCCCTGAAACAGGCTATCGGTTGAGCTATGACCTCAGACAAACTCAGAATCATCTTCTAAACTCTCCATTAGCTGCAGGGGACCCTGCTTGCTTGGCCTTCTGTGCACATGGCCCCGCTCTGGACAGTGGTGAGAATCCCTGTTGGCTCCGGAGTCCCCTCCTGGGGGATCAGTCCTCAAGTGACTTGCCCACGGTCACAAGACACCTAGGGGTCAGTTCATACCAACCCAGGACAACCTGGTTGTAAAGCCGCCACTATCCTGCCTCCCACCCCCACTGAAGCATCCCTGTGGTCCTGGGCTGGCTGCCCGTTGGAACTTGCCGGGTCTTCCTCTTCCTTAATTAATGGGCAGCCAAGGGGAAATGAAACACCTATCACGCTCTTCCTTTTCCCAGCAAGGAGGCTCCAGGGCCCCGGCTCCCAGCAGGGCCCGCAGTTCCCAGGCTGCCTTGGGCAAGGGGCTCCGCGCAGCGCTGCACACATGCGGAGCCTCTAAATTAAAGGCAGCCGCCTCCCTCTGGGGGTCACAGTCCCAGGGCAGGGCTAGGGGTTCTGCGCAGCCCCACATGTGGTATATTGTAAGAGACTGCATTCCAGCTGGTTGGCAGGTAGCTTTTATTTATTTTTTTTTTCAGTACTGAGGATGGAACCCAGAGGCATTCTACCTCCAAGCAACACCCCCAGCCCTATTTTTTTTAGTCTTTATTTTGAAACAGGGTCTCACTGAGTTGCCGAGAGCTTCGCTAAGTAGCTGAGGCTGTCCGAGAAGCACGATCCTCTGGTCTCAGCCTCCCGAATGCTGGCAGGTAGCTCTTTACCTCTCAGGGAGGCACTCCTTGTGCACACAATTAATCAGTGTTCAGAGAGAGAGTGGGGAGGGAGAGAGACAGACACTGAGGAAACTCTGAATACAGAGAGCAGAGGGAGACCTGGAACGCAGGACCCAAGGCTGAGCAAGGAGCCAGCCAGCTGGACTCAAAGCCAAAACTTGAACCCAGATCCCTGGACCCGAGGGCAATAGCTTTTATCCTTACAGGATAAAATCAGGAATAGCAGAAAATGTACCCTGACCCCCTTGTCTGATTAGAGCCTGGCCGGAAGCCCCTCCTGGAGCCTTCCGCTCAGTGCCCTGACCCTGCCTCATGAGGGGCCATTCCCAGGCTCTGGGCACCACTGCCCTCTGCACCCCGCACAGACCTGCGTGAGTGTGCACGACCCTCCTGGCCAGCTCAGTTACACAGCGCTGCGCTGTGTGGCAGGAAGTACAACTGGCGTGTGGCCCCGAGACCTGGCACCCAAAGGGAATGCAGGATAGATAACTGGTCACTTCTGCCAGGGTCCCAGCCTCCTCCAGGCCCTAGATCTAGCCCCCCACCTCCTAACCCAAGCTCCTTGTAATTGCATGGAGCCTCTGCAGAGCCGGTGAGAAGAACTTCCCAGGCCCAGTTAGCTACATAGGCCAAGGCACAGCCCACCTTGCAGCATGCTCCGGGTGGGTCCTCTGCCATCCGCCATGACCTCAGAGAGGCCCGCAGCAGGTGGGCTGACCATGGCTTCCCGGAGAGGCCTCAGGTGCTGCTCCCAGCCCTCCAGAGAAGCCTGCTCCCAGAGCGCTGGGCAGGGACATGGTCCGCGGGGTCGTTTGCTGGGTCCAGCAGGGTGGCAGGGTCACTCTGGTCCTTCAGCCCCTTCTGTTGAAAAGACCCTCCCGGTGAGTTCCCCACGTGGCACTTTCTGGTCTGCTGTGATTTATTAGCCACCACTTCCCCAGCATTTTCTGTATGCTAAGGGCAAACATTCCAGCAAAGGCCTCATCTGACCCCTGTGACAGCCCTGGGCGGTGAATGCCATCTTTATCCCTGTGTTCAAACAAGGCTACCGAGGCTCAGAGAGGGGCAGAGACTTGGCAGAAGTTGCACCGCAGAATTGCGGGCTGGAACCCAGCTATGGGCGTTTGCGGTTCTGTTCTCCCTGTCCGCGTGGAGCCGAACACATCCACCTCCCATCCTCCAGCCCCCAGGCCCTAAGTGTTCCTGAATGTCAGAACTGCACAGGGCAGCCTGTGGGCAAATCTGCCCAGCTTTTCTCCCGTGCAGCTGTCCTGGCCCAGAGCCAGGCCATGTGTCCCCCGCTCTCTGAGGCTGCTTTCTTAGCTAGCGCAAGGCACAGTTGAGTAGTTGTGACAGGAACAATATGGCCGCAAAGCTTAAAATATTTACTATCTGGCCCTTGGTGGGAAAAGTTGTCAACACCGCTCTAAATGAGTGCTTGGCAGAGCCTCCCTTGTCCCTCTCAAGTCAGCATCCCTCTGCTTAGCGCCCAGCACCCCCATGTGGGATGAGCAAGCCCCCCTCCTGCAGATGGGGAACCAGGACCCAGGGAAGAGGATGACCATGACACTGGCGACAACTCGTCGACCCAGGGTCAGCATTCCTCATCTGACCACCTGAAATCTGAGGTTCGTTGAGTGCTAAAACAATACTCCAGAAGTTTCCGATTTTCCCTGCTGGGCATGGTCGTGCACACCTGTAATCCCAGTCCTTGGAAGACTAAGACAGGAGGAAATAAAATAGGTTTGGGAATGTGGCTCAGAGATGGGATGCCCCCAGATTCAATCCCCAGGACCACATGCACACACAGAGAAAAGTACTAAGTTTTCAATTTGCGGGTTAAGGATGCTAAACTGGTAAAAAATCTATGCAAATATTCCCAAATCCAAAATCAAATAACCCAGAAGTCTGAAACACTTTGGGGGCTTAAGCATTTTGGAGAAGAGATGCTCAATCTCTATTCTTATTTTGCCATAAAGAAGTAAGTCCTTCAGCTGAGCCCGGGGACACCGGACACTCGCTCATCCTGGAGGGGCTGCCAACGCGCATCCCAGCCTGGGGTCACCCAGGAGCCCAGCAAGCCAAGCCAGGCTCCCTTTGTCTCCCTCCAGCACTTTCCCTACCCCACCCCTGAGCCCATATTTTGTGACTCAAGGAGCAGCCGGGATGGTTTTTATGGGGAGGACTCTGCCTCCCTCCTGGCCGGCTGCTGCCCCGGGCCTGGACTCACTCTGATTCGCAGGCGTCTCTCCAGCATCACGGGCTCTTGGTCCTGCGCTGCATCTCTGTTGTTTGCCCTCCATAACTTAAGCCCCAAATACCTGTAGTCTGTCCACTTATGGGAAGGGGTTATGGCCTCCACTAATTCGGGCCAGGTGACTCGAATCAATTGCAGTTGCCCCGAGAAGACCCTCTGTCTCCAGTATTTATTACTAAGCAGATGCAAGTGGGGCCCTGTGCCCATGGGGGTGGGGCCAGGCTGGGGCTTCTCTCTGATCCAGGGGCAGCTCCTGGTCTTGGGGTGCAAGGAAGCCAGCCACAGAGATGGAGGGGACAGCAAGAAGGAAGGGAGCCTGGCCAGGCTGTGCTAGCGTAGAGCTCTCATCTCTGGGGCAGGAAAACCTGTCACCTCTGAGGGGGAACTTCCAGGGAACTTTTAGTTTTTTGTCTGTCTGTCTGTCTGTCTGTCTGTCTGTCTGTCTCTCTCTCTCTCTCTCTCTCTCTCTCTCCCTCTTTCTTTCTTTTTTTTTTTTTGTGCTAAGGATAACAGAACCCAGGGGCATTTTACCTCCAAGCTATACTCCCAGCTCTATTTTACTTTTTTTTTTTTTTTTTGAAACAGGGTCTCGCTAAGTTGTAGAGGGCTTCACTAAGTGAAGGCTGGTCATGAACCTGTAATCCTCCTGTCTCAGCCTCCCAAGTACTGGAATTACAAGTGTGCGACACCGTGCGCAGCTCTTCAGGGTGGTTGTAAGGGTCAAGCAAGAGCACGAAAAGCCAGAGCCTCGGGAGCTATCAAGCAGAGCGCTGGTGCAAAGAGCCGAGCTATGATGAAGTAAAGCAGGAGAGAGTGTGAGCAGATGCCAGGAAGAACGTCTCTACTCAGGGAGGAGACCTGGGAATGAGGTTGTGGACTTTTCCTTCTCGAAGCCCTTGAAGATAAAAGTCAGACTGGGTATGAGAGCACACTCCTGTAATTCCAGCTACCTGGGAGGCTGAAGCAGGAGGATCTCAAGTTTGAGGGCTGCATGGGCAACCTAATGAAACCGTCTCAGAATAAAATAAAAAGGGATGAGGATGTATCTCGGTGGTAGAGTGTCCCTGGGTTTCCCCAAGAGAGAGAAAGAGAAGGGAAAATCAGTTTGGCTGATTAGGCATGGTCTTGGTGGAAGGACTGACCAAATGACTTTGGATATCTTTTTTCTTTTACCAGAGTTAGGTCATTTGAGCTAAAGTGGCCAGTGGCTGTGTGTGTGTGCGTGTGTTTGTGTGTGTGTGTGTGTGTGTGTGTGTGTGTGTGTGTGTGTGACCCTGCACCTATAAATCTGTCTCTGTGTAAGTGTTTATCTATAGCTGCCTGAATCCAGCCTCCCCTACTGGCCAAGCTCCTGATCTTGTCTCTTGCCTTCCCTCTCTGGCCTCAGTTTCCACCCCTGTGAGACGGGGCACAATGCCTCCCTCCTGGGGGCACTGTAAGGTCGCATGGACTAGCACCTGTGAAGTCCTGCTGCACGCTGGCTGCTGGGATGGTCAGCGGCCGCCATCTGTGTTTCCCGCCCCAGTCCCTGAGGGCCTAAGAGGAACGCTGCGCACAGGCTTTGGACCCGCGCTGCCCGGGGTTCGAGTGCACTCGGCCCCATGTGGACTTCCTCTGTCTGATCCCGGTTTTCTCAGCTGTCAACAGGGAATAATGATTCGCCTGCCTCGTGGGATTACAGCGAGACTCAGAAGAGACAACATAAGAACGTAGCCCTGTGTCTCCGTGGTATGCATTTATGGGTGGAAATCTGTTTCCTTTGTCTACCCGTGAAAGGAGAACTCCCCCTGGGACCAGCCACCCCCGCACACCCTCAGCCACGGGTCTGCTTCACATGCACTATTTAGGTTCTGCACACTATTTTATCCCATCAGATGCTAAGAACAGCCATGGAAGCCGGGGGCCCTTCGTGCCCTTTTCTTCAGGGCGGCTATGGGGCTGCTCTGGCAGGAGCTGCCTGGGCCCCCAGCCCCTCACCCCTGGCTGGGACCTGTGCCCCTTCCCTCCAGTTCCCAGGCCCCCTTAACACCCGTGAATCTATTAAGTATTTAAATCTGGACTGTATAGAGAGCCAGGTTGCCCCAGCAACAGCCCTGCGTATTTTGGGATGGATTACCGCGTCTTTCAAAGGGTCTCTTTGGAGTTCCAGGATCTGGGGTTGGGGGGTGGGGGATGAAATGTGGGAAAGGAGAGCTAGAGACGCAGTTGGCCATGAGAAATAGCCAGAAGACGGAGGATCAAGGAAAGGGCGGGCTGTGCCTGCGTTTTCAGAGTCTGGATTCGAACCCGGGCCCCATGCCTGCCAGCTGCTCCGGCCCCACTCATGCCTGACCAAGGTGCCCTGGGTTTCATAGCAACATGGTTTCTGGGATCAGAGCCCTGGTCCTGCCCCTCCCCAGCTGGGCAGTCGTGGACACTTCCTCCTGTCTCTGAGGCTCAGACTTAGGGATAATTCGCCCTCGATCACGTGATGTTGGGAAAGTGCTTAGCAGGGTTCCTGCCCACGTCCTCCCGTCCCAAACACAGGCGATGACCCGACGAGCCGGCAGCAGCCCCGTGGCCTTGCCCTACGCATCTAAGCGGATCTTTCACGCCACCTAAACGTTGCTGCAGGTTTCTTGGTTTGATGACAGTAATCAGATCCAAGGATAGATCTCGAGTTTTATCTGTTAATCAGGAAGCATTATTACATTATTTCCAATTTACTTAAAGTATTTTGATAACTGTATTTCAATAGAATTGATTTCCTTTTGATCCTGCTCCATGGATTTTGCTTTATGAACTGATAAGGGAGGCTCACTGGACTGCCAGAGGGGTGGGGAAGGTGAGCGGCCCCTGCGGAGGCTCTGCCTGGCCTTGGAGTCAGGCAAGCGGCTCCTGTGCCTGGCTGAGGGACCTGAAGCAGGCCGCCTGCCATCTCTGAGCCCGGTTCAGTCACAGGTCGGCAAGGATCAGGTCCAGCCCTAAGACCCTCGTGAGGGTCTCTGTGCCTTAGTTCCAGGCCAGGTACACAGCAAGAGCCAGCTAATCCCAGGCAAAGCTTCCAGGAAGCAGCCCAGAGGAAGGAAAGCAGGCTGCATCCTGGTAAAGCTGCAAGTGTTACCTGTGGGGACGCAGCGGCACCTGGGAGCAGCCAAGGCAGGGCCATGGTGACAGAGGCCCAGGCCCCAGACCCCAGACCCCAGCCTCACGCTCCCTCCTGTCTGCCTCACCCACAAAGCCCAGCCTGTCACTAACTGGGAAATGGATGAAAGAAGAGAAGACCGGAGCAAATGGTGAGATGCTGGCTGGTGTGCATTTCCCTGAGTCATGGCTGCCGGGAGGAGGTGGGTTCTGTGGCAGCCCTGGGGGCTACAGAGCTGGATTCTGTAGGCAGCAGGGACCTTCAGGATGCTGCAGCTGCAGAGGCCCTGTGGCCCCTTTACGTTCACGGTCCAGCGAGCGTGGCCTGGGGCCGGGGCTGTCATTTAGGATCCAATCGCATCCAAGGCAGGCCCCGTGCCTGGTGCCGACACCCTCCGGCGCCCGCCCCTCGGGAGCCTAATTAGTTCTGCCACATTCGGCCAAACTAATTCACGTCCACATTCGCGTCCCCGCGGTGTCATTGCCAGGGTTGAGGACTGAGTGTTTGTCTAGTGGACGGCTGTCTTGGGACGTGGCCCAGCAGGCAGACAGTGAGCAGAGAGGCCCCTCCTCCCCGGCTGTGAACACGGGCTCTCACCAGTGTTGTCCTCACGAGCCTCGGGCCGTGCTCTTACGCTGTGAAGAGAAAGGTGTGGGCTTGTGCATCCATCCCCTCCCAGCTCTGGAAGCTTCCAACCCCACCCCGCCTTGGCTTCTCATCCCTGCAAGGGACTGATAGCGCCCTGTACTTTGCAAAGCTTTGGTGAGGATCAGTGGGATTGTCCTAAGTAAAGGCCCGGAACACAATGCCTGGTGTGGTCACCGGGCTCAGAGAAGGTGGACCCTTCCCTGTGCTCCCCGACTCTGGCCACCCACCCAGCAGGTGGCGCCTCGTCCTCCCCTGCCTGGCTCTGCCCAGAGCACTTGGCAGACAAGGCTGCTAATGCTTCCCCTCAATCCTGGGTTACTGATCTCCGTAGGTAGAGGAGCCCTTGAGGGAGGGCAGCCACCGGCCTCCGTGCCTTGGCCCAAGCCCAGGGCTGGCACGGGAGAGCGGGACGGGAACTGGATGTGCTGGACGAGGTGGAGTGCTTCTGCCTACAGTGTTCTGTCCACACACTGACCCGGGGAGTGGGTCTGAGAATCCCCAGGTCACACACGAGTCCTCCCTGACCCCGGGAGTGGGTCTAAGAATCCCCAGGTCACACACGAGTCCTCCCTGACCCCGGGAGTGGGTCTGAGAATCCCCAGGCCGGGAGTGGGTCTAAGAATCCCCAGGTCACACACGAGTCCTCCCTGACCCCGGGAGTGGGTCTGAGAATCCCCAGGTCACACACGAGTCTTCCTGGTGCCTCAGCTGGTGGGAGCAGGGCCCCCATAGCTGGGAACCCAGGCTGCAAGCGCCTCCGTGTGGCTCTGCCCCTGGCCACAGCGCCCTTGTCTGGCCGGGCGCAGACAGGAAACCCTGGCTTTCCTCCCCTCCACAGGGGCTTCTCCATCACTCCTGTGCACCTGCCACTTTTAGTTCTTGGAGAAAGCATGCCCAGGGGCTGGGGGCAGCAAGAGTACAA
This sequence comes from Muscardinus avellanarius, assembly GCF_963383645.1. Taxonomy (NCBI): domain Eukaryota; kingdom Metazoa; phylum Chordata; class Mammalia; order Rodentia; family Gliridae; genus Muscardinus; species Muscardinus avellanarius. Next base: position 217,966,936 of record NC_137786.1, read on the forward strand.
GGAATGATTTATGAACTGAGCTGTTCATAATCAGACCCTCCCCGCCACCTCCCTCTCCCCCTCGGTGCTAAGGGGCTGAGCCGCCATCTGGGGCTGTGTGAGGGGCAAGATTAATAAAGCCGTCTGGCCCAGGCGGGAGCCTGCTGGGAGGACCCCAGGCGCTGCGTGACCTCGGTTCCATCTCTGGCCCTCTCTGAGCCTCGGGGCTCCCATCTGTCAAGGGATGGCAGGTCTGGGTCACCTCCCAGGGTCCTCCAGCTGGCTCAGGGAGGATTCTAGCCGGCTTCCTGAAGCTCTGTGCTTGACTGCTTGATTCAGAGCACAACAGCCCTGGGTTGTAGGCTTTGGGGACTGAGGCACAGCGCTCCATCTTTCTGGTGTCTTCTCTGTTGCCATGCCTCGCTGACTGGTATCATGTCCAGAGCTCTGGGTTGAAGCCTGGTGAGGGTACAGCTGAGTCACTGTTACATCTTACTAAACAGGCGAGTGAACTCGGGCCAGTTAGTTACCTGCTCAATGTCCTCATCTGTCAAATAGGATAATAATGGTTCACACCCTTAGGTGAGGATTAAATAAGAGGATGCCAGAGAAATGCATAAGAGAATCTAGTACTTGCTCAATTTACAATCCTATTAGTGATTATTAGACTCATTGTTACAAAATTGTAACAATCTGAATTGGGAGCCATTTAGGGGAAAAATGTACTCACCACACCCCATGTCCAGAGTTATTCCCCGGGCCCCCCCCTCCACTGATAACTGGTGACTTGCATTGGACATCAGCTTCTTTCTTTCTTTCTTTCTTTCTTTCTTTCTTTCTTTCTTTCCTTCTTTCTTTCTTTCTTTCCTGGGGATTGAACGCAGGTGCATTCTACCTCTAAGCTAGACCTCTAGCCTATTTTATTGTTTATTTTGCAACAGGGTCTCATGCTGGGCATGCTCTGCACGCTTGTAATCCTAGTACTTGGGAGGCTGAGACAGGAGGATCACAAGTTCACGGCTAGCCTCAGCTACTTAGTAAGGCCCTCTGCAACTTAGCAGGACCCTGCTTCAAAATAAAGAATAAAAATAAAGAATAAAAAAAGGCTAAGGGTGTAGCTTAGAGGTAGCATGCCCCTGGGTTCAATCTCCAGCACTACACGAAAGAAAGAAAGAAAGAAAGAAAGAAAGAAAGAAAGAAAGAAAGGAAGAAAGAAAGAATAGGGTCTCACTAAGTTGTGAAGGGTCTCTAAGTTTCTGAGGCTGGCCATGAACTTGCAATCCTCCTATCTCAGCCTCCCAAGTACTGAGAGCTTTGCAGCTTTCCAAGCCTTTCCTCATCCATGATGCCATAAGGTCCTTCAACCTCCTTTGGCTTCAGAATTAGTCATCAGCATTTTCAGAGGAGACTCTAGGCATCTTGGGGTGGGTAGTGGCCTCCCACAGTCCACTCCAGGGAATTGGCCAGGGCAGGTGCTATCCTAGGCTCTGCCAAAGCCATGGCCGGGGTATATGGCCAGCTTCACCCCTGCTCTGCCTTCCCAAGACAAACAGAAGCCAGGATGGGAGGAGGCAGACAAGGAGAGAAGGCAGGCTTGTCCAGGGGAACTGGGACCCCAAAGAGGGGCAAGCCCACTTCCTGCTGCTGACATCATACAGTGAGCTAGAGCTGACTGGTGACAAGGAGGGGCTCAGCACCTCCTCATTGCCACTGGGTGGTCTGTGTCACCCTTGCCTCTTATCCCAGCTGCAATGTTCAGAAGAAGGAGCACCATCGCACTCAGGATGGCAGGACGTGATGCTGCTGGGGACCAGGGCTGGGAGGGGTGAGAGGAATCCGGGGTCTCTCTGCTTGCCTGAGCCCTGGGCCGGCACGTCAGCCCCTGAACTCCACCTCCACACCCTCTAAAGAGTCCATGTGGCTCCATCCTGCCCAGTGAGCTGTCCCTGGAGCTCCGGATCCCATGCCTGACCTTGTCTGGCCCCAGAGCCCTCCTTCCTGACAGCCACCCCGCTAGAGTGTCCTGGGGTTGTCTGACCTCCCCTCACCCCCAGGTTTCTGAGGCTGCCTCACTATGGGGGCCAGATAGGGCTCTGTCTCTGCTCTTTCTCCTCTTCATCCCCTGACAGCTTTTCTGACTTCTTGCCAGGAGTTGTAGAAAAACGTGGAATCTCCACAGGATGCCCAGCTCTGTCCCGATATCTCCCAGCCTCAGTTTTCTTCTGTAAAATAAGGCCATAGCCCTCCTACCAGTGCTGCTATGAGGACATAAAGCGACCACAGGGGCAGATGTCCTTTCTATCAGAGTCACTTCCGATTCTGACTCCTGGGTTAGAGCCCAGCTCCAACATTGGCTTGGCTGTGTGACATTGGGCAACTTGTTTCTCTCTCAAGGACTCGATTTCCCCATGGTGAAATTGTCAAATTCCCCAAAGCTGGTTTCCATTTTAGACAGAGCAGACACTGAAATCAGCCATGTGGACGTTCCAGGCTCAGTTGGCGAGATCCTGGGGCCATGGCCAGCTCGTGAGGGAGAGAGGGAGGCACCTTCTCCTGCCTGCCCATCTCCCCGAGGACTCCAACTGTAACCGTGTGCTTATTGGCATCTCCATCCCCTAGCATGGCACCTGTTACATGGAGGGAAAAGTCTATGTGTACTGAGTGGATGGGTACAGGTGGGTGGGTAAAGAGACTCAGAGAGAGGAGAGGCGAGGGAGGAAAAGAGATGGATGAATGGAGTTAGAGGGAAGAATAAAGAGATTGAGGGAAAGAGGAAGGAGAAGGATGGGTGGGGTAGATGAAGGAAGGAAGGCTGAGGGAGGAGAGTGGATGGATGGATGGATGGATGGATGGATGGATGGATAGATGGATGGATGGATGGAGGATGGATGGAGGATGGATAGATGGAGGGTGGATGGATGGATGATGATGATGGAGGATGGATGGAGGATAGAGAATAGATGGATGATGGATGAATGGATGGATGGATGGATGATGGATGGATGGAGGATGATGATGGAGGATGGATGGAGGATGGAGAATGGATGATGATGGATGGATGGATGGATGGATGGATGGAGGATGGATGGAGGATGATGATGGAGGATGGATGGAGGATGGAGAATGGATGGATGATGGATGGATGGATGGATGGATGATGGAGGATGGATGGGTGGATGGATGGATGGATGATAGATGGATGATGGATGGATGGAGGATGGATGGATGGTGGATAGATGGATGGATGGATGATGGATGGATGGATTATGGATGGATGGAGGATGGATGGGTGGATGGATGGATGGTGGATAGAGGATGTAGGATGATGGGTGGATGGATGGATGGAGGGTGGAGGATGGATGGATGGATGATGGATGGATGATGGGTGGATGTAGGATGTAGGATGATGGATGGAAGGTAGATGGAGGATGGATGTATGGGTGATGGATGGAGGATGGATGAATGGATGATGGATAGATGATGGATGGATGGAGAGGTAGAGGGAGAAGGGAGAGAAGAGAATGGATGGTTAGATGGAGAGGTAAATGAAAAGAGGGAGAAAATGAGAAGAGAAACCTTTCACCCGCCAGGCCTCAGTGGCCCCAGGTGTGCTTCCACTTGGGATCTTCTGAGCTGGTAGCTGGAGACCTGAAGACCTCTCCCTTTCTCCCCATGGGAAGGAACTGCACCCCAAGTTCCCAGCCCCTGACTCTCTCCAGAGACTGACCTCATTTCTACTGCTGAGAGACGGCCCTCTGAAGGAACCTTCTGGCAAATCCTTCTTCAAAGCTAAGGAACACTTTGCAGCCATGTTCACCCTCATGGGAGTCTAGGCTTCTGGGCAGGGGCTCTGGTGAGGTGGGCCCAGCTGGTCCTCTCTGCTGAGGCACCTCTGTGGAGCCCAGATGACACCCAGGTGCGGGGCTACCCAGGCCATCTCCCACCTACCGGCCACATGTAGCCCCTGGGGGACCCAGGGGCTGCCGTCTGGGCAATGGGTGGGCACTGGCAGAACTCCCTGGCCGGAGCTGGCCTGGGTGTCATGAGCTTGTCATTAGCAGTGATCTGCCTGGACCAGCAAGACACTTGCCGGAGCACTGTGCCGGGGGCCGGTTTCACCAGCAGCTCCTTCCCCACTTCCTATAGTGAGATCGTATGTGTTCTCTTCTAGGCCCGATAAAAGAAGCACGCAAGAGCCCCTCGGACCAGGAGACTTCTTCCACTGACACCCGAAGAACTGCCCAGGTGACCATGGCGATTGCCTGTTCTCCTTCTATGCAACTCTGGCCCCTCATCTGCCACTGCCCTCCCCGATGCTATGTCTGTCTGTCTGTCCACCTGATCTACCCCTGGCCCTCAGGGCCCAGGATGCCAAGGCTTTTATCTGTCTCAGCGCTGCCTTCAGCAAGTCACTTATCAAGTACTCCAGACCCCAGACACTGACCCCTTAAGCCAGCCCGAGGCCAGGCGGTGCTTTCTGAGCCATCATAGGGAATGCTAAAAATAACTTGGGAAAGTTCTCGTCTCAGGGGACCCAGTTTGAGGACCACTGAACGCCAGCCTTGACCCTGTTTAAAGTCCCTCCCCTGCGATGCTCCTTCTCCCTGAGCTGCAGCTGAGGTGCCACAGCAGCCCCTGGGGCAGGCGGGAGGAAGCAGGCTTCGTGCAGGGATCTGGCCCAAGGTCCACCCACCTTCCAGTCCGGGAGCCAGCATTCTGACCCCCACATTGCACACAGGAGATTCAGGGCCCAGCAGCTGCAGTTTAGCCAGTCAGAGGGAAGAGGGCGGTGGGGCCGGTCTCACCCTGACGCCCTGCCACCCTGGGGCTCCCCAAGTCCCTACCTGTCCAATGGACCAGGAACCTTGAAGGGCCTTCCACCCAAAAGCAGGCCCCCATCTCTCTCCTAAGCACCTTTTAAACATCTTTTTGATGGCCAACAGAGTCCTTGGACCTCATGTCCACCCTGCTGAGTTCCCTCTCCTTAGAAGTAAGTTAGAGAACTGTGCAGTGATAACTTGTAGAAGGTTCTACAGGTGGGAGGAGCTAATAGCTGGATCCAGGCAGAGATTAGAGGTCTCATGTGTCTGTCACTCTGGTCTGGCCAATGGGCTAAGGAGATATGTCCTATACTCAGAAGCCCCTTGCCGGGGGAGCAAGCCGGCATTGACTGTGGCCTCAGCCTGGTTGTAGAGGAGGGCCCAGGAGGCTGTTTACCTCAGACAGCAGGACATAAAGAGGCAGGTGTGAAGACAGCCCACACTGTGGCAGAAGAGGGCTGCTGCATGGAAAGGGAATCGGCGTTCATTGTAAATGAAGGTTAAGCCTTATGGCTTCAGAGGAAGACAGGCCTGGATTTGAATTCTGGCTACAACACTCACTCTCTGTTGTGAACTTAGACCAGTTAGTTCACTTCCTGAGCCCTGATCCCCTCGCCTCAAGAATGGAAAGGCTTTGCCACGCATCATGGCACACACGTCTAATCCCAGCACTTGGGAGGCTGAGACAGCAGGATCACAGGTTTGAAGCCAGCCTCAGCAACCTAGCAAGCTTCTCAGCAACTTGGCAACACCCTACTTCCAAATAAAAAAATAACCTTTGGCTGGTGGTATAGCTCAGAGGCAGAATGCCCCAGGTTCAACCCCTATCACGTGTGTGTGCGCGCACACACGCACACAGACACACACACACACAGACACACACACACACACACACACAGAAAGACTTTATCTACTTCCTGGCACTTTGTGGGGGTTTATTTATTTATTTATTGCGGTACTGGGGATGGAACCCAGGGGCAATCTAACTTCGAGTGACACCCCCAGCCCTATTTTTTTATTCTTTATTTTGAAACAGGGTCTCACTGAGTTGCAAAGGGCCTCACTAAGTAGTAGCTGAGGCTGTCCTTAGAACCACGATCCTCCTGTCTCAGCCTCCCACATGCTGGGATTACACACATGCGCCACCACGCCCGGCTTTTGTGAGGGTTTAATGAGATTGTCTGTGCTTCCTAGCACATGGTAAAAACCCAAGGTATATTATTGGCTACCGGGTTCCAAGCCCTGTGGTCAGTAGCTCCCATCATTATTGGGAAAGTGTTTTTATCCTGATTTTGCAGAGAAGGAAACTCAACGGTTGCTTACAGGCCAGGAGCTTGCCCGTCCGCTAGGCTTCCACTGTGCACCAAAGGCCTCTTCCATTTGCCGGCCACCCAGCCTGGATGCTGGAGAGGGCCGCGTAACCTCCATCCGCCCTCCACCCTGCATCGTTTTATTTCTCCACCTGAGTCACCTCTGAGACCGTGGGAGCCCCTTCCCAGGAGACACGTCTCCTTTTACTGCGTCTATTTGGGAGCCCGGTACCCCACAAGCCTGGCTCATCACACGTAATCTGCAATGAATGTGGTCATAATAAATATGAGTAGCCTTTTTATGAGTTGCCATATTTATTAAATCCTTTAATTGCTAAAAAGCCAGAGCTGGCTGAGGCTGGATCCCAGCCTAGAGGGGAGCTTTGCCCAAGTCAGCAAAGCCGGAGCCCTGCCTCCCGCGGACATCCCAGCCTCACCCCGCCATGGCTGTTTCCATCCTCACAGGCCACCATTGCGGGCAGCTGGCTGCATGAGTTCAGGGTTTCAGCCGAGGAGGGAAGTGGTTAGATGTGCTGTGTAGAGAGGCCTCCCTGGGACAGAAACAGTGGATTGAAGGGGCGTGGGTGGAGGCCCGTCCTGGGCCAGAGGCTGTGGCCATGTCTGGATGAGAGAGGAGGAGGCTGGGAGAGGGCTGAGGCTGGAGGCCTGTTGGAGGCCCCCGGCTCATGGAAGTAAAGAAGAACCCCCGCCCCTGCCCCGCACACACACTACCTTCTGTTCCTTCAGACTCGCCTGCCCAGGGTTCTCTACTCTCTGGGTGCAACCTCAGACAAGTCACTTGGCCTGCCCTGCCTCAGTTTCCATTTCTGGAAAGCAGTGGGGGTTGATAAGAGTGCTTACAGGTTGTGATTTAGTGAAGTCCCTCAAGGTTCGGAGCCTAACTGAGTTTTCTCTCTTTCTCCCTTTTTTCTCCTCTCCCCACCCTCTCTCATTCTGTGGTACTACGGATTGAATCCAAGGATATTCTATCAAGGCCTATTTTATTTCATTTTATTTTATTTTTGTGGTACTGGTGATGGAACCCAGGGCCTTTTCTACCTCTTGGCTACACTCCCAGACCTATTTTATATTTTATTTGGAAACAGGGTCTCACTAAGTTGCTGAGAGCCTCACTAAGTAGCTGAGTCTGGCTTTGAACCTGTGCGATCCTCCTGTCTCAGCCTCCCAAGCGCTGAGATTACAAGCGTGAGCCACCACACCCGGTTTCTATTTTATTTTTTGAAACAGGGTCTCACTAAGTTGTGGAGGGCCTCACTAACTAGCTGAGGCTGGCCTCGAAACTGTGTGATCCTCCTGTCTCAGCCTCCCAAGTACTGGGATTACAGGTGTGCGCCACCATGCCAGACTCAAACTCAAGTTTTCCAATCTACCAAATGGAAGGCTATCGATGTCATTAAAGTTATGAAGCCAGATGTGGTGGCACACACTTGTAATCCCAGCATTTGGGAGGCTGAGACAGGAGGATCACAGTTTGCGGACAGCCTCAGCTACTTAGTGAGGCCCTTTGTAACTCAGTGAGATCCTGTTTCAAAATAAAGAATAAAAAATAGGGTTTGGAGTATAGCTTGGAGGTCGAATGCCCCTTGGTTCCTTCCACAGTACCGCAAAAAAAAAAAAAAGTTACGCAACTGCACCACTGGGCACTCGCCCACACCGGGCACTCACTCACACTGGGGGCACTCTCAGCACACACTGGGCACTCACCACACTGGGCACTCGCCCACACTGGGCACTCGCCACACTGGGTACTCACCCACACTGGGCACTCGCCCACACTGGGGGCACTCTCAGCACACACTGGGCACTCGCCACACTGAGCACTCGCCCACACTGGGGGCACTTTCAGCACACACTGGGCACTCGCCACACTGAGCACTCGCCCACATTGGGGGCACTCGCCCACACTGGGGGCACTCGCCCACACTGGGCACTCGCCACACTGGGGGCACTCTCAGCACACAGCTGTATTATTTCAGTTCATCTTCACAACACTGCTAGGACCAGGGTTCTGTTCTTAATCTCCCTCTTAAAGTTGGCAAGACCAAAACTCAGAGAAGCGGAGTGATTTATCCAAGTTCGCACAGCAGATGAATGGTAGAGCCAGGACTTAAACCCAGGCAGGCTGGCACCTGCCTGCTCCTAACTCCAGGCCCCAGGGCAGATCACCTCCCGCTTGGGTTCCAGCGGTAGAAATGACGGTCCGTCTCCTTCCTCCACCCCTCAAGGGTGGGGCTGGCCCCGGGGTGGGGGTGGCAGGGCCTGGCCCTTTCTGGCTGAGGCCCTCCCGGAGGACTGAGGTGCCTTGCATTTTAGGTGAAGACATGGAAGGCGACTGTCTGAGCTGCATGAAGTGCCTCATGTTCGTGTTCAACTTTTTCATCTTCGTAAGTATCTGGGGTCTCCCTGGGCCTCCGCCAGGAGCCAGGCCTGGCGGCTGCTTGGAAAACATCCCTGGGCGGGGACAGACCTCTGCTTCTGGCAGAGGCAGGAGGTGGCGAGTGGGGGTGATGAGAGAGAACCCCACCCAGCCCTGTTCTGGAGCTGGAAGGCGGTACCCTGTAGCTACCCGTGTGTGTGTGTGTGTGTGTGTGTGTGTGTGTGTGTGTGTGTGTGTAACTGGGGATAGAACTCAGGGGCTTTTCTACCCCCGGGCTATACTTCCAGACCTATTTTTTTAATATATATACTTTATTTGGGAACAGGGTCTCACTAGTTTGCTGAGAGCCTCACTAAGTAGCTGAGGCTGGTTTTGAAACTGTGCGATCCTCCTGTCTCAGCCTCCCAAGCGCGGGGATTACAAGCGTGTGCCACCACACCTAGCCCCTTCTTTTTCACTTTCTCGCCCCCTCTTCTCTCTTCCTTCCTTGCTTGTTTTGTTTGCAGTACTAGGAATTGAACCTAGGGCCTCCCGTATGCTATGCAAACACTCCAACACTGAGCTACCCTCCCTTTTTATTTTTTTTTTGGGAGGTCAGGGTTGCAAAGTTGCCCAGGCTGGCCTCCGATTCCAATCCCCCTGCCTCAACCTCCCAGCCAGCCAGGATCACAGGCGTGTGCCACCAGGCCCAGCCTTTCATCTCTAATGACCTACCCCAACGGGCTTTTGGACAATTAAGCAAGATTAATTTTGCTTAATTACAAAGTGCCTGGAATGTGGTCGGCACTCAAAAGTTTAGCTGCCTCTCCTAGCTTATCAATTCTGTGTGTGAAAGACAGATGTTCTGAGCACTGGGCAGCCAGCCCACCTGGTGCAGACCCCCAATTCCCCGCCAGGCTCCCCACCTCGAGGTCCTGGGAGCAGAGCCACAATGCCAGCTTCCTGAGCCCCCCGGGCTCTCGTGACCCCCTCACTAGTCCTCAGGGCAGGGTCACTGTGAGGAGTGACCCCTTTCTGGTCAAGAGAGTCTACAGTCTATGCCTCTGTTCGTGTGTGTGTGTGTGTGTGTGTGTGTGTGTGTGTGTGTGTGTGTGTTGCTGGACGAATCCCAGGGCTTCATGCACACTGGGCAGGCGCCCTATCACTGATGGCACCTCCAGCATTATCTGTGTTTTTTACATCTTGGCAGCTCCAGGGTTTCCTCCCCTGCTTCTCAATCCTTAAGAGCCCGAGCCCTGCAGACTTCACGTCTAGACACAGCCCCGCCACTTTCCAAGCTGGGAAGCCCTGGGCAGGGTCAGCCCTGTGTCACCCCTGCAGACAGAGCTTAGCATAGGATTGCTGAACCCCAGGACTCCCGCAGCAGTGAGGAGGGGCTTCTTTTATTGGAGGTTCTCAAGAAGACAGAGGAGAGAGGCATGGGTCATGGCTTAGCAAATGGTAAAAAGGTAGACCCTGTCACTGGCCGCTCCTGTTCTGTCTCCTCCAGCCCCGCCCCACTGCACCCACCACAGTGTCCTGCCCTGAGCCTGCCAGTCCCCCCACCCACCCATCAAAGGATTTCAAACACCCTCAAAGCCAACAGGGACGGACCGGTTCTCCCCATAGCAGACCCACTTCCGATGCTTGTCTATGACCAAGAAAAATATGAAGGACACGAGGAAAATCTGCTAATGCATTCACACGACTCTGTCCTGTCTTCCTGGGGCCGCCTTGGGAGGTGGGAATTTGGGTCTTCTTTTAACCATAAGGAAGCCAGGGTTCAGAGAAGTTAGGCCACTTACCCAAGGTCACACAGCTAATGAGTTACACAATCCTTTCTCTAATCTAAGCTGCTTCTCTCCCAAGATAAATAGGGCCTGGGAGAGATGGGCCATGCAGACAAAGACAGAACTGAGCAGTCTTTCCAGCTCTAGATTGAGAGTTGGAAGCCCATTCTTGTCTTGGAACACCCCTGAAGCCCCGCTTGAGAGCATTCACCGTGACTTTTGTCTGTGTTTTCCTGGCCCCCGCCAGTGATGGCACAGGCTCAGCTCAGATCTCAGTGCACAACCGTGGGCCTTGTTGGTGTCGCCTTGACTCTGCCACGCACTCACTGTGTGACCTTCGGCAAGCTGCAGGCCCCCTCTGGGCCTCAGTGTGGATACATAGAGCTGGACAAGATCACTTAATAATCCCGCAGCTCTGCCATGTAAGGAATATAAAGGCAGCAAGTGAACCCTGCCTGACGTGGTCCTCAACGGATCAGAACAGCCTGAGGCGGGGCACAGGTCAGAAAGTGGATCGAGGAGACACAGGCTGTGCTTGAGGTCAGGGGATTAAAACCTCAGAGCACCAAAGAGCGGTGCTGCGGTCATTGCTCACGCATGCCGAAGGCCTAAACCGCACCTGTCTGTTCCTTCCCCTCCCATCAACGCCGGAGCAGCTGGGTGGGGCCTGCCTGCTGGGCATCGGCATCTGGGTCTTGGTGGACCCCACCGGCTTCCGGGAGATCGTGGCCGCCAACCCGCTGCTCATCACGGGCGCCTACATCCTCCTGGCCATGGGCGGCCTGCTTTTTCTACTCGGCTTCCTGGGCTGCTGCGGGGCCGTCCGGGAGAACAAGTGCCTGCTGCTGTTTGTGAGTATCCCATCCTCCACCCACCCGTGGGTGCTGGGGGGTGGGAGTGAGGGAAGTCAACAAGCCCCTTCCAAATAGGGGGTCATCAATGCCAGAAGGGACCAAGATCAGCATGTCTAGCACCACCCACTTTGTAGTCAGTGGTCTGAAAGCCCCAGGGTGTCCAGCAGCTTACCTGAAGTCCCAAGGAGGATGGTGGCAGAGGGGACAGATGTGGGATCTTAGGCCAGTGGCCCTGAGCCACCTCCTCACCATGGCTCTGAGAGCTGGCTTCTTGCAGCACTCCTAACTCTACTATGTCCCTCAGTGGTCTCTCTCCAGGCCCTTGGGTGTCCACACCTGGGCTGTGGCCATGCTCAGTCCTCACACTGACCTTTGAGGCTGGTGGACGGTCCTCAGCAGCATGCTGGCCCCACCTGCCTTTGAGGCCTGGGCTCAGAGCTTGCGCTCAGCACTGGGCCCGCAGCTTGGATGAGCTGCCACAAGCAAAGTAGCCTCGGCCTCCAGGACCGAGCAGCTGGGCTGCGCCAAGGCACGGTCACCCGAGGACTTTGAGCATGATGTTTTTCTGTGTTTCTTTTGATAACTCTGACATACCACCCCTTAGTCACATAACTAAGGCAGCTCTCAGATGACTCTACCTTTTGGAGGTCCAGGTCTAAAACAGAGATGATAGGATCGCAGAGGGATTCTTATTTGCTAAATAAATAGCCCCGTACTCTCGGACTCTCGTTAAGGGCCTGCAGTTCACGTGGTGTGAAGATGCGTGGGGCCAGAGTGGCCCTCCCCTCCCTCCTGGCTGGGGGAGGGGAGGCAGCCCGGCTGTGAAGGTGTGCTGGTGGCAGGCGAGCCTGGGTCTGAGTGCCAGCCCTGCCTGCTCTGTAACAGTGTGACTCCAGGCTAGTTTCTTGGCCTCTCTGGGCCTCGGCCTCTCACTATTCAACGAGAGCCCAACCAGCCCGGCTGGAGGTTGGAGCCAAACAAGACAAGCAGTGGGTGTTCTCTTTCTCTGGTCTTCTGGTTTTCCGTGCACTGTGCTGCCCGGGCCTCAGCTCACTATCTTGGCCTTTGGGATGGGGCTTCAACCTTGAGAGTCACCACGGGCTCTGGGCTAGAAGTTCAGGGTTGGACCCAGCCCTGCCCCGGGTCTCTGCTTAAAGAAGCCTGCGCACAACTGACTCAGCCTGAAGACGCTCCTCGTGGGTGAGTGAGCCCTGGGCTGGCCAGCGGGAGGGCTTCCCTGCAAGGACTGTGTCGGGTCCTGCTCTGAGTTGGCACCCGCTGGTGCTGGGAGGCAGACACCTAGCACAGCGCCTCCTCCCAGATCAGAGTGCGCAGTAGGGCGGGCGCCCCCTTAGGTCACAGTGAGATGCTCCTGGGAGGAAGTGAACTTTGGGTCTGTCATCTAAATTTAGATGGTTGAACTGCTGCAAACTTTTCCTTTGGAGAGAAACAGGCTGTGATCGCCCCCTGGTGGAATGTTTCTGGCATGTCAGCGCCTGCTGGGGAGTCAAGGGGGCTTTCAAAAGCAGGGACAGTGGGATTTGCCCAAGCCCTCCTCCCTGAGGAGTGGGCCTGGCTGTGGGAACCCTTCTGCCCGCCCTCACTAGCCCCTTTCTCCTCCCTCTCCTATCTTCTGTCTCCCTTTGTCCCTCCTCAGTCGGCCTATGTCACAGCCTTTCCACTCTCCCCGTCTCTCCGTCTCTGTTTCTCTTCCTGCCCCTTTTCCTGGTCCTCACTGACCTTGCCCTGCCTCTGTCTCTCTAAGTCCTGCTCCTACTCCTCCCTTCCCTCCCCCTCCAGGCCCAGTGCACACAGCTTGATTCACAGTGTGGGCCAGAGGTGGCGGACACCTGGATCCAGGCCTTCTGTCTCCCAGACTAGGGCTCAGCAGGGCCCCAACCTAAAATAGAGTCCAAGAGTCAAAGTTCACCCAAAATTATGAGCAGAACGTTATGTCAGAAGCCAGATATAGTGGCAGACACCTGTAATACCTGTACTTGGGAGGCAGAGACAGAGATTGCAGGTTTGAGAGCAGCCTCAGCTACTTAGCAAGGCTCTTTGCAATGCAGTGAGACCCTGTTTCAAAATTAAAAAGACTAAAAAAATAGGGCTGGAGGTGTAGCTCAGAGGTAGAATGCCCCTGAGTTCCATCTCCAGTACCAAAAAAAAAAAAAAAAAATAGGCCAAAGAGCCAGGTATGGTGGTGCGTGCCTGTAATCCCAGAACTAGGGAGGCTGAGGCAGGAGGATGACAGTTTGAGGACAGCCTCAACAATTTAGTGAGACCCTCAAAACTTAATGAAATGATGTTTTAATATAAAAAGGACTGGGAAGCCAGGCATGGTGGCACAGGCCTGTAATCTTAGTACTTGGGAGGCTGAGACTGGAGGATTGCAGGTTCAAGGACAGTGTCGGCAACATAGTGAGACTCTGCAACCAAGCAAGACTCTTTTTCAGAACAAAAAATAAAAAGGGCTGAGAGTGTAGCTCAGAGGTGGAATGTCCCTGGGATTGTACCCAGGGACAATCTGGGTACAATCCCCATTGCCCAAAAAATTAAATGATAAAAGAGAGAGAAAAAAAATACTATATCAGGGACTGTGTATGTTTGTGGTGAGTGATTGCGCGTATGTTTCATGTGTGTTCTGTGTATGCGTGTACACCACCTGTACTGAGTGCCTGTAAGGTTGTGCACTGTGTCACACAGCACACACGTGTGCATTGTGCAGTGTTATGTGTGTACACATGCATGCGTGTTACACACGTGTGTTGTGGGTATGCACCTTTTGCCCTTGCACACACGTGCTGTGTATCTGTGTACCTGCGCTGTGTGTATGCGCATGAGTGTTGTATGTGCGTGTGCCCGTGTGTCGTGTGTGGGGATGTGTGCGTGTTTCTGGAGAGAGGCTCTGTCGCTTCTGAAAGGTTGTCAACAAAGTTTATGACCTAAAAATAAGAAGCAGCAGTTCTCTCTCCCAAGCTGAAGCTGGCGGGGGTGGGCTTCCAACTGAGGAGGGCGCCTTCTTTCACGCCTTGTGGCCTGTGGGGTCCTCCTAGGAGCCTTTGACTTTCTCCTTAGCATGCAGAAGAGCAGGGAGGCTAGACCGCGGGGGCCTGGGAGAGTGACTGCATCACTTCGTGGACATGGGTTAGCTGAGCCCCCGCCCTCTGCTCGGAAGCAGCAACCAGTTTTTTCTCCTGGTACAATTTCCAGCACCACTGCCACTGAGTTTCACAGCATACAAAGACCACAGGACTCTTGCGCCTGCCACTGAAATCTCAGGCCGTCCCTTCCCCTATTGGCTGACCTCTGATAGCTCAAAGATTCTTCTTAGCCAGTTTACTAAAAGACCCTCATTTAAAAAAAAACATTTTTAATAAAGGTGTGCTAACTGGAAAAGCAAATAAAGAGATGAGTGTATTTAAGAGATAAGCGAGCTGAATTGTACATAAAGCATGTAAATCTGGTAAATATTTATTGGTGACGAGAACCGAAAGCCGACTTGGCCCCTAGGTGGATGGTTGGAAGCCTGGAGGTGCTCACTAGGGGCACGATGGCAGGTTCTGTGGGCAAAGTACGTTGGCAAAGTGAGCACTTTGAGTTGCCAGGTTCATTCTTCCAATTCATCTCCTAAAGCTTCGGCTGAATGCAAACTTCACAAGGGCAGGGGCCGTGCCTGCCTCGGAGGTAGGGAGTTGGCGCTGTGCCTGGCCCAGAGCAAGTGCCCCATCAATAACCCTGGAAGGAAGGAAGAAGAAGCAGACAGCGTCAGAGAGGGGGGAAGGGCCTGCGCTTCAGGGTCTCGGCCATGTATCCTGGGACTGCTTACGTAACCTCCCTGGACTTTGGCTTCCTGGTATATAAAGTGGGGACAGCCATACCTCCTGCCCAGCTGTAGCGTGGCATCTGTGATCCCTGGCGAAAATGCATCTTGCTTTGCTCTCTTAAGAGACTCTACAGGTCTCAGGACCTGACCACATGTGACTTCAGAGGCAGCTTGGTGTCCAGGGCTGTATTCAAGCCTCCGTGTGCCACCTCCCGGCTGTACAGCCCCCATGACGGCCTCCTGAGAGCCCAGGGCGAAGAAGGGCTCTGCAGATGTGGTCCCAAGAGCGCCATGCTTCCTCCTGGTGCTCAGCGCCCCTGGGCTCCTGTCCCGCTGGTCTTGTGCAGAGCACTCCCCCACTGACACCCTGCCTCATCACCCTGCCTCACGCACACACCCAGGCGAAGCGCACACAGCGCCCAAGGCCCGCCATCCGCCTCCTCCGTCCTTTAGAGCTGTCTGCGTCTCAGCCGGTAGCCGCAGTGGCCCAGGCCCATCGCCAGGAATGCAAACCACTTCCGAGTCTGCTCCTCACCAGCCTGGGCCGTGCCAACAACCAGAGGAGGGCAGAGGCTGGGAGGGGCCCGCTGGAGGCTGTGGGAAACAGAACGGATGGCCATCTGTCTCCGGGTGATGGAAGTGCCAGGGCTCTCCAGCACTGTTACAGAGCAGGCCCAGGGACAGGGGATACTCAGTCAGTGGTTGCTCAGCCCAACAGCCAAGCAGACCCATGGAAGGGAGGATTGTGGGGGACAAAGGAACAGCCTGGTGTCATGGCCAGTGGCACCCCGCAGACCCAGGAGATCCTCTGTTACACTCTGTTCTGGTTGCAGGGCCCTGTGCCTGGCCTCAGCCTGAGATCATTCCAGCCTTCAGAAGTGTAGGAGCCTCTGTGGAGGCCCCCGTCACACAGCTGAGCCAGGGAGGCCACAGGCCCGCGCCAGGCAGGCTGCCCGCTGGCCCACCGGGGCGCCTGAGCCACAGCTCCCCCAGAGCAGGGGAGAGGAGAAATTCACCAAGAACCTCCAAGGCTTCGCCAACCTGGACTGGTGGCCTCTTTTCAGGCCTCTGCCTCCTTAACTGGTGATGCCACACAGAGAGAGGTGTGCTACCCAAGAACCCCAAGGCCGGGGCTGTGCCATTGTCACCTGGGCCCCAGCAAGACCCTGTGCTGTCTCCTGGGACTGTGCAAGGACGCAGCTGAGCCCAAGGTCACTGCCGAGCTATGGCCATAGAGCAAAGGAGGGGGCGGGCTGCACCTGCGCTGCCCACGCCGAGCAAGGGGTACGCCTTGGGCTTGGACACTGAAAAAGGACTCTGCTTGGCAGGCCCAGATGTTCCACATCTGAATCCTGGACTCCTGAGGCATCCTGCAGCTTTTCCCTGGCCAAGGACCTCCACAGGGCAGCTGCTGATGGAACTGAAAATTTAGGGAGGGAATGTGACTGGGGTCCCCCCAGGGTGGGCAGAGTGACTGGAGGAGACGCATCCCGGGGCAGTCAGCTGGGAGTGAGCGGCGTCTGTGAGCCAGGGCCCTGCGCTCCTGGTTAACAGCGGCTAGGCGTTTACAACATAAGAAACCTCTTCAAGACATGATGGCATTCTCCTTATTATGAAGCCCTGGGAGTGGCTGTTATCAGCCCTGTTCTTTGTTTGTTTGTTTGTTTGTTTGTTTGTTTGTTTGTTTTGAGTACTGGGGCTTGAACCCAGGAACATTCTACCTCCAAGCTACACTCCCAGCCCTTTTTATTTTATTTTGAAACAGGGTCTCGCTGAGTTGCTGAGGCTGGTCTCAAACCTGTGATCCTCCTGTCTCAGCCTCCCAAGTAAAGAGATTACAGGTAGAGGCATGCAGCAAGGCACCTGGCTTATCAGTCCCATTTAGCTGACAAGAAAATTGAGGCTTGAATGGGTTTGAATGATTGCCTGGGTCACAGAAACTACAAAGCAGGGCCCCTAGGTGTTCTGGCACCGAGCCAGCACCCTGGCCTCCTTCCTGCCCGGCACATCCAGAGCAGGTGGTGATCCCAAGGGCTGGGGCAACTGCCCAGGTGGCAGGGAGGGTGCGTGTGCACGGGGCACTCTGCTGGTGGCTTCTGGGGCAGGGCCAGGCGGGAGACAATGGGCTCTGTGAATGCTGAGCCTCTAGCAAGGCCAAGGAGAGCGGGCAGGGCTGCCACTGCCATCCCTAGGTGGTGGGGGGAGCCGCTCAGTGACGCCCCCCACCCCATCTTGACAGCTGTGAATGGTGTCGCTGGGCACTGGGAGGGCAGCGTGCTGGGTCCCAGCCCCGCATCAGTGATCTGGTGGGAACCCTTCTCTGCACTGTGATGCCAGGCCACCAGAGGAGGGCAGGCTGCCAGGGCCTGCGCAGGGCAGGACAGGCTTCTCTCCAGGGAGGGCGGGGCTTCACCCACCCTGGGTAAAAGAGGCAGGGAAGGGCTTCCTGAGAGAGGCCGCCCAGCCTGTGAAGCCAACGAAGAGGCATCAGGTTAATAATCTTGGAACATCAGGACGTTCAGAGTGGACCGAGGAGGCTGCGCTCAGTACCGCCCTGACCCCGGTCTTTCCGATTTTGATAGTCAAACCCCCTAGACGCTGATATTCCTCCTTTATTTAAGCTAAAGATCAATATGCCATCCTTACCTCTCACGGGAACCAGAAGTAGCGGGGCAGGGAGAGGTGGCCCTGAGGCTGATGGGTGGGGACGCCAGCCTGGGATCCCCAAAACTCAGGATCCCATGGCTTGGACCATGCACCAGGAGGGAAAGCCATCTGGAGAGAGCCCACGGGGTGTCGCCAGCAGGCTCCTCCAGGGCAGAGTTTGTTGACTGCACAGAGGGGCCGCTCTGGGGGTACACCTCCCATGAAGGGCATAGTTGTTTTTCATAGTTTTATGTCAACTTGGCTGACTTCGGGGATGGATCAGTGCTGTGCTTATTTTGCAAAATGTCTAATTCGTGGTGCTGAAGTCTCTTAGCCTTACGGGATTGGTCTAGCACGTCAGCGAGGTGACAGACGGAAGGTGCCTGTGGAGCTGCCCTGCCCTGGGGCTCATGGCGGCCTCTTCTCTTTGCAGTTCTTCCTGTTCATCCTCATCATCTTCCTGGCGGAGCTCTCGGCAGCCATCTTGGCCTTCATCTTCAGGGAAAACGTAGGTACCGGGCAGCTCTCCCACACCCTGCGGCCGCCCCTTCCTCCTCAAAAGGTCTCACTGAGCCTGCAGCCTCTCCTCCGGCCACCAGCCCAGCAAGTCCTCACAGTCCAGAGAGAGGCCCCAGCGAGCCTCCTCCTGCCAGGACAGCTCCAGGAGGCCATGGAGTCTGGAGGCCCTAAGGGTCTCTGCTCCCACAGCATCTGGTGTGAGCTGCGCCTAACTCACATCTTACCCTCTGCACCCTGCCCAGCGATGGCCTGGCCTTCACTGTCACAGTCTAAGGGTGGTCAAGGTGCCATCCCCAAACCCTGGCACGTGCACTGTGCTGGGGCTGAGTGCTCACAAGTCTGCCCATTGATTCCAGAGACTTTAACCACTGGGGGATCCTTTCCCTGGATCTCTGGGACCTGACGCGGGCATCTCTTGGGCTGGGAGGAGTGGGGTGAGAAGTGAGCCCCCCAGCCTGGGTACGCTGGCTCTGGGGGTGCAGAGGAGTGTGTGTGTGTGTGTGTGTGTGTGTGTATGTGTGTGCGCGCACGCGTGTGTGTGTGCGCGCGCCAGCCAATGACACCAGCAGCCACTGGCCTGGGGAGGGGAAGGACCTGACCACAGGCCCCCACCCTCTGCCCCAGCTCACCCGCGAGTTCTTCGCCAAGGAGCTCACCAAGCACTACCAGGGCAACAACGACACAGATGTCTTCTCTGCCACCTGGAACTCCGTCATGATCACAGTGAGTCCCCCGCCGGGCGTTCAGCCAGGCCTGCGCTCCAGAGCCATCCTGCACATCCCGGCCAGACATCAACAGTCAATCCCGATGCTCCCCGCTGAGCAGACCTGGCATGGGAATAGCGTCCACTCAGCCTCCCAGGCAGCCATGACCACTGGTCATGGTCCCAATCAGGATGAGACCATCTGCTGTCCCTGACTTGGGTCCTTGATATAATAGTAACCATAGCAACCACACGCAGAGCACTTACTAAGTCACCCCCAACTTAGAGCAAGGACACGATGCTCGCGATGCTGAGTGTGTCCCCTGGTCACACAGCTGGGCAGTGGAGCCCAGCCACCTGCAGGTCTGGTCTTCCTCAGGCCTGGCTCCTGCCCCACACCTGCTCTTTCCTCTCCTCCTAGTTTGGATGCTGTGGGGTCAACGGGCCCGAGGACTTCAAGTTTGCCTCTGTTTTCCGACTACTGACCCTGGATAGTGAGGAGGTCCCGGAAGCCTGCTGCCGGCGAGAGCCCCAGGCCCGGGACGGGGTCCTGCTGAGCAGGGAGGAGTGTCTGCTGGGAAGGAACCTGTTCATCAACAAGCAGGTACAGGTGCTCCCCAGGCCAGGCCAGCTGGCCCGTCGGGATGTGGGAGCCACAGCTGGGGGAGGTGGTGTGGCCCAGAGAGTCCAAAGGAACCCCAGAACCCCAGGGAGTGTTGGCTGTGCCACAGGACTCCTGTACCAGAAAGGGGCCGAGGGACATTTCTTCCAAGCCCCTGAGGTGCAAAGGGGGAATGATCAGGTGGCAAACATGAGCTTGGGCCAGGGCTAGAGTGGGCATTTGGGCTGGGGGTTAGGGGTGAGCAGGAGTTTTCCAGTGTTTCCTGATAATGCAGGTCGGGGGAGCAGGGATGGACCAGAATTTCACAGTGGAGGTGCCTTGGCCTCTATTCTGCTCTCGATTTTGGAGGAAGCTCATTCTGTCATTTGGGGGCACCCCATGGTCCCAAGGGAGGAAGCTCTCCATGGCCAACACTCCAAGATCAGGGAAGCTTCTAGACTTTTCTGCTTCTCTTGCAACCTGGAGACTTCACCTCAGCCTGGGGAGAAGCCCTTTCCTTTGTACATGGGCCACCTCTGAGAACATAGGACCCCAACTTTGTCCCCCTCTCCGAGATGCAGAACAGCCTTTGAGCTCGGTCCCCCACTGTGTCAGCTTTATGACACAGTACCTGAAAAAAACATCTACTAAAGGAAGAAAGGTTATCCAGACCTGAGGCACACGCCTATAATCCCAAGCTACTCCACAGGCTGAGGTCAGGGGGGTCTCAGGTTTGAGTCCAGCTTGGGAAACTTAGTACGACCATCTCCAGATAAAATTGTAAAAGGCCTAGGAGGTAGCTTAGTGGTACAGGACCTCTGTATCCAAGCCCTAGTACCAAAACAAAGCAAACATAATCAAAAGGGAAAGGTTTCTCTGGACTCAGGGATTCAGCCCATGTCGGCCAGCCCCACTGCTGTGGTATGACAGAAGATGGTAGAGGAGTTGGTGATGTGTGCAGCAGAAGCCCCTCCCCAAGCCTGTTCAGCTTGCGTCCTCAAGTGGCTTGACCTCCCGAGGCCCCACCTCTGGACAGCTCTGCCTCAGGACCAAGCCTCCGACACATGAGCCTTGGGGGGGCCACTGAAGATCTGAATCACAGCACCCTCCTTCCCACACAGGCACCAGCAGCCTGCTCTCAAGGGTGTGCATGCAGATTGGGCTGGGCAGGAGGGAGAGGGGAGAGGCCCACACCAGGCCCTGGCTTGCTCAGGCCTTTAACGAGCCTCTCATGGAAGCCGTCCAGATGCCTGTGAGCCAGAAGGGCTGGCAGGCAAGGCCTGTCCCTGTGGGGCCTGCAACTAGCTAAAGGGACCATGTGATGAAAATCAGCCAACAGACAGAAGTGGAGTGACATGGTATTGATACCAGGACAAACTCAGACCAGACACGGGGCTAGAATGGGCATGGGGTTGGGGATGGGAGTCACAGTGTTGGTTATGGGAGCTGAGTCCTGGTCCCAGGAGTTCTGAGGCCCTCTGTGGCCTCGGCTGGCTCCATGGACCCAACCTCTGTCCCTGAGCCTGCCCAGGGCATGTCATAGAATGCAGGAGGCCCTGAGAGCCGCGTGCCCTCTGCCCCGCAGGGCCCTGCCTTCCTATAGCAGAGGAAAGAGGCCTAAATAAAGAATAAGGGCCCTGGGATCGGGCCACTGTGAGCTTGAGGCAGCCAGGGCCACTCTGGAGGTTAGGTCCACAGAGACTGGCCATGGGGAACAGCCACAGGATGTGGGGGTTCCAGGCTGCAGCCTCAGGCAGCCTGGGCTGTTATTTGCTCTGTCTCCATCACCAAAGTCCTCCGATTCCCTGTTTGTGGTGGAGACGCTGATCATCCCCATGCCTCATTCTCCCCTGCTTCTTGGAGAGACCATGCTCATCACACCCCAGGACAGAGGCAGCACCTCCAGCCTCCCCCACAGCCAGGCCCTGAACCAAGTTCTAGCCAACTGGAGGCCAGCAGAGGTGGTGCAGGCAACTTGAGCCGGGTCCTTAAGGGAAATGCTGTGTCTGCCCTGCCCTGTCCCCGGGCTGGAACCTGGTGGCAAGCCCTCTGCGACCCCACAGAGGCCTATGGCCCCTCGGATAGCGACGCATCCAGAGAGCGGAAGCTGGGCCACAGCGCTCCCTGGACTGGAGCAGCCACTGGCACTTGGGATTTGATGAGAGACACAAATGACTTGCTGAAGGCGCGGCTGCTCGGGTGCGGGAGCCCTCGGCTGGACCTGGTCCTGCCGCTAGCAAATCTCCAGGGAGGGCCTCCGTGGCCCATCTTTGGGCCTTCACCAGAGTCGCTTCCCACTTCTGGATCCATCCTCTGTTAGGATACCTCCTGCCATCTCCAGGGCCTGGCTTTGAAACCAGGGGTCATCAGGGAGGTCCCCGAGTGGCCGCATTACTTCTGGGACTTCTTCCCTGACACTCGCATCCCTCCAGAGCATCCTTCTCTGTTAAAAGCCGCTGCCGTGGGACCATCTTTAGCTGGGGTCTGGCTAGAGCCCATTTCTCTACTGCTCCCAGGATGCACTTCATGTATGTGTGTGTGTGAGCGCGCGCGTGCTGGGGATGGAACCCAGGGTCACTCTACCTCTGAGCTACACCCCCAGCCCTTTTAAAATTAATTAATTAGTTTATTTATTTATTTATTTATTTATTTATTTATTTATTTATTTAATGTGGTACTGGGGATGGAACCCAGGGGCATTCTACCTCCAAGCGATACCCCCAGCCCTATTTTTTTTTTTTTTTTTGCAGGTCTGGGGGTGGAACCCAGAGGCATTCGACCTCTGAGCTATACCTCCTGCCCTGTTTTTTATTCTTTATTTTGAAACCAGGTCTCACTGAGTTGCAGAGGGCCTCACTAAGTAGCTGAGGCTGTCTGCGAACCACAATCCTCCGTTCTCAGCCTCCCAAATGCTGGGATTACAAGCATGCACCACCATGCCCGGCTCTATTTTTTATTCTTTATTTAGAAACAGGGTTTCACTGAGTTGCAAAGGGCCTTTTTGTTTTTTATTTGCAAACAAGTTGTAGAAGGCCTCACTAAGTTTCTGAGGCTAGCCTTGAACCTGCCATCCTCCTGTCTCAGCCTCCCAAGTACTGGGATTACTGACGTGCACCACCATTACCGGCATGCACCACCATGCCAGGCCCAGGATATTCTTCTGACCACAGCAGCAGGTGGGCGCTTTTCCACAAGAGGGAAAAGGAGCCTTCCTGGTACTTGGCGTTCCAGAGGCCACTGTCCTAGCTGCCTGTCATGTTGGCTTGGAGGTGACTAGAGGGGCACAGGACTTGGGGGACATTCCTTCCCTGCAGAGAGAGGACAGGTGTGGCAGCAGCCTGGGTGGCCAGTGACCACAGCCTGTGGTACCTGGGCGAGAAGCAAGGCCCTCGACGTGTCGCGATGGGCAGGGCAGGGGTGCAGGAGGTGGAAGATGGGGTGACAACCAGAAGCGTAAGTAGAGCTCTGAGTTCTGAGCTGGGGACCCGGTCCACACGAGGAAAAAGGAGCCTTACTGGTACTCGGCTCCATCTCTTTTGAAGAGGAAAAGCAGGAATGTGGCATCCCCACCCCATAAATCTTGGTGTCTGTTCTCTGTATTGAGACCTTGAGAAGTTACCCACCTGCGCCCCCACCCTCTCATCGGAGGCGAGACGTTGACAGAGCCTTCCCTCCGCGTGGGAGTGTGATGAGGGTTACCGGGGAAAGAGCGCTCAGGCCCGGGCACGCTCGGGACAGAGTGGGCGCCCACCCAGCGTGGGCGGCACTGCCCCATCGCTCCTCCCCCACACCACGCAGGGATGTCTCTGGGACGCCTCCACTGGGGAGCCACCCGCTTCTTCAGCCCAGGGTCCCGGGATATTTTGGCCACAAGATGGAGAGATAGATGAGCAGTCAGCCTCAGGCACCACACGGCGGGCGGCACTCGGGACATCGCCTTTCACTGGACAAGGTCCCCAGCATCCTGTCAGCATCCCAGGGGAGACTTGCCAATGTCAATGTCATCTCAGAAGGGGACTCCTGCTTCTCCAGTCCCTTGTGGTGTGTGTGTGTGTGTGTGTGTGTGTGTGTGTGTGTGTGTGTGTGTACGGTCCTGCAGTGACCCCCAAGCCCCAGGGAACCCACACACCGGCTTTGCTCAGACATATGTCCCACACTCAGGATGTGCTGGGAGAGAGGACAGTCGGTGCCCACCTGTTCCAAGAGGTATCTCATTTTATCCTCACACCAGTCCTAAGGGGCAGCCATCCATTTTATAGACAGTGCAGGGAGAGGGTGAGCCACACCCAAGCTTGTACAGCCAGGAAGTGGCAGGCTGGGCTGTGAGCCTGGGGAGCCAGGCTCGGGGCCCATGGCCCACATGCAGAACCGTTTCCCAGTGCATCTCCCAGGCTGTTGCTGCTCCCGGTCTGGACGGCCCCTCGAGTATGCTGGGAGAGGGAGGTGGTGTGAGGCTCTGTGGCTGGCCTGGTGGGCACATGGCACACTGAGGGTACAGACTGAGGTCAGCCACACGCCCTCCCAGAGCGGGTCCCAAAACAAGCTGCCTCCCTTTCCTTCCCTCCAGAGTAGGTCAGGAATTCACTCTTTCTGTTCAACACATTAGCATTCTGATATGTTGTTATTATTATTATTTGGGGGGGGGGGTCTGGGGATGGAACCCAGGGGCATTCACTTCCAAGCTACACCTCCAGCCCTATTTTTTATTCTTTATTTTGAAACAAGGTCTCACTGAGTTGCAGAGGGCCTTACTAAGTAGCCGAGGCTGTCCAAAAACCATCATCCTCCGGTCTCAGCCTCCCAGATGCTGGGATTACAAGCTTGGGCCACCACACCCAGCTTCTGATACCTTACAAGGGCCAAATATTGTAATCTCAGCATTCGGGAGGCTGAGATAAGAGGATCACGGTTCTCAGCCTCAGCTACTACTTAGTAGGGCCCTTTGCAACTCAGTGAGACCCTGTTTCAAAATAAAGAATAAAAAAATAGAGCTGGGGGTGCATCTTGGAGGTAGGAAGTCCCCGGCTTCCGACCCCAGCACCAAAAAAAAAAAAGAGAGAGAGAGAGAGCCAAGCACCTAGCCATTGATAAGTAAAATAAAAAATTAAATGCGAGTAAAATAAAAATAAGTGAGTACGGCGGAGTGTGAAAAACACGAGAGAGGTCCGGTACACGTGGCATGTAAAGTTTTAATGGCACGGCTCTCCCGGGGATCAGGGCGAGGCACCGTGGGGCCCGCGCGCCTGTCCGAAGCTTGAGGACGCGGGCTCTCCTTTTAAAGGCATGCATCCCGCGGGATGAGGGTTTACTCGCGGGAACGCCCAATTCTCGCGGGGGTTTCAGCCCCTCCCTTGCCCTGCAGAGGTCATGTGACATAAAGCCACATGAGTGCAGGACCCAACTTAACAGCCATGACACAGAGGCCCTAGTAATTCCAGTACTAGGGAGGTTGAGACAGGAGAATCTCAGGTTCACGGCCAGCTCCAGCAACTTAGCAAGACCCTCAATAAACTAAAGAGGCCCTGGTTTTTTTTTTTTTTTTAAGGCTGGGGATATAGTTTGGCAGTATATAGAGTCTGGGTTCAAACCCGTGTGTGTGTGTGTGTGTGTGTGTGTGTGTGTGTGTGTGTGTGTGTGTGTATCCAGCACTGCAACAACAAACAAATCAACAACCACCATTGGTGCTGGATGGAAATATATATATATATATTTTATATATAATTATATATATATATATATATTTTTTTTTTTTTTTTTTAAGCCAGACAGGGTTTCAGGTCAGACCTCATATGGGTCCGCAGACAGATCCAGGATGGACCCTGGGCCTGGCTGGAGGAACGAGAGCCCCTGCAGGCACTGAGGAGACCCCAGACGCAACGATTCTAGGCCAGCAGCCAGGCAGGTCGGATAAACCTGGGACAGGAGGGACTGAGGGGGACCACGGACCCCAGGGAACACCCATGACTCCCCACAAGGGGAGCAGCTGCTGGAGGTGCTGACGTGGGCGACATCCAGCTCACAGTGCTGGAGCTTTCCATCCTCTGGTGTGGCAGACAGTCTATTTATTTACAGGAATTTCTCGATATTCCCATCATTGGAGTAGCTACTTGAAGAGTGTCTTGAAACCAGGCTGAGGTTTCCAGCCCTGCCTGGGGGGTCGGGGGACCAGGAGGGTCTTGGTGCAATGTGCAGAGTCACCATGGCTGCAGTCTCTGCCGGCTGCCACCATCCAGCACCAATGGTGGTTGTTTGTTTGTTTGTTTGTTTGTTGCAGTGCTGGAGATGGAACCCAGGGGCATTCTACCTCTGAGCTATACCCCCAGCTCTATTTTTTAGTCTTTGTTTTGAAACAGGATCTCACGGAGTTGCAAAGGGCGTCACTAAGTAGTAGCTGAGGCTGTCTTTGAACAAGGATCCTCCTATCTCAGCCTCCCAAATGCTGGCATTACAAGCTTGTGCCACCACGCCCGGCCCCAAGGGTGTTTTGACAGAGTCATCCTGCTGCTGCTGGGCTCTGCCTGTGCTAGGGTCCCGGTGCTGATGCTAGCCATATCACCCTGGCCGTGCTTCACCTCTGGTCCTTCCCTCCAGGGCTGTTACTCGGTGATCCTCAACGCCTTTGAGACCTACGTCTACCTGGCCGGAGCCCTGGCCATAGGGGTGCTGGCCATTGAGGTAAGCGAGGGCCCTTGTCTGCCGCTCCCTAGGAACCCTCTTCCTTAACAGGACCTCAGGGGTCCTGTAAGCCCGGTTGCACCTGTCTGCAGCCTGGGTCATTCTGGGAGATGACACATCTGAACCAGTGTCCAGGCAGTGGGAAGGGTCACCCTACTTCCCCATCCCTGCAGTTGCAAGGTACTGGGGATTTTTTTTTCCCCAGTTCTGGGGATTGAACTCAGGGACTCCCCAGGATGCACGTTTGTCACCCTTCTTGAAGGGTGGGCTGCAGCCATGTTTCTTGACATCTAGTCGTTTCTCTGAAGGGTATTCAGGGCCTTCAGGGTCTTAGCCATCTTTACAGAAGACCCCAGATCCCCTGGAAAGTAGAGCTGCTGCAGTCCTTGAGGCCGCCACCAGATGGCGCTCCAGCTAAAGGCAGCGCCTCCCTCTTCCTTCTCCATGGGCTGGAACTGGAGGTTTCATCCCTCCAGAGTACCAGCTAGTCTGGTCCCAGAAATGAAGTCAGGCAGACTAACTCATGGCCTCTCCTAATCCCTACAGGGTGCTCCAGGGGTGCCCTAGCACCTGGCACCATAAGTGCCATCCTGCTCGGTTTCTTACTGTGCCTGCTGCCCTGATGAGAGCAGTTTTGGGGAGGCCGGGGAAGAGGCTGTTCATTCATTGACTCATCCCACAAGCTCTGCTGAGCCCCGCCTCACACCTCAGCTGTGCCGGGAAAGAGTCCTCTGCACAGGTTCTGGGGAGTCTCAGCCGTGTCCTACCAGGAAGAGCATGGGCTTCATAGCCCCCAGCCCTGCCTTTCCCCAGGACATGCATCCCAGCACCGTCTCCTCATCTGCAGAACAGTGCTAACCATCCTAGGCACGCTGTGGGGATTCCAGGTGCCAGGGAGAGCATGCCCAGCATGTGGCGGGGGCCCGGGGAGGCGTCTGAGTACTGGTCCACTGCCCCCCACACTGCCAGCCCTTGAGCCCAGGCATGGGGCAGGCAGGACCTTTCCAGTGGCCTAGGGATAGCTCCTTGTGCCACCTGCAAGAAGAGACCTAACCACGGGGACACTGGCCAGCCTGTCAGAGAGAGGAGTCCCCGAGTCAGGTCTCCGCTTGCCCTCCGACCCCGGGGCCTTGACAGGTGTCAAGCACTAGTGCTCATAACCCCAGGAAGGCCACCACTGCCTTGCCTCATAAAATAGTGCCAGGGACTTTTTATTAATCATCTACTAGATGACAGGCTTCATTGGGTGCTTTAAAAATTGCCCTGTGCCATGGGGCGTGGTGGTGCACGCTTGTAATCCCCACGCTTGGGAGGCGGAGACAGGAGGATCTCACAGGTTCGAAGCCAGCCATGCACGCTGGCTTAGGAGACCCTGTTTCCAAATAAAAATGTAAAAATAGGTCTGGGAGTGTAGCTCAGAGGTAGAAGGGCTTCCAGGAACCCCAGTACCACCACCAAAAACAAAACAAAACAAAACAAAAAAAGCCTGTGCCTAAATCCTGCTTCCTTTCTGTGAGTGAAAAGGCAGAGCACAGAGCACCTACGCTCGCTCTCTGGGATTGGTGTGCCTGGACTCAAACCCTTGGCTTCACGCCTTGTAGCTGTGTGAGCTTAGGCAGGTTGCCCAGCCTCTCTGCGCCTTGCTGCCTGGGCCCTGGAAAGGTTTTTGGGAAAGCACTCAGGCATGGTAAGCTCTCCATGCAAACTCAAGCCAGGAGAAAGGGCCCCACTCCCCACTGGTAAGTGGGGGGAGGGGCTGGATTTAAACTCATGACTCAGTTTTCAGAGTCCCCCTTCCCAGCTGGCTGGCGGGAGGGTGCTGCCCGGGGGAGTGTCAGGACCTGGCCCTGGCAGACGAGCTGGGCAGCCGGCCTGGGCCAGCCTGACGGGCTCACTCCGGCTTCTTTACAGCTTTTCGTCATGATCTTTGCCATGTGCCTCTTCCGGGGCATCCAGTAGGCACGGTGCGAGGACTGGCCCAGCGTGCCCCAGCAGCAGGCCTCTCTCCCCATCCTCTTGCCCCAGCGGAAGGCATCAGGCCACCATGGACAGCCAGGAGGAGGGCCGGGGCAAAGAGCTATTTTTTTAACAAAAGATGACAAAAATAAGGATTGATGTGCCCTCGCCTGGACTCGGGGCGGCGCCTGGGGCTGTGTGCAGGGACCCACGCTGGCCCCAGGACGCGACGTGCGGCCCGGGGATGCCGGCCCCAGATCTCCTCCGCTAGCTGGACTTGGCACCCCGGGCCCGAGCCTTGTTTCCCACAGCTTTGGAACCTGGTGCCAAGGCATGAGGATTTAGGCAAGGAGCAGGCAAAAGCAAGTCCTGGAAGAGCTGCCGACACCAGAGAGGCTATGGCCTGAGGGCTCAGGACCCAGAGCTCAGTCTGCTGGAAGATGGAGCCAGCCTGCCTCCGGTGGGGGCGCTTCCTGCACACGCTGATCCAAGAGTGGCTCCAGGGGCAGCGTCCTTCCTTTCTCCATCTGCTGGACCTCAGAGAGGGCAGTGGCCCATCCATAGTCACATAACATATGCACGGTGGTTCTGAACAAGACCTTGGGGCATCTCCAAGCTGATGTCACTCCATCCAGGAAGCCCTCAGACCTGCTTCACACATACCAACTAGCCTCAGCACCCTGAGGCCACGAGTGATGGCAACCTGGCCGGGGCCTGCCTCCTCCTGGCTCCACAGCTAAGAAAATCCTAAGCCCCCCCCCCCTTACCTTCTCAGTTCTCTATGTAAGCCTCCACTGCCAGCGCACACATCACATAACCTGGTACACGCTGCCCACCTCTTCCCAGAGGCTGCCCCTCCTTGTCCTCCAACTCTGGCCCCTAGGATGGAAGAAACCCCTAAAAGTATCTGGTTCAAGAATTCTCCACTTTCCTCTTGCATACCTCCAGGGGCAGAGAGCTTACTTACTACCTCCCAAGGCAGCCTTCTGCCTTCAGGCTGCCCTGACCTTAGCGCCAGCTCAGGTGACAGAGGAGGTTTCTGTTTTACTGCGGTTCTGTCCACATGTCCCACTTGCTGCCTCTTCCTGGAGTGTGATGGTCGCACATCACCTCCCTGGAGCCCTCCTGTCACCAGGCTAAAGGACCCCACAGCATCTTGGCCATTTCTCCCAGGCCATGGTTTCCTGTCCTTCCAAAATCCACATGACATTTCAGTGTTCCCAGCCCACTGACGCGGAGATTTTCCCAGATTTATAGATTCACACCCACACAACACCCACAAATACTCAGGCCTCAAACTGTAGACCAGTATTGGCAACTGGATTGTAAGCTGCCTTGATCCTGAACAGTCAGGAGTGGCTGCTGGAGGCTGTGCTGAGGTTTTGGTCCGGGCTCAAGGCAGAGGGCCATGGAATCCGATTGGCAAGGCCTCCGGGTTGATTAGTGATGTCTGCAACAGGAGCAGGGATGGGGCATCAGCATGGTGCCCGCTCTTCCTCTCTCCACTGCCCTCTTCAGGTTCTAGGAAGAACTGCTTGTGGTCTACAAGCCACTGGTTCCTGTACCACCCTCCAGCCTCCCTCCCGCTTTCCAGCCGCCTGGGAGAGCCAGGGCCACAGCCCTAAGCCCCATGCTGCCCCCTCCCCAGCCGGGCCTTCCTCCCAGATCTCTGCTCTCAACTTCATCGTCCCAAAATGACCCCGCAACAGGCTGCCCTGACTACTCTGAGCTCCCTGGTGCTTCCACAGCCCAGGGGACTTGCACGGGTCCCCAGCGCAGCCTGAGAAGGGCCTGGGGTTTGCCCTGCTCGGGACCTACCCCTGGGTGGGCCAGGACTGGGTTCCATTGCACAGCTTCAGGGGCTCCAGCCCAGGGGTACCCAGGCTTCTGGGGCCTGAGAGAATGAAGATCTGGGAAGAAGGGCAAGTGGGAGAAGGCGGGGAAACATCTGCTCCCAGGGTGGCTCCAACATGCTCATCCCAGGGGCTCTGCAGGCGGGGGCCACGGAGCCTGCAGCTCAGCACCTCAGCTGGGAAGTGGGCTCTGCAGCCGCTCCCTGCGGCAGTCGCCCTGGCTGGTAGTGATCTGCATGGCTACCTGAGGCCATCCTAGAGGCTGTGGCACCAGTGGCCTCGCAGGCTTGGTCCAGCGGCAGCCGCAGCAGGTCCCAGAACTCCCATCTGCCATGGGGATGTCTAATCTCTCAGCACACCATGGCCAGCACTGCACCCTCTCGCCCCAGAGAACAACAGATGTGGCGGCCCCTGGGCGGGGCCACTGCCTCTTGGAGAAGGGGGCTTAGGCCCCTTCCCAAACTCCCTGTTAGTACTCAACCTGTTGCCCCCCGTCCCCCGCCCTGGATGCCCTTGGTCCTCAGCCCCTCCCCCCCCTCTGTGGTTCCTGTGTCAAAAGTCTATTTTGAAACCTGTAAATGTTCCTTGCAGTAAATGGCAGAGCTAATTTATCACGTTTCTCTCCTATGAGTCCCCTTTTTATATTATATATCAAGAGGAGTTTTTGTAATATAAAACAGGACAGGACGCCCACACGGATGGTTTTGCACTGTTTTTTTTTTTTTTTCTTTTGTGACTGTTTCTTACAAAAAGAAAAAGGAACGCAGAATAAATAGTGACCGTGAAGAAAGGTGGTCCTGACTCGGGAGTGGAGTGTGCCGGGGCAGGGGGCAGGCGAGCTTGATGGAGGGTGCAGGGCTTTGGCCAGCCGCAGGGTGAGCTGGGGGAGAGGCAGCCCAGGGCACCCCAAGCTTGAAGGCCCCACCCGGCCTTCCTCGGTAGGTTTGGGGGCCTCTGTCCCTTCCCGTGTGACACTCTCTTCCCAGCCATGAATCCTCCGTGCCTTAACGTCCCCTCAGCCCCCAAGTCACGTGTCTATCTGCCAGACCTCATCTGACCTCTGACCTCACACACCCAGCCGTTGGGGGAGCACTGGCCGACTGTGGCGGGAGGAGCGGAGGGGTCTTCAAAGACTGGACAGGCAGGGCTGCAGCTCCAAGAGCACCTGCCAGGGAACTGTTCCAAGAACAGGCAGAGCAGTGTTCCTCAGAGCTGGATTCCCAGACACAGAGGGCCACAGCAGCCATGTGGCCACACAGCACAGCTCCGGCACTGCTGTGCCCCTCGGCTGTGCGAACACCAGCAGGGCTGCCCCTCGCCGTGCATGGGGCCACATCACCAGTGCGAGGATGCAGGGACAGCTGAGCTCGGAGTGGGCAATGGGGCCAGCACAGGCAGGGCGAGTCCTCCACACCTGGGCAGCCTGGCCCCACCCCGCCCCCAGGAGGGAAGTGAGCGGGCCAGGTGCTCCTCTGTGCACCTGTCCACCTGTCCCTGGAGCCGACATGCTCTGTGCGCACCTGTGTGCGGCAGGGAGGGAGAGCTGGGAGCGAGGGCCGGGAAGAAGGGCCTTGGAGAAGAAGGGCCTTGGAGCGAGGGCCTTGGAGAAGCCACTGTCGCCTTCTCCAAGACGCGTGGGGAGGGGAGGGGACAGGAGGTGGCTCCGTACTTTCCCTGCAGAGCCTGGGAGTCACTAAGCTGCCGCCAGGCCTTGGGGGTGGCCGGGTGCCTGAGGGCAGCGCCCGGGGAGGTATGGAGTGGGCATTGGGCCCTGGAGGGACAAGGACTGACCACCTGCCTCACTGCGTCTCCCTCATCTCTAAACCCACGGCTCATGCGGCCTCTCTCCAGGACTGTCTGTCCTCAGTCTGGGGGCCGTGGGTGTGGCTCCGGCAGGCTCCGAAGCCTGGTCAGCTGGGGAAGGGGCTCCAGGGCGCTGGGGTGGAGGCAGCCCAGGGCAGAGTGCCAAGAACAAGGCCCAGGAGAGCTCAGGGCAGGCCGGGCTGCAGAGGGAACAGGGCTTCCTGCTGCAGAAGAAGAAGGGGCCAAGGAAACCACCACCGGGAAGATGGCTCCCACTCTCGAGGGTACAGAGGACAGACCTGGAGTGGTGGCCCCGGAGCGAGTCCTCAGGTAGTCCAGGCCTGGGCAGAAGCTCTGTTCAGCTGCACGGGCACTAGGTTGGTTGGGTGAAGAGCAAGGGAAGAGGCCCGTGGCCTCCCCCATGAAAGATGGGCTTCCTGGCAGAAGAGGCTGGGCCTCCACTCAGCCCACCCCCACCCCCATGATTCAGCCTGCCAGTTGGTGCCTGTTGAGGGGATCTGGAGGCCCCGAGTCCAGAAAAGCAGGTGTCTCTGTGCGGGGTGAGGAGCGGGGTGCAGGGCCCCTGCCTCCACCACACCAGCAGCCTGTAAGGCCAGAGGTCACAGCCTCTGAGGAGTGCCCGGGAGGGGAGGGAGGCGCCACCCTCCTGCCGGGATGGGGTCCCTCCTGCCTCCTAGGAACCTAGGGGGAGCATTCGCCCCAGAGCAGCCGGGGCCCAGGCCCGGGCAGGTCCCCAGCCCCGCTAGACTTTCTTGGGTTTCCGGCCAACTTGGTAATAGTAGTAAATGCTAACGGCGACAAACAGGAGACGGCTGGCCAGGAGCAGCAGGGTCCCCGGGGACACCAGGCCCGTCTCGGCCAGCGTGGCAGTGACCACTGTGGAGAAAGCAAGGGGCAGAGTCAGGAGACACGGGGTCCCTCAG
Source organism: Muscardinus avellanarius (assembly GCF_963383645.1). Lineage (NCBI taxonomy): Eukaryota > Metazoa > Chordata > Mammalia > Rodentia > Gliridae > Muscardinus > Muscardinus avellanarius. The sequence continues at coordinate 217,999,592 of NC_137786.1, forward strand.
GGACGCCGCGCCGCCTCGCTGACCTTGCTCTGTGCCAGGACCTGTCCCCGCTAACCCCGTGGACAGCCCGCGGGTCCCGGGACAGTGCAACAGGTGAGGCAGAGCGTGTGTCTGCACAGGTGCCGGGCACACATGCAAGCCAGCAGGGGGTAAGGGGGAGGACTCCGGGGCTGTGTGCCGTGCGTAGGGTCCTCATCGGTCTCTACCACTCTGACCCTCCTGCCCCCCACAGGCAGGTTTCCTTGGCTCCCTGCAAGCCCCAGCGACTGTGGGCTGGTAGATGCCCGCGCGGCCTCGTCAGCCCCCGCCAGCACTGCCCTCCTCGGGACTCACCCAAAAACTGGACCCCGAAGTAGCAGGCTTCAGTGAGCAGAGTCCACCGGATGATGACCTTCTCGGCCGTGTAGAGGGCGTTCCACATGATCAGGGAGATGCCTATGTGGGGGACAGAGTGCCTGGCCTGATCCACCCGGCCCAGGGCGCAGGGCCAGGGCCGGCTCTTCCTCGGCTCCTGGGATGAGACATACCTGGCCCCAACTCACACTTCCCGGGTCAACGCGGACCCGTCCCCAGCCTGTCCCCCTGGCCCACTCTACTGTCCTGTCTGTTCATGGCACTTCCAAGGGTCTGGGGGACACTGGGCCAGTTGGTCTCCCTTCCTGGGAGTCGGCCTCTACCAGCAAAATGGGAGCAGTCAGCTCTAGCCGAGTCTAGCTCCATCACTGTGACTGTCGATAGTCTGAGTTTATGCCCATGTCCTACGACTCTGCTGCTTTCTAAGTGTTCTCTGGGAGACAAAACCCAAGGCCCTGGAGAATCCCTCTATGGGACTCCCCGGGGCACAGGAGGGGCCAAAGCGTGTAGTGGGAGAGATCAGCCTCCGGAGCCGTGGTCCTGGGCTGCAGACACTCTGCCTCTGTGACAACTCTGCCACTGGACGAGTGAAGCCAGCCCCATCTCTAACCCCCCTTTCTCAGACGCATCTGAGAGACTGGCTAGAACTACAGCTGGCAAAGACCAGAGAAGTGGTATGTGCAAAGGTCCAGGGGCCTTCTCAAGTGGGGAGAGTGGGCAGCCTCAGGCGTAGCTGGAGGCTCAGGCCCATGTGGTGTGTGGGAGAGGCAGGTATGGGGAGGCAGGCTGGGCCTGTCCTGCAGAGGAGACAGAAGGCAGGCAGACACGCCGGGGCTTTCATCTGCAGATGATAGGGAGCCATAGAATGTTTCAAGGAAGTGGAAGAATAATATCGTGCCTGCTGAGCTTTAAAAACTGCAATTCAGCTTCCCCACAGTGGCTGTGTGCAGCTCAGGTTAGAGAGGAGTTAGAAATGGTTCGAATGCTCTGGGGAGGAAGATGGAGGGGTGTGAAGGGTTTTGCAGACACTGTACTGAGTGTGCCTCCAGCTCAGACCCAGCTTCATTCTCTGTACCTCAGAGCCCCGGCTGTTGCACTAACACACAGTAAGCGCTCCGTAAGTGCGAGTTCCAGATGTTGCCTTGCCCCTCCCAGTCTACCGGGCACATGCCACCGATGGCCACAAGATGGCAGCACCCAGCGGGCAGCCAGGCTCCACCCCAGCAGTACTCACTGAGCAGGGCGCCACCATATAGGCGGATGGGAGTCTTGCTAGTGACCTCGGCGCCATCGAAGATGGCATCGTAGAGCTGGTCCGGGAAGGCCAGGGCCTGTGGGCAGCGGCAGACGGGGACTGAGTCCTGGCTGGGCGCTGGGGCAGGCTCTGCTGGGGAAGCTTCCCTCCCCCAGGGGTGGGGGGCTGAGCAGGTCAGGGGGAGGAGGCCCCAGGGCTTCCAGGGCCAAACACCGGTGGGATGTGTCAGGACGCAGACAGGGGACAGCCAGGGGGCTCTGTCCATGGGCACAGGTAAGGGGGCAGTGGGACCTCTCTCCCAGAGGCAGAAGACAGCCCCTGGGAGTGTCTGAGAGGCTGGGAGCCACAGCAGGGGCCCAGTGTGGCTGGGGCTCCCTGGGAGGCACAGGACCACCCGCCAAAGCCAGGCAGGACCATGCGGAGGAGCTCACCATGATGGCGATGCCAGAGAAGAGCACAGCAGACACGAACTGCCAGACCCTGCGAAGGTGTGGAGAGGTGTCACAGGCAGCCCCACCGCCCCTCCCGGGGCAGGGGTGGGGGTGGGGGTGGGTGGGATCCAGGACAAGAGGGTGCAGGGGCCAAACGAGGGGAGGGAAGCCCACCCACTCCCTGACACAACCCAGTCCACCCCACATATGACTCGCTCACCTGAGCCCCAAAGGCTCCCGCACGGCGAACTTGATTTCATTGCCCAAGACCTGGCTGATCTGCAGATACAGGGAGGGATGGGTCAGCGGCAATGAGGGGGCTCTCTGCACCCCAGCCCATCCATCCTCCCAGGAGGCCCTGGCATGCTTGGGGCCCACCCGGGTATCTCTGCTTGACAAAGGGTCCCCTGGCTGGGAGGGTCACAGCGAGTCTGTCCTTTCCTGCCTCGCCAGAGCACTGGTTTAAGAGCAGACAAAGCTAAAGGTAGCTAGCCAGGCGTGGTGGCACACGCTTGTAATCTCAGGACTTGGGAGGCTGAGACAGGAGGACCGCACAGGTTCGAAACCAGCCTCAGCTACTGAGTGAGGCTCTCGGCAACTTAATGAGACCCTGTTTCCAAATAAAGTATAAAATAGGTCTGGGCGTGGTGGTGCACGCTTGTAATCCAGCATTTGGGTGGCTGAGACGGGGTGATGGCGGTTCACAGACAGCCTCAGCTACCAGGAGGCTGTGTTAGTGAGGCCCTTTGCAACTCAGTGAGACCCTGTTTTCAAATAAAGAATAAAAAATAGGGCTGGGGGTGTAGCTCGGAGGTAGAATGCCCCTGGGTTCCATCCCAAGTACAAAAAACAAAACAAAAAAAAAAAAAAAACAAACAAAAAAAACACTACAGGTAGCTAAGAAGGAGAATTCAAGGACTTCTTGGCCTGGGCTGGTCTTGCCCTTGCTGAGCCTCAGTTTCCTCATCTGTAAAGTGGGTGGATAACTGAATCTACAGCGCCCAGGACTAGCAAGAAGATTAAGAGTGCTCAGAAAGCACGCGATGTACTGCTGCACGTGACAAGCAGTTCATCCTAACGAGCTGCCTTGGGTGTGTTACTGTCCCCTGACGTCGCTGTGGAGATTCTAGGAGAACGACGGAGGTCCTGGGCTCCCGCAGCGCCCTGCCCCCAGCTGTTGGCCGCCGCTCCCTCGGGGGCCACCTTGGAGCGGTGCACCTCGCCGTCATCGTCCTCTCCGCCCACACCCAGGATCTTGCGGGTCTTCAGGCGGCTCACGAGGTCCGTCTGGCTGTGCTTCTTCATGAGAGGAGGAGGCTGCTTGGCCGCCATGGTGCCCTGCAGGGGTCTGTGGGAGAGAAACAGCAGCCTTAGACCTGCTCCTACGGCCCCGAGACCGACATCAGCTCCCTGGTCTGTAGGACAGGTTGGAGCAAAGGCTGTTCAGGCCCCAGTTCTGGAAGCCCATCTGGCCAAGTGGACATGGTCCATGCCAGGTGACCGACTGGACAGCTGGACAGACAGCCAGCTCGGGGGGGATATGTGGGCCCAGGCAAAGGCATACAGCCTGGACAGAGCCTACTCCCAAAGGCGCCTGGGCCGGCGGGCAAACAAAGCTTCAAGAAGGAACCTGCCCAGGCCTGGGACGGGGGCCTCTGAGTGCTCGAGTACAGGCCCACACTAATCTGCCCAGATAATCCCCACTGCCCGCCATCCTCCCTCGGATGCCCAGGTCACCTCCTTCAAACTGCCAAGACCCAAGAAAGGGGAGGGGCAGCCACAGGAGCTAGTCAAACCGGAAGCGTAGGCGGCAGGCTGCAGAAGCAGGAGAGTGCCCTGCCTGGACCTTGCCCCCCAGCACCTCTTCAGCCCCTCTGCCACCCTGTATCTGGCCACAGTCCTCCATAGCCCCCACCCAGCCATCCAGCAACACCTCAGGCCGGGCCTCAGGCCGGGCTTGACCACCTACTGTGAGCCAGGAACTGCGCTGGGTGGTGGAGACGGAGGAGCAGAACACGGTCCTCGGCTGCAGTCCGCACAGGGTCTACGAGAGGGAACGGGAGTGTCAGTGGGAAAAGGGATTCCCCAGGCTCCTGGAATCACAGCCACCCTGCAAGATGGGCATTAATGTACCCATTCCACAGATGGGAAAACCGAGCACCAGGAGGGTCCACAGAAGACCAGACTGAACAGGAGCATCCCACAGCACCGTGTGCCCCTCGCCCCACGGGCAAGAAAACAATCCTCATTTTCAGACAGGACGCCCGCTGTCCAGTGTTTGCATCCCACACCCCGCACCCCGCATCTGTGTCCTGCATCCCACATCCCGCTGTGGAGGGGGCAGGCAGAAATGTCTCCAGTTCACTCATTTTCCAACCTGTCAGTGTCTTGAAATAAAATAAGCATCCACATACACAACCATCGGGACACAGGAGAGAGCTACGGTGTGTGTGCACACTGCGGCTTGGAGCGAGACCAGTGAGATGCCGCACCGAAAGTCAGTACCCGGGGCCTTCCGAACGTGGGGTCTGGGCCCAGCGGCCCTCCTTAGCTAACCCTGGCCTTAGTTCCTTGCCTGTCAAGCAGGGGTCATCCCTATCCTCCTCCCCCTCACACACACCCTGGGCAACGGCAGGGGCCCTGGTGACCCCGGGGCAGCTGTGCCCCCCGGAGGCCCTCAGTGACCACTACTATAGCGTGGTCAGCTGTGGGAAGAGGATTTAACTCTGCTCATATTGTTCCTGGAGGGCCTGAGCGCCATCTCCAACCTCGGCCGCTGATACCATCTCCCTGGGCATCCACATAGAAAGTGTAATTTTGCCAGACCTGCTGGCCGGCAGAACCCTGGCCTGCTCCTCACCAGAGAATGTGCCTGGTGTCGCCTGGCCCTTGGCTGTCCTCTTCCAGCCTCCCATCGGGCTTTTTTACTTCAATCCATATAGCAAAACTGATGCTTTTTTTTTTTTTTCTGCAGCTATATGAATTTCACAGATAATTCACCCAGCCACTGCCTCCAAGCCAGGACACAGCAGCTTTACTACCCTGAACCGCCCCCCACCTTCAGGCTGTGGTCACAGCTCCGCACCCCCATCTCCTGGCCAGCGCGGGTCTGTTCTCTGTCAACGATAGTTTTGTTTGGGTTATTTTGTTTTGGTTACAAAATCAGAATCATAAAGTTCACGGGCTCCGAGCCCGGATCCTGCACCCAGCTGAGAATCTCTGAGGGGCAGCCCAGTGGTGGGTGCCCTCCGCCCGGGCCCTTACTGCAGAGGCTTCCCTGCAAGCTGCGTGCCAGCCTCACAATGACAAATAGAGCTACTAAGGGTCGCGTCCAGGCTCCGGTGGGACCGTGCGTGCTCACGTCCCTCAGGTCAGCAGCCCAGGTGGGATCGCCAGGTGGTGTGCTAAGTCTACTCATAACACTGGGACAGAGTGCGACCTGATTTCCACAGTCCGTGGGCCACGCTGCGCCCCAGCCATGCAGAAGCACCCGACGCCTCCCCGTCCTCCCCGGCCAGCAAGCGCCATGGTCAGTCCTGGCCCGGCTTTCTAACCGCCCCACCAGATCACAGATGACACGCGGCCAGGCTCCACCCTGCCGTGTGGCCCTGAGCAGGTCACTGGTCTGAGCCTCAGACCAGTGGGATGGAGCTGCAATCCCACCTCCCAGGATCTTGGGGCAGAAAGAGACTCTCTGGGGGAGTACTTAGCACCTGCACGTTCCAAAGAACAGCCTGCATTTAAGGGAGTCGATCTGAGCCAGGACAAGGTGTGGGACGGGGCCCTGCCCCAAGGAGCTTCCGACCTGCAGGAGGAGGGGCCGACTGGCCACCGAGTAGAGCGAGGTGCTTCTCCCTGAGCTCCACTGTTCCCATCTGTGAAATGGGAACCACCCTTACTTTTTTGCTAGAGTTGATCTAAGGAGAAATAAATCAGTGGCCAGAAGCTGGGCATGGTGGTGCATGTTTGTAATCCCAGCATTTGAGAGGCTGAGACCAGAGGATCACAGTTCTCGGACAGCCTCAGCTACTTAGTGAGGCCCTTTGCAACTCAGTGAGACCCTGTTTCAAAATAAAGAATAAAAAAATTGGGTTGGGGATGTAGCTTAAAGGTAGAATGCCCCTGGGTTGTTCCACCCCCAGTACTGGAAAAAAAAAAAAAAACAGTGGCCAGAAAAGAGCCCCAGCTGCAAAGCCTGAGAGCCAGACAGCCCAGGCCTTAACTGCTCAGGTCGTCCCTGGGCTCCTGTCCTGCAGGCCTTCGCTGTGTGCCTGTGAGCAAGCCACTCGGCCTCTCTGTGCCTCTGCCATCTGTGGTAGAGAAAAGATGAGCTCCTGCCCCCTAAGGATGTAGGGAAAATAAGACAGTCAGGCACAGTGGCCCGTGCCTGGAATCCCAGTGCTTGGGAGGCTGGGACCAGAGGGTCACAGGTTCGAGGCCAGCATCAGCAACTTAGCAAGACCCTCAGGAACTTAACAAGATCCTGTTTCAATATAAAAAATAAAAATGAAAGCCAGGTGTGGTGGCGCACGCTTGTAATCCCAGCATTCGGGAGGCTGAGACCGGAGGATCGCAGTTTGCAGACAGCCTCAGCTACTTAGTGAGGCCCTCTGCAACTCAGTGAGACCCTGTTTCAAAATAAAAAATAAAAAATAGAGCAGAGGGTGTAGCTCGGAGGTCAAATGTCTCGGTTCCATCCCCAGACCCGCAAAAAAAAAAAGAAAAAGAAAAAGAAATAAAAAATGGCTAGAGGTGTAGTGCAGAAATAGAAAGTCCCTTGAGTTCAATCCCCAGTACCACCAAAAATATAAAAAAGAAGGAAGTAGGGGAGAAAAAGAGAAAGGAGGAAGAGGAAGGAGAAAGAGGAGAGGAAAGAAAAGAGAAGGAGGAGAAGGAAGGAAGGAAGAAGAACAAAGACAGCGACAATAATGTCCTCTCCATGAAGTTCATGGGCCCTGGCCCTGCCCATGAAAGTGCCCAGAGGAGACCAGCAGCCCTAGGCTTGGCCACGGCCCTTCCCAGCCCCGGCGGCACGGGTGGCTAGCCTTTTTTAAGGTCTCCACCACATCCCGCCAGGCCCCTGACCTCAGTCCCCAGCGCAGGGCTGGCAGTGCCCCGCCCCACCTTGGAAGCTGGCAGTGCCCCGCCCCGCCTTGGAGGCTCGATGCAGTCAGCAGCGCTCCCCTGCACGGGCACGGGCTGCGTGGCCTGCCGTGCCCCCCACCCCGCCAGGACTGGGTACAGAGTGTACTGGGAGATACCACTTGGGGTGGGACAAGCCCACCGCGCAGGCACTGCCATCAGACACGAGAGCTGGGGGTCCTGCTGCCCAGCTTAAGAGCTCATGCCAACAAGGGGCCCGTGTCCTCCTGGGGGGAGGGGAACCTCCAACCTCATCTCCCCACCCGCCTCTCAGCACACAAAGTGCTCTGAGCCCTGGGGTCCATCCACTCCACCCCCAGGATGGGGCTCTGCCACACACATCCACCTGACCCCCAAGGCAGACCGCGCACACACCCCTCAGGTCTCCCATGGGTTCACCCCGCCAGGGCCACTCCAGGCCTTTGTCCACTTGGCACCATTTTAACCCTGAGAGCACCTGCCCCTGCTCAGCCCCAGGTACCTGGCCCCACACTGGCTTTGGGAAAGTCCCATAGCTCTCCCAGCCTCAGTCTCCCCTTCCACCCACTCGCATACGTGCTGGTGGCCTGAGAGGAAGCCAGGAGGGGACCCATGCCAAGTGCGTGTGGAGGGCCGGGCCCTTCCTCCTTCCCTTTCTCCATTCAGCCGTGCCCAGTGGAAAGAGCCAGCAGCTGGGGCCTGTCCTGCTTCCTGTTCCACCCAGCCGCCTCTGAAGGCCCCAGGGCCTCCCCGCATGGCTACCCAGGAGAAGGAAAGAGGGGCTGGTGGGCTCAGAGCCTGGTCCTGCCTTCTGCCTCAGCCTGCCGCCTAACCAGCTAGGCAGTGGGGCAAGGCTCCCGGGCCTCTTCCCAACATATCCGGGAACAGGAGGGCCTCCCCAGCCTCCACGCGCCTGGCCACAGGGCACCTCTGCAAGGTGTCCCTCCCTTCCCGGGATCTCCTGCTGTTGGGGGTCACTGGCCACACACAGCCCATACTCCCAGCTCCCCCATAGGGGACGATCTGGAGGCTGAGCTGCTCTGTGCTCATTCCTGCATCTCTGGCTGGGTCGAAGCACACAGTAGGTGCCTGGCACAGGAGGAGCTCCGCTGACATGTGTGATTGAATTTAGGAGTGGAGGGGCTGTGGGGCCCCCTCCTGCAGGCTAACATTAGACACCCCCCAGCCCTTCCAACCCCTGCATCTGCTGTGACCTCTGAGGTGGTCTGCGAGGACACCGCCACACAGCTGCAGGGGCAGCCAGCAGAGCCAAGCCAAGCCCCGAGGGTGGCCCAGGCCAGGAAGAGAGGAGTTTATCAGGAGTACAAGTGTCAGGAGGATGATGGAATGGGGAGAGGGCAGGAGCTTAATAACTGAGAAATTTTGAATTCAAAGCCCAGCTCTTCTCAGGGCTCTGTGGCCTCCGGGAAGTTACTTAACCTCTCTGAGCCTCCAGGTCCTCAAGTGTGAAGCCAGAGGACTGTCTCTACTCAGCTCACAGGTATGTGACGCGGAATAATGAGAAAATACCGTGGAGGGGGCTGAAGGACTCCCTCCAACTTCCCTGGCTCCTTCCCAGGAAGCCTGGTTTCCATAGAAACAGATGGACTGCAGAGATTGTGCCCATGAGGGTTGGCTAAGAAGACTCGAGGGGCCTGGGCAGGCAGGAGAGGAAGGAACCCGGAACATCCACCAGCTGCCAGGCCTCGGGGCCTTGGGGGGAAGTCACCCAGCCAGGAGCCACTTCCTCTCCAAAGCAGGGGGGGAAGAGGCCGAGCCATCCCTTCCCAACTGGGAGGACTGCCCCGCCGGCAGGGGAAGGGGGTAGAGAGGGAACAGGGACCCCCAGCGCAGCCCTGTGGGTATGGCCTGGTGTTCACCCCCATTTTACAGGGGAGCAAACCAAGACCCAAGTGACTTCCACAAGTGTCTCCTGAGCTGAGCGGCAGCGCCAGAATTCAAACCAGGCTGACTGTGAAGCGTGCTTTGATTCAATAGGCTCGAGGAGCTGGTGCGTGTGTGCATGCGTGCATGCGTCGGAGCGAGATGTTTGGTGAGCTTGATCCCAAACAGAGCTGAGCTCTAAGCCATCTTGCCCGTGACATCTGCCCTTGAGGGTGCTACTGTGCCAGGCGTGGTGGTGCAGTCCCGGAACCTCAGTACTTGGAAGGCTGAGACGGGAGGTTGCAGGTTGGAGGCCAGCCTCAGCAATTTAGCAAGACCCTGTTTCAAAGTAAAGAAATAAAATAGGGTCAGGGGTGTAACTTGGGGGTAGAATGTCCCTGAGTTCAATCCCCAATACCAAACAATAACAGGGAAAAGAAAGTGCTATCTGTCCCTGGAGCTGAGCTGTCCTAGGTCCAACCTTGAGCAGGGAGGGGCCATAGCTCTGAGCACTATTGTTCTGTTATCACTCGGGTACAAAATAGCTGGAAGCAGGGTCTGGAACAGGGCAGTGCCTTAGGGGAGGCAGCGAGATGGAGCCTCAGGGGCCAGGACAGAGAGAGGAGACGGAGTAGGAGAGCCTTTTCCCTGGAGCAAGATGGGGTCCAATACCTCCAGCCTGGGGCCACCTCTTGGGCCCCCTAACTGAGTGAACCCACCCCAAGGGCCTTGTGGAGGGGCTAGGGATGAAGGCACCTGCATCCCATCTGGGCGCTGCGCTCAGCTCTGAGCCTTGGGGCAGATACCCCCTCCACAAAGGCACCTACCCAGGAATGGCCTGGGGTGCAGGCCAGTGTCCTCTGGGGTGCAGGCCTTGTCAGGGGCTTTCAGCCGTGGGCTAGGGCAACACTGGCCTTTGCTGACTCTCAAGGGCTGGCATGCTGTCGGTTTGTCCCTGGAGAGCAGGATTATCCTAAAGGCCGGGCCTGCCTTAACTCAGCCAGGGGAGGGTGGGGCTGCCAGCCACCTCTGTCCAGTCTCAGCATCTCAGCATCACGGCTGTGCTCAGCAAAAGTATTAACAGAGAAAGAACCTTGGGAGGAATAGGATTCCAACCCTGCCGCACCTAAGTCCAGCTGAGGATTCCCGCACTCTCAAGAGCCTCCAGGAGCAGGAGCCCGGGGCTGGCAGGAGGGGCTTGCCACCAGGAGGCGGGGGGTGCCCAGGTCACTGGGCTCCCTGACAGGCGGCCACAGCCACAGCCAGAGTCTGCCGCCCCTGGGAAGCCACAGCCTGTCCTGTCTGTGGGACTCAGTTTCTTTGTCTAAGCAAGCGGGCATGCAGTCTTCAGGGCCCTCCCAGGCTGCCCCCCACCCCGTCCCTTGGCCAGGGACAGTCCATCTTCCCTCTAGTTCTCCTTTTGAAGCTGCCTAGTTTCCAGAAAGCCAGAGGAAAGCCCCAACTTCCAACATAAACATCTCCCAAAGCTTCAGGGACAAAAATAAACATTCCCTGCTGGGCCGAGTGGGTGAGGGGGGAGGGCAGGGACATCCTGGGGGCCCCGATGCAGCAGCCGTGTGCCAGGGAGGGTCAGCCAGACCTCTGATGGCCATCGTCACCACTCAGAAGTCACCGAGAGGGCCTTCCGGTCTGACCGTCACTCACACAGGGAAGAATTTCTGTCCTTTGGAACCGTGAGCAGGCTGACCTCCCTCAGCCTGGTGACCATGCTGGGGCCCTCAAGGGCAGCTGGTGCCGTCATGGGGACAGCAGGACTTCCAGATCCCGCGGGGCCAGGCTCTGAATGCAGTGCAGGCGCCTCCCCTATCCCAGTGCCCGCCGGGGGAACTGAGAGGGGGGAGAAGGTGGGAGAGGAGAGGAAAGGAGGGGAGATTCCTTGAATGGATGCGCCACCATGTCGGGCCAATTTCTTTTTCAGAAGCAAGAGGTGATCTCTTGGGGAGGCGGGCAGAAGGATCCCTGTGTTTTTCTCAGTACAGGATGAGCCAGAACCATAGTCCAGAAACCGGTGGTTAGTGATTAAAGGAGTAGGTCATTTCCCAAAAGGCCTGGGCTCACAGGCCAGCTGGGCCACCTGCTAGCTGCATGGCTTTGGACCAGGATCTCTGTCTCAGGAGACCTTGGTTCCCACATCTGTTAAATGGGTATAATAATGATACCTACCTCTCACTGAGGACAAGGACATGTTTTGGAGCAGACACCCGAGATCATAATGTTGCTGTCATTTGTAGACTAGGAGACTCAACCTCTCTACCTCAGGGTCCCACTCAACCAGCTACAGATCCTGTTCCCTTCCAAGTTTCCATGCCAGTTTGGAAAGGGGTGCTCAGGAGGGGGGCACAGGAAGGAGGTGGGATGAGAGAGGACAAGGACGGGGTCATTTCGGATCAGTAGAGAGGTGCTGCTCAGTTACGCTGGCCACAGGTAGGCAGGGAGAAGCTGGGGAGGGCTGGCAAGGTCCCAGAGGCGCGGGGCCCCTGGGGGCACGAGCCTGGGCAGCTCCCTCTGGTCCTGGGCAGGCCTGGCCCTCCCCGGAGGCACACAGCTAGCTGGAGGAGTGGCTGAGGTTCAAAGTGGGGAGCGGGAGCCTCGGGCGCCCCACCCAGCAGCTGCCACGAGTCCTGGGCAGACAGACTTGTGTGTCATCTCTGAGCGTGGCTTCCCTCTTCTGTGAAAGGGGGGGTGGGGGCTCCATCCCTTCCCAGCTAGACTGGACTTCTCTCCCCACCCCTCGCCCCACCCCAGCTGGAATTCTCTTCTAGCCTCAGGCCCTGCACCAGCAGGTCTCTGCAGGACAGCTTAGCCTCTGAACTTCCTCAAAGCTTTCGCTCCAAAAGCCCCCTCCGGAAGCCATCCCAACCACCTAATTTAACGTAATTCTGAGCCTCAACATCCACCCAGGTCGCTATACAATTTGCTTACTGGTTAATCACTTGACTCCCCCTCCTGAGTGTCAGCTCCCTGAGCACAAGTGTTTATTCTGTCCACACTGCCCAACCTGGGGCTGTGCTGGCACTTTGCTGAGAAATCTTTTGGTGAAGCATGCACAAACATTTGGTTCAGTAAGGTTAAGTAAAGAAGGACCCAAGCAAGACTACTGTGTGAGTGTGTGTGTGTGTGTGTGTGTGTGTGTGTGTGTGTGTGAATATGTGTGTGAATGTGTGAGTGTGTGTGAATGTGTGTGTGAATGTGTGTGTGTGAATGTGTGTGTGAGTGTGTGGGGGGGTCTGTTGATTCTGTCCCCTTGCCCCTCACCCAGGAGAGGGGCCCTTCCTCCAGCAGAGGGGCTAGCCTCAGAATCTAGGGGCAAAAAGTAGCAGCAAGGGTCCTGGGGAGGGCTCCACAGGGGGCTGTCAGAGACAACCATTCCACACTCAGAAGAGGAGTCAGGGCGTACGGGGCCTGCCACACTCGCCAGCGGGACCTCGCGGGCCGGGGCGTCCATTATACAGGTGAGAGACAAGAGACCTGGAGAATACTCGGATTTCCGAACACCCCAACAGGAAAATGCGGTCCCTCCTTCGCGGGGCTGCTTGGGGCCGAGGCCGGGCTGGGCTAAGGGAACACAGTGCCCCCTCCTGGTTCTTCGGCCAAGCGACCCCCGTGTCCCTGCGGGCAGATCGCCGCCCCCAGTCTTCGGGCCACCGGAGGAGGAGGTCCACGGGGCCGCGCAGGTGGGGTGCGTATTCCGGCACCCCGGAGACATCGCCTCACAGGCCGGCTGGGTCCAAAAAAGTTTGTCAAAAAGAAACCAAACAGGAAGTGCGGGCGGTGGGGCCGCGCGGCAGCCTCGGCCATCTGTCCCGGGCTTTGGGGCAGCCTGGGGGCCTCGGCCTCGGCCCCGCCCCGCCCCCCACCCGAGCCGGGAGGCGGCGGGAGCGCGGGATGGCATGGGGGCGAGGGAAGAAAGGGCGAGGAGAGCCAAAGCGAGCGCCGGGCCCTGGGGCTCCCCGGGGGTGGAGGGGCGCGGCGTCCCCGCCCTTGCCCTACAGAGCCCCCCGGTGGGTGCGGGGACCGCTCCCCACCGCAGGAGGTCCACGCTGCCCCGGCTGCCCGCTGGTCGCGAGCGGGGGGCGCCTCGGTCCACCTGCGCTCCCCTCCCCGCCCGGAGCCCGAGCCCCGCCCGCCCCCTGCGCTGCCCGCCGCGCTCCGGCCGGGCCCCGTCCCCTCCGATCGCCCCCTCATCTCCTAGCTCCACGCTCCCCGCTGGCTGAGACCCGGGCTCCAGACAGCCCCGCAGCCCGGCTCCTCCGACCCAGCCCCCGCCCCCACCCCGAAGGCCGGCCAGACGTGTGGGCAGTGGGGACCCCGCCACGCCTCGCTCGGCGGCCTGCGGGGCCGGGGCCGGGGAACCCGCAAGTTTGCACCGCGCACTCGTGGCTCCGGGAAACAAAGGCGGGAGGGGTGCGGTGGGGCGAGAGGAGGCGGGGGAGGGACGCGGCGCCGAGCGCGGGGACCGGGACCGGCGGGAGGCAAACTGCTTTTCCCTCTTTCTCTCTCGCTCCGAGCCCGAGGAGGAGAGGCCCAGGGCGGCACCAGCGGTCCCAGAGGAAGGAGGCGGCGGAGGCGGAAAGCCCGGGGAGAGGGAAACTGAGTCAGCGGGAGCGGAGAGCGCGGGGGGCGGCGGGCGGGACGGGAAGGGGCCCGGGGTGGGCAGTGCCGCTGTCCGGCACCGCCGTCCGGCACCGCTGTCCGGCGGCCCGCGGTGCTGCGCAGGCGGCGGGCGGCGAACTTACGTGGCTAGCGCAGGCCGGCGTGCCCGGCGACCTCGGCCATCGCGCCGCACACCGCGCCGGCGGCCAGGGCAGGGCAGGGCAGGGCCGGGCCGGCTGGACTCCGCGCCGCAGGCTTCGCCCGAGTCTGGCGGCCCGCGCTGGTCCCTCCTCTGGTTCCGCGCACAAGCCAATGGCGCGCCGTCCCCTCCCACGCGCCGGGCTGCCTCGCCCCCGAGGTGGCCGCCGGGCGGGCGGAGAGGGGTTGGGGGCTGGCCCGGCCCTCCAGCCCGGGCTTTCCTGGCGATCGCCTGCGGGGGGCGCACCCACGCGCGGGAGGAGGCGCTGGGCGACGCGAACCCGGGACGGGGACACCCCCCTGCGCCGCCCCGGAGGACTTTGTTAGCAAGTTCTGAAGACAGCGCCCCTTTCCCGGGACTGCCGGCTGCCCCCTGCTTGGCAAACCACCCCGTCCCGTCCTGAATATCCTGCCTGTGTCTCTCCAGGCCTACCCAGGGGTCTAAGACGGAAGGGCTGCTGGGGCTGGTAGCGACTTCCAAGTGTGACAGCGGTCAGCGTTTGCAGAGCTGACACCGTGCCAGATGCCATGTGCCTGAAGACCCGCGAGTTTAAAATCATTGGCTTCTTGCAACAACCTCGATTGGATTAGTCGATGGGGGTCGATCTGATGAGTCCCATTTCACAGATGCTCCATGCCATCCGGCAGGCAGACTTCCAGCCTGGGCCCACCCTTCCCTCCCCATGCTTGCCAAATTACCAGGTCCCCCCCCCCACCTTCCCCCTCCACCCTAGAATCCCACCTCGGTCACACTGTGTCTCTGGGGCCCAGGAAGCTTGGGGACGCAGAGCTGTCAGCATGTCCCACACGGTAGTATGTGGTGAGGATGGGGTTTGGGGTTCCTGGAGGCATGCCCCAAACCTGGCTCTTAAAGGACCAGGGTTTTAGAAACTCCCCTTCCTCTCCCTGCTTCTGGGCTCATTTTAACCCCTGAGGACTAGCCTCAGTCCCCACCCCACAGCCTGCACTACCCCCCAGCTTAGGGAGAGCCCAGGATCTTTTCTTCTCCCTGGGGGTGGGCACAGTGGGTCTGGAGAGGGGGAGCACAGATGCACAAGGAAAGCGAGGCTGATGACATGCTCCACTTCCCGAGGTAAGTAAGTAGGTCAGATTGGGGGCTGGCTTCCCCGGGACTCTCGCTGGGTGGGCATTCTCTTTCTGCACTAGTTTTGTTTTTTTGTTTATTTGTGTTTATTTTTAATACTGGATATTGAACCTAGGGGTATTTGACCTCTGTGCTACACCCCAAACCCTTTTTTTTTTTTTACTTTGAAACAGGGCCTTACTAAGCTGCTGAGGGGCTCCTTGAACCTGCGATCCTCCTGTCTCAGTCTCCCAAGTACTAAGATTACAGGCATGCACCACCATGCCCAGTTTCTGCACCACAGCTGCCTGGGTTCAAATCCTGGCTCTGCTTTTTAGTGACACCGTGGCCGTGCTTAAGGAGATGACCCAACCTCTCCATTGTCTCTACAACCTGAGGACGACCTGTCATCCTTAGCGCCTGCGGTTGTTGTGGAGATTTTGAGTTACTAGCAGCAGCCTGGGTTTACTGGGCGCTGGCGGTGTGCCAGGCACTCGGAGCCGGCGAGCCAGGCCGACTCCCCCTGCCCTCACCAGAGCTGTTTCTGGGCATGCGAGACTGTGCCCTTTGCCAGGAAGTAAACAAAATAGTGTCTGGCTTATCCTAAGTGCCCGGTGACTGACTGTTAGCCGTCCTGATCACCACGGTGAATAAACTCAGGTCCCACAGTGCCAACAACTCTGCTCCCAGCCAAACACCTGGCTACTGATAGCCAGTAATCAATTAAGAACACAAGTATGTGATGCCAGAACAGCCCCAAGAGCCACTAACTTTGGGGCTCTGCGGCGGCGTCTCTGCTCACCGCCTCAGGCAGCAGGGTGGAGCAGGGATGTCCTTCCTCCTGTGTTTCCAGCATGCTGGACTCTGGGTTGCTGAAGGGAGGGTTCCAGCCTGGCTGGTGGGCAGTGGCATTCCCGACAGCCTCGTCTGGCCTGGACACACCTCCCCGTGCTCTACTTGGTGTGAGCTTTGAGGCTAGAAGCCGGAAGAGTGGATAACAGAGCCCACTTCAGTTGGAAGGACTTGGTAACAGTCGCTGAAAGACCTCCAGCGAGGCGAGGCTGTCTAGTGGTAGTGAATGCCCATCATAGCAGCATGCAAGCAGAGGCCCGGGAAGAGCGGGTAGGGAGGCGGTCTCAGGGCCCTTCCTAAGTGCCAGGCAAGCTGCTGGTGCTGGGGCCCCAGGGTGAATGGGACTCCATCCCTGTCCCTGGAGGACTCATGGTCTCCTAGGAGACAGATGCACCCGGGTCAAGAGCATCAGAGGACAGCTCCCAGAGACAGATGGTCTTGGGAACCCAGAGAGCACAGGGAAGCCAGAGTTCACGCGTACCTAACACCACTGAAGGCGTGAATCTCTCTCTGGATCCCTCACCAGTTTTTTTCTGTCCTGCCTGCATGCAGGGAGGATGTGTTAACAACAGGAGGCTCACTACCGCTAAGGAAATCCCTTCCATGAGGAAGAAGAGAATGCTTGGAGGCTGGAGAAGCAAGACTCCCCCCATCCACTCTCCCTAGGCACCCCAAGATCTCCCGTTCTCCTCCCTCTGCTCTTCCAAAGGCACGGGCATCTTGTTCAAGAGCGTTCCTCGGCCAGCCAGCAGGCTTTTCTGAGTTACCCCATCTTTATGTCAGGCATATAAGGAAGCTCGCCTCGGGGACACGTGCTAGCCAAGCTGCCAGAGAAAGAGGGCAGGAGCTCCTGACTCCAGGTGACCCTCCCCAGCCCCTGCCAAGTGGAAACCAAAGTATCTGCCTCTCAGCTTGAGAGAGTCAGTGAGACCCATTCCATTAAAAGGTTTGCAAACTGGCAACGCAGATTCCTATTATTTTCACGGTGATTGTGCCTGAGCATAGGGCTGAGAAGTGCTGAGAGCCAGGTGTGAGGGGGTGGGGGACGGGGCCAGGAGGGCTGGCCCAGAGGGTCACTTCCTTCCAGCTGCCCACAGGAGCCTGGGAACAGCTGCCCCTCCATCTCTCCTGGGCTTCCTCAGCAAGGGCCTCCCTGAGCCCTGAAATGTGCGTGTGTGCGTCTGTGTGCATGCGTGTGCGTGTGTGTGCGCGCACGCGTGCGGTTTGCCTGCAGGTGGGTCTCAGAGTGGCAGGGTGTGGGGAGGGGGCAGAGGGAGGGAGGACATAGGGATGCTGTAGCCATGACCAGAATCACTTGTGGATTGTGAATCCCGGAGGAAGAATCAGGATGTAATTGGATTTCAAAGATGCCTGCAGTGAGGTGGGGGGGGGAAGCTAGGGGGTGTGGCCTGCGGCACCAGTGACCCCTCCCTGGAGATGGGGCTTATAGAAGGGGGGATGTTTTCAGAGGCTTGCTGTAGCTGAGCCTGGAGATTCTGGAGCAAACAGGCCTGGATTTGAGACCATGGGTGGGTGATTTTGCTTCTCTGAAGTTTCCTTATCTGTTACATGGGGGTAATGACATAGCTTCCCTCATAGGGGTTATTGGAAGTTTGACAGACAGGATGTGTGTTAATAGCCTGGAGCAGGTATGCAGGAAGCTTTTGCAGCCGGTGCTACCATCAGGCACCCAGGAGGGGGCAGAGGTCTGGGTGCCATCCTTTGTAAACCAGGTTCACTGAGGGTGCCACAGGGAGCGCCATTTTGGCCCAGGTCATGGGGCCTCCTCCAAGGTGGGGGGGGACAGGCAGAGGAGCTAGGATTCAGTAGCTCTTCCCCTTACCCATCCTGGTATCCCTCACTTCCTCCAGAGCTTCCTTCCCCATTGAGACCCCTGGGGCTTCCTTCTTTCCCCCAAGGTCCTGGGCTGAACATGGCTTTGGGGGCTAGGAGCAGCCAGGGGCTCAGGACTTCCCAGAGAGGCCTCCCCCACACGCTGGCCTCCCCTCCCTCCTCCAGCCAGGCTGACTGACCAGCCTCCTCCCCCACTGACGCCCCCTCCTGTGACTCATCCCCACCAGCAGGGCTGTTCTGCTCTGGGACCAGCAAATGTCAGGCAGCTCCTTACCTGTGGGAGAGAGAACTGGTCCTCATGGGGCAGAAGCCATGAGGCTCAGGTGCCCCTAGAGGAAGAGGAGGGCAGTTCGGGGACCACACATCGCAGCCAGACCTTTCCTGCTCCCCTTGAGGAAAGACCCAAGAAGGTAGGTAAAAATATAAGGCAGAGTCAGATCATACTGGCCCTCTGCTATCTCTGTGGCCTTAGGCAAGTTACTCAGCCTCTCAGAGCACCAACTTATTTTTCTATAAAATGGAAAGCCAGGGCTGATGATGATTAAGTGAGAAGTACCTATGTGTCCTGCACTCTGGGCCTGACTCACAATAAGTACTCAATAAAATGGAATTGACCCAGTGATGAACGAACAGGCAGAAACAGCAGGGAGTGGGGCCGGGCACCAGAGGCTCTCTATGGGAAAGCCGCCTCTCCCCGCTGGGGCGCACTGCCTGCAGACCCTGTCCTAGGCTCAGCACCCCGGCGCTCTGTGCTGAAGGGGGAACTTCCAAACCTCAGACAGGATGGAGAATGGAGCACACATGGCAGGGACCCCTGATCTCTCTCAGACTGATCAAGAGCCCAGACTGGGTGCAGGTTTTCCCACGGTGCTGAACCCTGACCAAGAAGAGAATTCCTGTGGGAAAGAGGAGCTGAACCTGAGCTTGGGTAGCATCCACCCAGGACTCCTTCATGGTGGGTCCCCCGCAGCCACTCTGGGCTACTGGGACATGGTTTTGGGCCCTAGAGGACCAGCCAGGGCTGTGTCCCTGCTTCCTGCTCTAAAGCCACTTAGGCACCATACCTAGGGGCATCATCCTTCTCTCAAAAAAATGGCATTCTGGGCCGTTACTGTGTGTTGGACCCCGGCTAGGTGCCTTTAATCTTAGATCTCTCAAAGTCGATACCACAATAGCCCCATTTTATTGATGGGGAAGCTGAGGCTCACTGAGTCACAACTCGCCCCAGGTCACATGCTAGAAAGCCACCAGGTAGGTGCCGGAAACTGGCAGAAGTTCCCGGAGTGTGCCCAGAGCACAGATGGCTGTGCTCCCGCTGTAGGCCAGGGCTACAGCACCAGTCTGTCCCACCCCGCCCCCTGCTGTCACCTGTGACCCACAGAAACATCTGCCGGCTTTGGAGTAGAGTGGAGTTCAAAGCTTCTTTGGGGGATTGCGAGCTAGAAATGAAATTTCTCAGTCCCGTCGGGGACAGAATGGGAAGCCCTGGAGGAGGGGCCTCGGGAGCAACCTGTGTTCCCACAGGCCCCCAGAAGACCTGGTACCCACTGCAGAGGAAAACCTTTGAGTTTGCAAAGCAGATTCCCAGACTATATGGCTTCAATGGACAGACACTTGGGGTTATCGGGCCCATTTTACAGGGCAGGCTGAGGTCCAACAGCTCCCATCATGGGAGGGGGGGTCGGTGGGGAACCCACATATCCTGAGGGCTGCTAGGCACAGCGGCGGGGGAGGGGTCCTGAGCCGCGGGGCGGGCAGGGGCGGGGAGGGGCGCCGCCTCTCTCTGTCCTGGGGGAGGGGCGGGTGGCGTGTCACTCCCTCCCGGCGCCCCAGCAAATCTGCATAAAGCAAGCCCAGCCTGGCATTTTGAGTGATCGGTTTATTAATACTCTCGGGGCCGCTGCCGAGGCGGAGCAAAATAACAAAAGCGGCCTCCCCTCCCGGAGCACCGGGCCTCGTTATGTAATTGCGGGGAGCTGAGCTCCGGCGCCGCGGGCCGGCCAGGGAGGACCTGCCGGGAGTACTCACTCCCGCTTCACCCCGCGCTCGGCAGGCAGGTTAACTGCCTGAGTGCAGCCCTCGGGCTGCCCCCCCTCCCAGGCAGATCCCCAATTCCAGACCTAAGGCTGAGCTGTCCTCTCCTCCCCCGCCCAGCGGTGTTCCTTGCCCACACTCTTGGAACTGGAGGAGGAGCCTGGCCAGGGCCCCGCAGGACTTCTGGGCACAAGACACCCTGGTAGTTTGCATATCAAACTCATGGCAACCTCTGTGGGTGGCTCATTCCTCAGACAGGAGACTGAGGCTCAGACCAGGCACCTGGCACCAAAGTTGTTGAGCGTTTTTTTTGCTGGTGGTACTGGGTAATGAAGCCAGGGACATCTACCTCTGAGCTACACCCCCAGCCCCATTTGATTATTTATTTATTTACTTATTTATTTGTTTATTTATTTATCGTGGTGCTGGAGATTGAACCCAGGGGCATTCGACCCCTGAGCATCACCCCCAGCCCAATTTTTAGTCTTTATTTTTGAAACAGGGTCTCACTAAATACCTGAGGCTGGCCACACACCTGGATCCTCCTGTCTCAGTCTCCCAAGTACTGGGATTACAAGCATGCACCACCATGCCTGGCTTCCCATTCTATTTTTAATTTTGAAACAGGGTCTTGCTAAGGGAGTGAGGGTGTCGTAAAGTTGCTGAGGCTGGCTAAACTTCAGCTGAGATGCTCCTCCCTAAGCCTCCCAAATTCTGGGATTGTAGGTGTTCACCACTTTTCCTGCCTGCACCAAAGATTTTTTTTTTTTTTAATGGGTCTGGGGATGGAACTCAGGGGCATTTGACCTCTGAGCTACAACCTTTGCCCTCTTTTTTTTTTCTTTTTCTTTATTTTGAAACAGGGTCTCACTAAGTTGCATAAGGCCTCACTAAGTAGCTGAGGCTGTCCAGGAACCGCGATCCTCCTGTCTCAGCCTCCCGAATGCTGGAATTATAAGTGCTTGCCACCATGCCCAGCTCTTGCACCAAAGACTTTAATCCTCAATTTTCTCAGCTCAGAGCCCAGGACCTCCGCGCCCTTGGGATCATGTTTGCCTCAGCTTCTCCAAATAGTCCAGTGCTTCGAGTCTCCTGGCTTTGCTCCAGCTGGGCCCTCTGCCAGGAATGTCCTCAGCCATCCAGCAGGCAGGCAGCCCCTGTGGAAGTCTGGCCAACGCCCAGCCTGCCCCAACACCTGCCAGGAAGCCCCAGGGCCACCTCTTCCAGGGCTGGGAGCACCTGTGACAGCAGCTGCCACACCATGAAGGACGCACTTATCATCATCTGTCTGCCCCCTTAGGCTACCCGCTCTGGGATGGTGGCTCTGCGCCTAGCTCATCTTCTCCCAGGCCCCTGCCCTGCCCCTCAGTACAGGGCCCAGCACACAGTAGGGCTCCCACTGCACTGGGTGGATTTGAGGTCCAGCCCTGGGAAGGAGGGATTTAATTCCTGGGGGTGTGGCTCAGTGGTAAAGTGTTTGCCTGGCATGCAGAGGAGCCCGGATTCCAGAAAGAGAAAGAGGGAGGAGGAAAGAAGGAGAGAAGGAGAGAAAGAAAGAAAGAAAGAAAGAAAGAAAGAAAGAAAGAAAGAAAGAAAGAGGGAGGAATTCCACAGACCTGCCTCTGGCTATGCTGACTCCTAGCTGTGTGGCTCTTGTAGTCTCCGCGGGCCTCTGTTTCCCTGCCGGAGTGTCCAGACGCTCTTTAATGTGTACTAAGCACTTACTCTGTGCTGGGCAGAGCCCTGGCAGTTCTGCACAGCAGCCCTGTGGAAGGAGCTGCTGCTTATCTCCATTTTATAGGTAAGTAACTCTCAAGTCACCAACTGACAAGGGGCAGATTCAAAGTGCGAGCTGTGTCCTAGCTTCTAATGTCCCTTCTATAGAACGGCCGCTATCATCATCATCATCATTATCGGAGATGCTGGGAATGAAGCCTGGGCCCTCACACATGCAAGACAAATGCTCTGTCACTGAGCTACAGCCCCGGCCCACCTGTCATAGGATTATGTTGATAATTAGGGGAGAAATAATTCAAGAGAAGCATTCAGTAGGTGCTCAATAATGCCTATCCCCTCTGTTCTGATGTGTCTTTTGTCTTTCGGTTCTCTCCCCCACTGCCCCTGACCCGGAGCATCTGGGAGCCCTGAGGAGGGGCAAGTGAAGGGGGTACAGGAAGACGAGCAGAAGGAAGGCCATGGCTTCTGCATATACACGAATGATTGTTTTATAGACACATGTTAAGAGAAGGGCATAACATGCTTGCCATTTTCCTGGGCTTTGCCAATTGCTGAAATGTGTCTCAGTCCCAGGTTGTTGTAAACAGAAGACCCAACTGGCCTGGAAGAGTCCAAATAAAACCAGCCCAGGGGCTTTCAGGACAACCTCCAGGATGGCAGAGAAGGGAAGTGCCAGCGGGGAAATTGAGGCAGACAGGTCTGCAGGCTGTGAGGACCTCAGCAGGACTCCCCACCTCTCTGGGCCCATTGATATCTCTCAAACTGGGGCTATGAGGACCTTAGTTTGAGCAGCTGAGAAAAGTGGCTGTAAAATGTGCCCAGCGCTCATGAATAATAACAATAATGATATGGTTATTGTTACCATAATTATTATTGAGGGTAATAAAAGTACCTAACTCCAGCCAGGCATGGCGGTACATGCCTGATATGCCAGCTGCGTAGAGGCTGAGGCAGGAGGGTCACATGTTAGAGGCCACCCTGGACAACTTAGGAGACCTTCTCTCAAAGTAAAATAAAAAGGGCTAGAGATGTAGCTCAGTGGCACAGTACCCCTGGGTTCAACCCATAGCAACCAACGCACACGCACA
Organism: Muscardinus avellanarius; assembly: GCF_963383645.1. Classification (NCBI taxonomy): domain Eukaryota; kingdom Metazoa; phylum Chordata; class Mammalia; order Rodentia; family Gliridae; genus Muscardinus; species Muscardinus avellanarius. Next base: position 218,022,098 of record NC_137786.1, read on the forward strand.
CACGCGCACGCACGTGCAGCCCAATTGCTTTTTAGGTGCTAGAGGTTGGACCCAGTCACATTCTATCACTGAATATACCCCCAGCTCTTTTTATTTTTTTATTTTGAAACAGTCTCACTGGGTTGCTGAGGGCCTTCCTAAATTGCTAAGGCTGGTCATGGACCTGTGATTCTCCTGCCTCAGCCTCCCAAGTACTGGGGTTACAGGCCCGTGCCACCATGCCTGGCTATAAGAGAGCTTTTAAACAGCAAATCAGAGATGCAAAGGGCCTCACTATGTAGCTGAGGCTGTCTGTGAACCGCGATCCTCCTGTCTCAGCCTCCCGAATGCTGGGATTATAAGCATGCACCACCACGCCTGGCAACCTGCCATTTTTAAATGTGACTATTTCTTTTTTATTTTTATTTTTCGGTACTGGGGATGGAACCCAGGGGCATTCTACCCTCGAGCTACACCCCCAGTCCCATTTTTTATTCTTTATTTTGAAACAGGGTCTCACTGAGTTGCAAAGGACCTCGCTAAGTAGTAGCTGAGGCTGTCTGCGAACCGTGATCCTCCTGTCTCAGCCTCCGGAATGCTGGGATCACAAGCGTGCGCCACCCCGTCCAGCTTCCCTATTCCTTTTGTCTCCTCCAGAATATTCTCATCTTGAGAATAGAGAATAGAGACTTCATCTCTCAGTCAGCACTGCGTTCCTAGTACCTGACTCTACCCTTGTTATAGGAACAGAGAGAGCACGGGCTGCTACTCCTGCTGCAGATGGATGGGGCAGTGCACAGCCTTTGCAGTACACTGCAGCCCAGGGCGCAGGCCATCAGAGATCTGTCACCTAATTCTGCAAGGTCTCTAGTGAACTTTAAATGGCTCCAGCTAAGGCAAGTGAAGAGATGAGTACAAGTAGGCGTCCTTCTAGGCGTACATACAATGCCTGGTGCCTGGACTCTGGTTTTGCCTCCCAGCTGCCCATCATTAGGTGAACACGTGCTACTCCCAGGTCCTCTCTTATGCCTGGCTCTGATCTGTGTTGGGACCTTGTCCTTGGTTCTGTCCCCCTGCTGGACTCTTCCGACCACACCTCCCTGCTTCTCCTTTCTCAGCTTCTGAAAACCCTCTGGAAATCCTTCCTGACACCCCACTGACCACCCCCACGCTAGCCCAGGGATCCCTGGGGCACTGAGTGGATTTGACACCCAAGGTCCAAATGCGCAGGGCTAGCTGGGCGCTGTCTGGGGCAGGACAGTCACGGTTTCAGGTTCATCTTTCTGCCCGGCGCCTGACAGGGGTCTGAAGAGTGTGGAGGGGAAGGGGTGAGAGAGGAGGGAGGGGCTGGAGGGACAGGTGGGCTCCGCTGCCCCACCCCCACCGCACACAGACTGCAGGCTGCCATCCCTGGAGTGCCCAGCCTGATTGGAAGGGCCCTGGAGACCGTGACCTCTGAACTCTCCCACACACACACCTGCTGTTGCCCGCCCCTTCCCTCCTCCCCTCCCCTTCCCCTCAAGGTCCCGCAGCCTTGCAGATGGTGAGAAATCCCTCTGTCCGGCCCTTTGTCCCCTCTCTTTTTCTTTGTCTTCCTTCTGCTTCTCTTCAACACAGGCCTTCCTCCCCCAACATGATGAATGCAAAAAAAAAAAAAAAAAATACCCACACAGCAGCATCAACAGTGAAAAATAACCAATTTAAGGAGTAATCGCGCTGTAATGATTGCCTGAGCCCTGAGTCACTGTAGAAAATCAGGCTGCAGCAGCCGCCGGGACTCCCAGGCTCCCTCCCCGTGTGGCTGCGCCCGCAGAACTCCCAGGACTTGCTTGGAACCAGGACCTGCTTAGGCATCTAGCCTTCACCTCTACATCCTCCCTGGGGCTGGAAGTTGGAGATTAAAGTGGCATGCACAGCCAGCCTGGAGGTCATCAAGGGACACCTTTCTCCTGCAAAGCTGAGGGGAGGAACAGAGAGGGCTGCCAGATCCCTTCACAGCTTGAGGTCTGGACCAAGGGTTCCTAGGGGCCATGATGTTTAAAGGAGCTGGAAAGGGCCAGAGAGAGGTATGGGAGTGGAGGGGGCTCAGAAGATCAGCTCTGAAGAGACCAGAGACATCCTCTGGTCCCACACTCTGCTTCTACAGCCCAGGAAGCCCGGGCCCTGAAGGGCTCTGGAAGTTGCTCCGAGTCAGCCAGCCAGTTAGTGGCAGAGCCCAGAAGAGCAGGCAGGTGGCTGGTATCAGGTCCTTGTACCGTGGACCCTGCCTGCTGTGCGTTTAGCCGAGGCTGGCTCAGTGTTCAGTGCTACTTCTGGAGTGCTCCTGGGAGGCAGGATTGGAATGTAGACCTTTATCACCCTCCTAAGGTTCAGAGAGGTTATGTGACTTACTCAGGAATGCACTGCTGGGCTTTCTTGGGCCCCACTGTCCCCTGGGAGTCTCTATTCCCCAGTGATCCCGCCACAACGGGTCCCAGGGGAGGGAGGGGCTCTAACTTCCACCTGGGCAGGCCGCCCTCCCTCCAGGCTGTGTCCTCTCCCAGGAGGGTAGAAAGTGGCCTTTCCCCGGGGTGGAGGAGCGAGCCTGGGCTTTCCCTTCCTGAAACCCCGAAGGGGAGGGAAGCCAGGTCGTCAAGGAGACAGAGGCTGACATTTAAAATCCTCAGTAGCAGCCAGCCTGCCTGGTGGGCGTGGTCCAGTCCTGGGGGCGGCTTTGGGGAGGAGCCTGGCCTGGGGGGAGGAGGGGGCTAAGTGGCTTACTAACCTCTCACCCAGACCCCACATTGGGTGGGCTCCAGGGACGAGGAGCTGTGCACCCCAAGTGCAAGGCCACAAATAAGATTAGGAGAGATGTTTTTACTTATCTGCTTTTTGCTTTTTCTATCTTTATTTTTTGGCCATGCTGGAGAGATGCTTTTAAACAATTTTATATTTTTTGGGGAAAAAATGCATTAAAGTGCTATTGTGACCAGGGGAATTCCTTGCAGCTAATTTAGAATTTAATGTTACTTTTATTTAGGTTTCATTAGGGGTGAAGGGGAGACACCATAATCTCTTCAGGACTGGGGACCTTTAAATGTAGCTGGGGGGATATTCAGATCTCCCCTGGGGACAGGCAGCAGCAGCCATTAACTAAGGAGGCCCGACTCTTGGACACCCCTGGCTCTCTGAAATTTGCCTTGTAAAACAAAACAGGATGCACCTTTGGGGGCCTTGGTTTCTTTCCCTGTTAAATGGGAAATAAACAAAAGTGAGCTAAGTAGGGGGGCCTGGAGTCTGGCACCCAGCTGCCACTTCTGGAGGGACAGGCAGACCCCATCCCCCCTACTTCCAGCTGGGCCCCAGTGCCTCTGAGACTCCTTGGAGGGGTGGGGTGGGCCATCTGCTGAGGCCTGGGCAGGAGAGGGGGCAGACACAGGCCACCAGACACTGAATGGCCTCTCTGTTGGGAGCTGGGTTGTGGAGCAGATGGCGGGGCCCCTCCCACGCTAAGTCACAAAGTCCTCTCTTCCCAGGAGAGGAGCCCTTCACATGCTGCCCTGGGTGACCGCAGCCAGGAAGAAGAGGGCTTAAGGGGATTAGCAGGTCCCCATGGCCAGCAGGAGGCAGGCAGAGGTGTGAGAAGCCAGGGGGCCTCTCAAGGGAACCTCTTCTGGAGAGAGGGAGGGAGGGACTGGGGCTGGCAGAGGGGTGGGCCTCACCCACGTCATGGTGCAGCAGGGGTCCCCAGGGCTCCCCGAGGCTCTGCCTATCACACTGGGCCCCTCTCCTTTCCCCTCCCCTCAAGCCCTGCCCTGCACCTGCCTCTTCCTGTCCTGCTTCTCATTTTGATGTAAAAAGGTTAACTGAGACTAGAGTTGGGGGACAGGGTCATTTACAAGTGGTCCCTGCCCTGTTCTTGCTCTAGTGCTGGCTTTTCTCTCTCTTTCTTTCTTTCTTTCTTTCTTTCTTTCTTTCTTTCTTTCTTTCTTTTCCTTCGGTACTAGGGACGAAACTCAGGGACATTCTACCTCTGAGCTACACCCCAGCCCTATTTTTTAATTCTTTTTTTTTTTTTTTTTTTTTGGTGGTACTGGGGGTGGAACCCAGAGGCTTTCTACCTCCGGGCTATACTCCCAAACCCATTTTATATTTTATTTGGAAACAGGGTCTCACTAAGTTGCTGAGAGCCTCACTAAGTAGCTGAGGCTGGCTTCGAACCTGTGTGATGATCCTCCTGTCTCAGCCTCCCAAGTGCGGGGATTACAAGCCTGCGCCACCACACCCGCCCTCTTTTTTTTTTTTTTTAAACAGGATCTCACTGAATTGCAAAGGACCTCACTTAGTAGTAGTTGAGGCTGTCCGCAAACCATGATCCTCCTGTCTCAGCCTCTCGAATGCTGGATTACAGGCTTGCGCCACCATGTCCGGCTCCTGTGCTGCTTTTTCTTTAAAAACATATTAAAAAGAAAATCACTTCAAGGAGGCTGTCTCGGGCTCTGGTAAAACAAGGGGCCCTCAGTGGCCCTTTCTGGGAAAGAGGTATTTTCTCCTGCTTTCCCTCCCAGGCTCCCAAGGGGCTGGGTGCCCTTCCCTCTTCAAGGCAGGGACACTGAGTGCTGGCAGCTGTGTGCAGCCACACCTGCCCCAGCCAGGTCCCCCGCCAGGCAAGGAATTTTAAATTTTCATTGCTATTATGCCAAAAAAAATATAAAACAATTTTGCTTCTCAGTATTTATAGATGGGCACTGACGTCCTTATTTGGTCTTTCTGTGAACTGTCACCCGGGAAACGTCGGGCAAGTGGGAACTGGACCTTACAGGGAGGTGGCAGGTCCACCAGGGTCCCCGCTTCCGGCATTTGGAAGAATTTTTCTATTCATATGAGATTTATAAGTTATAATACCCTTCCACTGATTCTTCACCAAAAGGGACAAATAACTTAAGAAGAAAGCAGAAAAGAAGGAACAAAGAGAAAAGCAAAAGTCAGTGAACAGGGCGAGCATGAAGTCCTCCCACAGGCGACTCTCCGCCCTGCCCCTGATGAGGATAGGCCAGCCACCAGCCAAGAAAGTAGCCCAAACTCACACTGGGAATAAGAAGACAATGAGAAGTAAGAAACAGCGGAGCCCGGCGCGGGCATGGTGGTGCACACCTGGAATCCCAGTACTTGGGAGGCTGAGACAGGAGGATTGCAGGTTCATGACCAGCTTCTACAACTTAGTAAGACCCTGTTTCAAAAACAAAAGAATAACATAGGGCTAGGGGTATAGCTCAGAGGTAGAATGTCCCTCAGTTGAATTTCCAGTACCACAAAATAATTAATAATAATAATAATAATAATAATAATAATGATAATTCAATGGGCCATGGCAGAGTACACTCCCATAATTCCAGTACTTGGGAGGTTGAAACAGGAAAATCTCAGGTTTGAGGCCAGACTCAGCAACTTAGTGAAGCCTTCCACAACTTAAGTGACACTCTATTTCAAAATAAAAAAACTTAAATTGGACTGGGGGTGTGGCTCAGATAGAATACCCCTGGGTTCAATCCCCAGAACACCCCCCCAGGAAAAGAAACAAGAATTTATATCCACTACTTGTCGTAAGCATGTATTTCTGCTTTGAGAGCTTAGCTCATGATAGAATAAAACCATTTGCAGTTATTAAGCACATTTAAATGTTGTCTTTTTCTTTTTCATTGATATTTTGCGTGTGCTGGGTAACACTCATGCTAGGACCGCAATGCCTGATTAATTTTATAAATGAGTAACTATATCGAGTAGCGTGATTAGCATTTCTTGCAGTTTTAAAGACAGGAGCCAACTTGAAGACCGCAGGCCAGATCACCAGGAGCCCAGGACCCGGCTATGGCCGGCTGGGCTGGCTTCTTCAGGAAGTGGCCATGCAGGTGGCCTTGGGCCCAGCCTTCCAGGGGCCAGGGGCCCTCTCTGGCCAATCCCCAGTTCCCCAGCCTTGGTGCCTCTCTTTCTAGCTCCCTGCAGGACAGCAACAAAGAGAAGTACTTTCCTGGAGCAGAAATTTCATCTGGGGAAGCTTTCTATCCCTCCCAAATGAAGAGAGCTTCATTCCCTTAAAGGGTAAAGACCCTGGCATGGCTTTTGGATTATTTATCCACTGGCCAGTAATAGACTAGAAGGCGCACCCTGGCTGGTGGGGGAGGGTGGCTCAGCATGGGGGGGGCAGGCCTGGGGCTCCCCTGCCAGGCCCTCCTGCCAACCACCTGCCTCCACACAGGGCCCCCTTGTCCCGCCATCTTAATGGAGTGCATTATTGAAACCTTCCCCTTCCTGGCCTCCAGGACAGGTGTGGAGCAGGCTGGCAGCAGGTACTGAGGCCTCCTATGTGACCTACCCGGCCCCTACCTGTATGGAGCCAGCCCCAGGCCTGCTGCCCCTCTGGGGAATGGGGTATCTGCTGTCATGGGGTTCTGGAGATCCTTTGCAGATGCCTAATGCAGCATCCACCCTGTCCCTGGAGGGAGGTGCGTCCACCACGGCAGCTGGGCTGCGACAGACTCTCAGTTCCAGGCGCTCCGGCCACAGGGTCAGGGACCCAGGCCCCTTCCACCCACTCCTGCTTGGTTCTCCTTTCCCCAAATAGGTCCTCACAAGCTCCCGAGGTCCTTGGATGCCCCCGAGGCCCTAAATTGGGCCATCCGGATGTCTGCCTCCCTTTTCCCCACAGATCCCTGTCTGTCTCCCCTGTCGCCAGGATCCAGCCAGAAAATTCCCCAGAGCTTGTTCCAATCTCTGTTCCCAGGCAGCAGTCTCCATGCCGTTGGCATCGGGACACATATATTAATAAAATGAGCAAAATAACCCAATGCTCTGGCAACTCCCGGAGCCTGCAGGAGGCTCCCAGCATGCCCAGTGGAGATGGGCCTGGGGCGGGGCGTGAATGTGGGAATCACGGGGGTGCATCCCTGATCTCTGGGGACACAGTCCAGAATCTGCAAGGGTGCCCCTCTGTTTGGCTCTGGTGGCTTATGGTAAAGGAGCCTGCGGGGGAAGAAGGGTGAATTGTAAGTGGCCACAGGGATGACTTCGCCCTCAGGATCCCCGCCCCACTAATTTAACTTCTCTCCCTTTCCATTTCTCATCCAAAAGTGAGAAACGGAGGCAAGGAAGGAGACAATTGTTCCTATCCTTCAGAACTATTGTAAGAATTAAACTGATGGATGTCTATAAATAAAATTCAAATCTCGGGAGCACGCGCCCAGACTGCTAAGGTACCAGCTCCCGTCGTCCTCATTGCAGCTCTCGGAGGGAGACGCCAGGATGGAGTCTGTTCACAGACCAGGAGACTGCGGCTCAGAGACACCAAGCAATCTGCCTAAGGCTGCACAGATGGCCGTGGCTAGACCCACGAAGCTGCTTGGCGCAGTGCCTGGAACATAATCAGCGCTCATTAATTTGTGGTTTGTTTGTCCAAAAAGGGCTCAGGTCTATGGCTCAGTGTTTGGGAGAGGAATGTTGTCCCTGCCCTGCTTTTCAGCACATTCTGCCCCCAGCCCAGCCCGACTGAGAGCTGCAGAAGCCAGGCTTGGCCGCTGCTGCCCGGCTCCCTGCATCACCAGGAGAATCCTGGCAGCTGGAAGCAGCTGGCGTGCGGGAGGGAAAGTATAGCTGCCTCCTCAGCTCACACTTGTGCATTCAAGTTCACATCAGCTGACACCTGTGCAAAGTTCAAGTTCACAAGTTCACAGGCGGTACTTTTCTTAGACCAACGTGTTGTTTTTTTGCTAGAAGCAAGTAAAAATAGACAGAGGGAGGGGCGCAGAGACAGGGCTGAGCCTGTGTTCAGCCAGCGCTGGGACAGGACACTGCGACTCCGGTCCTTTCTCTTCCAGGTTCAGGAAGTGTCCTGAGCCCCATTGTGGGGCTGAGGAATCTACGGCTCAGAGACCAGAGTGACTCGCGATGGTGAACAGTAGTACATGGCCATTTAGTGAGCACTTTCTGCCAGCATCAAACACATGGGGTTCATTGGAGGCATCCAGACAGGAGACTCACAGGAGACCATCTAGGAAAACCAGAATTCAGAGCCAGGCCCGCGTGGCAAAACACTTCCCGCTACCTCTAAATGTCAGTGTTTTCGCATCCCACAATTCCTTTAAGACAGACACTGGAAACCTGTTCCCAGGTGTGATCCAAATTTTCTCCTCTTAGAATCCCTACATTTTTGTGTGTGTGTGTGTGTGTGTGTGTGTGTGTGTGTGTGTGTGGTACTGGGGGAGGAACCCAGAGGTTTTCTACTTCCAAGCTATATTCCCAGACCTATTTTATATTTTATTTGGAAACAAGGTCTCACTAAGTTGCTGAGAGCCTCACTAAGTAGCTGAGGCCGGCTTCGAACCTGTGCGGTCCTTCTGTCTCAGCCTCCCAAGTGCAGGGATTATAAACATGTGCCACCACGCAGGGCTGGAATCCCTGGATTTGCAGTAAAGAATACGGAATGTAAGCCTCCACTTGCTGTGTGGCCTTGGGCATCTTGTTTGAGCTCTCTGTGCTTTGGCTTCTTCAACTGGAAATGAGGGAGAGTCACCCTTGAGGATATTACCAACTTGCAAGGCTCCAATTGAAGAGAAACTGCACCTATGGACCTGTGTTCAGGCCCTTGGGAGGACTTGATCTCATTTGGTTGCACCAATTCAATTTAACCAATGCTAGGAGCAGCCCCAAGCATGGCTCTGCTGTGTGCTGGGAGCAGCAGAAATGAGGTCCACTGGAATCTGGTGCCACGGGACCAGCCCAGCTGCCCAAACACCTGCCCATAACTCCCACACCGCAGCCACCCTGGGCTGCCACCTTGCTGTCTTCACAGACCTTCCCAAGGGTGCCTCTTCCCTCCCTCACAAGTCTCCTTTGACTCAGGCTTAGATTTCTGGGAAACCCTCCTCCTGATCAGACCCTATCTGGGCATCTTCCCTGTGGTCCATCTCTGCTTTGGGAAAAGCTGGAGCCATGGCAGAAGCTCCCTGGGCAGTGTAGGGTACATGATGGAGCCTGGAATCCCCGAGCCTCCAAGGAGCCCCGTGGAGGACCACTCAGGTCCCAGCCCCGCCTCAGGCTGATTCATCTTCCCAGGCTCCATTTCCTAACTGCAGGGAGGGGGCAAGTGGTATCTGATTCACAGCTCAATGAAGATGCTACGTTCGTGCCTGGAACATAGGAAGACCTCAATCCACCCGAGTAATAACAATAATTACAGGAGGAAAAGAATGTTACTAATTCCATCAGCAAGATAAGGCTTTATCTAGACTTAGAGCACCAGGTGTGGTGGCACACACCTGTAATCTCAGTACTTGGGAGGCTGACATAGGAGAATTGCAGTTTTGAAGCCAGCCTCAGCAACTTCCCAAGGCCTTCTGCAACTTTGCGGGATCCTGATTCAAAATAAAAAGGGCTGGTGGTGTGGCTCCGGAGGTAGAACCCTCCTGGGTTTAATCCCCAGCACTTAGCAAACAAAAAATAAGATAAAAGATTTCTCAAGACCCAGGACCAACTGAACATTAAAAAAAAAAAAAAAGTGGGGGGTGGAGAAGCTTTATGCAGGGACTTGGGCAGAGTGGGGAGAAGGTAGGAGGTGGACAGCCTGGGTCTCAGGAGCTTTTGGGGGAATGTGTGGTCTCAGGTGAAGACCCCTGTATGTAGGGGTTCTTGGGGAGGGGCAGGGTTATACATCATGGCCCACTCTGGCCATGGGTGGCTGGACTCAAGGCTGTGCACGCGATCTGACCTGGGCCAATCAGTTCTAAGACAAAGATTTCTCAGACCCTCTCTAATATGGGTTTGGGAGGGAAAGAGAGGAGAGACAGGGACGGTTGGTCTCTGCAGTTGGTCTGAGCCTGAAGGGTTGACTGCCTCTCAGGCCACCATGCCTCTGAGGAACAGATGGTGCTGTGGGCAGAGAGAGGGGTGGGAAGGAGCCGGCAGAGGGGAGCCAGGATACGGTGGGTGAAAGTCACCACCACACAGGGCTCTTCCTGCCAGCCCAGGGGGCTCTGAAGACACCACCAGGGCCTTACCAATAAGACTCCTCCTTTTTTCTGACTCCACACGCCAGAGCCCAGCCAGGACAGCCTGACCCCAAGCAAGCCAGGAAATCCCCAGAGGGGAAAGCCTTGTCTTCCAGGAAGAAGGAAGGCAGGCCGGTGAGGAGGAGCAGGAGGCTGGGCCCAGTGTTCGGGGCGAGCTGGGCTCTGAGCTGGGGTGCTGGCCAGGCCCAGCAGAAGCTGGGGCTCTGGCTTGCTTTGATCTGTGTGGTCTTGAGCCATTTCTGGAAACTAGATCCCAAGTTAAGCCATCATCATGGGTGCTTAATAATCTAACCATGGTTCACATTTATTCAACTTTTAAAATATACAAATGGGGTGGCCAGCCCTGGAGGAAGTTTTCCTAGACCACCCCCCTCCCCAAGCCAAGTGAGTGTATCCTCTGGTTCTCACAGTAAGCGGGCTGTGTGAGCGCGCAGGAGAGAGGAGGTGGGGTCAGAGCCCAGCCCACCACCTGCTTCCATTGATAAGCGGGGTGAGAATCTCTCCCTGGCAGGCTTGTTTTAAGGATCCTGTAATGCTGTGTACCCGAGAGCTCAGCACGAAGCCTAGCACTTAGCGAGATCTCCAGAAGCATCTTCATCGCTGGAGGAGGGCTGGCCTTCCTATTGCTCCTGGAGTGCTTTGAAACCTGGCAGGAGCTGTTTCCTGGCTGCAGCCACGCACTCCGTGCCCGGTGTTCGGGAGTGCCTGTCTAGGGCCACCAGCCTCCCTCAGCAGCCCTGTGTCCATGAGATGGCCAAGGCGGCCTTCTCCCTGGGCCCTGTGTGGCGCTGGACCCAGCCAGGCCTGCTCCCAGCTCTTCTGGAACTCTTTCGCTTGAGACTCCATGAATTCCCTGCTCTCAAGAACAAGACAGAATGTGGGACCTGGCTGTGTGTTATTCCCATATACCTGGCACTGACTGGCGTTTCTCAATGGGCCCAGAGACAAGCGGGAGCCAGGGTGCAGTTGGGGGGTTCAGTCAGCATTCTCATTGCTGCGGCCCCAAATACCTGATGACCACAACTTAAAGGAAGAAAGATTTATTTGCTCATGGTTTTGGAGGCATCGGAGGTCTCAGCCCATGTTAGGCTGGGTCATGTCTAAGGAGCTCAGGGCTTTGAGGTGGGAAGCAGAGAGAGTGAGGATGGGGTCTGAGGGGTGTAAATAATCTCCAACATTATACCTACATTATACCTAGGTATAATGTATGCCCAGTTAATCCAGGGATTCAGAAAGGAATTTATTCACTGATGAGATTAGATCCCTCACGATTCAATCATATCACCTCTGAACAGTTTCGCCAATCCATGAGCTCTTCCAGGGGACATTCTGGGTCCAGACTGTAAGAGGGAGACGTGGTCATCGGGGGGAGGACCCACCTCAGTCTCCTTCCCTAACTAGCCCACGATCGCTTTGCTGAGTTGTTGAGTTTTAGTGTTCACAGGAGTCTGGGCCTCCAAGATTCTCAGAATCACCGGCCCAGGCGTCCCCTCTCAGGTCTCAGGGTCCCTCTTCCTCCCCAGCAGGGCTCTGGCTGACTTAGGAGCCCTGTCTGGCTCTAGCCCACACCCTTGGTTTCGCAGCCCAGTCCAGCCTCCAGTCGCACCTGAGGCTGATGTTCATCTCAGTGTGCCTGAGTGCGGGGAAGGGTGTCTTTAAAGGGCTCCTTGGAGGATCAGGGTCTTTAGCACAGGCCTGAGTTGGCAGGGGATTGACTTGAGCCTATTATTTTCTTTCTTTTAGGTTTCAAAAGCAGTTACTAACTGCCAGCCAGCCCCTCCGTCCTTACGACCCCTGTGGCCCCGTATCGTTTAAATGCCAGTCCTCCACCTGTATGTCACCCCAGGTCACCCCGGGCGACAGTTGTAATCTCTGTGCCGCACAGTGTGCCGGGATCGCCACCATCCCACACCCCACAGCAGGCTCCTGCTACACCTCACCAGGACCCAGCTTCCCAGTGGAAGCCACCGTGGGTGTGGCTCCCGGGGATGCATGGTGGCCCTAGGGAAAAGAAACGAGGAGCTGATATAAGTGGGGGAAAAAAGAGAGAACAGAAAAGCCACCCTGATGGCATGTCCTCCACTCACTGGCACAAGTAGCCAGGGCTCTGTGCTGCTGGGATCCTGGCTGGTCCTTCAGGAGATGGAGCAGCAGGGGCGTGTACCCATCAGCTCCTGGGCCCCAGTGGAAGCCCCTTTCCTCAACGGGGCACTGCAGACATCCCGGGGCAGAACACAGAGACCTCTTCCTGCTGCCACGAGGTGAGACACGGCGTGCTGCAGTGACTGGAAATAGAGGTGCTGCTGCCGCGCGGGAAGCCGAGTACGGGAGGAACCTGGCGCGGTGCTCCAGAAGTTTCGGGAACAGGCTCGGGAGCCAGGCTGTCGTGGTTCAAGTCCTTCTGCTCTGCTTCCTTTTCCTCTGCTTCTAAAAGGAGGTAGACTAGGAGGGAAGCTCCGTGCCGGGTGGCTCCAAAGCCAGAGAAAATCCTTGGCAGGTGCTTAGAATAGAAGTTGGCACACAATAAGCACTCGGTACAGAGTGGGTCCTGTCGTTCCTGTTTGCTGTTGGGGAAATTAAGGTGTAATTCTTTTAAGGCATGAGGAAAAAGGGGAGGAAGAAGGAGAAAGAGAGGTTTCATTAGACCCTGCTAAAACCTCCAGAGAAGCTGCAGTTTGCCGCTCACAAGGTACTGGGCATTTCCTCCTGCGCCACCTGACTAACAAATAGTCAAGATCTGAGGACGCGCGTTCCCCTCACAGCCATGCATTATGCTTCCTCCAGCTCGAGAGTCCCCGGGTTCCTTGTGATGTCACAGCTGGTTGCTATGGAGACCAGGTTGCTATGAATGTCAGTCTGTGCCCATGAGGAGCACAGTAATCAGCGGCCCCGGCCTGCCCCCAGGGAGACAAGAAGATGGGTCACTCCCAAGGGCTGATGCCCCCAACACCCTGACGCAGACACAGCCGTGCAGCTCCAGGTCCTTTGCCTGCCTCTCTCAGCTCAGATCTGGTAACACACATTTGGAGACAAACAAACCCACAGTCTGGAGCAGGGCCCAGTCCCCTCCCACTTCCCCGGAGAAAGGTACCAGGTGGTGGTGGTGGTGGCCTCCTAGCATCCCCATGGCAACGCTGAGGTCAGACCTTGGCTGGGGTCCTCAGACTCGGCTGGGACCAGAGTAAGCCATCTACCTGCCCAGTGCTGGCTGTCACGGCCCTAGAGGGACATGGTAAAGCTGTGCAGGCTCCAGAAAATGAGTCTGTGCTCTGAGGAGGACCGGTGACCCCACGTCCCTCCTGGCTGCAGGTCAGGGCCTGGCTTTTCAGGACCCAGCTGGGCCCCAGGAAGTGGCTTCCTGCCTCTCAAGACAATATGCTGCTTGCTCAGGAAACACTTCCATCACTCCCAACCTGCACCCCCCCAAGGGCTGCTCTGAGGCCTGTGTGTGGGCAAACCTCCTAGGGGATGGAGAGAGGTGGCAGAAGCACCCCTGCCTTTCTCTGGGTTTCAGGGGACCTTCCCACACCTGGCCAGAACTGAGCCAGACCTGGGAGGCACCTGGCTGCCACTGTCCCGGCCAGCCCAGGCCTCTAGGGAAGCATGCCTGTCAGGACACCGCTGTAGGAAGGACCCTGCCTCTCCTCTGCTGGGTAAACCTTAGGAAAGAGTGGCTCCTAATCTAGACCTTGACCTCATGGCGGGGCCCTCCTTCCAGCTGGGCTGCAAGAGGAAACCAGGGAACATCCTGCGTGGAAGCCCACCACCACCCTTCCACCCACCACCACCCTTCCTGGGGGTATGGCCTCAGGCAGTCAGTTGCCTTCCCCGTCTGAGACTCTCAGAGTCAGTGGGTGGCCTGGACAGCCGCAGAAGCATCCCATTCTTCTTCCCTGTCCCCTCGCCTGCACAGCCGGATGCCGCTTGCCACCCGCAGCCTTGCATCTGTCTGTTTCACATGCCCTACTATTCTGCCTCCACCGCATCACCCAGGACCTCCAAGGTGGGTGGCGTTTGTCTACCTGCAGATTCAGCCGACATGTGGATGTGGGCCAGGCTCCAGGCCCCCATCCCCAGGGGTGCTCTGGGCTCGGGTCTGTGATGGACACGCCATCCCCATTTTTCCATCAAATTCTCACCGCAAGTCCACCACAGAGGTGTCACCGGTCCCCTTTTAGGGATGAAAAAATGGAGACAGAAGCAAAATGCTCAGGGCAGCTAGCACTGATAAAGCCTATTCCCTTTATTGAGCCTCAAGCTAAGATGCTTTACACGTGTCCACTATGCTAATAGAGTGGGAAGGGGAGAACGCGGGATCGGGAGCCAGCAGCCTGGGTTTGGACCTTGCTGCTCCCTCTTACGAGCCCTGTGAACTTGGGCAAGTTAACGTCTCTGTGCTTCAGAGTCCTCATTTGTCAAATAAGCTAGTAATCGTGCCTTTTTCATTTGCTGTCATGAGGATTAAATTAGGGATGAAAGTGCTTATCACTTTGTGCCTGACACAAAGTGAGCCAGAGAGCTGGAAAGAGCAGGATCCAGGGCAGCTCCGAAGCAGGAGGGACGGCCTCCATCTCAGGAGCGAGGCTGGGGCAGGCGGGCTCAGCTGGTGGAGGCAGGAGGGGAAGGCGTCCCCACAGAGGCTCACGGAACCCCCACATCTAACATTCATGCTCCTGCTTGGTCCATAAAAAGGAACCGTGGCCCCGCTGGCTGCTACAGAACCATTTGTCCACCTGGAAGAGGATGCGGGGTGGAAGGTCTTCCCACTCCCTTCGGCTCCTCCTGCTAAGAGACCTTGGGCAAGTCACGGCCCCTCCCAGGGACCATGATGGCACCTGAGGTCTGCCGCTGTGTGGAGCATGCTGTGGATCGCTTCCCACCTGGCCCTCAGTCTTCCATGAGCGGCCATGTCATTTTCAACTCTGACCCTAGGCCTTGACCCTGTTGAGCCCTGGGTCACAAGGTTATCGCGGGAATGAGTGAGTTACAGATGCGAGGCTCCCGGCACAGGATAAAGAGATGCTCAGGGCACAGATGTCCCAGTCCCCACTCTGCCCGATGCCTGATGCCTGTGGACCACAGCGGACCCTGGTTAATAGCATCTGGAAGAAGCAAGCTAGCACGCCCATGGAGGAGAATCAGAGGCCTGTAAACACCTCTATCCTTCCACAGGGTCTCTTGAAATGGTTACTGAGCCTTCAGAAATAACCACAAGGTGCATGCCCAGCACAATTGTAATCAGCTCTTTGCTGATCAGTTCTTCCTGCAAAATGCTCTTGGAAGTGACAGGCAGCTTCAGCTGAGCTGGGGGAACTAGAAGAAAAAGGTTCAGTCTATGCGAGAACGGCCTGTGACGGCCACAGTGACCTCCTGCGGCCTGCGGGGCCAGCAAGAGAGGGCAGCAGGTGAGAGTCCAAGGGAGGACAGACAGCGGGTTGGGGCGCTCCCCCTTCCCCCTCTTTCAATTACGTACATGCACCAGCACGCCTTTACACACACCTGCCTGAGGACTGCTGCAGGACCCTGTCCCTGGTGACCCTCCGAGGCTGCCCTCACCACGGGACTTTGCAGACATCTCCTTCAGTGCCGAGGACAGCAAGGACTTCCCCATGGCGCCAGAGGCTCCCTCTAAAGCAGCAGCGTCAGACAAAGAGCAGCCTGGGGAGTGTAGACAGCCTGCCGAGCTCTGAGCGCTGTTATCTCCCTTAATTTTATTAGTGGTAAATGGCTTTGAAGCCTTGCTATGGAGTTTTAAAATGCATGAGCACTTGAGCCCTTGATAAAGCCAAGCTTCTTTTAATTTGAAAGGAGATTGAGAAAACTGATGGTGGAAATTCCTTCGGGGAAACTCACCTAGCTGGGTCTCTTGGTTGAGGTGACAGGTAGTGATGGTGGCAGTGGGTGTGGGGACTCAGGTGACAAAAGGTGATGCCAGTTGTTCTACACCATACAGGGGGTGTGGAGTGTGTGGGGAAGAGGAAAGTGTGTGTGTGTGTGTGTGTGTGTGTGTGTGTGTGTGTGTGTAGAGGAGCAGGAGAAGCTGGGAGCTGTTTGAAGGAGGGAGGAGGAGCCTTGCATGTCAGAGGAAAAGCCAGCAAATACAAAATGTCAGAGAAGTTCACATACAGAAAGCAGCCGGGCTCTGTGGCCGCGCCGCGCTGCGCCTAGCAGCGGCCTTAGCGACTTTGAGCAGGATGCGGCCCTGTACCGTGGGCACAGCGCCTTGGGCCTCCTGGTGCTGAAGTCATCAGTGCCTCTCTCCCAATATTGGTGACAGCCTTGGGGACAGGGAACATGTGGCCGCAGTCTGAGCCTGGAGCTAGGGCTTGTCAACATGGTGTCAAGGAGCCGAGCGGCTGGACTTGGCTGAGCACCACGTGGGTGGCTTGGACTCTGTTTTCTAGGTTGGTTTTATTTAACAAGGGAGGCAGTTGGGGTTTGGATCCAGATCCTTGGCTGCCCAGTTCTGGGTTTGCCTAGGAAGTGCGGTGGCTCTGCCCCGCCACCCACAGTGGCTCCAGATGCCAGTGGAGGATCCAGGAGGGGCTCTGGGCTGGCCTTCAAATTGCTCCATGGGTGGAGGAAGCCATCTTTGCTATGAAGGGGTCTGTGGGCCAAGCCCCAGGAAGAGGGGGAAATGAATCCTGTAGCACGGGCCTGTGTGGGCCACAAAGCCAAGGTAGAAGCCCGCAGCCTGGCCAGAGGCGGATGGCTGAGGTTCTGGAAGCTGCTTTTTTTTTTTTTTTTCCCATGCAGGCAGGAATGCAGCAAGACAACCCGCCAGGAGGCACAGAAAGGTTTCGTTGCTCTGGCTGCCGGCCTGGGCCTGGGGCTTCGGGAAGGAGAGCTGACAGCTCAGCTCGCAGGAGTCACCAGTGATCTGGTGGCAGGTGGGAACGGAGCCTATGGGCAAGGCTGGCCACGGTGAGGAGAGAAGAGAAACAAAGGTACGTGTTGGGGTGAGCGCTGGAGGCAGGAACAGGCCCCCAGAAGTTGTAGGGATGGGGAGGACCCGGGCCGCTCCTGAATCAGCTCCATCCAACCTCCTGAGCTTATGGAGCAGCCTGCCGGACCCAGGGAGGTTGGGGATGGAAGCCGCAGGGTTGTGGGTGTGGTGGTGACCTTCCTCATGACACGGGCCAAGGGACTTGGCCATTGTTTACTGAGCACTTATTACATGCTGAACATTGCCCAGAGCAGGTCACCTGTGTGCCCTTCTGTGGTTCACAGACCAGAAGAGGGGACAAAGGCATAGAGAGGCTAGGTGGCTGGCCCAAAGCCCCCAGGACTGGGGTTCCTGACCCCGCTACAGTCACGGGCGACACCCAGTGTTCCTCACTGAGCTGGTGCATGTCACTATCCCTGTTTTACAAATGAAGACGCTGAGGCTGAGACGCACTGCGCAGGAGAGGGTCCTCACTTTGTCCTAGCCCCATCCTGCCGTTGTCCCTCATCCTGGCAGCACCTCCAGAGGTGGATATGTCTGCCCCTCGTGGCCAGAGCAGCACCCTCCACCAGGTGTGAGCCGGTCCATCAAGGCCCGTGGTTTCCTACAGTCCTCCGGAAGCCACAGCCGTAGCATCCACATTTCAGGGCCCGATGTTTCCCCAGGCCTGCTCCCACCCACTGTCCCAGCGTGGGGACCCAGGAAGGAGGGAGAGGGGCAGGGACTTCTCTCCTGTAGAGCCCTGCTGCTTCTGCCCAGCTGCCTCCTGTACCAGGAAACGTGGCCGGACAGCCAGGCTGCAGCGTCCAGGGTGGAAATCCGGCCAGCCGGGCTGAGCGCCCACTTGGGCCCGGCCTCTTGCCGTCTGTGGGCTGGCGTCAGGATAGGGATCCTTCCCACCTCCTAGCAGAATAGAAAAAGCTCCTGCATGGCGGTGCTCAGGCCGACCCCAGAAGCAGAGCCCAGGAGCAGCACAGGTAGGAGAGTGGGGTACAACACGGGGCAGATGAGGAACATTTGCGTGTGTGGATTTCATTATCTCTGGTAGAGAGTCCACCTCTGACTCGGTCAGGCCCAAGGCCAGCCCATCAGTCCCAGTTTCTGGCTTTTTGCACCCAAGGTTAAAGCGCTCCGGTGGCCTGAGGGCCCCAGAGGGTGCAAAAGTCAGGGGTAGGCAGGTGCTCAGAGCTGGCGAGAGGCTCCAGGGGCCGGCTCGGCCACGGCAGTGCCACCTGTGCCTGGCACACAGAGGGTGAGTGCTAACCAGGAGCAGGGCTGCTGATGTTCGCAGAGCTGGGACAAGGATGCAGAGCCTGGGATCATCCAGGGGCACTTGCTTCCTGTTGTCGCTGAAATAAATACCACCCACTAGTTGATTCAAATTGCTCGAGTGCCAGGCGCGAGGTGCATGCCTCTAAACCTGGTGCTTGCTGGGGAGGCTGAGACAGGAGGATCACAGGTTTGAGGACAGCTTCAGCAACTTAATGAGACTGTATTTCCAGAGCCATCTACATCCTCATCTCCAGGTATAGCTCAGAGTTGCAATACCCTAGGTTTAATCCCCAATGGCACAAAAAATAAAGTAAAATAAAAAGCCCAAAACAACAACAACTGTACAAGTTGTCTCTTGTGTTTCTGGAGGTCAGAAGTGAAAAACCACCCTCCTGCTGTTTCTTTTCCTTTTCTAGCTTCCAGGGCCCCAGCACTCACCCGGCCCCTTCAAGTCCCTCCACCTTTTGCTTCCAAGTCGCATTCCAACTCCACTCTGCTCCCCTCCCCTCCCCTTATCAGGACGCTGGTGATAGCTAGGGCCTGCCAGGATACCCAGGCCACCACTTCACTTAACCCTGGGGGCACTGTCCCTTTCACCATGGAAGGCAACATCCTGGGAGCCTGGAGAGGAGGATGTGGATGGCTTTGGAGGCCATTATGCAGCTCACGGAGAGCTTGGGAAGGACAGGGGCATCTGCCTCCTGCAGGAGGCACAGAAACCTGCCTCTTCTTCCAGAACTCTGGGTGCTGGCCCTGCTCCAGCGGCTGCTGCAGGTGAATCTCACCTCCTCCCAGCTCGCTCCCCAGCCCCGCCTCCCCGCTTCACTCCCACAGGCCCCTCCCCAGCACTCCAGCTCAAGTCACTAGTGCAGGAGTCCCTGCTTCTGGCCCAGCATGGTGGTGCACGCTTGCAATCCCAGTACTTGGGAAGCTGAGACAGGAGGATTGCAGGTTCACGGCCAGCCTCAGCTATTTAGTGAGGTCCTCTGCAAGTTAGTGAGGCCCTGTTTCAAATAAAGAATAAAAAATAAGGCTGAGGGTGTAGCTCGGAGTAGAATGTTCCTGGGTTCAATCCCCAGTACTGAAAAAAAACAAAAAAAGAAGAGAGACCCTGCTTCTGGAAGCCCTAGCCCTCTTGCTGGGTGACTGTGTCTCCTCAAAGTCACATGCAGGCCAGCAGCAGGGCTGGGACTGGACCGTCTCTGGGTTCCCAGTTCTGGGGTCCTGGCCCTCCCTGCTCAGCCTCAGCTCCTTGGACAGGTTTGAGTGGGGAAGCTCTGGAGCCAGTGTGGCCCAGCCCACCTTTCCCAGCTGCCGGCTGGCTGGCGTCTTTTCCCTACCGCCTCAGTCTTTGTTACAGAAAGGGCTTTGAAAAGCCGCTCTTTGCTTTGAATCTGCCGGAGCAGCTCTTTGCTCCAGATCCAGACAGCTTGGTAAGGAGAAAACAGACTCTCCATCCAGTGCCCTGGGATGGGGGAAGGGGACGCAGGACAGACAGGCAGCCCCTGACCCCCAACCCTGTCCAGAAGACCCGGCCTGGCACAGGGGCAGCCTCTGTTGCTGCTTAACCTCTGTCTCCACCCATCCTTTCTCTTTTTCTCTCCTCCCATCTGCACTCTGGGGTCTATTGTTGGCTGCCTTCTGGCCTGGGGGAGGGGCCCAGCTCAGAGGAGGCACCAGCAAGAGAAGAGAGACCCGGCCTTAGTCCTGGCCAAATAGTTTCGGCCTCAGTGTGTTTTCTGTTGCGGTACCTGAATACCACAGACTGGGTCATTTATAAAGATAGAGGTTTATTTCGCTCACGCTTCTGGGGCGTCCAAGAGCATGGCGCCGGCGTTGGCTGGGCATTGGTGAGGGCCTTCCTGCCGCGTCCTGTCATGGCAGAGAGCATTGCACAAAGAGCAAGGGCTTGCAGGGGTCTCCTCCTCTTTTCATAAAATCATGCGTGTCCTGGGATCCCCTGTCCTCTAACTCATCTACTCCAAAGTGTTCGGTTGAATGCCAGAGAAACCAGGCTGGATGAGGACGGGTTGGGGAGAAAACTTTATTACCACATCTGCCAGCAGGTGGGCTGAGACCTGAAGGAACAGGGCTGGCCTGGAGGACAGGGTGCAAGTGCTATTTATACTGGAGAGGTCAGCAAAGCCCGGCACAATCTGCAAACCACAGGAAGCTAGGTTTGTGAAATCAGAGGGGGGTCGGTTTCAGTGGGACCAGGTGAGATCAGCCAGTGAAGCTGGGTGAAGCTGTTGGGGTGAGTCCTCAGCTCAGGAACTCAGGATCTGCAGGCTCCCTGGCTAGCATGACAGTAAAGGATTTCAGCACGTGCCAGTCAGAGACATGGACAGAGGTTTATTTGGGGAAAAGGGAGGACATACACACTCAAGAAAGGATGCGGGCCACCTCAAGATGAGGAGAGCATTTTGGGGAGTGCGGGACTCTTTTTTTTTTTTTTTTGCAATACTGGGGATGGAACCCGGGGCATTCTACACCCCCAGCCCTATTTTTTTATTCTTTATTTTGAAACAGGGTCTCACTGAGTTGCTAAGGGCCTCACTAAGTAGCTGAGGCTGTTCTTGAACCGTGATCCTTCTGTCTCAGCCTCCCAAATGCTGGGATTGCAAGCGTGCGCCACCATGCCCGGCTCTTTTCTTTCTTTCTCTTTCTTTCTTTCTTTCTTTCTTTCTTTCTTTCTTTCTTTCTTTCTCTTTCTTTTTTTTATAAGGGGCTTTCGTGAGGGGTAGGCTGGAGGAGGTATGTGAGAAGCAATTTCTAGTGGTCTGTGTGCCAGTATTGGGAATGGCCTAGGAAGATTTGCGAAAGCTCTGATTATTAATAAGTATATTTCAAAAATTGGGTGAGGGGCAGATCTGTGAAAGGACTTGGTTTCTGCCTAGAAGCAGGCAACTATTCCAATGTAAATTAACCTAGCTAAATGTAATTAGCAAGTCTGTAGGAGAGGGGAACTAGGACTTCCCCATCCTCATTCTAAAGACAGGTTTACATAATTGGATAATCTAGCTAGGATGGGAGGAAGGGTTGACCTTCATGAAAGGAGACACCTTGGCGGGGAAAGTAAGGGGAGGAGCCTTACAGGGACTTTTACTACGTTAGAATTACGTGAAACAAGATGGAGGATGTCATGTCTATGAAAAGGCTGTTCCGTGTTCTGTACTTCGGTGATTTCATTTGAAGCACCCCCTCAACATGAGGCTGTGACTGTCTTCTGTATTTCTATCTTTTTAATAAACTCCTTTAGCCGGGCGTGGTGGCGCACGCTTGTAATCCCCACGCTTGGGAGGCGGAGACAGGAGGATCGCGCAGGTTCGAAGCCAGCCATGCTGGCGTAAGAGACCCTGTTTCAAAAATATAAAATAGGTCTGGGAGTGTAGCCCGGAGGAAGAAGGGCTTCTAGGAACCCCAGTACCACCAAAAAAAATAAATAAATAAAAATAAAAATAAACTCCTTTAGATCTTCAGCAAGAGTTCAGGATATTGCATATTTATCCTTAGCTCAGGACAAGAACCCATGCTTTTTGTGTTTTTGTGGGGTTTTGGGGGGGAATTATTCCCAGGGGTCTAGGAACTTTGGTTTCCCAAACCGTAACAATCTGGTAGTTAGTCAGCTTGAGGGAGGATGACCTCAGCCCAGTAGTCCTGAGGCACTTCCTGGTGGTCTGATCAAATTTAGGGTCCTCAGGCTGATTGGAGTCATTATCTGATTGACAGATAAATTGGAGAGTGTC
This sequence comes from Muscardinus avellanarius, assembly GCF_963383645.1. Lineage (NCBI taxonomy): Eukaryota > Metazoa > Chordata > Mammalia > Rodentia > Gliridae > Muscardinus > Muscardinus avellanarius. The sequence goes on from NC_137786.1 coordinate 218,044,081, forward strand.
TTAAACTGTAGGTTTCTCAAAATCAGACCTGTCTTGTTATCAATCCACAGGGCAATTACAATTTCTTTTAGTAAACTCTAAAATCTACAGATTTTTCAGGACTTTGGGAGAGTTGGGTCTGGGAAGGAGAACTAATCTGGGGAGTAAAGACTGAGGCACTTTGCTCCAGGCTCGTATTTTAAGTTATATTTTACTTTTCCTTCCTGTCGGTCTCCTTTCTGTCTACTTATCTCTTCTATCCTGCATGAAGGTCAGCTAGGGACACCAGGTGAGGTTGCTGGCCTTACTGATAGGTCGGGTCCCTCCCCCAACACGACCCCTCAGCGGGGACCAGAGGCAGAAGCCAGAAGCGGAGATATTGTGAGAATCCAGGTGCCTCGAGACTCCAGACATCGCGAGACATAATCTAGAAGTCGCAAGACTACAGATGTCGCGAGAGAATCAGCATGCCTATAAAACATCAGTACTTCTGCTCCGCCCCATGACTCAGCCAGCCCATTGGGACCACGCGTGACTCTCGGATGTGGGGCTCGTCAGTCCCTTCCCCCACGACAGGCTGACTCCCCGAAGGTGCCGAGTTCTGATTAAAGCAGATTTTCTGATACCTCGGTGGGTGCTTGCCTCCTTCGTAATTTCCCCAAACCCTATTTTTATTCATTCACTCAGCATTAGGTGATCCTTAGCACAGCACAGCCCCTGCAAAGAAAGGCAAAAGGCAGATGCCTGGGGTGGGGATGGGATGGGAAGTCGCCTCAACCATTTACTGTACCTGGATTTGACTGTGATCTACCCTGTGGGCTTATGTTGTCCTAACACTAATGACTTCCCACAGGTACCACCCGAAAACCCATCAACATATGAATTTGAGTATTAAGTTTTCAGTCCTGGTCGTTCTTACTGATGCTCGTGGCTGGCTCTCCATCCCTGCCCACAGGGGATAGGCTGAGTATGGATCCTCAAGATGTCCACAGCCTAATCCCTGGGCCCTAAGAATCCAGAACCTTACTTGGCAAAAAGGGCCTATGGATGTGATCAAACTGAGGCTCCTGAGATGGAGATCACCCTGGATTATCCACAGGAAGCCGGAAGATCCCGGTGATTATTCACAGGAGGCAGGAAGATTGGAGGACTTGAGGACAGAGCCAGAGGTCAGAGTGATGGGTGGGGCCAGAAGCCAAGGAAAGCTGGTGGTCTCCAGAAGTGGGAAAAGACCAAGACTGGATTCTCCCCAGGCCTGGGGAAGGAGCCAGCCCTCCCGACACCTCAGTCTTAGCCAAAGATGCATTTTAGACTGAGCCCTGGGGAATAAGTTGGTGTTGCCTTTTAAGCCCCAACACGGGTGGTGTGGCAACTTTGCGTAGCAGTAATGGGCGCGTGCAGCTCGCTGTGTAAACCCCCTCTCAATCAGCTTCGCTTTGGCTGAAGCCTCCAGGGCCCCTCAGCTTCCTGCAGCAGCTCTGACTACTACGGTGAGTGCTGTGTGTCAGCAATGGGCCTGAGCGTGTTCTCTCGAGATCTCCCGTGACCCACTGTGCCGGAGGGAGCCTGGGCTGAGGTCGCAGAGGTAATAGTAAGAGGCGGCATCTGAGCCTGGCTTCAGAGCCTGGGGGGCGCTGTTGGCGGTCCTGGGGTGGAGGTGAGTGACCCCCATGCAGCAGGCAGCCTTCCACAGGCCCAGGTTAGGTGGGATGGGGGAACCCAGCTGCACAAGGGCCTGAAACTTCACTTCCTGCCTCCCGGGGCTCAGAAACACACCCGGATGTTTTTCAAGGTTCAGCTGCACCCAGATCGATGAGCCCACATCTTGTCGGGTTATGGGATTCCTTGGGCATCCGCTTTTGTAGAACGGGGTGGGGGGTTCCCATCTCTCTGGGTGGATTGTGGAAATTAAAATATGCCCGATAGATGATTAACATGTGGTCATTGCCCACCAACTGACGCACAGGACTGTTTGAGTGCCCGCCACATGCAAGGCACAGTTAGGTACCAGGACACATCAGAGAGCAAAATAGACAACCTCATACTCCCGTGGGACATGACATTCATTTCGGTGGAGTGATGCAGACGATAAATTACTTAGTAAACTGGGTGTGGTGGTGCATGCCTGTAATCACAATACACTGGAGGCTGAGACAGGAGGACTGCAGCTTCCAGGCCAGCCTCAGCAACTCAGTGAGACCCTCCGCAATCTAACGAGACCCTGTTTAAAAAAAAAAAATAGGGCTGGAGATGTAACTGGAGGTAGAATGCTTTGGGGTTCGATCTCTGGTACAAAAAATAAAAACTAAAAATGCCACCCCTGCAAAACGCTCTGCTCTTTGTTCAGCACCAACTGTCATCACCGGGCGGGTGACTCGCTCCTCCGCGGTGACCTTGGCCTGGTCATTTGGCTGACTCAGTTTCCTCCCGACACCTCCTTCCTGGGGTGGAAATGGTGGTTCTTGCCCAGCACCCCTCATCATGGCCGGGGATCACAGAGCACTCAGGTGCCGGGCACGGGAGAGCTGCTGGGCTGCGCTGACTGTCTCCTGAAGGTCACGGCAGCCCCCAGCCAGCTGCTCCTCGTCTCCCTGTGCTGTTTTATAGACAGGGAAACTGAGGCACGAAGAGGCTGAGCAACATGCTCAGGGCCACACATTTGAGCCCACCAAATGATGCTCTAAAAATCACTTAATTTTGAAAAGTTAATTCATCCCTATGGTACAAAAAAATGTAAACACTTAGGAACTGAGAAACTAGTGTCCCTCCCCTCTGCCCATTGGCTGTCCAGTTTTCCTCTCAGAAAGCGTCCACTACAGATAGTTGTTTCTTTTTCTTTTTCTTTTTTCTTTTCTTTTCTTTCTTTTTTTTTTTTTTTTTTTTTTTAGGTACTGGGGATTGAACCCAGGGGCATTCAAGCCACACCCCCAGCCCTATTTTTTTTTTATTCTTTATTTTGAAACAGGGTCTCACTGAGTTGCAAATGGCCTCATTAAGTAGCTGAGGCTGGCCTTGAACTGCGATCCTCCTATCTCAGCCTCCCAAATGCTGGGATTACAAGCGTGCAACCCCACGCCCAAGTAGATACTTGTTTCTTTAAGACTCAGACACAGTCTGTGCATAAACACAATGATATAGGAGAGGGGAGAAAAGAAAATAAAATTAGAGGGGAGACAAACAGGGAAGAAAAGGAAAACTGTAGTTTTTAACCTAAAATCTTTGTGATGTCTCTCACCTTCACCCTGAAAGTCTGTTTACCTCCAGGCCCAAATTCCTAGAAGATTCAGTAAACCAAGAGTACTGTATGCCCAGTTAATTGGTACCTACATTTCATTAGCCTACAGAAAGTATTTTAAACTGATATAGGAAGTCTAGGCTTAAATTCATGTGTGTGTGTATGTGTGTGTGTGTGTGTGTGTGTGTGTGTGAGAGAGAGAGAGATACTGAAGATTGAACCAAGGCTCTTTCTTTTTTTGGTGGTACTGGGGTTCCTGGAAGCCCTTCTACCTCCGGGCTCCACTCCCAGGCCTATTTTATATTTTTGAAACAGGGTCTCTTAACTCCAGCACGGCTGGCTTTGAACCTGCGCGATCCTCCTGTCTCCGCCTCCCAAGCGCGGGGATTACAAGCGTGCGCCACCATGCCCGGCGAACCAAGGCTCTTTCTACCTCTGAGCTATGCCCCCAGCCCGATTTTACTTTTATTTTGAAACAGCCTCTCACTAGGTTAATGAGAGTCTCACTACTTGCTGAGGATGTCCTCGGAACCTACAATACCCCTGTCTCAGCCTCCCAAGTACTGGGATTACAGGCGTGCACCACCATGCCCGGCTAGGCCCAATTCTTAAAAAGTTTCAGTAAATCAAGGGAGCGAGCTCACCCCCACATGAAAGAACTCCAGAAAGGAAGCGCCCTGTTCTCTCAGAGTGAGCCTCTCTCTCTCTTGAATATGTACTTCTTACTTTCCTAAATAAACCTCTGTTTATGTCTTTGGCTCGTACTGAAATTCTTTTCTGTCCTGAAAGCCAAGGACCACTGACCCTGAGTTGAGGAATCAGCCCTTGTTCCAGCCAATGCCTGTCTTTACAATTTAGGTTTTGCACAAATGGGGGGAGAACGCCCAGGTGGACAGCCCTGGCCTCTTCCCTGGGGCAGAGTGCCCGCTCTGAGCACACACCGGGCTGCCTCATGGCTCTGCTCTGTGGGCACCTGGGAGAACTCGGGGCTGGAAGGCTGCGCCTGGGGTTCAAGTCATGCACACAACATGGAGTGGGCATGCCTGTCTCCAGGTCCTCAGTGACCCTGGCAGAGCGTGAGGGCAGTTCTTCCCTTCCTGCCTGCCCGGCCCCTGCAAACGTGGCCGGCCAGAGGACCGGCGGCTGTTTCCGGATGTGTTTGTCACAACCGCCAAGGAGGAGGGAGAGGACCTGCGTCCTCCGTGTCGGCTCCAGCCCTGGCTCTGAATAACTCCCAGGCGAATGCTGGCGTACAGGAAGGAAGCGCAGAGAGGACTTGGGTCACCGCGGGGCCACCTGCTAGGATAAGCTGACCAGCCCAGTGTCCACTCATTCCTTCAGCCTTCCTGTCCTCTCCTCTGAGGCCTTGCTCACCCCCCCAGGGGCGGGTTATATTCAGCCTTTGTGACACCTGTTCCGTAGGGCCCACAGGCAGGGTCCAGCACCCTGCCCTGCCCGCTTTCACCCCCGAATGCCTCCGGTGGTGAGGGTCTCACAAGCTTTCAAAGGCATTTTGAAGTCAGAGCTGGAAGGAATCTTAGAAATCTGAAAGCTTCTATTCTTCTTGATTGATATATTTTTTCCCCCCCTGCCTCCTGCTTTATCCGGTACGGGCCTACCTTTCTCTCTCTGGCTGGTTTTTAAATCCCATAGGTGGGGGAGAACCTCTTTATTGAAGGGACTCGAGAAAAAGTAGCACGGAAGAAAAGCAAAGACGGTCTTATGTCAGTCAGTCCATGCTGCTGTCTCAAAATGCCACATGTGGGTGTTTTCAGCCACAGAGCGTATTTCCGATAGTTCTTGGGGCTGGGAAGCCACTGGACTCCAGGGTGAGGCCTCTTGTCCTGGCTTGCAGGTGGCTGCCTCTCTGGTACATTCTTGAAAGGTGGAGAAAGGTGCTGTGTTTAGTGTCTCTTTTTCTCTCTCTCTCTCTCTCTTTTTTTTTTTTTTTTTTTTTGGTACTGAGGATTGAGCCCAGGGGCATCTACCTCTGACCTATACCCCCAGCCTTTTTTTTTTTTTTTTTACTTTGAAACAGTGTCTCTCTAAGTTACAGAGGGCCTCACTAGGTTGCTGAGACTGGCCATGGACCTGTGGCCCTCCTTCTCAGCCTCCCAAGTCCTGGGATTACAATCGTGCACTACCATACCGGGCATAGGATCTCTTCTTATAAGGGCGCTAATTTCATTTGCGAGGAGTCCACCCTCATAACCAAATTACCCCCCAAAGACTCCACCTCCAAAGCTATCCCACTGGGGGAGAGGGAGCCGGGCTTCATGAATTTGGAAGGATGCAACCATTCAGTCCATGGTGAATCTCCACCTCCTACCCTGCTCTCCATCGCGCGCGCGCGCGCGCGCGCGCGTGTGTGTGTGTGTGTGTGTGTGTGTGTGTGTGTGTTACTAGCAGTGGAACCCAGGGGCCTTCTACCTCCAGGATACAGCCCCAACTTTATTTTTTATTTTTCCTTTGGAAACAAGGCCTCACTAAGTAGCTGAGGTTGGCCTTGAACCTGCAATCCTCCTGTCTCAGCCTTCCAAGTCCTGGGATTACAAGCAAGCGCCACCACGCCCGGCTCCTCTCCATCTTTTCTATGTATCCAAATTATCCAAATCTCTGTCCTTTCAGGGTCCTGAGCCACCTCCACTCCCAGACACTCTCCTCAGCTGCTCCAGAGGAACCCACCTCTCAGACAGGCTCCGGGTTGCTGCGGTTGAACTTTAGAATCATTGGGGAGTTTTAAGAGCCGGCCGGCGCCGGCACACCCTCAAAGGCCCTGGCTACTTAATTGCTCTGGGGCTCCCTGGGCCCCGGTGGGTTTAACCTGCAGCTGAGGCTCAAGCACCAGGAGGGGTTCAGGAGAACTTTCCACACAGCCCTTGCGGACGCCGGTCAGACCTTCCCGCAAAGTGCTTTTATGGGCTTGCTGGTCCGTGGCGCACACTGACCGAGGGCTAATGTGCAGAAGCAGAGCATTTCCCGGGGCCGGCACCACGCTGAGCGTTTTGCTCACTCCATCTCATTAAATCTTCATGGCACTCCTGTGAAGTAGGTCACTGCTCCTCTCGCGAGCAGGATCGGGGACGGGAAGCGCCCTGGGCTGTTAGAAGCGCAGGCTCTACTCCGCTGGAACTCAATAGGAGTGGACACCTCGGCAACAGCCCCAGGTGATGCCCCAGCTACAACTTCCACGCTCCACGCTAACTCACCAGTGGCAAGGACCTTTGCCCGGGGAGCTCCCACGCCCAAGGGAGCGGGGCACGGCCACATGTCTGTGGGGGGAACTGAACAGGGCAGAGGTGCCCTGGGCGGGACAGACTTTTCCAGGAAGGGGGCCGAGGCAGGTGGCCCCACGCCTGTGGCATTGGAGTTGAGACTGGGGCAATGAAAACCAGTTTCTTAGCCGGGCGTGGTGGCGCAGGCTTGTAATCCTAGTGCTTGGGAGGCTGAGACAGGCGGATCGCACAGGTTTGAAGCCACCTCAGCTACTTAATGAGGCTTTCAGCAACTTAGTGAGACCCTGTTTCCAAATAAAGTATAAAATAGGTCTGGGGAGTATTGCCCGGAGGTAGAAAAGCCTCTGGGTTCCACCCCCAGTACCACAAAAACAAAAACAAAAACAGTCTCTTCAATACTCAGGGAGGGCTGGACGTGCGCACACCTGTAATCCCAGTACTTGGGAGGCTGGGGCGGGAGGATCACATGTCTGAGGGCAAGCTCAGCAACTTAGTGAGACTCTGTTTCAAAATAAAATAGGGCTGGGGGGTGCAACTGAGAGGAAGAACTTCCCTGGGTTTAATTCCCAGTAACACACACACACACCACGACCGCCACCACCACCAACAACAATAATCACTCCAGGAAGGTGCCTCACGAAAGGGCAAGCGCTGGGCAAGGTACCCTCAAACAGGGAATGAGACTCAGATAGTGCTTGAGCTGGCTGTGCGTGTGTGCGTGTGTGTGTGTGTGCGCACGCGCGCGCGCGTGTGTGTGCATGCGTGTGTGTGTGTGTGTGTGTGTGTGTGTGTGGCAGATGGAAAGTAAGCATCGAGGGTGGAGGGATGGCTGGGCCTGTTTCAAAATAAAAAATGGAAAGAGCTGGGATGAAGCTTAGAATGCCCCTGGGTTCAACCCTCAGTGCAATAAACAAAAAACAAAACAAAGCCAAAAGAAAGGAAAAAGAAAGAAAGAAAGAAAAAAAAAGAAAGGAAGGAAGGAAGGAAGGAAGGAAGGAAGGAAGGAAGGAAGGAAGGAAGGGAAAGGAAAAGAAAGAAAACAGTGTGAAGGGAAGCCGGCTTGTCTAAGCAGGATGGAGGTGAGGTGTTAGAGAAAGCTCTTGAGAGACTGGCCTCTGGGGCCCGAACACTGTGCTGTGAGCTTTCTCTCCTCCCAGCCCCCCACACCACACATGCATGCATGCACACACACACCACACACATGTGCACATGTTGGTCACACAGTGTCCAATAACAGGAACCTACAGCCGGCCTGCCCTCCACACAGCAGCCCCATCCCAGCCCCTGGTTAGGTGCTGAGCCTTCCCTTCCCTCCCCTCCCCTCCCCTCCCCTCCCCTCCCCTCCCCTCCCCTCCCTGTGCCCTGGTCCCTCTTCTGGCCTGGGCCTAAGAAGACTGTCAACCCAAGGCTGCTGTAAGGACCCGGCGCAGTGATGCTGGTGAAACACTCAGAGTGGAGCCGCCCTCGGTGCCTCATCCTCTGATCATGCAGTTCTCAGAGACAGCGTTAGCTTTTCCCTTTTGCCTCTAGAGAAACAAAGGCTCAGAGATGCGCTGACTTCCCCAGCCAGAACATCAGCCTCTGACACGGAGTCCAGAGGAGCACAGGGCTTCCTCACCCTCACTTGGGTGTGGGGAACACCTGAGCTGGGGTGTGCGGAGGACTTGGAGGATTAGGGTTTGTAGAGGAGGATTCAGACGGGGCGAGTGAGAGAGAACTGACATTCCTGTTGGGGTCAGAGTGTACAAACAGGGAAGCAGCTTGGGGAAGGAAATGGAGACTAGGAATGGCACACTTGGCCTTGAACACGAAGGGTGCTCAGGGGGTCCGTGTGGCTGCGCCGGGTCAGGGAGGCCAAGGGCAGGAGTTTTAGGATCAATTTCCTAACAAGAGTGATCCACAGGAGGATTCACCATCCCCTGGGCCACCATGGCACTGCTGGGTGTCTACAGACAAACGTGATCTCATTACCAATGGCCGCACTATTTTATTTTAGAAAGCCTGGCATTGGCCTTGGTTTTTAGCTGGGCCTGAAGCCACATGGCCCAGAATTAGGTCACATTCCAAGAAGTAGGGCCAGAGCTCACTTCTCAGGGCAGAGCCTGCCAGGTAGAAAGTGGGGCTGAGCGACAGCAAGCCCTGAGGGCAGGCGGTGACCACAGAGGGACGGCAGCTGTGGGTTCAAGGTCTTCCCCAGAAACACTGCCAGCAGCGATGTTCTCCTCCTTGGCTGGCTGTCTAGGAAAGCCGGAGAGCTTCTCCTCAGCCTCAGCCAGCTGGAACCGGTGCTGACCGGGAACCTGGCACTTCTGGAGGTCAGGTGGCCGCCAGGCCCAGGAAGCACCGCGCCTACAGGCTGCCGCAAGCGGGAGGCTTTGGGGAGGAAGAAAGGGTCCCCTGCCTGGTGCCGGCTCGGCCTTAGTGACCGTCCGCAAGTCTTCTGCCAGTGCTCATTCCGCGCCCGTAAAATAAAGACGGTGATTTTTATTTATTTATATAATTTTTTGGTACTGAGGATTGAATCTGAGGACATCATACCTCCAAGCTACACCCCCAGCCCCTTTTATTTATCTATTTTTGTTTTGAAACAGGTTCTCACTGGATTGCTAACGGTCTCACTACATTGCCGAGGCTGTCCTCGAACCTGTGATCCTCCTGTCTTAGCCTCCCAAGTGCCGGGATCACAGATCTGCCCCATCAGGCCAAGCACGCGGATGATTATTTACGCTTCCTTGGGGTTTGCCTGAAACTGTTACTTTCACACAAAAATTTTGTTTGTTTGTAATTATTTAATTAACTTGTGCATGCACTTACATGCGGTGTCCACCTTGGACTTTGTATTCAGTGGAGACCAGAAACACACGCGCCATCTTGCCTGGAACACGGGAGGCATTCGGCACACAGTTAGCCACTGACCAGGTGACCACTGCGAGGGCCCGGAGGCGCCTGCACCGGGGTTAGGCTCTGATCTCCCCACAGCCCGGTCTAGTCTGGGCACCCAAGGGAGCTGCTCTGGGAGGTCTCGAGGACAAGAAAACACCAGGCAGATCATCAGCACTGAGAAGGAAGGCAGAAATGCTAACGATCTGCAGTGGTTATGATTTTCCTCCTGGAGATGTACAAACAGCTGTGCTGGAGTCCCAGCCAGCGGCCTGGGGAGCAAGCTGGTTCAAAGAATTAGGTAACAATTTCTTCTCATCCCACCCAGTCACTAGAGCTAGTTCCAAAATATTCCTCCAAAAAAAGATCTTGCTCTTACTGGCAACAAAAGTGGAAAGATAATTCAGAAACTTGCTGAAGAAGCAGTAAGGAGAGGGCCCTGTGGAGGGATCTTTAATGCTTTCTTGATGAGGAAAATACATAAAAATCTAAATAAATGGAAATATATTTGTGTTTCTAGAAAGGAAGGAAGGAAGAAAGGAAGGAAGGAAAGAAGGAAGGGAGGAAGGAGGGAAGGAAGGAAGGAAGGGAGGGAGGAAGGAAGAAAGGAAGGAAGGAAAGGAGGGAGGAAGGAAGGAAAAAAGTCCTCAATGCAAAGATGTATTAATATAATGCTAAACATAATGTCGCTCCAGGAAAAATCACAGCAGTGCTGGAAAGTTTATTTGGAAGAAACTTTGCTTGAGAGTAAATGAAAGTGTGAGACAAGAATAATAATGAGAAAATGGGGTGCAGCTCGGAGGCAGAGCTTGCCTGGCACGCAGGAGGCCTTGCGTTTCATCCCCAGCACTGCTAACAACAACATCAACAACAACAATAATAATAATCAACAACAATAATAATAATCAACAACAATAATAATGATAAAATAGCAATAAGATCTTACCTATTCAACACCCAAACATACTATGAAATGACAGTAATAACAGTGTGGGTTTTGGCTGGAAATTCCTGCTCTTATGACTCAAGGAACTAGGAACTTTTTTTTCCTTTTTTCTCTTTTGGTACTGGGGATTAAATTCAGGGGCTATCTCCAAACTACACCCCCAGTCCTTTTTTTTATTCTTTATTTTGAATCAAGATCTTGCTAAGTTGCTGAGGCTGGACTTGAGCCTACTAACCTCCAGTTTCAGCTTCCCAAGTACTGGCATTATAGGTGTGTGTTGCCGTACCCATATTTGAAGGAACTATTAATAGACACCCGGTGATGTCTTTCTGTTGTGGAGCCTCTGGTCTGGACAGTGAGAAGCCTGCTTTGCAGGAACCCCTGTTCCACCTCTCCTCCTCCTTCCCGGCTGTGAGACCTCAGGGAATCTCCCAACTTCTCCAGCTCCAGGTCCCTGTGGTGGGGTGGAGGCCAGCGCTGGAGTGAGTGAGGGGCGAAAGGCACTTGCTCTGGCCTCAGTGGCCCTGCAGGGTGCCCGACCTTGACCCTCAATAGATGATTATTTGCTAAGAACAAGAGAAAATGATCCCCTTGCTAATAGGCACAAGCCCAAAGAGAAGCCGGTGTGCTTCCTTGTGGCTGATTGCTGGGCTCCTGGTGATTTTCAGCTGGGAGTGCCAGCTACAGAGCCCTGAGCAGATGGGAGGTGGGACCATTCGCAGGTTGAACTTGGACTCTCTCCTCTGCTCGCCTTGTCTGCAGGTCTTGCCTGCAGGTGGCCTTGTGGTTTCCTCCTAGCTCCTCTTCCTGATAGAGGTTCAGAAGGCCACCCTGAAGTTCAGATTTGCAGAAGTAGGATCAGGCAGCCCAAAGCTGCCTAAACCTCATGGTGTGTCCAGGACCTGTGCCCCAGCCATTGCGTGGTCCCCGGATGGTTCAGTGCATGGACACACCCACCCCATGCAGGCTGAGTTCAGTACGGGGAGCCTCTCCCACAAGCCTCTCCACCCAGCCCTGTCTTCAGCACCTGCTGGATGGTACTAGGGATTGAACCCAGGGGCATTGTACCTCTGAGCTCCACCTCCAGACCCGCTTTATTTATTTTCTTTGAAACAGAGTCTTTCTCAGTTGTCAAGGGCCTTAGTAAGTTGCTGAGGTTAGCTTCAAACCTTCAGTCCCACTGAGATTGCAGGTGCACACCTCCACACCCAGCTCTGTGATGACTTTTCATAGAATCAACCCTCAGCACATGAATTGGCAACAACTGGTGTCTCAAACTAGGTCTGCAACTTAGCAATAAGAAGCTAGACACTGGCTACGTAAGATGTTAGCTTTGGGGGTGGCAGGAGGGAGAGGGTACCTGGAAACCGACTTTTGCAACTTCTTACAAGTCTGACTTTATTCCAAAATAAAGAGATAAAGAAATGCAGCTTTTGCCAGAATATAGGTATCAAGTTTAATTCTGAGAAGGCCAATGAATTCCAACTCCCCTGCCAATCGCCATCATCTGGAAAGGTTCTCTGGAGCAGGATGACTCGCTGCGTTAGCGACTCTGGAGCCGCATCCAAACCCAGTGGGAAAGAGTGCAGTGATCGATTAGTGCTGTCTGTTGCGGACTTCAGGAATGGCCGGGGGAGTGTGGAGCAGGTGTGCCATCTGTGCCTAGGCTCCCAGCAGCTCAGTGGGAGCCAGGGTGCAGGGAATGGAAAGACAGCCTCCTGAGGAAGGGCAAGAGAGGAAGGGCAGCGTCTGCTGCACAGTTCCATTATGTCCTGTTTAAGAACAGGTAAGCAACATGAAACAGTGGTGGTTCTCACTCTGGGAGTTGGATTGGCAGGCAGCAGGAGGGTGGTGGGACATGCTTTATTTCTTATTAGAGTGTTAGTTACACCAGTGTGTACATTTTTTTAAAAGAGTTATTGGCCTGTACTTTAAGATTGGTACATTTTAGTGTCTATAAATTAACCTCAATAGCCAGGCGTGGTGGCGCACGCTTGTAATCCCCGTGCTGGGCAGGCGGAGACAGGAGGATTGCTCAGGTTCGAAGCCAGCCGCGATGGTTTAGGAGACCCTGTTTCCAAATGAAAAGTATAAAATAGGTCTGGGAGTGTAGCCCGGAGGTAGAAGGGCTTCCAGGAACCCCAGTACCACCAAAAACAAAACAAACAAACAAACAAAAAAATAAATTAACCTCAATAATGAAAGAGGAGGAGGAGGAGGAAGAGGAGAAAAAGGGAGGCAGGATAGACTCTGAAAAGAAAACTATTTCCATTAGTGAAGCGTAACTGAAGCTTCCAATCCTGTCTGGGGGGGAATTCCTCCCGGCGGGAGGGGGCTCTGGGTCAAGTGCTCACAGAGCGGGTCCCACCTTCCGCTTGGTGCCAGGACCATCCCAGCCCTGCTGCTTATGAGCCGGGTGCCCTTGGATAACCTATTAAGTCTTTCTGCCTCAGTTCCCTGAGCTTCAAAATGGGGGAAGCAGTAGTGTCTCCCTCATAGCATACTTGTGAGAATTATGTGAGTTAATCCAGGGGAGAACTCAGAACGGCACAGTCTGGTGCACAGTACTTGCCCAATATATCACTGTTATGGTTGAGGTTGTTTTTACTGCCATTCTCCTGATCCCCCTGGCTAACACATGTCTCTCTTGAATGCTCTGCATCCAGGATGAGCACAAATTCTTTCTCTGCCAAAGCTGGAAGGCCAAGGAGACCAAGATCTCCAGGGAGACAACAAGGAAGAAGCTAGCACTTTCAAGTCTCTCCAAGAGAGAGTCTGAACCCTGTAGAGCAAGCTCTGCCCCAGGCCTTGTCTCCTCCACCTGCCGGTCAGAACACCCATGAGCCCACTCCCAGACCCTCCGTCTGCTAAAGCCCTGCAGAGCGTGGAATGGAGGATGCCATTTGAACTCTCATCGCCTCCTGGTTATTTGGGCCTTTGAGCAAAAGAAGAGCGCTCCCAGCTCTCTACTTTCCACTGCCATCCCTTTCTCCCCCTCCCTGCTCCAGGGAGGAGCCACATGTTTGCCCAGGTCACCAGCCTGGAAAGATCTCCTGTAGGCATGGTGAAAACCTTTATTATTTTTTTTTGGGGGGGGGGAGGGAATCTGTTCCTTATTCCATCTATTCATCCATTTGTCCATCTGTTCATCCATCCAAAAATTTATTGTGCCCATGATGTGCCAGGCATGTAATGCTCTGTGGCCAGGGAGCGTTGCTAATACACTGGGGTGTATCAGTAAGCACAGAATTTAACCTCAAAGTGCTTATTTTCCATTTTATGATGCAAACAAGAAACCAGACAACAGCAGTATTGTGTGAGCGGGTGGCTGAGTGTCCAAGGAAGGGCCACCCAGTCACGGTGCTGGAGGCTCAGGCCAGGCTTCCTGGAGGAAGCCTCTCCCCAGCTGAAGTGAGGTGAAGCTAGCTTGATGTGGTGGGCGTGTGTTGTCCCTCAAGTTCATGCTGGCCTCTTGGCCTGGCAGTGTCACTGGGAAGGGGCGCCATCCTCTAGCCCACTCTCTCCTTGCTGGCGTGGGCTGGTGACGGGATCTCGTTGGTAGTGGGAGATGAGGGTAGATCTGTCTGCCATTGCTGGGTCTGGGTGTTTAAGCAGAGGTTGTCTTCTCCAGTATCTCTTGCCCCCATCTGGAGGCAGGTGAAGATGGGAGGTGCCCGGTCCCTTGGAGGAGAGCCGCCTGCAGGGTGTATACATCTGCTATGAGAACGGCCAATTCGCCTCTGTTATCCTAAGACCCAGAGGCTTGGAGTTTGTTACAGTTCCTAGCATTTCCTTGAGGGACACACCATGAAGATGGAGAGGAGAGGAAACCGCCTGCTCACACGTCCTGAGGGGAGGGAGGGAGGCCAGGAGAGGAGGCCAGGCAGAGGCCACTGGACCCTCTCCACAATGGGGACTCCATCTTAAGTAAATGAGCTCCAACCAGGCGGGACCCACAGGCATGCGCCTGTCTGTCCTCTTCTCAGAAGGCCTAGGTAACATGGCCGCCTGTTGGGGGGTCGCCTGGTCGGAGATCAGCAGAGCTGGACTCAAGGCAGGTGTCCCTCTTCCCACCCCCGAGCACTCAGCTCCCGCCTTCCACCAACAGCCCACAACAGAGAAGCCGCGACTGTCTCCCAAGACTTGGATGGGAGTCCTGGCCGTGTAGGCGCCTTCTCCAAGTCTCTGGAATTGTCCTCCGTGGAGAATGCTGTCTTTATAATGCCCCTGTTCAGAAATAATGGCCACCATCTCTCTCACCCTAACGGAGTGTCTGCATCCCCAGAAAAACAAATACATATCCCACTGGGTCTGGTCCCACCGTGGGGGGAGTGAGGGTTGCCCAGGGTTGCCTGGTGTTCTCTGAGCTGGATGCAGACAGTGCTGTGTTCCTGTCTTGCTCTCAGCTCAGCACAATCTCATTGAGCCACCAGGGAACCACAGGTGATGTGGGCAGAAAAGGCCAGGACTGGGAGGGTCTCCCACCCTCTCCAGATGCTCCCATCCTCGAAACCAGAATGTTCTGATCCCCGTTGTCCAAGGTCCCCCCTGGCTTTCCAGAGGCATCCCAGGTTCTGCTGCAGAGCTGCTGGTCCCAGGCCGCCTCTCTCCCTGCCCCTGCCCAGAGCGTTTCTTTCTGATCAGGTTCTCCTTCCCCATCCGCAGCATCTGAAGAAAGAATTTCACCACTGCTGCAGTTGGAAAACAGCTTAAAATTTCAAGATGGAGACTGAGGTTCAGAAAAAGGGAAATATGCTTGATCAAAACAAAGCATGTTACAGAAAAATGGTCTACCTGCCTATTTGTGTCTATCTATAGTCATCTGTCTGTCCGTCCACCCACCATTCGTCCATCCACCCATCCATCCATCCATCCACCCATCCACCCATCCATCCATCCACCCATCCATCCATCCATCCACCCATCCACCCATCCATCCATCCATCCATCCATCCATCCATCCATCCATCCACCCATCCATCCATCCATCCATCCATCCATCCATCCATCCACCCATCCATCCATCCATCCATCCACCCATCCATTCATCCATCCATCTACCCATCCATACATCCATCCATACATCCATTCATCCATCCATCCATCCATCCATCCATCCATCCATCCACCCATCCATCCATCCATCCATCCATCCACCCATCCACCTATCTCTTTGACAGGTAATGAAGGCACAGCCAGTGTGGCCTCCTCACCTAGCAACCTGGGTACTTAGGTCTAAAACTCCCAGGCTTCTTAGCAACAGGGAGAAAAAGAGCCCGTGTCCCAATAGATTTGGTTTCAAGTTTCTTTTCTGGCAGCTTTCCCAGCAATGCGCTTTATATCAGTTTTCTCAACTGGAACACGGACCCATCCCTTTTCCCCTGCAGTGTACTGTGGGATGTAACAAAAGCAGCCTCAGAATGTTCTTGGAGCGCCCCCGCTAGGGCAGAGTCACCCGAGTGCCAGGGCAGGTGCTCTCTGCTCTCCTTGCCGAACACCTGGTCCTTCCTGGGCTGATGCCTCATCCCGGCTCGGCCACAGCTGGCCTCTTCCTTTTCCCCTCTTTGTCCTGAAGACCCTGTGTGTGCTGGACTGGGACCATTTCCTCAGCTGTCCCACACACATCCCGCCAGCCCCGCCTGGGCTTACGCACTCTCCCCAAGCAAGCGGCACCCGCAGCTCCTGCGGGCCACCCCACCAGGAGTCCCTCAGGGGGATCAGCCCCGGCGCCTTCTCTGCCACCCTCTCTCTTTTTATTTCTCATGGCACCGCTGGAAACGCTTTCACCCTGTGTGTGTGTGTGTGTTACTGGAGATTGGCTCAAGGGGGATCTACCTCCAAGCTATACCCTCAGCACTATTTTATTTTTTGTCTTTGAAATAGGGTCTCACTAGGTTTCTGAGTGTCTCATTAAGTTCCTGAGGCTGGTCTTAAATCTGCACTCCTCCTATCTCGGCCTACCAAGTGCTAGGTCCAGAGGTGTGCGCCATCATGCCTCTCTTGCGTATACGAGACATTTTCCTTTCTTCTTGGGTGCCCGTTCCACCCCACTAGGGTGGAGGTTTGGGATATTTTGTTCATTGCTGTCTCCCTAACACTGTCACATGATTGGCACTTAAAATGATTTGTTAAGCCGGGCTGGAGGCGCACGCTTGTGATCCCAGCGCCTAGGAGGCTGAGACAGGAGGATCGCGCAGGTTCGAAGCCAGCCTCAGCTACTGAGCGAGGCTCTCGGCAACTCAGTGAGACCCTGTTTCCAAATAAAGTATAAAATAGGCCTGGGAGTGTAGCCCGGAGGTAGAAAGCCCCTGGGTTCCACCCCCAGTATCACACACACACACAGAATGATTTGTTGACTGAGTGAGTTGGTGAGAGATTGGGAAACTTTAGGCCTCCCTGTCCTAAAAGTCCTCTTTCGCTGCAATCATTCGCCCCCACCTCAAAGGGTCTATGGCCGCCTGGGTGGAGGTGGGGATGATATGGTTGGGGCCTGAACAGAGAGCACTAGAATGTCTCTAGAAATCGTCTCATTAAACGTTCTAGACGGAGCCCCCAAGGCTCAGAAGGGAAATGCCCTTGATGAAAACAGAGCTCATAAGTTGCAGAAAATGTCTATTTGTGTCTCTCTGTAACATCTGTCCATCTGTCCGCCCACCCATCCAGGTGGATGTCTGTCCAGGTCAAAGGCCTGCACAGAGCACTAGAATGTTCCCTGAGAGTGGCCAGCTTCAAGGTCCAGCGCACCTGGCTGTGAGGGCTGCATTGGGAGCCCACCGCCCCCCCCCCCAGGACAGGCAGGGGGTGCTGAACACGGGAAGCTTGAGAGGCCAGGCCCAAGTTCACATCCTGGCTCTGCCTCTGTCCAGAAGCCACTGGGCCTCTCAGCCGGGTCCCTCTGGCCTCTCATCTCACGGGGTTGCCTATACCCAGAGCTAATCTCCATTGCTGTCTGAACCCCGGGATACAGTGCCGAGTGCACCACCCAGGAGCCTTGCCTTGAGAGAGCGCTGTGGCCTCGGCTTCTGGTGCCTCAACTTCTCCATTTGTACGTTTGTGAAGCATTCATGAGTTCATGCGTGGAAACTGTTCAGATCTGTGTCCAGCATTAATAATGCGCAATACTTGGTTTTGTTGTGTTTTGTTTTTGGTGGTACTGGGGTGGAACCCAGGGGCTTTCTACCTCCGGGCTATTCTCCCAAACCTATTTTATATTTTATTTAGAAACAGGGTATCACTAAGTTGCTGAGGGCCTCGCTATGTACCTGAGGCTGGCTTCGAACCTGTGCGATCCTCCTGTCTCAGCCTCCCAAGTGCTGGAATTATAAGCGTGCGCCACCATGCCCGGCTATAGTTTGATTCTGATACTTCCTCTTTAAAAAATTAAGCTATGTTTTATGTAAAGGGAAAATATCTAATTAGATATGCAAACAAAGAATTATATGAAATATTAATATACATACAGAAGAGTTTTGTTAAATTTTATTTATTAAATGGGCATGTCCATATATGAATGTACAAACTATATATACTATATATATATATATATATATATATATATATATATATATCCGTGTGTGTATGTGTCCACACACATATGCTCCTTAACTTACGAGCTGGTTACATCCCAATGAACCCACTGTAAGTTGAAAGTATCATAAGTTGAAATTGCATTTAATACATCCAACCTATAGAACACCTGTCTATAGTGAGAATAGTTGCTGCCTGTCGGAGAACGGAGGTATCAGGAGGTATCTGACAGCGTGGGGCAGGGGAACCGCCTCTGGAGCACTAAAACTGTTCTGCATCCTGCTGGGGTGTGGGCCACAGGAACGGCGATTGCAGGTGTCCTGGCTCAGCAACGAGGCACCCAGCAAGGGTCAGTTGTTTTCCCGGTACAGCGCGGGCTCGCTGGCGGCTGGGAGCCGGGGCTCCTGCCACTGCCCAGCACCCTGGCAAAGTACTGAATGGCAAATCACTAGCCCAGGACCAGACCCAAATCCTGAATTCACAGTAAAGCTTCCACTGAATGCTTAAAGCTTTTGCACCTTTTAAAGTAAAAGAGCCCTAAGTTGAACCTAGGTTGGGGACCCTCTGCAATCTCCACCCTGTAACCCACACGCCAATCAAGATCTAGAACATTCTCAACCAGCTCCTTGTAGTGATCCCAGCAGTCCCCCCTCTCCAAATAGCAAAGACGGCTCTGCCACCTATCACTAAAGATCCGTGCGCGTTTCCACCCGTGAAAGCCCTGCCTGGGGCTTCACACCGGACCTGCTGGTTCATGGCTGGCTATTGCTTCTTCTTTTTGGCTTAGCCTAATATTTTTGAGGTCTGTCCCTTGTTACTGCTGAATAATGTTCCATCATTTCTGTTGAGCACAGCTGCTTATCTGCTTTCCTGTCGTTAGACATTTGGGTCCTTCACACTTTGGGGAAATTAGGAATTAAGCTGCTATAAGAATTCTTGAGTATTTCTCTTGTGGACATCTTTTCATTTCTTTTAAGTAACAATAACAGGCCCTAAGGTAAATGTAGGTTTAATTTTATAAGAAATGACTAGAAAGCTGGGCATGGTGGCAGAAGCCTGTAATCCTAGTACTTAGGAGGCTGAGACAGGAGGGCTGCAGATTCAGGCCAGTCTCCACAACTGAGCAAAGCCTTCGAAACTTAGACCCCATTTCAAAAGAAAAACCATAAAATAGGGATGGAGGTTAGCTCAGAGGTAGAATGCCCCTGAGTTCAAACTGCAGTACCAAAAGTAAAAGACAAATGACTAGAGACGGTTAGGATGGCGGCAGCCGCGGTTGCACTGGCGATCGTGGCCACCGATAAGGATAAGCTTTCCTCGGGAAAACCCTGGACACCAGATTTTGGTTTAATATCGGATTGGGACAACTTAAGGAGACACTTTCAGCCATGACTTCCTATCTAGAATACAGGAGAGAGAGTGGATAATGGTGGAATTAGAAGCAAGATGACAAGGAGGCGCCAGCCACACAAGAAAAGGGATTTTTGGAAGATCACCCCAGAAGGGATTAGAGAAAAGACCACTTCAGCCGCGCATGCTGGGGACTCTTAACATCATATCTTATAAGAAAAATGACCCAGGCATGGTGGAGGGAGCTGAGCAGTGCCGGGCGGGGAGCCCAGCCGCGTGTCCCGGGAACTCAGCATGCCTGGCCGCTGCGCTCCTATGCTGCCCTGGGGGCTGCAGTGTGCCTGGAACAGCAGATCCTGCTCTTCATGGTGAGGCTGTGGGCCTCTGCTCTTGGAAGGGAGATAAAATTCATTGCTGCTAAGTGCTCGATCTCACAACCCCTTTGAATAAATAAATAAATAAATAAATAAATAAATAAATAAATAAATAAAATATTGGAGAGGGGCCCAGATGGCGGTGGTGGCAGCTAGGACTCAAGAGATGCAAACAAACTCTATCCAATTCACCTGGAACTTTGGGGGAAAAAAATCCCCACGAAGGGGGACTGCCCCTGCCACACAGGATTAAGAATTTTGGACATCATATCATGTCAGAGAACCACGTGGTAGGCAGCTGCGCGGTGGCACCAGTGGAGTGGTGGCGCAGCGGCACGGTGGCCCAGCGCTGGTGCCGGCGGCAGAGATGGAGGCTATTATTTTGGATAGGCAAACATCTGATTCAACCCAACATGATATCCTGAAGAAATTGCACCGAAGGTAGAATATGGAGGGGCAGACGGATCCAGCCCAGTCTACCTTGAGCTTTCGAGGAAATCTCCCCAAAAGTAGACTGGCTGCTTCTGCCACACATGCTCAAGAAGACTGGAAAACATGCTAAGTGGCAAAAGGGTTTGGCAGTTATCAGAGGGAGCCCCGCATAGCCGGGATGGGCCTACACGCTGTGTGTTCTGGGAGTCATCAGCACTCATGGCCACCGCGTTCCTCTGCACAGAGTGAGAGGCCAGGGTGCACATGGAACAGCAGAGCCTGCTTTCCAAAGTGAAGCTGTGGACCTCTGCCTTTGGAGGGAAGACAAAATTTATTGCCACTAGGTATTTGGGGTCCCAGCTTTTGCAAAAGACATGTTCTGCTTTCTCATATAAAAAAAAAAAGTGGAAGAACTCCAGGCATGGTGGCGCATGCTTGTCATCCCAGCGCTTGGGAGGCGGAGACAGGAGGATCGCACTGGTTAGAGGCCAGACTCGCTGGCTTAAGAGACCCTGTTCCCAAATAAAAATAGATATTAGAAAAATAAAGTCAGGTCTCTGGGAGTATAGCCTGAGGTAGAGGGGTTTCCAGGAACCCCAGTACCACCAAAAAGAAAAAGAAAAAGAAAAAGAAAAAGAAAAAGAAAAAGAAAGAAAAAGAAAAAGAAAAAGAAAAAGAGGGAACATCTGTAGATGACCTGCTCATAGTGACAGAGACCAGAGCCTGATGCACAGCAAAGGCCGGTGCTGGAGACTCTGAGGGCAGGATAGGAGCCTGCTGGGTGGCTAGGCCAGTGTCGGGGCCAGGGCCAGCCTGGCCGGGATTGGGGCCCGCTGTGAGTCAAGGCCGGTGCTGGGGCCTCCAAGGCCAGGATCGGAGCCTACCGAGGGGTGAGGCCAATGCCGGGGCCAGTGAGACTGGGATCAGAGCCTGCCATGAGGCAAGGCTGTTTCTGGAGCCTCCAAGGCTGGGATCGGAGCCTGCCGAGGGGTTAGGCTGGTTCTGGGGCCTTCAAGAGTGGGCTCGGAACTTGCAATGCGGCATACACAGAGAAATATCACAGAAAATAAAAAACCAGATGCTTTCCCTAATATGCAAAAACTAGGAAGAAATAGGTAATAGGAGGAGATCTAGTTGAAGAAAGGGCCCTATAGAGGAGCAATTAAGGTGACCAATCAGAGAGGATGGGATGAGGGAGGATGGAATCTCTTTAAAACTCATGATATACGTAAACAAATGTATCAAAGTTAATCACCAATCAAGCATGGGATCGAGGGAGGGGAAGGGAATGGGATGGGGATTGGATAAGGGCTAATTGGATGATGTGTGCTTGTATATCCTCACAAGTCTTGTATTCCATTGTGATATATGACTACAATGCACCAATTTAAAAATATATATACACAAATGACTAAAATCCTTGGAAATGTCTTGAAACATCTTATCTAGCCCAGTCCAGAGTCTCGGTGACTGATTAACATTCACTTGGAAAAAATGTGGATTCTGCAGTAGTTGAATGCAGTGGTCTACAAATGGTAATTACCTTAAATTGCTTCGCTGTGTTATTGAAGTCTCCATAGCATTACCAGTGTTTTGTCTCAGTTACTCAGGGTGGAATGCTAAATTTCCAACAACAGCCTGGTTTCTCCTGCTCCTGTCTGTAGTTCAGAGTTTCCAAGCTCTGTTATTGTAAATGTATAACCTCATTTAGGATGATTATATCTTCTGGACAATTGAACACTTCATCATTCAGAAATGTCCTGCTAA
Organism: Muscardinus avellanarius; assembly: GCF_963383645.1. Classification (NCBI taxonomy): domain Eukaryota; kingdom Metazoa; phylum Chordata; class Mammalia; order Rodentia; family Gliridae; genus Muscardinus; species Muscardinus avellanarius. The sequence continues at coordinate 218,065,807 of NC_137786.1, forward strand.
TGTCTTTGGCCTCACAATGTCTTCATCAGGTTTCAATATAGCAATTCCAGCTTCCTTCTGCTTAGGGCTTATATGGCTTATTGTTTAACTTTCCCTTTTAACTTCTGTACCTTTATATTTAAAATAAGTTTTCTGTGGCCAGCATATTGTAGGCCTCACTTTTTTACACATTTTGACAGTCTCTAACTTTAATCAGGTGTTGAGCCTGTGTAATGTAATTATAATTTTTATAAACTGTTAAGTCTTACCACTTGTCATATGTTGGTAGTCATCTACTCTTTATTTTATTTATTTGTTTATTTATTTATTGGTGGTACTGGGGTTCCTGGAAGCCCTTCTACCTCCGGACTACACTCCCACGGGCTACACTCCCAGACCTATTTTTTAACTTTATGTGGAAACAGGGTCTCTTAAGCCAGCGAGGCTGGCTCCGAACTAGCACGATCCTCCTGTCTCTGCTTCCCAAGCGAGGGGATTACAAGCGTGAGACACCATGCCCAGCATCTACTCTTTATTTTGATGATCTTTTTCTACCTTCTTTTTAATTATTCAAGTGTCTTTCTTTTAGTATTCAATTTTATATTTTCTATTGGCCTTTAAGGTGGATATTTTTGTTTTTGTTTTTTTAGTGGCATCTTCAGGGATTAAACTATACAATCTTAATGATCAAATTCTACCTTGAGTTTCCTGTATATTCTGTATATATTCTACCTATTCTTTCCTGTATAATAATTTCATTATAGTGAAATATTATACTAACTTTGTCCTATTTTGGTATCTCTTGCTCTTATCAAATATTTTGCCACTTTCTGAGACATAAACTCTATAACATGTTGTTATAGTTAGATATATAATTGTACCAATATTGGGAAGAGGTTCTAAAATGTATTAATGTACCAGTATTGGGAAAGATTTCCAATTTTAAAATATGTCTTTGATAGTGAAGAAAGCCAGGAGCTGTGGGGAGAGGGCAGCAGATGTCACCATGGATATAAATTAGCAAAGGCATAGAAGAAGCCTAGGGACTTTTTACATTCCTAAAGAGAGGCAAACTTCCTCAAGGATGTGAGGAAATCCCAGATCCCAGATAAGCAACTTAACACATCTTGGGATTGTAACAAAAGGTGTGGGGGTCTGTGCCAGAGAAAGAGCTGCTCCCCCTGCCCCAGAGGGGGCGGGTCTGGCTGGGTCAGAGACAGAGCAGGATACCTGGGTTAGAGATAGGGCAGCACATCTACATATCAAAGGACCTGCCCAGATCTGGTCGGGCTGGCTGTAAGAATGGTCCACGTGTTGTATCTTCGGTGAATTCATTCAAACCGTAACATGAGGCTGTAACTGTCTTCTGTATTTCTATTTTTATAATAAGCTCTTTTAAATCTTCAGCGAGAGTCCGGGCTATTGCATATCTATCCTTAGCTCAGGACAAGAACCTTCACTTTTTTTATCTTTTTGTGGTTTGAGGGAAATTGTGTCCAGGACCCTAACAGGAGTCCCCAGGGACGGTTTCCAAAACCATACCATCATCTTCTCAAACTATAACATATTGTCTCCCAAAGAGCTCATTTATTAATATTCAGGGTTGAAAGAGTTAAGTCGTGAGAGTTGTAATCTCAGCAGTGGATAAATCCACCGTGACGGCTTCATCTGGGCTCACAGGGTGAGGCTAGAGAAGGTGGGTTCCTGTGGCTGTGGACTTGGGGATTGTATATGGCCCCTCCTACCCGCTCTCTCTTGTTTCCAGCCTTTGATGTGAGAAGCAAAGCCTTGTGCTCTCCTTTTCTCTGCTTCCTACCACCATGTTTGAGATCTGCAATCTCTGACTTCAAATGGATGAAACCCCAAAATCTCTAAGGAAAACCATGAGCAAATACATCTTCTTCCTCTAAGTTACACGATCGGCCTTTGACATTATAGCAGTGAAATTGCTGACGAGGACAGAAATGGGTACCAGGAGTGGGGTCACAGCTATACCTGAGTCTGACCGTGTGGATTGTGAGTCTTTGGAAGTGTTTTGTGAGAGGAAATTGGAAGGGCTAGAATGTGGTCAGAAAAGTGATGGCAGAGAATGAGCTCAGGAGATTTTGGAGGGTGAAAAGAACTCCATAGGAAAATGGAGTATTAAAATAAAATTTTCTTTTCTTTTCTTTTACATGTGTGTGTGGCCTCTACTCTGGCAAAAAAAGTCATCAGCATTTTGCCTGTGTCCTGAAACTTTGCATAAGACCAATTTTAAAGACAATGGGCTAATTAATCTGGCAGAGGAAATCTCAAAACAGAAAAACATATAACTGCATTAGGGATATTGATGTCTGTGTTTGGTGAGCTGTACACCACATTTTGTGGGTGGAAAATAAAACAGAGAGACTTTATAGATTTGCAGTTGGGCCAGAAAGGCACGTATAAAACTGGGACCCAGAGAGATGATGTTGTAGAGGGAAGTGAGATGGATGAAAGGAAGGAGGAAGCGGTGGCCGTCATGAAGGCAGGGCCATGATGGAGGCAGCAGATGGAGCTGGGGCCAGTGGAGGCCCTGATGGATGCAGCCCATCTGAGGCCCAGATGGAGAAGGCCCTGTGGCTGTGACTGTTTGCACGGCATGTGTACCTTTCCTCCTGGCAGTCTGTTTGGATTTTTACATAATGCTGGCTTTGCAGGAAAAAGGGGGTCATGAATGCTTCCTCCCAGATTTCAAAGGAAGGCCTAAGAAACCACCCAACATGTGGCAGTTTCAGAATTCCTGCTAGCAGGCCCAAATGGGAAAAATCTATGAAGTTGTGAGGGTGAAGCCAAGGTTGCAAAATAAATCTCAAGATTTAGAAATATCAGAGACATGGAACAACCTTGAGGAAAGGCTGCAAGCTGTGAGCCACGGAGCCCGGCCAGAGGAGCAAGTACAGTGTCCAGCAAAGTCAGCCAGGCCACAGGGGTGGGCTGCCAAGGGCCCCTGGAGATTGCTCCTCGCCGCCCTGTGCCTGGGATCCCAGGAATGGAGCCACAGAATTAAACTTGCCTTACTGAGTTTTGATACTGTTTCAGTCCCGTTCCTTCTTCTCATGGTCCTATTCCTCCCCTCCGGAATGCAAATGTTTACTCTTTGTCATTGTATATTGGATCTATGTCATTTGTTTATTTTTAATTTTATTTTCTTTTACAGGGGTTCACAGCAAAGAGTTTACACTGAGTCTCAGAGGAGACTTTGGACTTTGGGACTTTTTTGAGTGATGCTGGAACTGCGAAGACTTTGGGAACTCTTGGAAAGGACTAAATTTCGTATTCTGAAGTGGGCATGAGCTCTTCAGGGGCCAGGGACAGAATGTTGTAGTTAGACAGAGAATGTCCCCTCAAGAGCTCATTTATTAGCACTCAGGGTTGATGTAATTAAGTCAGGGGAGTTGTGATCCCAGCAGGGGATCTGGGTGGTGGCCTGGGCTGGCGGAGTGTGTTTGGAGAATGTGGGTTCCTGGGGCTGCAGCCTTGGGGACGATCTATGTTCTGTCCTCCCCTAGCTCTCTCCTGCTTCCAGCCGCCATGATGTGAGAACAAATTCTTACACACACTCTCCGCTTCCTGCCGCCATGGCCTGAGATCTGTGGTTCCTGGCCTCACATGGACTGAACCCCAGAATCTCCAAGGAAAACCGTGAGCAAATGAATTTCCCTTCCTCTATGTTATGTGGTCTTTTAGATGATAACACTGAGAATGCTGACCCAAACTCCCAGAGATATTATTTTTGCCTTGAGTGGTCCATTCTAACAGCCTTATTGATGTTTACTGCACATAGCATAAAATCCAGCCATCGAACATATATAATTCAATTGCTTTAGTAAACCTATGGTATTGTACAATCCTTGGCATAATACAAATTTAGAAAATTTCCATTACTCCTTACGTATACCTTGTGCCCATTGCCAGTCACTCCTGTTCCCTGTCTCAGCTCAGGTTTCAGTAATACACTTTATGTGTCTACAGCTTCACCCTGAACACATACAGCTTCACATTTGCATTCCGAAGGGGAGGAATAGGACCATGAGAAGAAGGAATGGGACTGAAACAGTATCAAAACTCAGCAAGGCAAGCATTTAATTCTGTGGCTCCATTCCTGGGATCCCAGGCACAGGGCGGCGAGGAGCAATCTCCAGGGGCCCTTGGCAGCCCACCCCTGTGGCCTGGCTGACTTTGATGGACACTGTACTTGCTCCTCCGGCCGGTGTTCACAATGAGTTCTCTCAGTGTTGGCTTCTCTGAAAATAGTTGTATTTTACTTTTTATTTTTGAAAGATAATTCCTGGACATGTCATATAAATAAAATAAAATCAAGCCGGGCGTGGCGGCGCACGTTTGTAATCCCAGCATTCGGGATGCTGAGACAGGAGGATCTCGGTTCGTGGACAGCCTCAGCTACTTAGTGAGGCCCTCTGCAACTCAGTGAGACCCGGTTTCAAAATAAAGAATAAAAAATAGGGCAGGGGGTGTAGCTTGGAGGTCGAATGCCCCTGGGTTCCATCCCCAGACCCACAAAATAAATAAATAAATAAATAAAATAAAACGATAGGTTATCTTTTGCAACTGCCTTCTTTCCCTTAATTTTTGAGGTTCCTTTGTGTTGTGGTTCTGTCATCGATCTGTTCTTTTTCGTGCTGCGCTCCTTGCGAGGCTAGCTCGCATTCTGCTCATATAATCCCTTCTATTCCATTTGATGGGCATTTGGAGCATTTCCACTTTGGGGACATTATGAATAATGCTGCTCTGAACATTCTTACAACACGTCTTTCTGTGCACACGCTTTTATCTCTCTTGAGCAAATACCACTGTCAGTGGAATTACTGGGTTGTACAGTTAATTGATGTTTAATTTTTAAGAAATTGCCAAACCGGTGTACAAAGAGGCTGAAGCATTTTACATTCCCACCTTCCAAGGATGATTGATTGTTTTTTAAAGTAGTAAGAAAGAAGGAAAAAGAGTCTTTTATATTAACTCAGAGATCTACCTTTTAGGGTGTTCTTTTTTCCTTCCAACAGATCCGAGTTTCTAGCTAGTATAATTTTCTTCCATCCTGAACATCTTATTGTGTAGGTTTGCTGGCAATGAGTTCTCTCAGTGTTGGCTTCTCTGAAAATAGTTGTATTTTACTTTTTATTTTTGAAAGATAATTTCTCTAGGCTATAGAATTCTAGTTGGGTCGATTTGGTTTTCTCCACTTTAAAAATGCTTTCCATTGCTTGTTGACTTGTACTGTTCCTGGTAAAAAGTCATCCATTATTCTTATTATTGTAAGGCTTAAAATATATATATATATATATATATATATATATATATATATAGAGAGAGAGAGAGAGAGAGAGAGAGAGAGAGAGAGAGTGTGTTTTTATGTCTCATTTGTTTTTTATTAGAGTTACAGTAATATCCTAGCTGTGATTTTCTTCATGTTTACACTGTATTCTTTTCTTCTGGGATACCAGTTATACGTCTGAAAATTTCTTGACGTTATACCAGAGGTTACAGATGCACAATATTTTCTCCTCCTCCTCCTTATAGTTTTTCCATTGAGTTTCAGTGTTGATGTATTTTGACCCACATTCAGGTTTGCTGGTCCCTTTTCTTATGTGTCACATCTACTGTTTGCCCAATACAAGCAGTTGCAGTATTTTAATTTTTATTTCCAGATTGTCATTTTGTTACTTTTTAAATTTTCCTTTCTTCTTTTTTTTTCTGGGAATTGAATTCAGGGGCATTCTATTTCCTGGTTACACCCTCAATCCCATTTTATTTTTTATTTGTAATAGGATCTTGTTAAGTTACTAAGGCTCTGGGATCCTCCTGTCAACCTCCCAAGTACTAGGACTAGAGGTGTGTGTCACCACACCTGGCTGATCTTGTTACTTTTCAGAATTCCCATTGATATCCAGAAATATCCACTTCTGCACCCATTTTATTTTTGTTCTATAAATTTTACATATATGTGTATATGTATTCACATATATTAGGAAAAAACTCTTAAAATGTTATGTATGTATGTATGTATGTATGTATGCATGTATGTATGTAGTAGTACTGGGAATTTAACCCAGGAGATTTCTACCTCTGAGCTATACCTCTCTCTCTCTCTCCCTCTCTCTCTCTATCTATCTATATAGTATAACTCCAGCCATATATATATATATATATATGGAGGTATAGCCATATATCATATATATATATACATATATACATATACATATACACATACACATACACACACACACACATATATACATATATATATGTATATATATGTATATATATATATGTGTATATATATATACACATATATATACATATATATATGTATACATATATATATGTATACATATATATACATATATATATGTATACATACATATATATATACATATATATACATATATATGTATATATATGTGTGTATATATATGTATATATACATATATATGTGTGTATATATATATGTATATATATGATTTGGGGGGTACTGGGGATTAAACCCAGGGGCATTCTACCTCTGAGCTACACCCTGAGCCCTATTTTATTTTATTCTTTATTTTGAAACAGGGTCTAAGTTGCTGAGGTTGGCCATAAACCTAACTTCCTGTCTCTGCTTCTCAGGTACTAGGATTACAAGTGTGCACCACCACACCTGGCTCTTCCAGCCCTATTTTATTTTTTATTTTGAAATAGTGTCTCACTAAGTTGCAGAGGGCCTTATTTACTTATTTTTTGTACTGGGGATTAAACCCATAGGCATTCTACCACTGAGCTGCACTCCAAACCCTATTTTATTATTTTATTTTGAAACAGGGTCTCCCTAAATTGCTGACACTGGCCTTGAACCTGTGATCCTCCTGCCTCAGACTTCCAAGTACTGAGATTATAGGTGTGCCCCACACATCTGGCTTAAAAATATATTCCTGGTCGGGCGTGGTGGTGCACGCTTGTAATCCCAGCACTTGGGAGGCTGAGACAGGAGGATCGCACAGGTTCGAAGCCAGCCTCAGGTACTTAGTGAGGCTCTCAGCAACTTAGTGAGACCCTTTTTCCAAATAAAGTATAAAATAGGGTTGATGGTACAGCCTGGAGGTAGAAAGCCCCTGGGTTCCATCCCTTCAATACCACAAAAAATAAATTTAAAAACGTTGCTATATATATATATATAATTTCTGTGTTGCACTAACTGGATATATCTGCTTCTATTGCGTCTTCTCTCTTGATTATGGATTACATTCTCCCATTTATTCTCTGGTCTAGTGTTTAATTTTATTAAATTCTTGAAAGTGAGCATAAAAAGTAATTGCCGTCAAATAAAATTTTAATTTAAATTTAATTTTTTACTTTGTTTTATTTGTTTCCTAGAAAGCTGGAACCCTCTCTGCTGTCTGGTGGTCAGATGAAAAGTACGATCACGCAGATCTCTCGTGTGTAATTGAGCCAGGGATGAGAAACGGCTTTAATTAGATCGAGCTGCCTGTAATTAGCCCAGCCACCAACATTCTCTGCCTTTGGAAATCTTGTCAGTATTTGGGCAAGGAGGGTTGGCTGCAGATTCAGACGCTTGCAGTTGTCATTTAAATTCAGGTCCTTTCCATCTGCCACTTAGTGAGACTCTGTTTTCCAAATAAAAGTATGCAATGAGTCTGAGGGTATAGCTCTGAGGTAGAAAGCCCCTGGGTTTCATCCCCAATACCACAAATACAAAAAAAAAAATTTAAGTAAATAAATTCAGGTGCTCTGGGTCCCTGCAGTCAATAAATCACTGTGAGACTGTGTGAAGGACGCAGGTTTCCTCTACAAAACTTCATTCTTCCACTTCTGCATTCTAGGAAAACAGGTAGGGCAGGTAGGGGCTGAATCGCTTTGCTAAAGCTCTTTTACACAGGCAGCCTGTCCATCTTGAAGCCTGTCCATCTTGAAGCCTGTCCATCTTGAAGCCTGTCCATCATCTTGTTGCCCCGAGTGACTTCTTACTTTCAGGACTCTTCCAGACTCCAAGTTGACTTGCCAACTCGTCATTCTGGTCCAAGGCTGGAAACACTTTCCCTGGTCCTTGCAGAGACTCCCCATCTCTGCGGGTGTTCACCTGTCCGCGAGGACGCAGCGCCGCGCTTCCCCGGGCAGGGAGGCTGCCCGGCTCCTGTTCCTTTCTGGCGTCAGTTCCTCCAGTTTCTCTGATTCCACTGCTCGTCTTTAGCACCATATAAGTCTGAATTTGGGGACGGAGCAGGGGAAAGTCCGCCAAGTACTGTGCGCCTGTATGTTGGTCACTATTGCTATGATTTACATTACACTGAGAGACTACAGTATACCAATAAAAACAAAAAAAAAATTTAAAAAAAGAAAGTCTGGATTTTATTTTTCTCTTGTTTCACAAGAACAAAGACTTTTGACCTCCTCTCCACATCCTCATTAGACGCATAAATCTCACCAGGCATGGTGGTGCACACTTGTGATCCCAGTACTTGAGAGGCTGAGATAGAAGGATGGGAGGTTTGAGGACAGCCTCAGCTACTTCATGAGGCCTCCACGACTTAGTGAGACCCTGTTTCAAAATAAAGAATAAAAAATAGGACTAAGGGTGTAGCTCAGAAGTAGAATACCCCTAGGTTCGATCCCTGGTACTGCAAAAAAGTAAAACTCTCGATAAGGATTAGCTATTACCATCACTGATAATATAAGCAAAGAAGAACATCGCTGCGCCTGGGTGGGGTGGTGCACACGCGTCATCCCAGCTACTCCAGAGGCTGAGGCAGGACGATCGCAAGCTCAGGGCCAACCCGGGCAACTTGGTGAGATCCCAGCTACAAACAAAAAGAAGAATATAACTGCACTCGACATCAATGCTGTGCTACAGAGGTCCAGGGTTTCCTTACAGAGTTTCTTGGTACAATGATCATTTTGCAGATGAGGGACGCTGCAGTTAAGAGAAGCGGAGCACCTGCCCCCAGGCACCTTCACGAGTGGCAAGCAGCGGCGGGACTCATGCTCGGGCCATCCGCTAACAGGCTCCTGTCTGTTAATAATAAATAAGGACTATTTAATCCACTTAAAGTGCCAAGTACATCATAAACTCTTACTAAATGGCATATGTAAAATGTCCTGTCCCTAACTGGCTTAGCGACTGGGACACAGTGTACAGATTCTCAATAAGTATTTACTTGAGGAAGGAATAAATTCTTATCTTTCAATAGATACTCTCTCTCTCTCTCTCTCTCTCTCTCTCTCTCTCTCTCTCTCTCAACTTGACCTGGCAGACGAGTCTGTTGTGTAAAAGACTGAGAATCTTCTTTTTTAATTTTGTTTTTGTGTGTGTATGTGGTACTCAGGGATTGAACACAGGGCCATGCTACCTCTGAGTCCCCCTGTTCCCAGCCCTTTCAATTTTTTGCTTTTCTAAAATTTTGAATCAGAGTCCTACTGGGTTGCTAAGGGTCTCTGTGAGTTGCCAAAGCTAGTCTCAAGCCTGTGATCCTCCTGTCTCAATCTCCCAAGTAGAGGGATGACAGGTGTATGGCAAAAGACACTGAAAAAGTTCTGTTACAAGCATTGAGCTTCCTCCCCTCTCATCCGACAGACAGTGGCTCTCATGAATTGGGCAAAGGGACAGAGGGGGAAATCTCGAGGCTTCGAGTGGTCTAACATTTATGGATGTCACCCCTGGAGCTTACCGGACCCTGGCTCCAGGATGCCTGCTGTGGTTTCCATATGGCTCATCCCTTTCAAAATTCATGTTGTGATGAGGGCTCTGCCCACATGTGGGATCCATGTGGATGAATTTTGGTGGGTTCTCCTTCCTGTGGGATTGGTTAGCCCAGTGACCTGCCCTTGCAAGAGCAGCCCCAGTGATCTGGACATAGTACCTGAGGCCAGGTGGGCTGGTGCATCTCCTCACCTGGAGCCAGCACGGCGCCGAGGCGGAGTTCAGAGGGAAACCCTGACCACACCTGTCACCAGTGTATCATCTGCCCACGCTCCGGAGACAGGACAACCACCAACCCCGTCCCGGTATATTTAGATGGCCTGGGAGTGCGTGGGGACCACATCCCCCAGCGTCACATGAGACTTGACGCAGCAGGTCTCCTGCTCTCTTCCTGGTAGATTGGGGCTGCTGTCATCCTCAAAGGGACAGAGTCACCAAGATAGGCTGCATGAGGGGTCTTCTGGGCACCTCTGGGTGGCAGTGGCCATGGGGGCCAGGTGACAGGACCGCCAAGGACATGTCAGATCCCCCAGTGGATAGCTGACAGTTTCTGGAGATGTTTCTGGCTGTCATGACCAAGGTGGGCAGGGGAATAGGATCCAGTGACCAGAGCCCTGTGGAGATGCAAAACGCTCCCCAGTGTGCCGGGTCAAGGAGCACCCCATCCTGATGTCAACAACGCCGAGGCCAGAGGTTTTGTTCGAGGCTCAGTGGCAAAATGTCCTGATGGATGAGCAACGCTGGCCGGGCGAGGGGAGGGGTGTGAGAGCTGCATGGCGTGGACTTGCAGATTCCAGCAGCTGAGCATCTTGGTTCCAGTTAGGTGGACAGAATTGTCCCGAAATTCCCCGTGCCCGGGCTCCTGAGGGTGAGGGTGGAGGCAGCGCCCATCCTGAGAGCGGCTGTCAGAGAAGGCTGTTGAAGGAACAGAGACCTGGTCTAGGTCCCTCCACTGCCCCATGCTGCAGGGTGACAGATCTTTCCCTCCTACCAGAACACGGGCAGTGGACGTCACCCCCAGACATGACGGCAGCAAAGTGTCCTTCTGGGAATCAATGGATGGATGGAGCGGGAAGAGCTAAGGATGCCAATGTTCCCTCGGATGCCCAACTCTCCCAGCATTTGGGGCCTGGCTTCTTAATCACAAGAGGACAGCAAAGGGCCACTGGGTGCCCTGGGAGGTCTCTGATGTGAACATAAACAACTAAACAGACCCACAGAACTCGCCTGGAAGAGACAGAGCACATTTATGATTATTATGAATCACAGTAATCTGATCATAATAAAAACAAAACCCTTGTGATCCAGACAGAGCTAACAAAAGTTAATGCACCCAGAAAAAAAGAGAGAACACAGTGCCATTAAAAAGGGAACATAAGAAACAAGAAGGGCTTTGAGGGGGAAACACCAGGGCAGAAACACAAGGCTCGGGAAAAGCTTGGGAGAGAAAGTCGAGGAAATTGTTCAGAAATATGGAGCGAAACAAGTCATTGAAAACAGGAGAGGAAGGATTAGAAAATTAGAGGGCCGGTGTGGGAACAGTAATACTCAAAGCACAGGGGCTCCAGAGATAGGGAAAATATGAGGAGGAAATGTCAATGATACAATTGAGGAAAACTTCCTAAATGTGAAGGACACGAACATCAAAGTCAGAAGGACCCCAGGAGAGCCGGGTGGGGAGGCTCGGGCTTGTGATCCCAGCACTGGGGAGGCTGAGACAGGAGGATCGTGGTTTGTGGTTCCCGGACAGCCTCGGCTATGTAGTGAGGCCCTTTGCAACTCAGTGAGACCCTGTTTCAAAATAAAGAATAAGAAACAGCAGTGGGGGTGAAAATAGGGCTGGGGGTGTAGCTCGGAGGTACAATGTCTCTGGGTTTCATCCCCAGTACCCCCAAACAAACAAACAAACAAACAAACAAAACTCACGTGTGCTCAGGACAGTGATCCAGCCAGATCTCCACCAGGGAACTTCAGAGGGATGAGAAATTTGCCTCCCTCTTAAACAGCTGGAGAATGTGCTGCAAGAAAATGAGAGTGCAAATCAAGAAAGACAGCTATGGATCCAGGAAGCAGGAAATCCAGCTCAGGGTTTGTGAGAGGCCCCTCGAGTGATGAGACAGGGAGATCCATGATGCTGTCCGCAAAGGCCCACGGGGTCAGGTTAGAAATGCTGGAAGGTTCCAGGAGAGACTCATTCAAGATAATATTGGAGAATGCCTGGTGTGTACAAAAATACTAAGAACTACTTGGACAGTCGGTTAGGAGTGTACAATTAGAAATTGTAGTGATTAGTACACAGAAAACTAAGCAAATGAGAAAGCAGAGTCATTAACACTGAATACCAGCCTCACCCAGATTATGGTCCTTAGAGAAGATGTAGAAGGAAATTGAGGGTGAGGGGCAGGGGGTGCCAGAGGGTTGAAACTGCACCTCCTGTGGCAGGGAGGCACTGGATACTAAAAGAAACAAAAGTATGGGGTGCAATCTGAGCGCATTACCCCAGGGAGCTGAGAAACAGAGGGGTCCCCGAAGGTACCGAGGGCAGCGGCCTCTGGAGAAGTGGATGTTGAGGGGTAAAGGCTGAGCCAGGCTTTACCCCAGCTGATCAGAAGTGGGCACTGGCCAGGCGTGGTGGCACACACTCGTAATCTCAGTACGTGGGAGGCTGAGACAGGAGGAACGTGCAGGTTTGAGGCCAGCCTCAGCTACTTAGTGAGGCTCTCAACAACTTAGTGAGACCCTATTTTCAAATAAAATATAAAATAGGTCTGGGGTTTATAGCCCAGAGGTAGAAAAGCCCCTGGGTTCAATCCCCAGTACCAACAAAAAATGAAAATAAAATAAAATAAATAAAGTGGGCACCAGGGCAGCTGACTACAAATTGAAGATTTAAAAACAGTATCATTAGCCGGGCGCGGTGGCACACGCTTGTAATCCCGCGCTTGGGAGGCAGAGACAGGATCGCGCAGGTTTGAAGCCAGCCGTGTGCGCTGGCTTAGGAGACCCTGTTTCCAAATAAAAATGTAAAAATAGGTCTGGGAGTGTAGCCCGGAGGTAGAAGGGCTTCCAGGAACCCTAGTACCACCAAACAAACAAACAAACAAACAAAAAACAAAACAAAACAAAAACAGTATCATTAGAGTATATCTAAAAACTGGTAAAACTAGAATGAAGTATATACCTGAGTGACAAGTACTGGGCCTAGGTCAGTTTCCTGATCTGCCAATCTTTTTTTTTTTTTTTTTTTTTTGTGGGTCTGGGGATGGAACCCAGGGGCATTCGACCTCTGAGCTATACCCCCAGCCCAATATTTTATTCTTTACTTTAAAACAGGGTCTCACCGAGTTGCAAAGGGCCTCACTAAGTAGCTGAGGCTGTCTGCAAACCACGATCCTCCTGTCTGTCTCAGCCTCCCGAACGCTGGGATTACAAGTGTGCGCCACCACGCCCGGCCAGTTTCCTGATTTGGACAATGTGCTTGAGTTGCCGAAGATGTTAGTCTCAGCAGAGCTGGGAAGGGGCAGGTAGGAATTTTCTGAACTATCTTTGCACTGTTTGTGAGTTTAACTTATTGCAAGTTGAAAAGTTATGTAAACAATAGCCGGGCATGGTGCCACAGACCTATAATTTCAGTACTTGGGAGGCCGAGACAGGAGGATTGCAGGCTTTAGGCCAGTCTCAGCAACTTAGACCCTGATTCAAAATAAAAAGCAACAGCATTCGGGAGGCTGAGACCGGTGGATCATGGTTCGCGGACAGCCTCAGCTACTTAGTGAGGCCCTTTGCAACTCAGTGAGACCTGGTTTCAAAATAAAGAATAAGCCATGTGTGGTGGCACATGCTTGGGAGGCTGAGACAGGAGATCGCGCCGGTTTGAAGCCAGCCTCGCTGGCTTAAGAGACTCTGTTTCCAAATAAAAAATATATAAAATGGGTCTGGGAGTGTAGCCCGGAGGAAGAAGGGTTTCCAAGAACCCCAGTACCACCAAAAAAAAAAAAAAAAAAGCCTAAAACACAGGGCAGGGGGTGTAGCTCGGAGGTCAAATGCCCCTGGGTTCCATCCTCAGACCCACAAAAATAAATAAATTAATTAAATAAATAAATAAATAAAAAGCAAAATAGGGCTCGGGGTGTGGCTCAGTGGTAGAACACCCCTGGATTCCATCACCAATAAAAAAAAAAAGTTACTTAAATAATATAACAAACCACCAGCATGACAGCAGAGTACGCAATCCCCAAAGCCACCCCCTGCAGAGGGAAGGACCCAGTGGTCCCCTCTGCCTGGGTTCTGGGTGGTGCGTGTAGGGGCCTGTCTTCCTCTCAGGCACAGCCAAACATAGCCGCAGCCACCTTTGATGAAACCCAGAGCACCTGAGCGCAAGACTCCGGAATCCTCAGGCCTCAGGGCAGGGCTGCCAGCCTTGAGAGGGGGTGGCTGCCAGACGCCAAACTCCTTCTCCAGCAGTTCTGTGTGGATCTGTGGAGGAGAAAACAAAAATGAAACCATAAACATGCCGCTGATGCTCTCCTCTTAAAAAGCCTGCTGGTTGCTGCTGGGGAAAATAAGGCTTAATCATGCCGCCCGGCAGCTCTGGGGAAGATGGGCCCTGCCGTCCTGGCTGTTCCCCGCCCAGCCGCCCCAGGGAGAGGGAGTGTGGGAGACACAGCAGGCCCAGCCGGGCGGGCTGCCTGCCAAACGTTCTCAGTCCTTGGGGTGGATGCACAAATGAGGAAGGAGACAGAACTGGTAGATATGGAGCCACATTGGTCTGAGCATAAATATTGGGGCAACTTGACCCCAAATCTACCTCAACCTGCGTGGCCTTGGCAAAAGCCTGTACTTCCTCAGCCACGCTGTCTTCCCCTGAATATGGATGTTCGGCACGCAGGATGGACATACCGGTCTGCACCAGCATTTTGCCTAGGTCCATGTAAAGAAACGTAGCTCAGAGAGGTTAAGCAGCTTGTGTCAGGTCACACAGCCGGCAGGGGCCAAGCCAGGGCGGGAACGCTGTCGGTGTGGGTTTAAACGTGGCTCCAGAGACGCTCCATTAGTGCGGCGTAGCTCTATACCTTGTCTATACCGGAAATGGTCATAGAGAACCTTCGGGCCTGCATTGGAGAAAGGAGGAAGAAGGGGATGGCTTTCACCATGGCAGCAAACTTCGCTAAAGCCAAGGCATCTTGGAAGGCTGCAGAGGAGCTTTTGAACTCGGACTTCTATGGAAAGAACGAGGAGTTATGTAAGTTCCAGCGGTCTGGCGGTTTGAAGATGAGAACACAAAACGGCCTCATGTCTCTGCTGTAACTTCTTTTGAAGATTTTTTTTTTTTTTTTGGTGGTACTGGAGTTCCTGGAAGCCCTTCTACCTCCGGGCTACACTCCCAGACCTGTTTTTACATTTTTATTTGGAAACAGGGTCTCCTAAGCCAGCGCCTGCGGCTGGCTTCGAACCCACGCGATCCTCCTGTCTCCGCCTCCCAAGCGCGGGGATTACAAGCGTGCGCCACCACACCCGGCTCTTTTGAGATTTCTGGGCCTGGCTGAGATCAACATGTCCTGTGCTGGGTGTTCGCCAGCGCCCCCCTCTGGCACCCTGAGGAGCTGCGGGGGCGCCTTCATCCTCTACCAGGTCCTGTCCTAGGCCAGGAGCTTGGGGCCAGCCTGGACCTCTGCAGCACTGATAAACCCTCTAAACCAGAGCAGGCTGCCTAATTCTCATCGCTTTGTGGAGCAAAGGGATTTTCTCTGAAGTGTCTCTGGTGTTCTTTCCCCGACAGTTAAGTCCCACGGGAAGAAAAGCCGCGTCGGCCTCTAAGCGGCTGGTCTCGCGGAACCTCATTCACCAGGCCTCACGCTACACCCAACCCCGCACCCCTCAGAAGCCCTCATCTCCTGCAAGATTGTGACATCTTCTATAACTAGATCAATACTACTTATCTGGACATGGGTTACCAGAGTGAAAATTCAAGATAAGTTTGAAGAAAAGTCTGAAATTCTCCCGTAGGAGTTTCTTAAGGCTGAGAGATATCAGCAAAGGTCTATGAGGTTTAAAGAAGAAAGAAGATGTGGGTCGGAGCAGCAAGGTTCCCTAATGTATTAGTTAGGGTTTTTTGTTTTGTTTTGTTTTGTCACTGGATATGAATAACTCAGAGGAGGAAAGATTTATTTTGTCTCCTGGTTTCAGAGGTTCAGTCCATGGTTGGTCGGCTCCAAGGCAGAAACATGGTGGCAGGGTGTGGAGGAGGGAAGTGGCTTGGCTCATGCAGCAAAGAGAGGGAAGGAGGGGGAAGGGGAGATGGAAGGAGGCAGGGAGAGACAGACAGACAGAAAGAAGGGACCAGGGACAGATACAGTCCCCAAAGCCATGCTCCCAGTGACCCACTTCCTCCAGCCATGACCCCAGCTACCTCCCAGTAAATACATTCAAGTTATCTATCCATCAATGGATGAGGTCACTGATGAGGTTAGAGCCCTGGTCTTAGGTTTCTCCAGGATGATTTTCCTTTGTCAGTAACATATGGATACTGACAGCGCACTCCTTCGGCTTATGGGTTACTGTAAGTTTGAAATGAGATGTACTCAGTGTCTGGCTCATAGCCAGTGTTCAAGCACTCCTGAGTACTTACTGAGCACATACTGCTGCTGCTGACCTGAGTGGGGGCTGAACAAGGCAGACACGTGTCCTGCACGCAGAGGGCTTGTGTTCCAGAGAGGAAGACAGGCTAAGCTCGGGGCACCCGGGACAATGGCAGGTGGTGGTGCAGCTCTTAAGGTGACAAAGAGCATGAGGCCTGAGGGGGGAGGGGAGGACAGGACAGGCCTCTCTGGGGAGGCGACATCTACACCAAGACCTGGATGATGAGAAGGAGCCAGCCACAGACAGGTGGGAGCAAAGGTGTTCCAGGAAGCTAGATGGCACCCTGGCGGGGAGGGGCACGTGGGAGGAGCCAGCCGAAGTCTGGAGAAGTGATGGGCCTGAGTAATCATCCGGTTGCTCCTGATCCTAGGTCAGGTTGAAGACCTGCCCCAGAGCAAATGCTGATTCGGCTGGAGAAGCAGCAAGAGTAAGGGTTTCGGGCTTGACCTGTTGGTGTTTCCATGGAAACCCATCTCCGCTCCAGGCTGATAACCAGCGCAGTTCCTTAGGTCTCACACTCCTGGGCTGGCCACACTCCCCTGAACTGAACCCTGCACGGCTGGCCTTCCTTCCTCTTCTTCTCACCCGTCCCAGCCTTTCAGGAGGATTCACAGACACCGGGGCTGGGAGCTCTCCCCACGCACACTTGCTGTACACACAAGACACAGGCCAGGTGGCCCCAGCCAGGCCTCCCATTGAGCCCACACAGCCAGTGGCCGCAGGATGCAGCTGCGCCCCATCCACGCAGGAGAGGACAGAGGGAGACGGACACTGGAGCGGCCAGCTGGCCGCCCTGCTCCAAGGAACATCCATGCAGTGTGCAAACAGCAGATGCCAAGAGCGCAGGCGCAGAGGAGCCGGGCCCTGGACCCTGGTGCTTGGTGAGCCTGGAGCACAGTGCACAGTCCTGCACGGTTAAGGTCGGCTCAGACATGCATGCTGATTTTTCTTTTCTTTTTCTTTTTCTTTTTTTTTTTTTTTTCTCCTTGTGGGTCTGAGGTTGGAGCCCAGGGGCATTCAACCTCCGAGCTATACCCTGTGCCCTATTTTTTATTCTTTATTTTTGAAACAGGGTCTCACTGAGTTGCAGAGGGCTTCACTAAGTAGCTGAGGCTGTCTGTGAACCACAATCCTCCAGTCTCAGCCTCCCGAATGCTGGGATTACAAGCGTGCACTGCTTTATCTTTTCTTTTCTTTTCTTTTCTTCTTGTGGTACTGGGGATGGAACCCAGGGGCAACACCTCCAGCCCTATTTTTTAATTCCTTTTTTTTTTTTGCGGTACAGGGAATGGAACCCAGGGCATTCTATATCCAAGCTACTATACCCCCAGCCATGTATGTATGTGTGTGTGTGTGTATGTATGTATGTATGTGTGTGTGTGTGTCTCACTGAGTTGCAAAGGGCCTCACTAAGTAGCTGAGGCTGTCGGCAAACCACAATCCTCCGGTCTCTGCCCCCCACATGCTGGAATTACAAGTGTGTTCCACCATGCCCGGCTTTACATGCTGCTTTTGAGCACGACAGAAAGACACACCGGGGACACGGGGAGCACGGCAGGCCACACCAGCCCATAGGACAGAGGCTGTCTTCCCCTAGGATGGGGCACGCAGACGTCACTGCACAGCACGCACACAAAGCGGTAGAAGCGGCCCTCATCGCTCCTACCCTTACCTCCTAGATAATTATGCCAGAAAATAGAAACACCTGCGCCCACCAGGCCCTCGCCCGCAGCGCCGAGCGGCTAATTAAGCCTTCGCGGGAGGCTGGCATTTTTCTGGCAGTCCTGCTGCCCCTGGCTGCCAGAGCCGCTGCCAGCCTGAGTGGCCTTTGTGATGGACCCCAGGGGGCGCTCAGCCCAGCCTCTCTCCCCCTCCTCCTGCACCCCCAGGAGTGAGTCCCCACCTCTCGGTCCCCAGGGATGCTACTTCAGCCAGTGGCTTCTCCTGAGGATGCGCTCCCTAGAGTCTGAGCTGCAGATATGCAGAGAACCTCGGATCCACAGTTCCCTGACTTGAGAGCCTGGAGGACTTCATCAGGCGAGAGTGTGAGGGACAGTGTCCCCTCTATCTCAAGGGCAGGTCTCACCCCAGGAAGCAGCCCCAGAAGAAACCGGGCTGCTGGGAGATTGGAGCCAGCAGCAGGGGCCCAGCCTGCTTGCTGCCCATGAAGGAATTTCATAATAGCACAACCGACAGCAAGATGCTCGTGCTGGGTACCACTCTTCTAAATGCTTTGCAGCTGGATCCCCATGGAGACCCCAGGAAGAAGGCCGCCCCTCCTCCTCCTCTCCCTTCTCCTCCTCCTCTCCCTCCTCTCCCTCCTCTCCCTCCTTCTCCTCCTCTCCTCCTCCTCTCTTCCTCCTCCTCTCTTCCTCCTCCTCTCCCTCCTCCTCCTCTCCCTCCTCCTCCTTCTCCTCCTCTCCCTCCTCCTCCTCTCCCTCCTCTTCCTCCTCCTCTCTCTCCTCCTCCTCTCCCTCCTCTCCCTCCTCCTCCTCCTCCTCCTCTCCTCCTTCTCCTCTCCCTCCTCCTCCTCTCCCTCCTCCTTTTCTTCCCCTCCTCCTCCTCCTCCTCTCCTCCTCCTCCTTCTCTCCTCCTCCTCCTCCTCTCCTCCTCCTCCTCCTCTCCTCCTCCTCCTCCTCTCCTCCTCCTCCTTCTCTCCTCCTCCTCCTTCTCTCCTCCTCCTCTTCCTCTCCTCCTCCTCCTCCTCTCCCTCCTCCTCCTCCCCTCCTCATTTTACCATCAGGGTGCAGGTGTGCAGAGTGGTAAAGAACTCTTCCAAGGCCATCAGGCCAGACTCTGCTGAGAGAGATTTTGTTGTTGTTTCTGTGGTACTAGGGATCAACCCCAGGCGTGCTCTAGCACTGAGCTACATCCTAAGCCCTTCCTTCTGTCCTTCCTTCCTTCCTTCCTTTCATTTTCTGTGGTACTGGGGATGAAACCCAGGAGCATTCTATCTCTGAGCTACACCCCAAGCCCTATTTTATTATTTTAATTTAAAACAGGGTCTCACTAAGTTTCAGAGAACCTCACAGAGTTGCTGAGCTTGGCTATGAGCCTGTTTGATCCTCCTGTCTCAGCCTCCCAAGTACTGGGATTACAAGCCTGCGCCACCTTGCCTGGCTCCCCCAGCCCTTTTATAATTTTTATTTTGAGACAGAGTCTGGCTAAGTTGCCCAGGCTGGCCTCAAACTTGTGATCCTCCTGCCTCCGCCTCTTGAGTCCCTGGGATTACAGGTGTATGCCGCCATGCCTGGCCCACGCTGAGATTTGAACTCAGGCTGTTGTGAAAGTTTGTCCCCTGAGTCCCACGCCACACCCCTCCCAGCTGTCTGCTCCTTTAACTGCTGGAAGCTCCGTCTTCTCGTACGAAATGCCTATGTATTATTCACAGATGCGGAGGAAAGGGCCCTCAAATTCCAAGGGAGCCCCAGCAGAATGGTCAAAGCAATCTAGAGCTAGTCAGTGGTGCTTTGAAATGTGTGCCGCAGTGCCCACCTCGTGTGGAAAATTAGGAGACAGGAACTGAGCGTGTGGCAGGGCGGGCGGCAGGCGCTTCAGAAGGTCCTGGGCCTGCAGCCTCGCCCACAGCAGGTGCTGAATCGGAACGGGATGTGGATGCAGGTGGTGGCATTGGGGGCCTCTGGCCTGCAGTCTCCCCCCCCCCCCAAGAGAGGCACAGGGCCGGGAGGTCCCTGGGGACCCTGAGCTCAGCACGAGCACCTTCCGATGCCTAGAAACCGCGCGTGCGTCATTGCCATTAGCGCGTAATTGCTATTTCAGGCGGTAGCGCGCTCTCTGGGGTCAGATTTACAGCAGAGCAGGAAACAGCCAGGCAACAGGCGTGATGGGATGGAGAAAGGGAAGGGGCTGGGGCCAGGAGAGGTGACGTTTCCCAGGAGGAAGGCCGGGTCCTGAAGAGAACTTGCCAGGAGGCTCCGGGAGCTTACTGAAATCTCCCCCACGCAGTGCTCCCTGGGAATGCCGATACTTGAGCCTCCAGGCTCCGGGTAGCACCGGGATCTAAGACTGTCTGGCGCGTCTGTGCTGTTCCCCCTCCATGGGTAACATCTCTGAGATCCGTCACAAGTCATCGCAAACATCCTGTCTGGGGTTGAAGGAGCCTTTTAGTTCTGAAGCTCCAGCTGCTTCTCCCAGGAGCTGCCCGCCCTCCCTCTCCCCCGCCCCTCCACCCAATTACTGGGTACATTGTCATCTCTCCTGTCCTTCCAACAGATCTCCAGATACACAAACGACTTTTGCCAGTGGCCCGTGGGCTCCAGCGCACCCTCCCAAGAAGCCCCGAAGTCAAGGTCAGCAAGCTGCCACCACCACGCTTCTCCTGCGGCCTCTCTGCCCCCCTTCGCTCTTCCTCTCAGGCAGCCCGGTGCATATCTCCTGCTCCTTTTAGGCTCTGCTTAAATGTTGCTTCTTTTCTGAGATCTCCCTCCCAAGCCCCACAGAAGCAATGCTCCCCAGCTCTGAGTTACCCCATGCCACAAGGCCTTGGCCCAGCACTTCCTGTCTTCTTTCTGACCTCCCAAGGTCAGCTGTGGGTCCTTCCAGGAAGCGGCAGTTCTCCCAGAGCCACCCCAGACCAACAGTGTCAGCTTCAGCAGCTCCTGGGACCTCAGGACACGCGGGTCCTCAGCCCCAGCCCACACCGCTGAGTCTGGAACCAGGGGCGAGGGCCGGCACCCCGTTTTTTGCTGACTCTGCTTCATGCTTGAGTTTGAGAAGAACCTCTGTAGTATGGGGGTAAGACAAGTTCATGAATAATCCAGAGCCCTTGCCAGCCACAGAAAAGCGTACCTTTTAAAGATCAAATAATCCTTACAAGAAATCAAAGCAGAGTCTTGCTTCCCCACGATCCTCTCGTCCCTGCTCTTGGACTCCACTTCTTTCAACTTGTAGAGCTGCTTTTTCTCTTTTGCATTTATTCTCTTACTTTAAAATGGCTTCCATCAGTCAGGTGCACACCATCAGATGCACGCCTATAATCCCAGCACCTGGGAGGCTGACGCAGGAGGATTGCGGGCTCGAGGCCAGCCTTGGCAACTTAGTGAGACTCTCGGCAAGGCCCCTTTTCAATACAAAAATAAAAAGGGCTGAGGGTGAAACTTGGAGGTAGAATGCCTCTAAATTCAATCCCTGGCCCAAAAAATAAAAAATATTTTCCACCTTGTGTTATCTCTCAGTTCATCAGTTTTAGGCCCAACCCTTGACTTCTGCTGGAATAGGATTTTTGCTCACACATACAATCTGCCCCAGGACCACCATGCAACCCTAGGAAGTCCTAGAATCACCCAGAGTTCTATTGTTCCATAGTGCATTCTCTCTGAAAAGTCCCCAGCTCCTTGGTTCTGGGTACTAGACTATATGAACTTCCCCGGCATCATCAAATAAGTCCATATTATCAATTTAGGTTATATTCGGTTTTAAGTAACTTAATTAAAAGAGACTTTTTTTTTTTTTTTGGTCCTTCTCAAGTGATCATAATATAGGAATGCAGGCACGGAAATGCATGACCATCAAAGACCCAGTCTCCTACTTTGCTGTTTTACTACCATTAGTACAGGGCTCCCACTCATGGTCCAGTATGGCTGCTTAAGCTCCAGCTATCATGTTTGCATCCCAGCCATTAAAAGAAGGATACTCTCATTCCATATATAAGACACTTCCTAGAAATTGCACATTTAGCTGGGCGGGGTGGTACACATTTGTCCCAGCATTTGGGAGGCTGAGACAGGACCGCAGTTTGAAGACAGCCTCAGCTACTACTTAGCAAGGCCCTTTGCAACTCAAGTGATACCTTGTTTCAAAATAAAGAATAAAAAATAGGGCTGGGAATGTAGCTGGGAGGTAGAATGCCCCTGTGTTCCATTCCCAGTAACACACACACACACACACACACACACACACACACACGCACGCACGCACACAGAAATTGCACATTTATATTTACACTTTTATGTTCCGAACTGAGTCGCACAGCTGTGCCCAGCTTTGAGAGAAGCTGGGAGCTGTAGTCTTTTTTTCTGAATGTCCACATGACCAGCAGAAAAAAAACCGGAGCTTCGAGATGCAGCAAGAAGAGAGATCTGAGACCCAGGGGAGGGGTTGCCGCGAGGCTGGCCCCAGCCATTTTTGCTGGGGCCTGTCCTCCCCACTGTGCCTTTCTCCTGCCTCTACCCTGAGTCCCTCAGGCTCCCGCACCCAGTTCTCGGTGTTCTCAGAATAGCTCCCTGGGGAGCCTGATCCCCGAGTGGCCTCCAGGCCTCCAGGTCCTCTCACACCCCTAGACTGTCACGAGACGTCGGCTGTGCCCTTAGCTGGCCGTTGCTCTCTCACCCCAGGGGTTCATGCTATAGCTCTATCACTGAGCTACACTCCCAACCCTATTTATTTATTTTTTTCATTTTGAGACTGAGCCTTGCTAAATTGCAGAGACCAGCCTCCAACCTGCAATCCTTCTGTCTCGGGCTCTAGAGTAGATGAAATTACAGGTGTGCACTATTGTGCCTGGCTTCTCTGTGTCTCTTGCTGGACTGTGAGCTCTGGGAGGCAGGACTGGCTGCTGTATCCGTGGTCTGGGTCCAAGGAAGCATGGCAGATGCCTGTGGCCTCCTCCTGCGAAGCCTTCCTCTGGAATCACAGTCCTGAGCACAGCTTCCTATCCTGAGCGCCATCTCCCTTTCATACCACCCCTCTGCCTGCCACCTACGGTACTTGGGGCAGTGGCTCTTCTCTGCGCCTGTGGGTCCCTAGAGGGCAGGACCCATATTTGCTCTTTCTGTGTCACACACACACGGGAACAAACTAAAAAACTCTGATTCAGCAGAAGCTCGCTGATCAGGAAGCAGGACTTGGTGCATCCTCGGGGGCCAGCTTGTCCTGTGATGTCCAGCTGCTCAGGCCCCTCCCAGATCCAGCGTTCTCTGCTTTGCCCCCGACACCACAGCCCGGCTGGGCTGGGGGGGCTGCTGACTTGCACTCAGCGTCCCAGGCCTCCAGGTCCTTGGATTTTGTTTTCCATTTAGAGATCAAAGAGCAGAAACGCTGGACTCCAGGCTCCGAGGCAAAGCAAAACAGACAGTGGGGAGACTTTTATTAACTGAACAGCTGGCATCGCAGCTCTTCGTTACAGGAACCTATAATATTGTTTGGAAAAAAATATTTTGACAAGTGCCTGGGAGGAAGGTAGGAGCTCCTGCCTGCTGAGGCCTGGGGGCCAAGGCAGATGCTGTCCTGGAGGGAGGTTCTGCGACTCCCCAAGAACAACAGCCAGTGTTTACCCATCCCTCAGTGGCCCCAGGATCCTACCACCTCCAGCTTAACTGAAGCAATCAAGGTGCTTGGTTACAAGAAGAAAGGACTGGACAAAAGAGGCGCGCTGGCTGGCCGAGCAGCGAGGGAATCTGTTAGCAGGCCTATTAGGGAGACAGAAGGCCCAGATCTACCAAGAACGAGCGCCCAGAAATAGCAATGGCTGAAATTAGGTAGAAGTGTCTTTCTCAGCATGTGGCCAAATGTTATAGTGATTTTCCTGTCCATTTGGGCCTCAATTACAAAGCACCTTACACTGGGCCATTTGTAAACAATAGAAGTTGTATTTCTTCTTCTTTTTTTTTTTTTTTTTGCAATTCTGAAGGCCAGAAGTCCAAGGTCAGGGTGCCAGGCAGTGTCCAGTGGGAGCTTCAAAAGTGGCCCCCTACGATCGTGTCCCACATGGTAGAAGGGCAGAGGGCAAAAGAGGCGGGCGAGTCAGCTCCACCTGGCTACCAGGGACTCGCCCACTGAGTGACATTCCCAGCCTTTTTTATTTTATATTTTGAGACGGGGTTGCCACATTGCCCAGGCTGGCCTCAAACTTTCCAGCTGGAAATACCATGATTGTTCTCGAAGGTACTGGCCTAGCATCCAACAGCATCAACAACGCGGGGGTGTGAGGCCAGGTAGCCCAGCACTCAAAACCGCTGTGCTACAGGGGCAGGGATGTGGCTGTGCTTCGAGAAGAGGCCCACCCTCAGTAAAAGCGACAACATTTCCCGCAAGAGCTACGGAACCCACAAAGAACGCTTCATGTGAATATTCGCCATTGCTGCTATCCTGAGGATCCAGCATGCTTCTGTGGGGTGAGAGAGGCTCCAGGCAGAGGCAGCGCCTGCAGGGAGCTGTTCACTGCGGTGCAGTGCAGGGGACCTTTCGCTAAGAGGGAGGAGCGGGTCCCTCTCCTCCCGCCAATCCCAGCAGGGAATTTTGCTAATACACAGAAGGCTTTTGTTGTTGCTGTTGTTCTAGAGATCGAATCCAAGGGCATTCTACTTCCAAGCTATATCCCAGCCCTTGTTCATTTTTATTTGGAAACTGGATCTCTCCAAGTTGCTGAGGGCCTCACTAAGTTGCTGGAACTGGCCTCAAACCTACACCCTTCCTATCTCAGCCTCCCAGGCACTGGGATTACATGCGCATGCTACCATGCCCTGCAGGGAGAAGGCTTTGACCTTCACCAGAGCCTGGATGAAGGGCTTAAAGGCCATAGGCCTTAGAGGTAGGATGGCCGACATGCCGTCTGGGTCACCCAAGGTCTAAAGCCAGCCAGCAAGGGGCTCTGCTCCCCGAACCCACTGAAGCTGTTGGGTCCACAGTCATGCCTGCTCCTTGGGAACGGAATTCACACGTGTGAATGTTACCTGCTCAGCCAGTCCTGACCCTAGGCGCCTACAGGGTGCCCCAGCAGGCTGCACCATGAAGCAGAGGCTGAGGAAAGAGAAGAATCTGCGGACTCCCCCTGGATGCTGTCCCTGGAATCCAGCAGAGCCTCGTCACTTACCCTGGGGTGGGGGCTGTGGACCCCGGCAGGGCCCTGGCTGACCTTGGGAGTGGTAGAACGACAGAGCCCTGGATCAGAGACGGAGCCATGCCTGCTACAGACCCCCACCCACACCCCCAGGCCTCAGCTGGTGTGAAGCTGGAACGCTGGGAGCTGGGGGCTCAGAAACCTGTTGTCCACCCCTGTATCAAGGGAGCTGAAGGTACCATTGACAGAGCCCCCCAGTCCTGAGGATGAGCCTCCCAGTCCTCGTCCCCTCCCAGTCTCTGGCGGGGGCCACAGCTACATGTACTGTAGAACCTGTAGCAGAGATGTGTATATTGCTACTTACTGTCGTTGTTGTTTTCTTTACAGTTATGCCAGGTGATATTGTTTTTGAGTATTTCCAGTGCTGGGTGAGGACATCTGCCACCTCTGGCCTGCCCCCAGCATCTCGCTGATGGAGAGGCTGTGCGGCTGGTCACACAGCTCAGAAGAGGTAGAAACAGAACGTGAGCCCCGCCTGTGCTGGACAGAGGCCCCAAAGCATGGCGACGCAAACACTCGTCCTTCTGGGGCAAAGCGGCCACTTTGAGGCCACCCGGAGGAAAACCACGGGGAGGGTTGAAGGATGGGCCAGCCACGCCAAGGGGCTGAGGGACACACCGGCAGCCTCACATGGGCCCTGGCACACCAGGGTGAGTCATGACTGAATTCCAGCTGCCCCTCCAGCACGGCACAGGGCAGCCTGTGTGCACCAGGGGACACCCCACCCCACCCAGCATCTATAGCCAATGGACCCAGGTAGACAGCTGACCCACTGCGAGGCCAGAGACCCACTGTTCTTTCATGAAAATATGAATTTAACTAGACATATGCAGTGAGGCATGCCCGTCATCTCAGTACTTGGGAGGCTGAGACATGAGGGTCACAAGTTCAAGGCCAGACTGGGCAACTTAGCAAGACCCTTAACAACTTAGTGAGACTGTTTTAAAATAAAAACAGTAACAACAAAAATAAAATAGCCCTAAGGGTGTAGCGCAAAAGTAGAAGGCTCCTGGAACCAATGTCCAGTACCAAATACATAAATAAATATAAACTAAGAGGTCTGAAGTGTCGGGTGTGTGTGGCGTGCTGGTTCATGGTGTGTACGGGTCTGCAGGACTGAGTCCCCGCAACGAGTCAGCATCAGCGAGCTTTGCCCTCTTCCCACACATGGGTAGAGTCCCACTAGATGTCTCAGACCAATATATAGAGGGAAAGACAGAAGCCAAAAGGAGTGAGAGTAAGTAGATCTCCAGAGATTTAAAAAAAAAAAAGTGTAGAGAAAAGAGTACGCCGAGGAGGATGAGGAGAAGCACACAGCTGGTGAGAGGCACCTTCTCGTCCTCCGGGCTCGGGTTCCAGGAGGCCCAGGCCAACCCGGTCCCATCTTCCTGACATCTTCCCAACTTACCTCAAGCTATTTCGAGGGGTTTCTACTATTTGCAACTAAACCATTTCTGGCTAACAGAAGAAAAGAATGGACTTGCAGATGGTAAGCTCTGGAAGGGCCAGGGAGCCCGCCTCTGGAGTCAAAGTGCAGCGAGAGATCGCAGAGTCCTGCCATCTCTGGCTACTAGCCGCCCCCAGCCCCAAGCACCGGCCCCCTGCACCACCATTGCACCGAGCCTCCCCCAAGGTGGGGTCTTATGGTAACAAAAACTGGCGGAGTAAACGGTGAGCCTCACAGCCCCTGTGGCCTCTGCCTTCGCCCTCCCGGAGCAGCATCCTGAGCCTCCTCACATGAGCAAGCCCAGGTGAGTGTCCTGGGATAAGAGACCGCGTGGAGGACCAGAACACCGCAGCCCACAGCCAGTGCCGGTCCTTCAGCGGACCCCGGATGGATGGTGAGCCCAGGAGACAGCGGAGAAACCACTAGACAACTCCAGGATTCCTAGACCATTGTTTGGTTCTGGATTGCGGGGTAGGTTTTACCCTGTAATTGATGCAGCTGCTTCATAAACCAAAAGCTGAATCACACGTCTTGGCTCCGGGAGCCAGGCGGTGCCGCGGGACCCCGGCGCAGGCTGGGTGGATCGTGCGGAGTCGCCCCGGGAGGCTGGGGAGAGGGTGACTCATCTTAGGTAGCGGCAGAACAACTGGAAGACTGGCTCCCGAAGACACTTGGGAGAGGGAAGATGTAACAGATGAAGTCACGGATCTGGCCACGGAGATTTCCAAGAAGAACATGGTTGAGAGTCGACCGGTTTCTATTTTGGCTGGGGATGAGAAGGTACTGCAAGAGAGAGACCAGCGAGCGAGAGCTATTTGGTTAGCAAGCAGAATGTATATTTATTTGGTGCTTGGGATTGAACCCAGAGGCATTCTACCTCTGAGCTACACCCTTGGCCCTATTTTATTTTATTTTATTTTGAAACAAGTCTCTTAGGCTGAGGCTGTCCTCAAACCTACAATCCCAATTACTGGGATTATAGGTGTGCACCTCCACACCTGACTTGTGATCGAATTTTTTTTTTTTTTCAGTACTGGAGATGAAACCCAGGGGCATTCTACCTCCTAGCTACACCCCCAGCCCTATTTTTTATTCTCTATTTTGAAACAGGGTCTCACTAAATTGCAGAGGGCCTCATTAAGTAGCGGAGGCTGGCCTTGAACCGGGATCCTCCTGTCTCAGCCTCCCAAATGCTGGGATTACAAGTGTGCGCCACCACACCCGGTTGTGATAGAATTTTTAATGAATGCACATTTGTCCCATCCCAATAGTCACACCGCTTTGCAATATTGAGTCTCTCACTCAGAGATGGAGTCTGTTTCCATCTACTCCAATGTAAGCTGGCCTGACATTTGCTTTTGCCAACTGAATCTGATGGAAGTGAGATTATGTGTGTTTTGGAGGTTAGACCTCAAGAAGCCTTTCAACTACTGTCTTCATCCTCTTAGAAGAAACATGAAGTCTGGCACAGCAGCAGCCATCTTGTGACCTTGAGACCTCAAGCATAAAGATAAAAACCAGCAACTAGTTTCCAGGCATCATGGTGCACATGGTATAATCCCAGTACTTGGGAGGCTGAGGGGGGAGGATGGGAGGATGGAAGCCAGCCTCAGTAACATAGTGAGACCTTCAGCAACTTGTAAGACCCTGTTTCAAAATAAAATTATAAAATAGGGCTGAGGGTATAGCTCAGAAGTAGAATACCCCTGGATTTAATCCCCAGTATCAAACAAACAAACAAACAAACAAAAAACCCAGACACACAACAGCTAAGTATGTCCAAGAAGACAGAAGATAATTCTGGGTTCTGGATGGAAATTTTTGAGGCCTGAACTACCACTCCAATCACACATTGTAAGGTGAGAAAAATAACTTCCTATTTTATTTGGAGCCTAAATTTCAGGCCAGTGGTTCTCTGGTCGTGGTGCCTGTTTATATAGAAGCTTTAGCAAAAGCAAATTCCTGTAAAAGCATATTCTTGGGCCCTACCCGGACCTGGGGTTTTCACTGGCTCTCCAGGTGACTGTCGTGCACATGGAAGGTTAGGGGCCCCAAGAGCAGGCGCCACGTTCATCTGGGACTTGTTTACTTGAACCCAAGCGCAAGCTCCCTGGATGACGCCAACACCTCTGAGCCGTTGCTCAAGGCTGTCTCTGCCCAGCATGCCCAATTTCCCTCTTCTCAGCCAGTCTGTTTCATCAAATGAATTAATTTCAATCATAGAAACCCAGAATGGCAGGAAATTGAGCTGCGGCAATTTGGCAAGGTGAGTGATTATTTTCTGGATCTGGTCTCAGCAGTCTCTGAGGGCTAGATATAAGCAAAAAGCTGCAAAATCGCCACATTTAAAAGATGTGCTGGTTCCAATTGAAGAACCCCGGTTGGGCTCCGTGTCTCTCCGCTTTAGACCAGCAGGGCTGGTTAGCTGCTCCGAGAAGCTGCAGACCCCCCTGAGGCTCCTCTCTCCCCAGGATCTCAAGCTGAGCTGTGGTCTATCTACTGTGGGCTGCTGGTATGCTGAGGCGTTTTAGTTAAATGTTGCTGAGTGACAAAGCACACCACATTTCAGTAACTTAACCCTGTGATGAGGCTGCGGCATGGCGGCGTACGCCTGTAATCTCGAGTATTGGGAGGGTAAAACAAGAGGACTTCAGCAACTTAGCAAGACCCTGTTTCTAAATAAATAAATAAATAAATAAATAAATAAATAAATAAAGGGCCCGGGGTGTAGGTTGGAGGCAGAATGCCTCTGGGTTTAATCCCCAATGCTAAAATAAATAAATAAATAAATAAATAAATAAATAAATAAATAGAAAATAGGTCTCGGGGGCAGCTAAGAGGTAGAATGCCCCTGGATTCAATCCCTAGTCCCACAAAAACAAAACAAAGCTAAACAAAAAACCAGCAACAATGATGATGATGATTTCTCATTTTCCTAATTCTAGGGGTGTCTGGGAAGTTCCCAGGCAAGTTGGTCCTGCCTGTTTGTGGCCTAAGGGTCACCTGGAGCCAGGACGGCTGGGATGCCCGGCCCGTCTCTCCCCACATGGCCTTCCAGCCCAGGCCTCTTTAGGGTAGGATGCTCCAAGTGGCCCCCTGAAGGGCAGGAGAGGAGATGGCGTGTGTGGTAGGAGTGTGAACTCTTCCAGGAATCCAAAGCCTTCCTTGACTACCAAGGCACTGCCTCCGCAGCCTGCTCCCACTGCCCCGCCACCCATCACACACCCATCCCAGGAGACTCTAGCTGTGCAAAGGGCTGGAGAATGGAGCGCACAGCACTCTCATCCCGCAGTAGAGGCAGGGGGGGCAAAGCTGGTGGGGCGAAGCTACTTTTGGACCACTGAGAGCAGGTCCCTGGCTGGCCGGTCTGCAGCCAAAGTGCTGGAATGCAGTCCTGCCAGAATCCAGCAGGGAACCTCATGGCCTCCTGATACATGCTTATTTATGGACAGATGTCAGAAGGGGGTACACAGAGGACACTGTGATGGGGCCTGGTCCCCACTTGGATGGGTTTCAACAAATCATTGTACCTTTTCTTTCCTTATTATTTTTATTTAGTATTTATGTTTTGGTACTAAGGATTAAATCTGGGGCATTCTACCTCTAAGCTATTTCTCCAACCTCTTTTCTTTTCTTTCCTTTTCTTTATTTTTTTCTTCAGTACTGGGGATGGAACCCAAGGACATGACATTTTACCTCTGAGCTACATCCCCAGCCCTATTTTTTATTCTTTATTCTTTATTCTTTATTTTGAAACAGGATCTCACTGAGCTGCAAAGGGCCTCACTAAGTATTAGCTGAGGCTGTCTTTGAACCGCTGTCCTCCCTTCTCAGCCTCCCAAATGCTGGGATTACAAGTGTGTGCCACCACGCCCGGCTCTTATCTTCTGTTTTGCAACAGGGTCTCACTATGTTGGTGAGGCTGGTCTTGAACCTGCGGTCCTCAGGTTCAATCTCAGCCTCCCAAGAACTGGGATTATAGGTGTGCACCAGCGCCCTTGGCTTGCTGAGCCTCTTTCTCAGATTCCCTTTCTGTGTAAAAAGTGAGCCGGTACATGGGGCTGCGAGCATCCATGAGACGCGAGCTCCAAGAGGGTCCTCGATGGGGCCTGGACTCTGAAAGGTGGGGTAGAATCATTATCATTGATGACATGTCTTTTTTCATGTCCTCCCTACAGAGCATCCCTGTTCTTTACATGAGATACCTGAAGTCTGAGAGGCTTCAATGTCACTGGCTGGTAAGTAGAAAGCAGGATTCAGACCAGGTCCTCTGGGTCCCACGTGCAGCCATTGACCACTACTCTATACCACTTTTATAGAAAACTAGGCCACACCGCGCTCCCCAGGCAGCAGCCGGCGGCCCAGCCATCCTGCCCTACTGGGTCACTCCTCTGACTCTGGAACCCATTTCCTGCCGCAGTGCTGCCCCTCCGCGGGAATGCTCCGTGCAGCCTCCCTCCCAGGCTGAGTCCAGCAGGAGCTGAGTCCCACTGGGCAGGTGGCAGAGTGTCTTTCGACCAGACGCCATCTCCCGCCTGCTTGGGCAGGAGGCCGAAAGCAGGCGGCCCAGCAGGGCGCAGGGAGGCAGAGGGTAATCGGGTGTGGAGGGGGAGCAGCCCCCTTAATGAGGAGGCAGCTCAGGCCAGAGACACACAGGAGGAGCGAGGCCTCAGATACCTGCTGCCACCAGCCGCCTGGCCGCAGGGCAAGGAAGGGAGCTCTGAAACTCTCCTTGCCCAGGCGCATGCTGGCCAAGGGCTTTACCCTCATACCATCCTTCTAAGGCAGGGCGCCACCCCCGCCCGTTGATGTAGACACTGAGACTTGGGGAGAGTAGACCCTCTCCCCAGCCCAAGCTGCACGGCCAGGCAGTGGTGGAAAAGGGGGAGAATGGTCCGAGCCACCCCAAGTCTGCGCTCAGTCTCCTCACACACACTACTGGGCCCACGTCGTCCACTTGTGAACATATCGCAGCACTGGCGCATCCGATGGGCCCTGAGAGTTGACGGCTAGCGTTAGGGTTTGTGGGATGTCCCCCCAAAGCCCCCAAGTTAGGCAATGCCACAGTGTGCACGGGGAATCTGATTGAATTGCGAGGGCTGTGGCTTCGTCAGTGGGTTCATCCATTTGACGGATCCATAATTTGGACTACTGGGTGGTAACTGTTGGCAGGCAGGGTGTGGCTGGGAGAATCAAGTCACTGGGGGACACGATCTTGGACTCTGGCTCTGGTCCCTTCTTCTCTCCTTCCACTTTCTAGCTGTCATGAGTTGAGCAGCTTCCCTCTACCACCCCCTGCCGCTATGATGGTTCTGTCTTAGAGCCAGCAAGCCATGGACTGAACCTCTGAAGCCATGAACCCAAATAAGCCTTTCCTTCTCTGAGCTGTTCTTGTCGGGTAGTTTGGTCAGAGCAGTACAAAGCCGCCCAGATCAACAAGGATGATATCCAGATTCTTGACTGGCTTGGCAGGGTTGTAACCCTTACCCAGGCCTTCTGGAAGCCCAAAGCAGGGCTCCCAGGGCTCCCAGGGCTCAGCTATGCTGGGTATTAACTGGGTCATTTGAAGGTTCAGAGGATCCATGAGGAGTTGGCACAGCTGGGCAGTGAAGGTGATAGGTGCACCTGGGGGTTGGGCAGCTTCTAACTGGCATGAAAGGATTTCAGTGTCAAATAACCAGAACCACTGTAACGACTGATGCATCCTGGTAGAACCTTGCCACGATCGAGTCTTCCCGGGGGATGGCTGTCACTCTCTAGGCCAGAGGGCTATGGCCAGGGAAGCTGCCAGCACCCTCCCACCAAACACGCCTCTCCTGCACCCAGAAACGGCACCCACAGCCCAAGATGGGTGACTCATGCCTTCTCCCCAGAGCAGACAAGGGAGGGAACAGAGACTTCCAGGCAGGAGCAGCCAGCCTCAGGGAAGCCCCCATCTGGCAGAGGCAATCTGTCCATCTGGAGAAGGGGAGAATGCACCAAAACCATAGCAGATGTACCCAAAGCGAGCGCTGCAATCCAAAGATCGTCCTGGGAATGAGGGCTCCCTGAGCACGCGGGCCTGGGAGATACCACCAGCCCGCCCACCTCCGGAGAGTCTAGGCACACTGGAGAACTCCCAGGGTAAAAAGGCCTTTGACTTTATTTTATCTGGTGTTGTACATATCTGACCACAGACCCTGCTCCTTGTATAACCCCAACAGGCCCCAGAGGGTATAGTTTGCCTCTACACACAGCTTTGGAAATACTGATAAATACAGATCCGTTCATTAATCCCAGCAGCCTGGATGTCACCTGACGCCCACAACAGGCCTGTCCTTCTGGCAAAGAGTAGATACGAAGAAAGGGGAGCAGAGTCTGGAGGGAGGGTGGCTGGTGTGCACCCCAAGGCCCCCAGAAGGGCTCATTCACCTCCATCAAATAATCAAGGTGTGAAGCCGGGCGTGGTGGTGCACCCTTGTAATCCCCGGGCTTGGGAGGCGGAGACAGGAGGATCGCGCAGGTTCGAAGCCAGATGTGCTGGCTTAAGAGACCCTGTTTCTAAATGAAAAAAAAAAAAAGTATAAAATAGGTCTGGGAGTGTAGCCCAGAGGTAGAAGGGCTTCCAGGAACCCCCGTACCACCAAAACAAACAAACAAACAAACAAAAATAATCAAGGTGTGTCCACAGGCTGGGATTAAAGATTTAGAGCTAAAATTTAGTTCCTGAGTGCCAGAAAATACAGTCCTGTTAGAGATGGAAGGTCCCTCTGAAGTCCTAGCCCTTCGTGGGATACTTGAAGAGGGGGCCTTTGGGAGGTAATGAAGTTTGGATAAAGTACTAAGTCTGTGCGGAGACTGGCATTCTTATCAGAGGAGGAAGGGAGAACAGAGCTCATCTCTCTCTCTCTCTCTCTTTTTTTTTTTTTTTTTTTTTTTTGCGGGTCTGGGGATGGAACCCAGGGGCATTCAACCCTGAGCTACACCCCCTGCCCTATTTTTTATTCTTTATTTTGAAACCGGGTCTCACTGAGTTGCAAAGGGCCTCACTAAGTAGCTGAGGCTGTCTGTGAACCACAATCGTCCGGTCTCAGCCTCCCGAATGCTGGGATTACAAGCGTGCGCCACCACGCCCGGCTTCAGAGCTCATCTCTTGCTGCCGGCTGAGGCCATGATGGAAAGATGGCTGTCTACAAGCCAGGGCCAAATGGGTCGGCACCTTGATCTTGGGCTTCCCAGCCTCCAGAACCCTGAGAAGTAGTTTCCTGTTGCTTCAGGCACACTGTCCATGGTATCTCGTTACATCAGCCAGAGCTGACTGAGATAAGGCCCTTGAGATCAAGGAACAGACACTGTTCAAGTACCAGGTCCATCTCTGACCTGCCGTGTGACTTCTGACCTTGGCAAATCACTTAAACTCTCTGAGCACATTTTCATCTGTATTATTGGCTGGTAAAGCTTCAGTCCCAAGGTTGTGGTGAGAACAACGACTCCATAATCACAGCAGCCACGCTTATTTAGCGCCAACTGTGTGCCTTGCTTGTTTGTACGCACTTTATATGTGTTAATCTTATCTTGACTCCACAGACTGGCTAAGGACGTGCCCAGAGCTGCACAGGTGACAAATAGCAAAGCAAGACCCCAAACCAGAGTCCAGCTCCTGAATCCACACCTGGTGCCTGGTGTGCAGAGTCCAGCCATGTGACGTGCTCAGTGAGCGGAAACAAGACTTGGGTCATTATAGGGGTCTCTGGAGACTCAACGATAGCAGGAGGGCTGCGAATGCAGGACGACAGGGAGCAGGACTGAGCAAAGAAGGCCGCGAAGAGGGGTCTCTCCGTTCCAGAAGGTGTGGCGCTCCAACCACCCCGAGTCTGATTTCATTTCGTGGTTCTCTCCCCTGTAAGGTGGGAGAGGCACCTCCAGGAACAAGATCTCCTCAAGCCCCCATGCATCGGCTATTGGGCCCAGGGAGCTGGAGCTTGTCCTAGAATCTTGCCTTGTGTGGACTGGATGGCCCTGTGTTGGATATGAGGAGTCACGGCAGCCTTGGTCTGCTCCATCCCACAGAGAATAGGACATGCTGAAGCTGAGCTTTTAATTGAAGACATGACTCAGGAACCAGGAGTGTGTGTCAAGGTCCAGGGGTTGGGGATGGGGCAAGGCCTGTATCATGGTCCTAAGAAAAGATGCATGAATGAATAACTCTTTTGTTCTCTTTCACATGAATGAGGGGACTGAAGCCCAGAAAGGGTAAGCATTCAGCCTTACACACTGAAGAGCCCCCCCTCCCCTGCCCATTCCCACTCTGTTCCCTGGCAGCAGGGAACTGATTAGAACCATCAGCTGGTGCATCAGGGAGAACCAGCATGTGGCTGGCTGGGCAGGCCGGGCTGGAGCTTGGAGTCCAGGCTGTGGCCAGGGGCTGGGACCCAGGGGTGCATGAGTCACAGGTGGAGCACATCAGAAAATTGCTCCAATGACAGCAAGTGCTAGAAAGATGAGCCCAGAAGACGGCTGAGTTCTTATTTTCTTAATCAGGAAGAACATTTTTGTACTTGTGCTAGGTCAGCCTCAGGAACCAAAGGTTAACAGAAAGTCCAGCTGGAAATCTTAAAAGGAAACAGGAAACCTTGCTCACAGCTGCTTGGCAGGAAGTGTGAGCAGGAGGAGGTTGCATTTGAAAAGACAAGGAAGGTAGGGATGGGGATAAAGGAGGTCTCTGGCTGAAAACCCTCTTGACATGAGTGGTCTGAGGCTGAGTTTAGCATCACCCGAACCCTGGGGGTGAGGAGGGAGCAGCCCTGTGCCTACCTCCTGGCAGAGCCCACCTCACATCTGCCTCAGTTCCCATATAGGGAAGTTTCGATGGAATGGTGTGTTGTGTCTGACTCACAGTCGTACTCAGCGAGTGGCAGCCAAGTTATGACTATCCTCAAAGTCCCCAGGTGCTGTGAGAGACAGACAGGAGATCAGCAGAGACGTGTCCATGACCACCTGGGCCTTTGATCAGCAGGGAGGGCCAGGCAAAGGAGACAGTCTGAGCAAAGGCTCAGAAGTGGGACTGAGGGAACCCATTGGGGTCACATGGTTATCAGGTCCCAATTGTAGCCCGGCTTCCCACTATAACCTGGGGAGCACCTGTCAGTCCTGCCCCTCAGTGGGGCAGGATGAAGGGGACTGGGGAAGGAGAGGCAGGCCTTGGCACCTGAGCAGAAGCCCTGGCCAGGTCAGAGCAGTGTGGACTTAGCAAATAGCCAAGAGATGACCATGGCAGCCCAGGGAGGAGCAGGACCCCGGGAGTAGCACCAATGCTCTTAGATGAAGATCAAGGGTCAAGCGCCATGCTGCACCACTCCCCAGGGCCACCCAGCACCACAGTGCCCCCATTCCAACCCCCACGGGCTGGGAATCAGCTCAGTGCACAGTGCTGGCTTAGCAAGTGTGAGGACCTGGGCTCCATCCCCAGGGCCACAAAATATACTTAACGAATTAAAATTAAAAAACCAACCCCTATTCCTGTCTCTAGACATTTGTTCTTTGTTTTAGCTTTGCATCATGGTAGCTACAAGACCTGACAAGAAGAACTTAGAGGGAAATTTTGCTTTGGCTCATGGTTTCAGAGGTCTCAGTCCATGGTCTACCGGCTCCATTGCTCGAGGCCCAAGGCAAGGCAGAAGCTCATGGTGGAGGGCGGAGGGCTCGGCTCTTGGCAAAGGAGCGGACAGAAGAGAGAAAGGGGCAGGGCTAAAAAAATACCCTTCCAGGGCATGCCCCAATGCCTTACCATCTGAAACAAGATTCTGCTTCCCACTAGGCCATCCGGCTATCCATAGATGAGTCCACCAAATGGGTGGATGAGGTCCCATTGAGGTCCACAGATGAGGTCAAAGCCCTCACGGTCCAATCATTGCCTAAGAGCCCCACCCTAAACCTTGCTGCCCTGGGACTGTGCTCTCCACACATGAGCCTTTGGGGACGTTCCAGATCCAAACCTCGCCCCTTGCCGTGCCCCTGCTGGAGTCCCCTCCTCACCTCTTGATTCTAACTCTTCTGCTGAGTGGGACTCCCTTGACCCTCCCCCACGCCATCTGGGGGTCCTTTGCTCTGTTAGTGTTTCTCATACTTCAGAGTCATCCAGCCAGGATGTTCCTGCCAAGCTTGCCAGGTGGGTGAGGAGCAGCCCTCCAGGAAGCTGGGGGAGGCAGACAGGAAGGGCTGAAGAAGCATCAAGTGGTCACCTCCCGTCTCTCTGAGGTGGCCTCTACTGCGCTCTGGGCCTGGCCTTCTGCCTACAGGCAGACCAGAGCTCAGGGCCACGGGCAAGGCCAGGTGGCTGGAGGCTGGATCTCCCTCGTTACCCCGGAGGCCCACTGCCCCTAGCTAATCCTGATGTCCCTCCTGGTTCTAAGACCTCAGATCCTCCAGGAAGCCATCAGCTTCTTCTGCCCTCCCAGGCTGCAGGCTCCGGGCAGCCAGGGCCTGTCCGTGGCCACCTTCTGTCCCAGTGGTCCACACCGCTCTGCAGGAGGCACGGGCTCACTGGTCTTCTGCAGGGTGGGCGAATGGGTAAGTGGCACATTTCCTCCTGCTGCGTGAGATTTTCAGGAACTTGCAGGGAGTGGGGAAAGGTGGCGTGATGGCATTAGGAGCAGAAACGTGAGACTGGAAGGGGAAGGGCAGGAGCCACAGACACGCTTCCTCACACTGCTGTCACCTCAGACCAAGCCCAGGGGCACCAGTGACCACGAGTGTGTCTCCTCGGGCTTTGAACAAATCTCAGGATTAACCGGGGTGGGCGGGGCAAATCGGCAGAGCTGTGACTGGTCTCTGCGGCTGCACACACAGATCTGATGGGGGCCCATGGGGCAGGGAGCGAGCCTGGTCCCCCAGATGGCTCGGGATCCCATGGGCAGGTGGACCCAGGAAGGAACCCACCTGCCTGAAACCCAAGCAGCCCTGGCCGCCTGTTCCCATTAATTCAAACAATGTAGCCGAGCCCGGGGTGGGGGGTGGCAGCTGGCAGGTGCTGTGCTGACAGAAGGTGTTGCTGGCACCTCCGTGGGACCAGATGACACCTAGCATCCAGGGCGGTTGGAAACGGAATGCAAAGAGGAACCAAGGAAGTGGGAGGCAGAGGCGGAGGCGGAGGGAGCTGGGGTGGGGCAGGGGGGGTGTGAATTAAAGGAGGCTTCTCTCTGCGCCTTCCTCCTACCTGTAGAGGACAGCTGGTGCCTTCCCACCTTCTGGAAACACTGCGTTGGTTTTCCTTTGAGGCAATGGCCCCACTCCACTGTGGTCCAGGCAGAGATGAACCCAAGCCGGGACTATAGTTCTGAGCACACGGTCAGGTTCAGGGGTGGGCTAGCAATGGAAGCTCAGTCAACCGGAGTCAGCATGGGGCTCTGGGATTCCAGGGAAAGAGATGCTCTTTCCCAACTAAGATCTAAGCAGGAGGGAGGGAAACCCCAAGATGTGGACAGGTCTTGTCTCAGAATAAAGCTAATGAATGAATCTAAATGGCATCGCTCAAGTGCCTGGATCCTGCCCCATCTGAAGCCTAACATCTGGACTGTTCTGAAAACGTGAACAGAAAATTCCCTTTGAGCCGAGTTTCTGTCATTGGCAACCCAAAGGTCTGATTACCTTCACTCCTACACTGCAGTCACAGAAGCCTGGTGGCACATTCTCAGAATGGATTCGACTCCTCCTCTCCGGTTATCACGCAGGCTGTAACCTGCGTCGACCAGGAATGCCATCTCCACCTCACAAGCCCTATACAGCCCTTCCTAAAGACCTACTGCAAGGAAGGACCAAGGCACGGCCATCAAGTTGCTTCCATGACCCGTGTAGAGAATGTGTGTGGGGGGCCCATAGCTAGCCCTCTCTGCGCTGAGCGTCTGCCATGCTGGGAATAGAACACACGTGTTCTTTCCTCTTGCGGTGATCTTCACAATCTGCGTTCCACAGGTGGCATTGACAGCCAGGTGTGCTTTCTGACAGAGGTAGAAGCGGGGCAGGCCGGCGGGCTCCATCCCTAGCTGGCTGTGCCCGGTGCTGCTGGACCCTGGCCTATGCCTCATGCCAGGGTCTCTCCTGACCTTTCACTGCGAGACCCGTGTGCATCCTGGATTCAGTCACTCTGCTGGGTGGGGCTCAGGCCAGGCTCTGCTTCCTAGCAGCTTTTACTCTTATGGGAATAACTCCTCTCCACAAGAGTTTTGTCTGATTGTTTTTTTTTTTTTTAAGTGACAAAATGCACTTAACATAAAGTCTTAACCATTTTTAAGAGTAGAGTTTAGCTGTATTAAATATGTTCACACTGTCATGCAACCACCATCCAGCTCCAAAACTCTTCTCATTGTGCGAAACTGAAAGTCTACCTGTTAAACAGCCCCTGACGACTGCCGTTCAGCCATCTGTGTCTCTGCACTTGACGGCTCACGTGGTCTCACATAAGTGGAGCCGCACAGTTTGTCCTTGGTGACTGGCCAGTTTCACATACATGATGACCTCAAGGTCTCCAGGCTTGTCCGTGTTCTGGGCTGTGTGTAAATCTGCTTCCTTTCTGAAGCTAAGGGTATTTCAATTATCTTTAAACTGAGGCTAGAACTGACCTATGTTAGAAATTCCGGCTGCTGGGCGAGGCCTCGGGGCCAGCCTGCAGCCTCTGCGGTGGGCTAGGTCAGGAGTTAGGGGGGCTCTCAGTGGGAGGGGAAGGCAAGTTCCAGCTGAGGCTCGGCGGCATCTGCAGGCCTCCGCCCTCAAACTATCCAACAGGAAGACAGAGGGAAGAATTAGCGGGCAGAATCTGCCACATTCTCCGTCCTGCCCTGGGGCACGGGGTGTCCCTGTCCTGGCAGTGCAATCCCTCTGCCACCTCCAGACCCCCCGCTGGGCCAGGCGTTGTGCTGGGAGCCCAACTGCCAAGGAAACAGCAGTGGGATGGCAGAGCTGGGGAGGGGAGAATGCCCACCCAGCAACTCTTGGCCGAGCCTCCAATTACGAAGTTGGGTTTCCCCCGGGGAACTGCAAGGCGTCAGTCCTGCAGAGAAAGGAAATTAAACACTTAGCGGTGTGCAGGGCGACTGCCGGAGGAAACTCCAGGCAGGAAGGACGCAGCTGAAGGATGCTTTGCTCCCACAAGCCACCTTCTCAGGCTCCTTCTACTCTGTGCTCAGCTCCTCGGGGTGCTGGAGCCTTCCGGGCAGGTGCACCCTGCACGGATGGGTGTGTGGGTGGGCTTGGGGCTGAGAACAATGGAGGGCGGGGCCAGGAGCAGGGAGACCCCCTGCAAGGTCCTCTCAGCAGGCGGGCAGTGCATGCCTGGGTTTAGCGTGCCAGGAGGCCAGTGGGATTCCCCTGCAGGCCATCCAGAACCCCCTTCCTTCTCCCAGTACTTTGAAAATGAGAATCTAAATCTATCATCCCAACCCAGCCAGCAAGCAGGACTGACTGGGAAGGACAAGTGGCTGTGGACAGTGCCGGCGGGTGTAGACAGGCCAGTCTTGTTGCTGGGACAGAGGACAGTGACCGGGCCAGGAAGCTCTAGCCATCTCGATTTCTGCTGGTGCCACACCCAATTTAGATGATTGGGAGGGCTCGGAGACACAAGGCCCGGCTTAGCATTCCAGAGCACTGCCACAGTGGATCAGGCCCACGGAGCCGACCCCCCCCCCCAGGACAGCCTCTGCCTGGGTCGCCCCTCTGCTCAAGACCCCAAAACCTGCAAGGGAGCTTCAGGACGTGCTAGAGCTGGGTGGACTCGTGGCCTCTGTCTAGTGGTTTCAAACTCTTTTCTTTCTTCTCTTTTCTTTTTTTGGTGCAGGGACCATGGACCAATGGGCCACAACAGAGGAGGTAAGGAGCTGTTCTAGTTGGATTCCTTCAGGATCTTACCTGAGTCCCACCCGGGCTTCCGCGGCCCCCCAGAACTTTGCCAAGTAGAATGTGAACAGCCCAAGGTTCCTCCAGCTCTCTCCATCCCACAGAAGAGGAATCAGGAGAGGCTGGGCCCCTTTCCTGGGGGTCCATGGGGAGGGGAGCCCTGTGCCCTGGCTTGTCTCTTCCGACCTTCATTTCCATACACGACACGTTCCCATTTCTATTCTTCCAAGTGTCCCGCTCCAGCCAGCCCACTTAATTGAAGCCAATTATTTTCCACAAAAGAACAGAGAATGGTGCATCAATTTAAGCCTTTGTCTCAGCCACGGGGCCCTGAACAAGGAGCCCCAGCTGTCTTTGTCTCCGGGATGCTCATTAGAGACCAGCTGAGCTCAGCCTGCGGGAGGGGAACCGGGCGGGCAGGCGGGCACAGCAGAGGGGCCGGAGCAATTGGGTAAGGACTTCTGCAGCGGGGCCTGGCTGTGGGCACAGAGTTCTTCGCATGGGACAGGGAGCATCTGGTAAATCAGAGGTCACAGGTTGTCAGGGAAAATGCAGCTGGGCATCTTGGCAAAGCCATTCTCCTGGAAAGCCCCGGGGCCCTGACCTGTACACGGTGACCACTCTGGGGACTTCTCATTAATCTCTGAGGAGTACTTAGCACAGCACCTAGGACGTGGTACATGTTAATGTTAACTATTATGATTGCATTGTGGTGGTTATTTAGTTATTGTTATTAAAACATATCAGCAGCTTTGGAGACCCGGAGTCGGGCCCTTGCCTCCTGCATGTGAGCCAGAGCCTGTTGAGTGGCCTCTCAGCCTCCATTCCTCGTCTGTACAAAGGCTGGAAGGGCTGCACGGTCCTCTGAGGTCTTCTGGGAGCGGGGCTGAAACCGCAGCGGTGCAGAAGATGGCGGGGATGAACAGGTGATCTACGCTAGCTGGTGCATCGGCCGCGATCCCAAGCCACGTGCACGCTGGCAGCCGACTTCTGCTTTCCGGCTGGGGTGACCGCGGCGGTCGCTCACCCTCTGTGGGCCTCAGTGGACCTGCAGTTTCCCTGGAAAGTTGGGAACGAGGTCGGCGCCCACAGGAAGACAAAGCTCCGACAGCAGGGCACAGCCCTTTCCATCAGTGCTCATTCCCGCCTCTGGGCGCTGAGCTGGGCAGAGGGTCCCGAGCAGGCCCATGGGTACGTGGTCTTCCAACAACCCCGGACTGGGCCCCCTCTCAGATGAATGGACCCTGGCTTCAGCCGGGTTAAAGAGACTGGCAACGGCCAAGGAAACAGGAGGCCAGCCCTGTGTATCGGAAGCCGAAGTCTGTGCTCCTAACCCTGGCGTCTGCCCCCCACCCCACCTGCTCCGGTAGGAAGGAGATGCCCCACTGCAGCCAGAAGGAAAAGGAGATAACACAGGGGCACAGAACCGAGGCTCTGAGCGGGCTTCCTGGAGGAAGAGGGCACAGAGCACAGAGCAAGGGCACGCTCGGGGCTAGCACACGGCCCTCTGGTGGGGGCATGGGAGTGGGGTAGCAGGCTCTTCAGAACTAGGG
The DNA here is from genome assembly GCF_963383645.1 of Muscardinus avellanarius. Taxonomy (NCBI): domain Eukaryota; kingdom Metazoa; phylum Chordata; class Mammalia; order Rodentia; family Gliridae; genus Muscardinus; species Muscardinus avellanarius. The sequence continues at coordinate 218,107,878 of NC_137786.1, forward strand.
CACCTCCACAAGTCTTGCCCCCTGCCGCCTAGAGACAGTCAGCCTGGAAGAGGCCTCTCCAGCCGAGATGTTTAGACACAATCTCAGTCCATTCTCCCAGCGGGCCATGGAGGTCCACATAACCTTCCGCTGTCCTGCAAAGGCAGCAGCCTTGACCTCTGCCCTCGGCCTTGACCTCTGCCCTCAGCCTTGACCTCTGCCCTCGGCCTTGACCTCTGCCCACTGCTCTCAGGCCTTGTCTCCCGGGCCAGGCTCAGACTGCCTGGTTCTTTTCCCCTGGAGCTCCTCCTCCTCCTCCTCCTGGGAGTGCCCCTCCCACTTCCAGTGGCTGCTGGGATCCTGGGCTCTCTGCTGGGGCTAACTTGACCCCCTGCTGAGAGGGTGGCTGCAGTCTCCCAGCTCTAAGGTGTCTTTCTAGGGTAGATGCATGTCCCCTGCCCAAGTGCCCACACTCACCCTCCTCCATTACCGTGCAGAATGAATTTGCACCATGTGGGGCCCACGGACATCAGTTTTGGTAATGATGGTAAGTACCGGTGGTTTTCCATTGGGTCAGCAGGCCTGGGGCAGAGAGGTCACTTGGATGCTAAACTCTGATAAACTGTCCTCATCCCTCTGCAGGGGGGATGAAGCTTTTTTTCTTTTTTTTGCCACAGTTTTTGTCATGAAGGCAACATCACAGAAAGTTCAGGATGTAGGGAATTAGACATCCACCCATCATGCCACCAGCACTCATTCTATTTCCGCATTTTTGGCTTGGCTTCCTGTAATTACAGGCACAGGGTGTATCTACAAATGGGACGTTCTACTTTATGTTTTAGAGCTCCCTATAATATCAAAACACAGCTGGGCACAATGGCCCGTGCTGTAATCCAAGCAACTCTGCAGGCTGAAGCAGGGGGACTGCAGGTTCAAGGCCAGCCTCGGCAACGTGGCGAGACCCTGTCTCAAAATAGAAAATGAAGGGCAGATGTGATGGCACATGCTTGTAATCCTAGAACTTGGGAGGCTGCGACAGGAGGATTGTGGATTTGTGGCCAGCCCCAGCAACTTAGTGAGGTCTTCCTCTACAACTTAGTGAAACCCTGTTTCAAAATAAAGAATAAAAAATAGGGCTGGGGGTGTAGCTTGGAGGAAGAGTGCTCCTGAGTTCAAGCCCAGTTAATAAAAATAAATAAATAAATAGATAAATAAAAAGGGCTAGAGTGTAGCTCAGTGGCAGAGCAGCCCTGGGTTCAATCCCCAGTGCCACCAAATGAATAAATAAAATCATCTTTTGATACCGCTACCTGAGCTCCGTGGTGCCAGAACGGTGGTGCTGACCCAGGGTGCTCAGGCCCCAGGGCACCGTCTTCGTGGGTGGGGCCTTGGAGAGTCTGTGGCCTCATGAACTTGAGGATGTGGCCCTCTGCAAAGGTGCAGTGGGATCCTTGGGTGGACCATGAAATCCTGCTGCTTTCTATATACGAAGATGGTGTTTACCTAAAAGAACATTTCTGAGGACAAGAAGGGTGGTCAGTTCCCTGGGTGGAGCCTTGAGGTTCTGAAACCTCAAAATTATAAGCATGTGCTATTTGTGGTCATAGGTCCTGTGGTTTCTAGATGGCAGCAGGCTGTTCTTTTCCCTTCGGGAGGCGTTGGCCTCTCCAGCAAGGTCATGAGCCCCTGTAGCTGCAGAGGCCTCAGAGATCAAGAATTTCTGCTCAGAAACATGCCTTCCAGTGGCCTGCGGTGAACACCAAGTGCGTACCGCCCAGAGGTCCTGCAGAGCCCACCCTGCGGAGAGTGCCTGGGCACGCGGAGTCTGCAGGGTGCACACTGAGTTCTCTTTACCCGGAATGTTGCATCCCCACGGGGCCGAGGCAGGAATGTCAACCCCAGCCATGGTCTGCTCACAAGCTTAGTCAACAGCCTGCATAGACCCCCTGCTACACACCAGGAGTCAATCCAGACCTCGAGGCCCGCAGGTGACCTTGAAGAGGCCACGGCCTAATCACGATGCCCGTCAGGTAACACAGTAGATTATCCTCACGTTGCCATGCCTAGGAAGCTATATGGTATAGCGGGGCGTGGTGGCACATGCGTGTAATCCCCGCGCTTGGGAGGCAGAGACAGGAGGATCTCACAGGTTCGAAGCCAGCCACGCTGGCTTAAGAGACCCTGTTTTAAAATTTTAAAAAGTATAAAAATAGGTCTGGGAGTGTAGCCTGGAGGTAGAAGGGTTTCCAAGAACCCCAGTACCACACACACACACACACACACACACACACACACACACACACAAATGAAGCTGGATGGTGCCCTGAAAGGCACACATGCCCAGCTGAACAGCCCTAGGTTTAATCTCCAGTGCCCTCCAAAAAAGTGTGGAACACAGCACAGGCCCCTCAGGGATTCTGGTTGAAGGGTGGTGACTCACATCAGTCCCAGAGCTGGAGAAGGCTGGGTGCAGTGAAGACAAGGGACGCGGAGGTGGCTGCCACAGTCCCGGGCCCTGGATGGGCGCCCGCTTGCTGACACCGTTCTCCCGGAGGCCACAGTTACCATGATTTGCCCACAGTCACGAAGTGTTGCGTAAAGATGTTTTGGTCAACAATGGACGGCACATACAGCAGTGGGCCTGGGAAATGATAACAGAGCCAAAAAATCCCTATCGCCCAGCGATCTCCTAGCCACGGCGCCCTAGTACGGTACATTACTCATGTGTTTGTGGTGACACTGGTATAAATAAGCCCACCGCACTGCCAGACATAGGAAAGTAAAGCAGTGCACAGCACATTTTTTCTTTTTATGCTGGGGATGGAACCCAGGGGCATTATGCCTCTGAGCTATACCCGCAGCCATATATATGTATATTTTTTGAAACAGGGTCTCACAAAGTTGTTGAAAGCCTTTCTAAGTTACTAAGGCTGGTCTTGAACCTGCGACCCTCCTGTTGCAGCCTCCCAAGTACTGGGATTGCAGGCGGGCACCACCACACCCAGCTACAGTCCAAAGTACTTGATAATAAACCACTATGTTACTGATTTTTTTTTTTTTTTTTTTTTTTTTGGTGGTACTGGGGGTGGAACCCAGAGGCTTTCTACCTCCGGGCTATACTCCCAGACCCATTTTATATTTTATTTGGAAACAGGGTCTCACTAAGTTGCTGAGAGCCTCACTAAAGAGCTGAGGCTGGCTTCGAACCTGCGCAATCCTCCTGTCTCAGCTTCCCAAGAGCGGGGACTACAAGCGTGCGCCACCACGCCTGGCGTGATTTTTTTTAAAATATGGAATTTGCATGTCATCCCTGCTCAGGGGCCAGGCTAATCTCTGTATCGCTCCGACTTTAGTCTACGTGCTGCCGACGCGAGCACTCTTACTGATTTGTACATGCACTATACTTTATACCCTTATTTTAGGTCGTATTTCTTGTAATTCTAAGCCAAGTTGACTACAAGCCTCAAACTCTTGTTTTTTCCCGTCTCTCCATTGTATCTCTTCTCCTGTGTTTGCTTTAAGCCCCCGTTGTTTGTTCATTGTGGCTCCGGTTCCGAGGTCCTGTGGTGCCGTCTAGGCTTGTGACAGAACACTCTAGCATGTTTGCGCAGTGCAAAATCACTAGTGCTGCAGTTCTCAGAACGCAGCCCCATCGTAAGGGACACACGACTGTATTGGTCTCATTTGGGATCTGCTAATTTACTTATGGTCAGGATTTCCCCAAAGTGACCCTGGAAGGTAGTTCAGAGGATTGCAGAAATGGCCACAAATCCTTTCCCTCCCACCACGGAGAAGAATCCAGCTGGAGGTGGTGGTGCATGTCTGCCGGCACATAGCTGTAATCCAGCTACTTGGAGGCCGAGGCAGGAGGATCCCAAGTTTGAAGTCAGTCTGCAAGTTAGTGAGGTCCCGTCTCAAAAAATAAGTGGAAAAGGGGGTGTAGCTCAGAGCTAGAGTGTCCCTGGGTTCTGTTCTCGGTACCAAAAAATAAAAAATAAAAATAAAAAAGAGAGAGAAAGAGAAAGAGAAAGAGAGAGAGAGAGAGAGAGAGAGAGAGAGAGGGAGAGAGAGAGAGAGAGAGAGAGAGAGAGAGAGAGGAGAAAGAAGTGGAGTCTATTTCTGTGCTCTTTGATTCTGGGTTGGCCATGCCACTTGCCTTGGCCGGCGCATATCAGCAAACGTGACTGAGGGGAGGGCTTGGAGAGCTCTCGTGCCTGGCACTTGCCCCTTCACGCTGCTCTTAGAATACTGCTGCCTTCAGAAGCAGCACTGACATTCCCACTTAATTGCCTTCCGATGTCCGGACCCTTTGCATGTGATTTTGAAGTTCCTCCCATCAAAAGGCACAGTGGATGCTCCAGCCCTTGAAGCTGAGCTGGCTTTACACTTGCTTTAATCAACAGAACGTGGTAGAAAGGAGCTGAGCCTGTTCCAAGCTGCTGCTCTTTCTCTTGAGCTCTTTCAGCTGCCACATAAATAAGCCTAAGCTAGCCTGTTGCTGCAGAAAAGACCACGAGGGACAGAGCCAAGCCAGCCCACTTCTCAAGCAAGCCACCTGAGATCAGCCATCGCCAGCTCATCCCCTGACTGCAGGTACACAAGCCTGTCCAGCAAAGATCAGCCAGGCTGAGTCCAGAGCAACTGAACTGCCCAGGCAATCTGCAGACTCGCAAGCTAAATACTTGTCGCTCTAAGTTACTAGTCCGGGGGTTGTTTGTTATGCAGCAAGAGCTAACCAATACAGTCAAGCCCAATACAGATGAGATTTGACACTGCATCTGCTGCACTTGCTTCCAGAGATGAAGATCTTAACCACCACATCCTACCATTCACATTCAAATCCTGCTGACACCCAGAGCTTTGAGGTGAGATGGAGAGAGCCTGCCTAATGATGTGGGCATCATCACTTCCCTACCGGCATCAAGAATGGCTGCCCCGTGGTGAGCCACCTTCAAAGGCACACCGTCTGAACTTTTGGTCTCTGGATAAAACATTAATAAGGTGCTTGTGCTTTCCTTGGGGGTGACAATTACTCTTTAAGGCACTGGCTCCAGCTCTCTTCCTCTTTGGCAATGATTATCCTAATCCCTCTGTGTCTATTGTTAGGACACAGGAAGGTGCTGCTGGCAGGTCCTCTCTTCCCTGCTAATTACCACCATTAGTACCGAGCACCTCTAATGCCAGCCTCCGTCTTTTCCACCAATCCCCAAGCACCTGTGTGTGCAGCCCACACCCCCAAGCCTCCATTCACCCAGTCCATCCGATTCGCATCGGGGATGAATTTCAATGCTACTTTGATGATATAATCACCATAATTCATATGCGTTCTTTTCTCCAGGATGTTAGAACAGTTTGAAGACGCTCATTCAGTTCATCTCCCCATCCCCAGTCGTGCTGAAACGGAGTGTTACATCACAACTCATATCGTGGGAGTGACCTCTCATCCCCTCTGCCCTAGCCCCCTGGCACACAGGAAGCAGAGGGCAGCAGGTGGCAGTCACTGTGAGCATGGATTCCCCAAGCTGGCTGCAGAGGAGGTGTTCTCAAAGGTTTCTGTGGTTCTAGGTTCTGTCCTCTGAGGCCAGAGAGGGGCTCGTGGGCACCCCAGGACCCTGAAAATGAGAAGGTCAGCTGTTTCCTCTGGAGTCAGAAGCGTGGCAGTCAGGAGACAGGCCGGCACTTCCAGGACACCCCCGCACCCAGAGGTGGAGCTGTGTGCTCGCTTATGGTTGGGGCACTGGGAAGAGCCCTGGGCGGGGAAGAGCCGAGCGCAGCAGGAGGGCTGGCCAGGTTTAGACACATCTTCGCTGCGAGCGAGTGGAAGGCAAAGCTTGGTTCACCATAATGAAAACTTCCAGCTGGGCGTGGTGGCGCACGCTTGTAATCCCCACGCTTGGGAGGCAGAGACAGGAGGATCGCGCTGGTTCAAAGCCAGCCTCGCTGGCTTAAGAGACCCTGTTTCTAAATAAAAATATAAAATAGGTCTGGGAGTGTAGCCCAGAAGTAGAAGGGTTTCCAGGAACCCCAGTACCACCAAAATAAATAAATAAATAAATAAATAAAGGAAGGAAGAAAACTTCCTACGACGGTAAGTGAGCTCTCCAGGGGGTACACTGCCCTGTAAGGTGGTGGGCGGCCCGTCCTTGCAGGTGTTCAATCAGACATCCTACAGGAGTGCCTGGAGCATCAGGTAGCCTTTTGGACTCTCTGAGCCTGAGCTTGCATCATCATGCCGAGTTCTCCACCCCTCAAGCCAGGACTCAGCCGATGCTCTGAGCAACAGGGGCCAGCACTGGTCCAAGCCAGAGGCAGGTGTCTGTACTTTCTGAAGCTGCAGGCCAGAGGCTGCCTGAGGCAGATGGGCGGAAGGCCAGCGAGGCGAGGTGGCGGATGGGCCTGGTGGTGCCCAGGACTGGGCGGTGCCAGTTTCCTGCCTGGGCACTGGGAGCCTTCCAGGGCTTGGGACTTCACGTGCCTCTGCTTGAGCAGAGAAAGCACCAGCTCTGGCTGGAGGAGCAAGGTGAAAGGACCCAGTCCTCGTCCCTGCCACCCAGCCCCATCCCACCCGCAGACCAGCAAACCACCCTTGTCATTCATTCATGCAGACTCCAGTGCCTTCCCAGCATTTAAAATAAAACCAAACTTCCCAGATCTCCCCCGACATGCGACCTCACACAGCCCCCTCTGTGACCCTGCCTCTGCTTTCCTGTTACTCTGCCCACATCATTGCATGCATGTCCCCACCACAGGACCTTTGCCTGTGCTGGCCTCAACCCAGAAAGTGCATCCTGAGGCGCCCACGGCTCCTTCGCTGTACTCTCCTTGGGTCATGTTTGGCTTCCCAAACCGTCTATCTAAAAGCAGCTGCTGTCTTGCTCTGTACCTGGCTGGACTTTGCATTCTGTTACATGTTAGCTTTATTATCTGGGCTCTTCTAGGCCGTACTCTCAGAGATTCTGGGGGTCTGGACTTCTCGGCTGAGCCCCGGCACCAGAGTGGGCCTCTCCTACCTGGTAGGTAGTTAAAAGTACTTGTTGGCTGGGCATGGTGGTACACACTTGTAATCCCAGTACTTGGGAGGCTGAGACAGGAGGATCTCAGCAACTTAATGAGACCCTATTTCCAAATAAAATATAAAATATGTCTGGGAGTGTATCCTGGAGGTAGAAAGCCCTGGGTTCCACCCCAGTACCACCAAATAAAAAAAGTAAAAAAGTAAAAAATTAAAAGAATTTAAAAAAAAATAGAACCGGGGTAGCTCACAGGTAGAATGCCCCTGGGTTCCATCCCCAGTACAAAAAAAAAAAAAAAAAAAAAAAAAAAAGTACTTGTTGAATGGATGAAGGAAGGAATAAATGGACACAAACTGTTATTGAATCCTTCTCTCGGGCTAGGCGGCCTGGGCTGGAGACCTCGGCTCTGCTGCTTTCCAGCCCCGGGATCCTGGGCGAGTCGCCTGCCTTCTGGTGTCTCCTTTCCATACCTGTAAAATGGTGATTGTAACTGTGTTCGTTCCCAGAGTCATTCCTTGGATTAGCTGAGTTCATCTCTACTTTGAACTGGACAGGGCATACAGTGAGCGTTCAATAAATATTGGCTCAGGGCTGCAGTGGTATTTAAGACAGACCCCGAGGCCGCCCCTGGGGCCTGCGGTCTGGGGAGGGGGGCAGCCCACCCAGCGCAGCGTGGAGTCTGATTGTGCCAGGAATGGTGGGCGTCCGGGGAGTCAGAAGAAGAAAGAACTGGTGAACCTGGTCTCAGGGAGTTCACGGTGTGATCTAAAGAGGTGACATTCAATTTGATGGACAGGAGTCATTCAGGCGGAGGGCGGGGACTGGCTGAAGAAGACCAGAGCCTGGGAGCCGAGGGGAGAGGCCACAGGGCTGAGAGGCTGATTCTAATGCTTGTGGGAGCCAGGGAGGGTGCAGGAGAGTAACCAGGGGAGCGCTAGACCAGGAGTGGGGGTTGCCAACCATGACACAGTGAGGGTCAAGACTGCTGTGGGAAGAGGGGAAGGGAGAGAGAAGGGGCCCAACGGGGGCAGAGGCCAGGGGAAGGGGGCAGAGGCCAGGGGAAGGAGGGCTGCCTCTATCTGTGGAAGGTCCTCCATCTAGCCAGATGCCGCCTCTTTTAACTACATCAAGTACACTTGTCCTCTTATAAGGAACCTTGTTAAAGCACTCAGTTTCCCGGTGACCCAAAGGTCCCGATTCCCTGGGCAGCAAGCCTGTGCAGTGCCAACAGTCACCTGTGGCCGGGCCGGCCTCCTCTGGCCCCTGTAGGCCATCTCACCTGCTGCTCCCCCATCCTCTCTTGCTGGGTCCTTTTTGTGTCCACGGACGTCAGTGTCCTGAGGGCAGAACCTCTGTCCTTGTGTCTCACTTGTGTCCTGCACAGAAGTGTTGAGAGAGACTACGATTAGCCGGCCAGCTGTGTGGGGTGGACTCTTTGCGGCCACCTCCTGAGGTCGGTTCTCCCATTGCATGGGCGAGAAAATCCCAGAGAGGCCTTGTGGCCTGCCCTAAGCCTACCAGCCCGCAAGTGCAGAGCAGGCCCACCCGTGTGCAGTCTGCGCCCTTGACTACTAGACCACACTGCCTGGGGCTGGGTTTTACCTCCTGCAAGCCTATGCTTCCTGTCCTTTGCTGGCAGAATGGGAAAGAGCCGGAGCTGGCTGCTCAGAACCAAGGTGGTTTGGGGGACTGTGTCTGGCCGGTTGGGGCTTCCCTGGATAGGGCGAAGCCGGGGAGAAAGCTTGCTGCTGGCCTGTGGTGCAGGCGGCTGTGTGGCCTGGGTGTGTCTGGCAGGGGCTGGGAGGGCAGCAGAGGGACCGTGGAGTCAGCAGTCTGAGACAGGAGGCTAATCACAGATAATCACAGTCCAGAAACCCTGGCTCGAGCCAGAGGGTGGTTACAGCCCAATTACAGGCAGAACAGCTAATGAGCGCTCCTGGCTTGGAGGGAGAGGCCTGCTGCCATTTCTACCACCCTGGCCTGGCCCTCCCCACTGGGGCCTGCACCATTCCCCCCACAGAGGCAGGAGGCAGGAGGCAGGAGGCAGGAGGCAGGAGGCAGGAGGCAGAGGCAGGAGGCAGGAGGCAGGAGGCAGGAGGTGTCCCTGCACTCTGGGCCTGACCTTTGCAGCTGTAGAAACAATTGGATCTGAGGCATGGCTGGCAGAGACCCAGGCCCAGATGCTGCACTGAGCAGGCCCAGCTCAGCCTCGCTCCGCCTCTGGGCCTCCTGGCCTCCACACCAGCCAGGGGAGGGGAGGAAGAACCACATGTTTTAAGCACTCAAATATGCTAGACAATTGATGTGATCCATTAACCCCCAGGTCAACTAGCCATCTCCATGTTTAGACAAGAAAACAGAGGCTCAGAGACATGAAGTGTCTTGCCCAGAATCACACAGTGAGTGAGTTCAAGGAGCCAGAGTCAAACCCAGGCCTTTTTCACTGCAAATCCACATTCTTTCGGGGTCCTGGATGCTGTGCTCTGGAGGGCTAAGGAGCACTCAGGGGACAAAGGCAGAGTCTAATGCCCCTCTGGACCTCTTAAAATAGTCCAGTTCCATGATGGATATGGGCCATGTAGGTGTGGTGGTCACAGTGACCCACACCCCTGGGAAACACCTGCTGAACTGATGTAGGATAGAAGGAATAAGTAGGTAGAAAGGAGACAGACAGGAAGGAAAAGTAAAAATGTAACTTTGATATAAGAACCTGGAGCTAAAGTGCTTCTGCCTCTACTCCACAAACCAGTTCTCTTTCCCAGGCCTGACTCTACCATAAATTATTGGGAAACCTGCAGATCCTAGAGTTAATATTTCCGAGAAAACCTATAATTTAGGATATCCCAGCTTATCCGTCAACCCAACTAATGAGGACCCAAATCAACCCAAGATCATCCACCCTAAGGCTGACCAGACCACAGACCATCAGGAAGCGCCTCGGGACCACTGGACTGAGCTCACCCACCCTAAGGCCGACCAGACCACCTGCCCACCATAAACTGACTCGGGACTACCGGACAGAGCTCATCCTCACATACTGTCTCTAGCCCACCCCTCACGAAAGTCCCCTATAAGAAGGGAACCCTGAAATCCCCAAAATGCCTTCCTCATCTTGAGGGGCCCGCATTCTCTCTTGAATGTGAATTTCCTCCCCTTTCCCTCAATAAACCTCTGTCTATGTCTCTAACTGGCGCGTGCTGAAATTCTTTTCCATCACGTTAGCCAAGGACCCTGCAGACCCCGAGTTCCTGAGCCAAGAACTCACCCCAACATCTTTGGCACCCCAACAGAACTGCAGGTGTGGGCGACAGGATGGAGGACTCCCCCGCAGGCTGGGCTGGGCTCTGACAGCAGGGGGAGCAGGGGTGGGGCAAAGATGGGGGTCTGATCATTCATGGAGGAGATTCCCAGCAGGACAGGGGCCTTCCACCAGCAATCAGCTGCCCAGAGAGGCCAGTGGGCGGGCACTTCCACACCTCCTTCCACCGCTCTTCCCAGGGGCCTAGCTACCAGCATCCTGACCTTTAAAGCCTGCTCCATGATCCTGTCTGCTTCAGCCCCCTCCTCTCCCCTCTGCTGTCCTCCCCGTGTGTGAGCGAGGCTCACCGCCTCAGGGAGCTGAGTGCCGGTGTCACAGTGGTGGACCTGGCTGGCTGGCCTATGGCATGAGGACAGCGTGGCTATGAGGACAGCTGGCCCTCCATGCTGACCAACCCAGGGGCAGGGCTGCCCAAGCAAAGGCCATGTGTGATGCAGAGACTGGAAGCTTCTGGAAGCTTCTGGAGGCTTCTGGGCAATGCTGCTGTCCCCGAGCTCAGGGCTTGAAGTAGAGACATCGGACTCACACGGTGTCTCCCGCAGGGCCCAGTGTGAGCTGTCCTGCCAGGGCAGAAGCAGAGAAGAGGCAGGAAGAGGAAGGAGAGCTAGGTCCAGGGAAGTGAGGGAAGGAGTGTGTGGTTAGCTTGCCCTCCATTGGCCTAGATGGCTGGACAGTTGAGAGGAAAAGAAAAGGATGAAGGGAGTTGGAAGGAACGGAGGTCAGGGAGCCAGTGGGGCGTGGACTCAGTGCTAGGTCCTCGCCATCTGGTTTCCCAAAGAGCCATATCAAAAGAACTCCAAGGGGACTCCTCCAAGCCCACCTGGATTCTGTGGGTAAGGTGTGCACTTGTCCGCCACGTAGGCTGGGGATGCTGGCAAAACAGCGGACCAACCTCTTGGACATGGTGGCGGGATGGGCCAGCATGGGGCCAGGAGCCCCCAGCAGGTCATCACAGGTGCGAGGGAACTGAGACCCAACATAGTATCCAGACGGTGCCAACCCGGCGGGGAAAGAGCCTAGGATGCAACCAGGGACAGAGGCAGTCCTCGAGGCCACACCTGCAGTAACCTCCTCCTCCAGCCATGCCCCAGCTACTACCCAGTAAACCCGTTAATATCGATCCCTTAGTAGATCTATCCATTAATGAGATTAGCGCCTCGATTCAGTTATTTGATCACTGAACATTTTGGGGTTGCCAATACGTGAGGTTTTCCCAGGGAATATTCTGTATTCAAACCGGCACACCTGGCCGAAGTGGTCATTTACAATGCAGGCCAGTCTCGTGTTCATTTTGGACACGTGCTCACTTGTATGAACTCCATGCAATCCCAGAGGTCGGTCCCATTAGCTTTACCCAAGACAGAGGCAATTTCAGTGCAGAACTGAGCGGAGCTTCTGAAGAGAGTCGACTAAGCTGCCTGTCACGGGCCACACAAATGAACAAATAGAAACTCTGAATTCGCTTTCTTTAAGTAACTGAAGCACTGGATCCTAAGAACCCCATTATGGGAGGAGTGATAGCTGCCTGTATTGCGTTTCCAGCCAATCTGCACAGTGCTTGTACCACTGCATTGACCAATGAAAAATCATCCTAGACTTAGTATGCAAATGAACAAACTTCCGGGTGCTGATTGGACGTCAGAAGATCAACCCTGAAAGCTGCCCCTGTGAATTCAGGTTTCTGACTAGTCTTTTGGTGCTAACCATCCATCCTCAAAGTTTGTGCTCTTGAAGCTGGGTGTGGTGGCGCACGCTTGTAATCCCTTACTTTGGGAGGCTGAGACAGGAGGATTGCAGGTGCAAAGCCAGCCTTGACAACTCAGAGAGGCCATCTGCAACTTAGACCCTGTTTCCAAATAAAGAATAAAGAATCGGGCTAGGGGTTTAGCTCAGAGGTAGAGTGCCCCTGGGTTCAGTCCCTAGTGCCTTTAGGACTCTCAACTGGCTATCCTAGAGTACAGATTAAAAATGACCCTCCGGATGTCACACTGTCTATTTGAAATGTTCTCAAGTTAAACATAGGCAATTTCAACAATTTTTTTCCCCTTGGTACTGGAAATTGAATCAGGGGCATTCAATCTTGGAGCTCTACTCCCAGCCATTTTCCTTTCATTTTTATTTCTGATTTTTGAAACAGGATTTTGCTAAGTTGTTGAGGCTGGCCTCAGACCTACGATGCTCCCGTCTCAGCCTCCCAAGTACTGAGGTTACAGGCGTGTGCCCCCTGCCTGGCTCCAGTCATAAGCGATTTCACATCACTTAAAGTAAAGCAATGTCTGCAAAGCCCATGACTTCGAAGCCGGGAGCTGGCAGTGTGCCCCTGCCTGAGGAAAGACACAGGCACTATGTATCACTTAGGGAAAATTCCTCCGGAGATGAGGCTGTGACGCAGACCTAGGCTGCTCGCTCATTGTGTTTGGGGGACCTCCTACCGGTAGTTGTCATGGCCAGAAAAGATTACTCAGAAATTTACTTTGTTTAAACAACTGGAGTGCAACATAGTAAACGAAACTGCAACCCTGGTGCTCTCTTAAAACTTTAAGTCCACTTACAAATCTTTTCCTGTTTATATCAAGCCAATCTCAGGAGCCACTGGTAGGAGATCTTCAAAGAGTATTTGGTTCTGTTTATGAACTCAATGAATTAAACACGCTTCAAGCCATTTAGACCGAGTTTGTGAATTATTTTACATTTTGAGCCACGGCAGGGGGCACCTGGAAGGGTGTCCCGGGTTCCGGTACTGTTAGGGCTCTCCATCTGACTGTGATATATCTCAATATACGTTTTAAAGACATCCATTTGGTTTACTTTTTTTTTTTTTAACTCATTTGCCTATTTTAACACAATCTCCCCAGGCACCTAATTAGTTTCTCATTTATCTATTAAATGAAATGTACATATATGGTAAGACTAAAATTCTCTTAAATTATCCTATTACTGAGTAGGAGCTCAGTAAGACTTCAGCTGAAACTCACACATCTTAATTGTCTTCTTAATCAGCAGGGTTAGATTCTCTCTGAATGGATTAAATTCTCAGGATTTAACACAATTCCCAGGAGCCTCCCTAGCTGAGCCCAGCACCCTGGACGCCTTTGCTAGGGACTCGGGCCTCCCGGGTCACCCAGCAGCCACCTCCGCAGCCCCCGCTGCAGCCCCCAGAGGCCCGCTCAGCGAGCCTGGCAGGTGGCCAGGCCCGTGACAACCTGTGGGCCACCCAGACGCTGCCTCATCTCCCACCTTCCACGTTTACACAGCAGCTTCTATTCTGACCACACCCTCACAGGGCTCCTCCCGTTCCTCACTCCCACACTCGCCAGGAGCCAGGCCCGCAGCCAGCCAGCCCGGCTAACTAGGAGGCAGAGGCATCTGGCGGCCAGGGCGGCTTCCACTCCAGCAGCAGCAACCTGTTCGCAGAGCGCTCGGTGCATGCTACGCGCTCCACACGGGCCCGCTCGTTACATCATGGCAGGAGCCCTGTGACGTCAACGCGTTGGACCTTTTTATGGAGCACAGAGTGGCCAAGTCATTTGCCCAAGATCACACAGCCGGTGAACGCAGCCACGTCTGTAATTAGAGGTGCTGTCCACGTCACTCCTAAGTGACATGCCATGCCAAGCATTAGCTCAGGCCAAGCTGCAGTTCACCCAGGCAGCCACTGGGTAAAAGAGGGAGGGGGAAGACCTGGCAGAGACCAAGAAAGGTGCAGAGTGGGGAGTCACAGGAAAACATTCCGAAGAGAAATCGGCAGGGAGGACCACCCATCCTCTGGCAGTCAGGGGAGCTCCTGCTGCGGGGCTCCGCCCTGGGCCCTGCACCCCCTTTATCCTGGCGTTCCTCAAGCCTCCTTAGTCACGCAGGCTTCAAAAAAAGTGACTCTCCCTCTCTCTGCTTTATGGTCTTTAAAATTCCTTAGAAATACATATTGCAATTAACAATGGACAAAAACAAAGTGAGAAAAGAGTGCTTTATTGGTGAGCTGCGGGTCCCCACACAGCCCTGACCGCTCCCAGAAGCCCCTCCGGCCGGGTGCGCTCACTGGTCCTCCTCCCAGACCTGAGGACAGTGACACTCAAGCCCAGGAGGTTTGTGGCCTCCAAACCACAGGGCTCCAGCTGGACCCCATGCACCTGCTGGATACACCAGCTACAGATCTGCTCAGGCGACCATGACGCCCGTCCTTTGCTTAGTGCCTGGTGGTTTGGCTTAAGCTGGCCATTTCCCAGACTATATGTATAATGGAGAACACAGGAAGGGGAAGGCCAAGGCTCAGAGAGGGCAAGTGAGTTAGCCAAAGCCACACAGCAAATCCACAGTGGCCTCAGGACTAGAGCACATGTCCTGTCTGCCCTCCCACCCCAGGGCACCCCTCCTCCTCTGGCCGCCCAGCCTGGCCTGCTGAATCAGCCTTTGCAGGCTGGATTTAGTTGAGTGTGTTTCGCTTTGCCTGGTGCGCTGCTTAGTGATTGTTCTAAACCCGTGTGTGGGCTCCTCCACTCCCCCGGCCTTCTATTTCTTTCTACGCCCCCAGAAGCTCCCCTCCCCTCCCCACACCAGCACCCAGAACCCAGCACAGCAAGCCACCCTCAGCAGGTGTCCACAAATGAGACCATCTGTGGGGGCCAGAGCGGTGTCAGACTCCCCACCCCTCCCCAGCGCCAGCTCTGGGCCTTCGGGGGGGCTCCCTGCGCACGTGAGCCCCATGCTCCGCACTCCCATCCCCCTGCCGTGGACTGGAAGATTGCAACTTCCAGGAGGAGAGGTCCTGAGGTCATGGTGGGTTTTAGACGCTGTCGCCAGGCTGCTACAGGGGCCCAGGTCCCCATTTTGTACCCATCTACACTCCAGCCCAGACCCCTCCCTGCAGGCGGACCCCAAGATCTTGTGCTGGGGGCGGGAGCTGACAATCAGCCCAAGCCACCCCTGCTCAGTTTAGAAGAAGTGGACGTGTGAGCAGTGTGGGCCGCTGGGAAAGCAGAAGAGACTTGGGCTTGGGTGCTCGCTCAGAACAAACCGCAATTCCCCAGCATCCCAGGGAGCGAGGCACAGGCGGGGGGCACCGCATCCCTGGTCCTGAGGGCTTCCCCACTCCTGTGGCTACATCTATCCTGGGCTGCTCTCCCCCTCCCCCTCCCTCTCCCCCTCTCCCTCCCTCTCCCTCTCCCTCTCTTCCTCTCTCTCTCTCTCTCTCTCTCTCTCTCTCTCTCTCTCTCTCTCTGCTTCCCAGCTGCACGAGCCAAGCAGCTCTCCCTGACATGAACCCTGGACGGGCTGCACCTCTGAGACCAAGAGCCAAAAAAACCTTTTCTTCCTCTGAGTTGTTCATGCCAGGCATTTTGGTCACCATGACAAAAAGCTAAGTAAAACAGGCTCTGTGGGTCTGAACCTGGTCCTGAGGGTGGAGTAGGGAAGAAACTGAAACATGTCCCTCTGTCCTCCAGAACCTCCCAGGTGGCGGCCAAGCTGGACACTCACAGCTGAGCCCCTACCTGCACGCCCATGAGCCTGCATGGCGACCAGCTCTGCAGCAGCAGAAGGTGCCTGGCCAGGGCGCCCTGAGGACTGGAAGTACTGGGGGCCTTGCCAAGTCGCCTGGGGCTTCTCCACCCTCGAGCTGCTTTCCCAGAGAGTTGTCCTGTCTCTGAAGGCCCTTGATGGGGAGGGCGAATGGGGAGCAGGCAGAGGGAAGGAAAGGTAGGGATTGGGCCGCAGGCTGAGGCAGAGCCCTGGAGAGGCACCTTCCTAGAGGGGCGTCCTGGGGGGAGCCTGCAATAGCCTCTGCTGTCTGTGGCCAGTTGTCCTGGGACCCAACCAGCAGAGGAGCTACAGAGTCAGCATCAGTGCTTCAGTGAAGGGATGGATAGGTGAATGGATGAATGTATGGATGTATGGATGAGTGTATGTATGTATGTACGGATAGATGGATGGATAGGTGGATGGATGGATGGATGGGTGGGTGAGTGAGGGAGTGGATGGATGGATGAGTGGGTGGATATGTGGGTGGGTGTGTGGATGGATGGATGGATGGATGGATGGATGGATGGATGGATGGATATGGAGCTGAAGAGGCAATTCACAGTCAGTGGTTGTGCTCTGGGGATATCTGTGAGTTCCTGTTCTTCACACTTGGCATTTGACAATCACAAGTTGTCTTTCTTCTCTTCCTACTTTATCTTCCAACCCCTGACTCGATGCAACACCCACATGTGCTCACACACACAGCTCACACACACAGCACACACCTCCGCGCAAGTCACAGACACACATATGTCCACACACACACTGACTAAGGCAAATGACACCTACCTACGAGCAGTGGTGCTGTGAGAGCCACCCACCGCACACACACGCGCGCACACACACACACACACACGCACACACACAGGGCAAGCCACACACACCACCTCATGATGGCACTCACATATGCACACAGAGACCACCACCTTGAGGTCTACGGCATGGCCGTGCAGTCGCTTCCCATCCGTCCAGGGGCGTGTTGCTTTCTTTTCCCACAGATCTCGCTTTACAGTTCACAGAGCATTCCCTCTGCTTACTCCCTGGCCCAGTGTTTTGGAAGACGCGTCTGTGCTAAGGGACGCATTTGAAGAGGAACAGGCCTTCGACCCTATGCCCTGGAGGCTCCTAGTCTACTGGAGGAAGCAGACGGTGACAAGTGCGATCTAACGTGGTCACTCAACTCAAAAGCAGTTTCTTCAGCACGACCGCGTGCTGCAGCTGTTTGGGGCTTTGGGGAAGTGGAGGGGTGAGGTCTGGTCCCCCTGGCTGCAAGACACTTCTGTACTGGAGAAGAAAGAGGGAAGGTTGAGGCGTACCACCGTACACAGAACAGCGGCAGCCCAGAAGAAGGAATGCTTAGAGCCTTTAGGAATCAGGGAGGTGTCAGTCTGTCCACGCCTCTATAACGAAATTCCTTACACTGGGTAATCTGCACGGCAGGGGTTTGCTGCGCAGTTCTAGAGGCTAAGAAGACCAAGGTCCAGGTGGGAGCAGATTTGGTGCCTGGTGAGGGTCTGCTCCTCACAGATGGGTCTGCTATGTGTCCTCGTGTGGCAGAAGGGCCAAAGGCCTTGCCTTGAGGGCAGAGCCCCATGACCCAGTCACCTCCCAAAGACCCTACCCCTTAACACCATTGCACTGGAGATTAGGTTTTAACATAGGAATTTTGGAGTCACATGACCCACAAACACTCAGACCATGGCAGAGGGCTTCACAGAGGAGGCAGCAGCACTGGGCTTTGTGGGATGAGGAGGAGCTCACTAGGAACCTGGAGCAGGTTGCCATATGATACGGAACAAAGCAGAGTCCTCCAAGGGGTTGGCTGATCATGCTGGGTCTGGATTATAACGATGAGTGTGTGTGTGTGTGTGTGTGTACGTGTGTGTGTGTGTGCGTGTGCGTGTGTGTGTGTGCGTGTGTGTGCGTGTGTGTGTGTGTGTGTGTGTGTGTGTGTGTGTTGGGGAGGTGGTGATTGTGAGGTAGAAGATGTTACAGAGGTGAGAGGTCTGGAGGATTTCCCAGTGAGGGAGAGAGGACGTCATCTTAGGACCTGCAGCGTATTTGGCCTCCTTGACAGAAAGAATCTTAGCACCTGCCGGTCAGAGACATAAAGATTTATTTATAAAATGAACATTCAAGGGAGAATGCGGGTTACCTTGGGGATGAGAGAGGAACTTTGGAGGTTCGCGGCTCTTCTTTTAAGGGAAGTCTGGGGTGGGGTGGGCATGGGAGGTCTGTGAGGATGACACCAGCGTGAAGGTCATGGGTTTAGGGGGCTTGTTCATCTTGGGGTCCTGTGGACTCTCCTTGGTCATTGATAAGGTAGTTAGTTCCCACGGCAATTACCACAAGGCACTGAACTTCCCCTCGTGTCCTAGTTACTTTTCCTGATCTTCTGTGTGTGGCCTTTTTTCCCAATCAGTAGATATCCCTCCAATGAACAGTTCTCACAGTACTGACCACAAGTGTGCAAGTGAGTAAAGGTTTGTCATTTTCCCAGAAACTTGAGAGCACCCCGCCTAGCTTCGGGGGAATGAGGACTTCTAGCACAGGCTTTCATACGAAGGTTACATCCTCCATGTTCTGCCTTGGGTCGCTTTTTGGTCTATTCTTTTATATCTTCTATCCTTTCTCAGAGGAGGAGACTGAAAAGACCAACAGAGGCAAAGACTTGCATCTCCATGGAGGTGAAGGAGGAGGAAACTGAGGCTGAGGCTGGAAGAGGTCTGGGCCTCTCTGCCTCTGTTTCTGTCTCTCTCCCCCAGGGCCTGGCCGCCGCCTCCAGCCAGCTGAACAAGTCCACAGCTGGTGAGGTGGCTGGGTGGGTGATTCCTCTCTGAAGCCTCGCTTGGCAGGCTTCTGCCTGGGATAATCAGTAGCTCTGCAGGCAGGCTGGGCCAGGGTGATTGGGCCTTTGAGGCTGAGCCCCCACCCTCTCCACAAAGAATGGAGCACTTCCCTGGGGCACACCTCTCCCTTTCTGGTTTTTCCCAGGGCTTCCCTCCACAGCGGGCCTCTTCCCAAGCCCACCTCCTCCTCCCACCACCAGCCCTCTCTTCAGGCAAGCAGCCTTTCCCTTCTCCTTCCCTCAGCCCAGGCAGCTGAGCCATTTCCCTAAAGAAGTGCCCTCTGAGGAGGCCGAGCTGTGTGGTCTCAGGCTGGCCGCGTGCCTCTCTGAGCCCGCCTGCAGTGGGGGTCCGAGTACAAGGGGCTCCCTCTGTGCTGGCTTGGAGGAGGAGCATCTTGCCCACTCTGGGCCCTCACTGCTTCCCTGGTGAAATGCAGGGGCTGGGTCAGAAGTGTCGACCTCCTGATGCCTCAGGGACACACTTGGCCAGCAGCTTCCCTTGAGCCCCATCCTGTCTGGAAAAAATGGCCAGTTCATGGCCTGAGCAATTTGGCGGAGGCCCCACTGTTCCCTGCTAGCTCGCCGCAGCTTCACACACTGGACCTGCGTGGGAGATCCCTGGACTCGCTGGTCCCAAAGGCCGCACGGCTCCTCCGGGGCTTCTGTGGCTGAGGGTTATGGCGTAGGCGAGGCACACACATTCCTGGGAGGAGGAGAAGCTCGATGCCCCAGCCAGCCAGAGCCCACCAGCGGCCTGGGCTGGCTCTTGCTGGACCTCGCTGCTCACCTGCCCTCAGGCTGTACCTAGCATTCAAGGCCCTCCCCGGCCCCTGCAGAGGAGGCTGGTCAGAATTAGTAGGTGATCAGCAAATGTTTGTTGTAGGAGCCATCAGCACATGGTGTGTTAAACATTGCCCTCCCCTCCACCCAACACATTTAAAACCCAAGAGCCACAGGGAGCCCCGTCTTGGGAGAAGCTTTCTCTACTCCCTTCTGCAAAGGTCTTGCCAGCCTGGCCCACAGCCCCGCAGGTAGTTCAGAGCTGTGCCCATCAGCCCCAAGCTGCAGAGGAGGCCCAGAGAAGCCCACTTGCCGGAGGCCCCGGGCCACAGAGACCCATGCCCTGCCCTCCCCTCTGGTTCGGGCAGGCTGCCTCCCTCATCTCTCCTGTCGCCAATGGCAATGTGCAATTTTCTTCCCCGTGTCTTTGTTTTCCAGTGCCTCTCTGTCTCTTCCTTCAGTTGTGTTTAGGTCTTTAATCTCTCCAGGGCTCCCTCCTGCTGCAGATGGGCCCGCCCCGCCCCTGGTGGCTGGCTCCCTCCTCCGCCTGTCCCCACACCCTTCTCCTCCTCCTGCTCCTGCCCGGTCCACCTTGCTCCCTGTAATTGGTTCACTCTGGCTTTTCCTCTCAGGCCCCAGGTTGGGGGCTGCTGCCGGCCAGGGGTGCCAACTCTGTGGCCTGCAGAAAATGTGCCAATTAAAGCTGCAAGCCTGCTCAGCAGTGAACAAGGAGAGAGCAGAAATCGCCCCGGGTGAGAATCACTGGAGATGCAGAGGCAGGGGAAAGGGCAGAGTGAACAGGAGGCAGAGGGCTGAGGGAGGGAGGGAGGGAGGGAGGGAGGGAGGGAGCGGGGCTGGGACCCAGGGGCGGCTCCCTCCCCCCACCAACTTCTGGCTGGTCTCTGGCTGTGCTGGCTGCTGCCCGGGCCTCACCTGCCCTTCCACTCACCTGGAGCCCTGAGCATCTTCCAGCACCCAGCTGCCCACCCCACACCTGCCTTTAAGGTCTCTGCTGCGAAGGGATGCCAGGGGCGACCCTCACCCAAGGCCAGCTGCCTCTGTCCTCTTCCCCAGGGCCCAGGCTCTCCTTTGCTGGGGGCAGAAAGGATCCTGGGACAGTGGGGCTGGCACATGCAGGCACTCTGCGGAGCTCAGAGTGAGGAGCCGGACAGAGGCCACCAACAGGCAGAGCCATAGAGGAAGGCTCTCACCCCAGTCTGGGGCATCCTGGAAGGGCCCCAGGAATGGAGGGCTACCCCCTCCACGCAGCCGGTGGGGGAGCCTATTCAGGCTGGGGCTGGAGCTTCCAGAGGCAGAGGGACCAGCCAAAGAAATGAATGATGCTCCTCTATGGACTGCTTGCAGGGAGGGGAGGATGGAGCAGAGGCCACGGCCGGCCCGCAGGGAAGAGGCCACACACAGGCCCTGACGCGGCGGTGGCATGGAGATGGAGGGGAGCCAGGTGTGCAGGAGAGATGGCTCGAGGTGGGAAGCAGCCCAGGTGTCCCAGCCTCACCTCAGCTCAAACCCCTGCTTCTTCTGTGCATGGGAATCAGACTTCTGTTGTCCCTAGCACCCAGCCTTTACTCTGGAACGCGAAGGCACTAGGAATATTTGCTAGAGGAAGTTACTCAGTCACCATTTCCCGCAGGCCTCCAAGGCCCAGCAGTGACCTGGCCCTATTAGCATCCTCTCTAACCTCCCCGGCTGCTCCTCCTCCCGCTCTTGCCCTTCAGCTGGCCTGGTTCCCTGGCCTGGATTCCCGCCACTTTGATGTCTTTATTCACTTCCTGCTAGAAGACTCTCCCCTCATTCCCACGTGTCCAAACCTCACCCATCCACCAAGATCCAGGTCACACACTCTCCTCCAAGCAGCCTTCCTGCCTTCCTTCTCCCCCAGGCACTCGGAGCAGAGCACGGGACCTCTCTAAAGCAGGAGCCACCGTGCACCGCCGGAGTTATCCTTTGTACCTATCCCAGCAACCCCTACATACTTAGGGCACATTTAGGGCAGAAATCTGAGTCTCAGACAATAGTTCTTAGGACAGGAAAGGGCCCAGAGAGAAAGCTCTGTAAAGACTAAAGGAAGGAAGGCAGGGAGGGAGGAGGGGAAGGGAGAGCGGATATGTATGAGCTTGCGTCTGCAGGAGAGGCTTGAATTGCCTTAGCTCTTGCAGGATGGTTCACTCCTCCACTGCCTTCTACTCTCTGCTTAGGTGGCCCACATTGTGGCTCTGACTTCCTGACACTGCTCTGTCCCCTCACACCAAATCTGATATTAACAGCAGAAATCCTGATTTCCTTTTTTCACTCAGATGTACTGCAATTTCAGTCTCACAGTTTCCTCCTAGCCACAGAAGTGGATGGATGGATGGAGGGATAGAGGGATAGAGGGATGGATGGATGGATGGTTAGAAGGGTGGATGAATAGCTGAATTGTTGTATGTATGGATGGGATAGTTAGATGGATGAATTGTTAGATGGATGGGTGGGTGGATGGATGGGTGGGTGGATGGATGAGAAGATAGTTGGGATGGGATTTTTAGATAGATGGTGGGTGAATGGATAGTTAGATGACTGGATGGATGGATGGATGGATGGATGGATGGATGGATGAAGAGACATTATTAGATGGGTGGATGGATAGCTGAATGGTTGTATGGATGGATGGATGAGGGGATGGGTAGTTGGGATGAAATGGTTAGATGGACAATTGGTTGGATGGTTGGGTGGATGGATGGATGTTTAGATAGATGTATGGTTGGATGGTTAGATGGATGTTTTAGTCAGTATTCTTAGTGCTGTAATACAAAAAGCCTGACCACCCAACTTAGAGAAAGAAAGATTTGCTCACAGTTGTAGAGATTTTAGGGGTTTAGTCTAGTCAGGCTGAGTTACTTCTGCAGAAATTGGCAGTGGGGAGCAGAGAGAGCAAGGGCTCTGCTCTCACATCGTGGAGATTGGAAGGAAACAAGAAGATTCAAAGAAATAAGCACAGTCCCAAGGCCTCACTCCAGGACGCGCCTCCTCCAGCCCCATCCCATCCACCCAGGTCATCACGCAGTAAGCCCATCACACTGGGCTTGTCCACAGGTGAGACTGCCAACTCTCATGACTGAGTGACACAGTTAACTCTGAACACTGACACAGGAGCTCTTCAGGGGACATTCTTTACCCAACCACGACAACGGACAAATGGAGTGACCGGTCAAATTAATGACCGAAGAGAAACCATCCAAGAAGGAGGGTAAATGCTGAGCTGCCTAATTAGTAGACCTCACTGCAATTCTGGCCATGTATGCGTTCATTCACCTGGCATTACCTGAGCACCATCAGCTGTCCACATCATGGTAGACCCTGGGGACCCAGTGGCAGGGAGCAAACACACATAGTCCCTGCCTCCATAGAGAGGACAGGCTAGTGACGGAGACAGAGAAGAAACACATTACCAACACCCTGGGATAAGCAGCCTGATGGAGAACACGCAGGAAGCCGCCTAAGCAAGGAGATGCTCTTTCTGAAGCAGCACGGAAGGCTTCCTGGAAGAAGTGACACTATAGTTGCCCAGGAAAAACTGACAGGTAGTGGGTGGGGAAGGTGGGTAATTCTGGCAGTGGGAGGGACTTTGAAGAGATACAGAGGTTCGATTTGACTGGACTGGGGGTCTTGTGGGGGTCTTGTGGTCTTGGAGGGAGCCTAGGAATGGGGGCCCTTTGATCTGTCTCCAGCACAGATACTAGATGAAAAACTCAGGAAGAATTTTGGGGGGAGAGTATACTGGGGATTGAACCCAGAGGAACTTTACCACCAATCTCTGTCCCCAGTCCTTTTTAAAATTTTTTTACTTTAAGACAGTGTCTTGCTAAGTCAGAAAGACACTTAATTTTTAATTTTTACTTTAAGACAGTATCTTGCTAAGTCAGAAAGACTCGTAATTGAAAACTGCCTATCAAACTTTCTTCTGTTTAGTGCAGAAAGATTATTTTCTTTTGATGTTTCCCTCATAAATAACATTGTGCTGAGTCTATAAACCATCTGGGAAATTAAAAAGCAAGAAATCTTGTACTGCTTTTCTTGGCGATGAAAAACCAAAAAGAAAAAAAAAAAAAAAAAAAGAAAACAGCATCAACCTCTTACCCCAAACTGAAAGTTTCTCATTGACCAAGCTCAAATTGTTCTATTTCAGTTTAGTCTTAAAATGGCTTCATTTCATATTTATAAGTCCAAAGGTTAAAAGTTCCAAAATCAAAGCTCGTGTCTGTTAAGATAACACTACACTTCATTGAAGAAAAATCATCAGAATGCCTAAGCTTTTTCTTTGGGTTAAATAATGCATTTTCTGGTGGCGCATAGGCTTCAAAAAGTGCTTACCATAGCTCCGATTAACATGTCGAAGACAGTATAGCTCACGTGTCAAGTGAACTACATCATGTTAAGTTACTACACCAAGCAGTTTAGGTAAATATGATTTCAAAATTGGCACTTGATTTCTTGATGTAGCTACAAAAGTAAACAGAAAAGAAAAAGAAGGCTCTGTCTAAAGGTTTAGTAAGACCTATATAAACATATATAAAGTAACATATTAATATATGCACATTTAAAGAATATGTTGTGCTGGGTGCGATGGCGTACACCGGTTATCTTGAAATCAACTACTTTTCTGCAGTAAGAGCCCCTCGTTCTTTTTTCTTTTTATGTGTGTGTGTGTGTGTGTGTGTGTGTGTGTGTGTGTGTGAGAGAGAGAGAGGGAGAGAGAGAGAGAGAGGGAGAGGGGGGGGACTTTACTGATGATTGAGCTGTGAGTCATTCTACCTCTGAGCTACACCCCCAGCTTTTTCTTTTTTTTCTTGAAACAGGGTGTCTCTATAGGTTGCTGAGAGTCTAAGTTGCTGAGGCTGGCCTGGAACCTGTGATCCTCCTGTCTCAGCCTCCTAAGTCCTAGAATCACGGGAACGGGCCACCATGCCTCCTGGCAAGAGCCGTTCCTTCAGCAGGATGACTCGGATGGTGACACGGTGGTCAGGAAGCGGGCAGGATGCATCTCGCTGCGGCACCATGGCTGGGGAAGTCCTGTTTAGTCCTAAAGAATGAGAAGCTGCTGGTCACTAAAGGAGCCAGAAAGGATGTTCCAGGCAGAAAGGAGGCCAGCAGGCCAGGGGCCAAGGCTCAGAGGCAGGAAAAGCCTTAATAGAGAAAAGCCAGCTACACACGTTGGAATCCCCGCAGGGTCCCCAGCCTGCTCTGGGACAGCCAGCGTGAGACAAGCGCTTCCTCCTCTGTACCTCCCCGTCCTTCCCGAGCGCTGCCCTCCCCGCCACCTCCTGTCCACCGCCCACCACAGATGCCCTGGGTGTGCTGCAGGCACATACTTTTTTTTTTTTAAACCCAGCCTTTTAAGGAAATCGTGTCTGTAAGCAAACACTCACAGCGGCCCCTCTTGGCCCCAAAGGAGGCAGCGCGGGGCTGGGCCAGAGGTTCTGGTGGGTGGGCAGACAGGCCCTGGGACGAGGGGAGGGCAGTTGCTTTTCCAACTTTCTTGCCCAGCCCCTGAGACCCAGATCTGACCACATGCTCGGCCTCAGGCTGTTCTGTGTCAGCCGCCCAGGGCAGGAGGCCACGCCCTGGCATCGGCAAGGGCGTGGTCTCCATTTTCCTTTCCTCTCTGTATTGCTTTTTTTTTTTTTTTTTTTACTTTTTGTCAATATATATAAAGTAACGTATTAATATATGTACATTTAAAGAATATGTTGTGCTGAGTGCGATGGCGTACACCAGTTATCCCAGCCCTTGGGAGGCTGAGACGGGATAGCAGGTTGGAGGCCGGCCTCAGCAACTCAGCAAGGCCCCTGCAAGTTAGGGAGACCCTTCTTCAAAATAAAAAGGGCTGGGAGTGTAGCTCACAGGGAGAATGGCCCTGAGTTTGATCCCTAGTACTACAAAAAAAGAGAAAGAGAGAAGAGAGAGAAAGAGGAGAGGAGAGGGGAGGAAGGAGGGAAGAAAAAAGAAAAAGTAAGTTAGTTGAGCTGGGCACGGTAGCACTTGCAATCACCACTACTCGCCAGGCTAAGGCAGGAAGATTACAACTACAAGTAGCACTTTGGGAACTTGAGATGCTGCTTCAAACTAAAATATAAAGGACTGGGAGGGTGGCTTAGAAGTAGAGAGCCCCTAATTTCAACCTCCAGGACCACAAAAACAGCAAACCAACACCCATGTTGATTTATAAAATAACACACAGAGGAAGGCTGGCACATTCACAGCCTAAGAAACCTAACCCAACAGGTGCCTTCTCTGCCTGATGGGCCCCACCTGTGGCTGCCCCTACCCAAGTTGGCCACAGAGTCGAGTGTCCTGAGCTCCAAGCTTCCCCTCAATGACCCAGGCACACGCTTGCAGGAAGAAACACTAGGTTGCATTAGCTGGCAGCCGGCAGGGAGATGCCAGCCCCAGCAAGCTCTGTGGCATCTCCAGAAGGGAAATAAGAGCCCTGGAGGGCGCTGGGCCACGCTGGAGGCTTCAGAGTTGGGCAGGGGAGGGAAGCCAGCCCAGCCAGCCCCAGCATGATGCCCAGGGGGGACAGAGGGCGAAGGACGGGCTGAAGCCACCTGGCAGGGAGCTGTGGCCGAGAGGGAACGGAGCCCAGGCCTTTGTGGGGCTCCACCGTGGCCTGGGCCGGGTTTCACTGGGAGCATAGCTAGGGTTCCCTGAAACATCCATTCGTCAGCACGATTTCTCCTTCTTCAGTGTGTATCACTTTGCTGCACTTCTTTGCAGCGTGCATAGAATATGTAGCTGGTATATTGATGTACGGCTAGATGCTATGCCACAGACACCTCCGCCCACCTCGCCTCCCCAGAGTCCTCCACCCCTGCTGCCTGCGTGGGAGTTGTGTGTTCCCATCCAGCGTGTGTGGGTGTGGCTCGGTGCCCTGCAGGGGGCCGTCGGGAGCCAGGGGAGGCTATTTAAAGATTGGAAGCAAGGAGGAGCCCTGGTCCCCTCGGATCACAACTGCCAGCCCAGCCCAGGACACTTTCCTCGATTCGCACACTGACGAGAGAAATTAACGGGCTGAAATTAAACATGCTGTGGGGCTTTGTCTCCCCTGAAGGTGTCTGTGAGCCTGTCTGGTGGAGTCTGACTCGCAGGGTGGCCTTGGGAGAGTCACCTCCGGTCTCTGGTTCTCATCGACAGTTTTACACTGGAGGGTCGCTGAGGCCGCTCCTGTCGTGACACTTCCCGCTCCAGGTCCTGTTGGCAAGCCGGGCAGAGGGCCCTCCCCAGTGCGCTGATTAAACGGACTGTCACAAGACTGGAAGACAGGAAACCACCGCAGATGGACATCTATCAAGACTGAAGATGGGAGTTTAAGGAGTACTTCTCCGGTCCCCTCCTCTCCAAGGATTCCTTTCTTGCTCCAGCTGCACGAAAGGGCCCCAGGCTCATGTATACCACAGGACCTTTGCACGTGCCATTCCCTCTGCCTGGGGTGCTCTTCCTCCAGATCTCCCTCAGGCCTTTGCTCACTGCCATCTCCCCAGAAAGCGCCGGTCCCCCAACTCTGCTATAGCTCAGGGCTGCCTTCCACTCCCAACACCATAAAACTGAAAGTTCTTGATAGCACTTACCGACAGCAAAAATTCGCCTATCACTTGGCTCTTTCTTGACTTTCCCGAATCAAATGACACTCCCAGGGACTGTGCTCAGAGCTGTGGAGTTGCAGCAATGCCCCTTCTAGCAGGTCCTCCCTGCTATGGGAGGACTGTCCCCAGGAGGGAAGAGGGGCCGCTGCCATTCCCAAGCACGCCCTCTGCCAGGCCTGCTCCTGGAACCCTCCCCTCGCATCTGACTCGTGCGCCCTCCCAGCCCTGCACGGGACGGCGGTGTGGCCTCGCGCCAGAGCCCGGGGCCCTGAGGCTTTGTGTTCTCACCTAGAAGATGGGTAACACCGACACCAAGCTGGCAGTGTGGTTGGAGATGGATGGGGATGTGGTCTAAGGTTTAAATCAAGGCTGTTTCCTGCAGCTAGAGAGAAAACCCGTTACCCCTGTCGGGTGGGCAGCCCCTGACCTCAGCGACAACCCACTGCAGTCTTAGCCCTTTCCCTTGAAGCATCCAATGGGTATGCAGCAATGGGATTCCTGAGCTCAGCAGCTCACAGACTTGAAGATCCCTCTGTATTCCAAGTCCTCGCTGGCCATGTGGCCTTAAACAAGTCCCTCTACCTGGTTGGCCTCAGTTTCCCTGAGGGTAAACTCAAGAGTTCTGACTAGCAACTCTGAAATTCTAAGGCGTCTTTCTTAAAGGAAAATCAGAGGAATAATTTCTACTTTTTAGTGAGCACGTATTATGCACCAGGCAGGTGCGTCTGCATTGCCTAATTTTGTCCTGACAAACACTTTTGGAGGAAGATGTTATAGTCCCCCATTTATCAAATGAGAATACTGAGGCCCAAGGATGGAAGAAATCACCCAAGCAGTAGTGTCTGTCCAAATGCTTACATCACTTAACCGTATTGTGTGCAAGGACCTGCGTTCCCCCCCAGTCCCGTGGCCAGCGCTCTGCCGTGCTCGTCCTCGAGGCGTCCAGGCCGAGGACCACCTGCACGGGAGACGATCAAGGTGCAGAAATCATGGAGCAGGCTGGCGGGCACGGGCACGGCCCGTGCTCCAGACTCCTCGTCCCTGCGTCTGGGTGTTGTGTGCGAGTTGGGAGACGTCTGCAGTGGAAGGTGGTGGGGGTGATATGACAGCTGCCCGAGGATTTCGGAAGGCAGGGGAAAGAGCCGCACAGCGACATCACGTCATCCCTTAAGGTGCCAGGGAAATGTCAGAACAGAATGTGCTGGCTGCGACTGGAGCTGAAAAACCCATTCCTGGACGCCCTGAAGCAAATCCCTCCACTTCCCAGCCTCCGTCTCTGGCGGAGGAATTAGTCACTTGCCAGCGCTCTTCAGCACCGCGGACAGTGCCCTGGCCGCCCCAGCCCGCCTCAGTGTGCCAGGCTCAGGGACTGGCACCACCGTGGGAGGATGAGGCAGCCATGTCCCGCAGACCCAGGGGCCCCCATCTGGCTCAGGAGGAAGAGTGGCACCAAGGAAACATCGCGGTGCTGGGCATTCGTCGTGCTGGGGAAGGCGCCTCCCGGCCCGTGTGGAACTTGTCACCCATTCATGTGTGTGGCTGTTCTCCAGCCAGTGCTGCGTGCCAGACTCTGCACCAGACTCTGCAGGAGGAGGAGGAGAGCAGAGGAAGGAAGGCCTGCCTGCCCTCGAAGAGCTGGGGTTAATGGGGAAGAGGGAGACCGATAATTTACAAGACAGATAAGGAGTCAGGTGCAGTGGTGCACACCTGTAACCCTAGTGTCTGGGAAGCTGAGACAGGAGGATCACCAGTCCAAGGCCAGCCTCTGCAATTTATAGAGACCCTCAGTAACTTAGCAAGACCTTGTTTCCAAATAAAATATAAAAGGCTCTATGGTGGGGGTAGTAGCATAGAGATACAATGCCCCTGGGTTCAATCTCAAGTTCCTCGCCACCAAAAAATGATAAGAACTAGTTCTGGAGATTGAATCTAGGGGTGTCCTACCTCTGAGCTATAGCCCTAGCCCTTTTTTATCTTTTGCAATAGAGTCTCCCTAAGTTATTGAGGGTCTTGCTTAAGTGTCCAGGCTGGCTTTGAACCTGTGATCCTTCTGTCTCAGCCTCCCAAGTACTGGGATTACAGGGGTGTTCCACCATGGCCGACGTGAGCTCATGCTAATTGAATGCTCCCCCGGTTCAGGTGTGGAGCCAGGCGCTTGATTCGGGGTGGTGTAGACGGCATAACCACTGCTTTAGCCCCCATCTGTGGGCGAGGAAGCCAGGTCAGTTGACTTGGCCCAGGCCGTGCAGCCATGAAGAAGCAGAGCTGGGATGGGCACCCAGGTGGCTGGTTTCAGAATCCAAGAGTGGGCGGTGGGGGAGGGGCGCCTGGTTACCTGGAGGAGTAACGAGAATCATCCCCTCATCGGCGAGGTCTGGGCTGTGTTTTCCCAGTATAGTGGGAGGGGGAGGGAAGAGAGAAGAACTCCCGTGGATCCTGAGAAGTGGGGCTTCACATACTGAGTGTGGGTGAGCGGGAAGGGAGTTAAAGGTGAAGGTGTGAGAAGGGGGTTAAAGGTGAAGGTGTGAGAGCGGGAAGGGGGTTAAAGGTGAAGCCAGAGATGCTCCTGAGGGTGAGCCCTGGGAGTGCTGTGCTCAGCTAGTGGACTGAGCCTGGTTCTGCAGCTCTGCGGAGGAGTAGAGGGTGTACACATTGCAGGAAGGTGAACATGGTCTTCTAGAAAGTCATTGACCGCATGTTGGGGGTCCCCAGACGACGACTGTGGGGTGCCCAGCCAGGGGCCTGCAGAAAAGAAGAAGGCTAGGCTGAGGTGGGGCAAGGGAGTCGGGGGATGATCACAGGGCCTCTGAGGAGTGTGACTTTGGCTAAAATCACAGGCTCTAGCCCCACATCTCCTGGGCTCACAGCCAAGAGCAGGGGCAGCTGCTCTGAGTGCACCCTCTTCCCTCAGAACCAGTAGCTGTTACCTTCCATGCGGCTCTGACAGAGCTAGGGTCTCAGTCCCCAACCCACAGTAGATCAGGAGTAGAAAGCTGGACAAGCTGGGCACGGTGGCGCTCGCCTCTAATCCCAGTACTCGAGAGGCTGAGGCAATGGGTTTATCCCTTCCTTGCACCTATAAAAGGTGCATTTCCTTTTATAGGTGCAAGGAAGCCTCAGCAAGCAGCGGGACTCTCAGCAACCTGGCGAGATCCTGTTTCCAAATAAGAAATAAAATCATGCTGGGGATGTAGCTTGAAGGTAGAATGTGTCTGGGTTCAATCCCCAGTAACACACACACACACACACACACACACACACACACACACACACACGTTGGAAAAGATGGAAGAAGGCTTAAGAGGGAGGTATGCTGGGCACACACCTATAATCCCAGCACTTGGGAGGCTGAGACAGGAGGATCACAGGCTTAGCAACTTAGCGAGACTCTGTTTCAGACTAAGAAATAAGAAAGGGTTGAAGGTGTAGCTCAGTTGTAGAATGCCTCTAGGTTCAATTCCCAGTATTAGAGAGAGAGAGAGAGAGAGAGAGAGAGAGAGAGAGAGAGAGATTATAATGGTAATGGTGAAAAAGGATGGCTGTCACTGAGACCAAACTTTTGAAATAAAACAAAAAATTACCTCCTCTAGTGGACTTTGAAAACATTGGCATAATTTACACGAATGGCACTATTTAATAAGGTAAGGAAACTGGTCCTCTTTCACAAAACCTTCCATCCAAAGGGTCAATGAAATGTGGAAGTCCGTGTTGTCGAAAGAGCAAACCCTCAGCTACACACATCAGCTGACGGCCCCAGAGATCTGGGTGGCTGGGACCTTTTACACCCTGTCCCAGCCATTAACTCACCTGGTCCTCATCATCACACCACGAGGACAGTGAGCAGAGGGGCCACGCCCACACCACAGGTGCAGACGCTGATGCTCAGCCTCCCACAGCCTGCCCAGATAGCTCTTCTGTTTGGAGACCAGGTCCAGGTCCTCCCCCAGGCAGGCCACACCCACCTACAAGTACTCCTCACCTGCTGCCACTGATTGGCTGCCGAGATGGCCCTGAACAGCAGCCCTCTCCACCATAGGCTCATGGTGTGGTGACATCACAGAGGTCATTTGCATACCGAGTAGCCAATCAACAGCTTCCTGCCCTCAGCCAGACAGTCCCACTCTTGGCGGGGCTGAGCCCTCCCACCTGCACGGAGGCCATAACCACTATAATTGAAGCTCTTACTATGGCTGCAAAACGCATTCTACATCTTTTTATCCACTCGATTTACACAATAATGGGCTACGGCGGGAACTGACTTTACTCCCATTTCCTAGAAAAGGAAACTTCCAAAGTTAAAAAGTTTACCCAAGATCAGGCAGAGATGCAATTTGAGACCAGTAAAGTAATATCTGACCGCAAGTGCCAGGTTCCTGATCCGCCCTACCGTGGGGGCACAGTGCTCGTTTTCTAGAGACTGGAGGGGGAGCTGGACAGGACTGCAGGGGAAGCAGGGCTCCCCAACATCCCGTTTCCCCTGCCTCCTGCACCGCCCCACCAACACTTGCTGCCCGAGAGGGTGCCAGCATCCCTGAAGGCCCTTCCTGTCCTCACTTCCAAGAGACCCGCTTTCCAGGGGTGCAGGTGGCGATGCCAGCTGACAGAGTGAGGAAAGAAAGCTAGCCGCTCCCTGGAGGGCCAGAGGGTCCAGGCCTCCCTCCCTGGTCCACCCTGTTCACCGGGCCTGTCCTGTCTGTGGCGTGCACCTCGGCATCCCACCCTGTGCTGGAAGCCTGGTGCATCCTGGAAACCTGAGCTGGGCCTCTGCCCCAGGAGGCTGGCTCCCAATGCCCAAAGGGAGTAGTGAAGTGATCAGGGAAGGCTTCCCGGAGGTAATGGCTACCGCGCTCGGCTGCTAGGTCGAGGCCTCTAGGTCGCAGGCTGTAGCGGGATTGCAGGCCAGATGGGGGAACAGCAAGTGCGGACAGGCAGGACTGCGGGGCAGGAGACCACCGCCTGGGGTAGCAGGAAGAGACTGAGAGTGTGGCAGACCCGTCTCCCGCCAAGCCTGCGCCTCAGCCTTGACTCCTTTTTTGTCTGCCTAGCCATCACTGGGCAGAGCCTGGACGGATGGGGGTAATCTCTGCCACGTCTTCTGGGCAGCACCTGGGGTGGCCACCAGCCACTCTCCCTGCCGCTCTCTTTAGATCCCCGCTTGGCCTCCAGGGCTTTAGGGCCTGATCCGAATTCTGCAGCTGATATTTTGGCGCCATCTGGTGGTGGGTTTACAAAATGACAACAGGCGGCCCTTGAGGTGGAAGTAGGGAAGATTGGAAGAGGAAGGGGAAGAAGGTGAGAGGGAGGGGCCGGCGGATAAAGAATTAACCCTTTGGTACTTACAGGGATCACCTGGTGCTTTTAAGGTTCTTGGGCCAGACACAAGGCTTGTGCACTTTGCCCTATTTACAGCCCCCATACCCTCAGGTTCCACACTCTTGGATTCGTGGAGTCTTGGGTGGAAAACACTGTAACAAATAGTGTCTGTACTGAATAAGTACTGGCTCTTTTCCCCTGTCACCATTCCTGAAACAATACAGTACAAACAGCTATTTGAATAGCATTTCCATTGCATTAGTGATTTAATGTACCCAGGACAATGGGTAAAGATTACATGCAAATGTTGTGCCATTTTCCATAGGGTTCGTGGATTTCGGTATCCCTGGGGTTCCTGGAGGCAATGCCCCTCCTTTACTTTTTGTTGAGGGGTAAAAATATAACTCAACAGAAAAAGCAATCAGATCTAGGTACACCCAGCCTCCTGTGTGTAAAGGAGCAAGTCCTTCTTACCGATGGGCATTGGTTAAGTGAAGGTCTGTGCCCTTCCCATGGCTGGAGGCTGCTGTGGGAACCGAGGAAGGACAGGGTGGAGAGCCTCGGCTGCCCTGATGGCCTCGCGGTGGGCGGGAGCCTCCCCATCACTGTACACAGCGCAGGCAGAGGCTCGGGGGCTGTGCACCCGCTCCTGCCCACCTCCTGCCCTGACTTCAGCCCCAACTTCAGCCCCAGGATGAGCCTGGGCCTAACACAGCCTGGGGCGGGGACAAAGGTCCAGGAGGGAGGGACCCTAGAGCAGACCAGAAGCCCAGGGAGGAGGTCAGACAGCACAGTACAGGAGCCATGGGGCATGCGCTCTCGGAGGTTCCAGGCAGGTGTGTCCTGGGGCATCTTTTCCCACTGTGAGGACCTCCTCTGCAGGGCAGGGATTGAGGGGCTGGACGGCATGGCCCGTTCACATCCACAGCAGCTGTCTGGAATCCCAGGCTCAGGGCCTCTCAGACTGTGGGTTCCAGGGCATCTCCTGGCCCTTCCTCAATGCCCCCAAGATACCTGCCGGTGCCCAGCCGGGATGAACACATTCACCTGCAGGCTGGGTGGCCAGCCCCGAGCAGCTGTCTCAAGTGTGAAATTTCTGTGAAGTCTTGGGTTTTGTTTCAAAATTACATGCAGATTCTGCATCCTGCTCCATAATGATTCCGTTTTTGTGTAAATCCAAAAATAATGATTTAAATGACTTCCACTTGCAGAAAGCCACTCTCTGGGAAAGAAGGTGGGTTCATCCTGTGGTTTGCCTGACACCTGTGCTTCCTGTCACAGACCCTCCAGGCGGGGCATCTGACAGGTGAGCTCCGCCCCTCAGGACTGCTCAGGTATGACCTTTCACCTCTGACCTGCGACCTCCAACTTCCACCTTCTGAACCCATCGCTAACCCTGACCAGCACTGGGGGTCATGAAAAGAGACATCTGGTGCTGGGACGGAGAGCGTGCAGGCTTGGCAAGGCCATTGCCCGTGTCCCCACCGGCCTGGGAATGCAAATGACAGGTCCAGGCCCAAGGGGAGTCAGTGGCGGGCCCTCAGGCAGCAGGGGTGTGTCCGTCCATGCACTCCTCTCGGCTTCCCTACGCTGGTATGAGCTGGGCTTTATGACTCACACAAGAAAGAATTCTAATTAGTCAAAGGGGACCTGTCCTCTTTTGAGCTGGGGCTTCTCCTGGGGAGGAGGAAGCAGGTCTCTTCTCTTGAGAGGTGAATCCAGATGAAACCAGCAGATTTAGGATGGGGAAAAAAGTACTTGTGAGCCGGATTCTTCCAGAGCAAGCAGGGCGGGCTTCATCAGAGGGTGAGCTGCCTGTCACCAGGGCTATGTAAGTAATGGTAGACGGACGAGGTGCTGGGTTCCTTCCCTCTCCAGTCTCTGGCTCCAGGATGCCCTCCGAGTCCTGTTAAGGAGGTTTCCTTTCCATCAAGGCCAGTCTTGCTCCAAGCACCGCTCCCCACAGGGGAGGCACTGGGACTGCCAGTGGGCGTCCCAGCCTGTGAGACCTGCTCCCAGCACTTAGCCATCTGCGAGTCGGGATTCCAGAGACAGGACCCAAGGACCCAAGGTAACCTTCGAAGTGCTGCTGACCGGTTGGTGTCTACAGAGGGCTGACACATCACCCCCGACGTTGACTCAATTGCCAAGATGTAAAAGGGCGGGAGGCGGTGAGAGCTGGGGCATCCCGGTAGCATTAAAACTAAACAATGAGCCAAATGGGATTTGGAGGAACCCCTCTATGTACAAAATCCGTGGGGCCAGATTGGAGGAAGATTCCAAAACCCATGGGCCACAGTGACCAAGAGGACAGACGTTGGGTGCTCAGACAGCATCCTCACTGGACGGCTCAGACACAGGGTCTCTTCAGGAGAGCCCTGGGCTGGTGGCCTCGCCCCCCTCCCCGCGGTCCTCTGTAGAGATTGCTCGGAGTCACCTGGTGGGGCCACAGCCTACACATCCCAGCTCTGCCCATGCCAGTGATGGTGCTACTCCCGCAGCCCAGCAGAGGGCAGCAAAGTTCCCGGAACAAGAGGTGCCCTTCTGATTTGCACACAACATCCCTGCTCCTAACTTAGCCTGATATTGGGAGAGGGAATCTGCTCTCCAGATTCAAGACTAAAACTCTTTTTATCTCCTATTTTTATAACTTTATTTAATCAAATAATGCTTTTGTGTGTGTGTCAAATGTTCCTCTACGACTTAGAACAAAGCTCAGAAGCTAGGAGGATCACAGGTTCAAGGCTAGCCTGAGCAACTTGGTGAGACCCTATTTCAAAATAAAGAATATAGCCGAGAATGGTGGCGCACGTGTGTAATTTGAGTATTTGGGAGGCTGAAACAGGAGGACTGCAAGTTTGAGGACAGTCTCAGCAAGTAGTGAAACTCTCATTAATCTAGTGAAACCCTGTTTCAAAATAAACATAGTGCAAGGGGTGTAGCTCAGAGGCAGAATGCCCCTGGGCTCAATCCCCAGTATCAAAAAATAAATAAAAATAAAAAGGGCTAGGGATGTACCTCGGAGGTAGAATGCCCCCAAGTTCCTAATACTTCCCAAACAATAATCAAAACCCAGAAGTCTCCTGTGAACTCGGTGCACCAGCTCCCATGCACAGACATCTGCGTCTCCTTTACATGTCTGTCTTGGTCCGTCTTGTGCTGCCAGAACAGAATGCTCTACACTGGGCCACTTATTTTTTAAGAAAAATAGAAAACTATTTTTCTTTACCTTTTTCTCAGTACTGGAGACTGAACCCAGAGGCGCTCTACCTCTAAGCTGTGTTCTCAGCCCTTTCTAGATTTTGTTTGTTTTGTCTTGTGACAGAATCTTGCTCAGTTGCCCAGGCTGGTCTTGAACCTGCCATCCTCCTGCCTCAGCCTCCTGAGTAGCTGAGATTATGAGGATGTGCCACCATGCCCATGCGTGGCTAAGAAATATATTTGTCACCATTCTGGATGAAGCTGGGAAGCCCAGGCCAAGGCTCCAGCTTGGCTAGGACCTACCGTTCATGATCTGCGGCCTGTGGAGGGAGGAGGGTGAAGGCAGGAGGCCTGGGAGGGAGGGGCAGGCCGCGCTCACTCACTCCTGAGGGCAGCACCAACCTGCCCACCCAGCAGCCCGCCTGAACCTCTCATCCCCGAAGGTCCCCCCACGGCTGCTCTGGGGACATATTCAAGCCACAGCAGAGGTTTTTCTGTTGTTTAATCTTCATAAACCTAAACGGCCCCTTTAGTACTGCTCTTTTTTGGGGGGATTGAGCCCAGCTACACCCCCGGCTCCCCCCACTTTTTTGTGGTCGTGGGGCTTGAACCCAGAGGCATTCTATCTCTGAGCTGTACACACAGCCCTTGGTAAATGTTTTGTTTGGAAACAGTCTCGGTAGGCTTCTGACAGTCTCACTAAGCTACATAATACACCTAGCGTGTCCCAAGGAAAACCCAAGAGGAAGACGCACTGAGCTCAAACACTGAGCTCGGTACGTTGGTTTATATTTTTTCTTTTTCTTTTCTTTTTTTTTCCATGTGCCTCCAAACAACATCCCCAGCCCTTTTTAATAGTTTTTTTCAATTTTTTTATTTCATTGGTGCATCATGTTGACGATGGCATATATTCACACAGTACTCGGTGCCCCCTCCTTCTTCCCCCTTTCCCTCCCTCCTGATACTCTGTGTCCAGGTTAACAATGTTATCTTCACATGTATACACATATTCGAATGTAGCTTTTCCATTGATTAACCTCAGCCTTCTTCCTCCCCTACCCCTCCTTTCTGGCTTTGCTGAGGTTTCCCCTCCATCATCTGGAGTCCCTCTGGTATCTCTAATGCTCCCTAGCTTGAGCATATTAGAGAAAACAGATGTCCCTTCTCTTTCTGTGCTTGGCTGATCTCACGTAACATGATGTTCTCCAGATCTTCCCATCTTCTTGTGAATGACATGATTTTGCTCGTCTTGAAACAGGGTTTCTTTATGTTGCTGAGATAGTTTTGGACCTGCAATCCTCCTGTCTCAGCCTCTCAAGGACTGGGATAGGATTGCAAGCTCAAGAACAGCCTTCTTAACCTACCACGATTTGGCAAGGCTTGTTTCAAAACAAAAGTAAAAAAGGGCTGGGCGTGTAGCTCAGAGGTAGAATGCCTCCGGTTCAATCCCCAGGACAAGAAGAGAAAGAGGAAGGAGGCGGAGGAGGAGGAGGAGGAGGAGGAGAAGGAGGAGGAGGAGGAGGAGGAGGAGGAGGAGGAGGAAGAGGAGGAAGAGGAGGAGGAGGGAGGAGAGGGGAGAAAGAAGATGATGATTTATCTTTCTTTCTCTCGCCCCCCCCCCAACACTCTCTCTCATCCCCCTCTCTCTCAGCTTAAAACTATCTCCCTATTTTGGGGTTAGATCAGTATTCTAGCCATTGATCTGCTATTTTTGCCTCCCATGTTTCTGCCATCTCTGAATTTATGGGATGCCCTGCTTATCACCACAGTATTACACCTGACATTGCTTCTGACCAGGAAACTCATGGCAAAAGGATGTCAAGGCCCCACAGAAATCTCTAGTCTTGGCGAGGCATGGTGGCGCGCACTTGTAATCCCAGTACTTGTCAGGCTGAGACAGGAGGTTTGCGGCCGGTCCCAGAAACTTGTGAGGCCCTCTACAACTTGGACTCTACTTCAAAATAAAGAATAAAATATAATAGGTATGGAGGTGTAGCTCAGAGGCAGAATGTTCCTGAATTCAATCCCCAGTACAAGAAGAAAGAAAGAAAGAAAGAAAGAAAGAAAGAAAGAAATATCAACACTTTTCATAAGAAGAGAACATTCACAATGTCCAGTATACAATAAAAAAATTACTAGGTATATATGAAGAAAAAGAAAAATACAACCCTCAGTCTAGGGGAAAATAACAAAATACTGAGCGGTACTCACCTGACAGTGCTGGAGTTAGCATAAGACTTATTTATTTGTTTGTTTGTTTATTTATTTATTTATTTATTTATTTATTATTTTTGCAGGTCTGGGGATTGAACCCAGGGGCGTTTGACCTCCGAGCCCCACCCCCAGCCCTATGTTTTACTCTTTATTTTGAAACAGGGTCTCACTGAGTTGCAAAGGGCCTCACTAGGTAGCTGAGGCTGTCCTCCAACTAAAGCACACATTGTACCTATGCTCATGGACTTAAAGAAATAATGTTTCATAATGAATCAATAGATGAAGAAAATCATAGAGGAGAAATGTAAACTCTCAAAAAGGGGCCACCTTGCAACTCAGTGAGACCCTGTCTCAAACACTAAAGAATAAAAAAAAAATTAGGGCTGGGGATGTCACTCAGAGGTAGAATGCCCCTGGGTTCCATCCCCAGTACTGCAATAAATAAATAAATAAATAAATAAATAAATAAATAGGACCAAATAGAAATTTTAGAACTGAAAATTCCAGTGTATGAATGAAAACTTCACTGGCTGAGCATGGCAGCAGATGGGGGCTGGCAGAAGGCGGGTGAGCCTGAAGCTTGATAAATACAGACGGTCTAGTCTGAAGGGGGGAAAGTCTAAAACAAACTGAACAGGGTCTCAAAAACCTGTGAGAAAGTATCAGTTGACATGACGTGTAATTAAAGTGTCAATAAAGAAAATTGATACCGCGGCAGAAAAGACATTTACAAAACTACTGGCTGGAAATGTCTCAAACTTAGGAGAAGAGATAATTTACATATTCAGTGAGTTCACCGAATCCTAGGGCAGACTTAGACATATCAGAGTCTGAAGACCAAAATGGGAAACTACACCTAAGCACATTGTAATCTAACAAAAGATTAAGATTTCATACCTAGACACATCAGAATCTAAAGAACAAAGACCAGGAGAAAATTGTCAAAGCAGCTGGAAAAACCCAAATGAACATTAACAAAAATAACCCCCAAACCTACGCGACACACAGAAGAACAAGTGAATGGGAGATGGGAAGCCACCAGAGACCACAGAGGCCACAGCATGATCTTAACTCTGCTGAAAAAATATATATGCAAAAAAAAAAATAGCCTTCAAGCATGGGGACATAAAGACGTTGAAAATGAATGAAAACCTTCATTGCCAATAGACCTGTTCTACAAAAAAAAAAAAAAAAAGAGAAAAGCAAAAATATTCCTCAGATTGAAATAAAATTTACATCTGAAAGAAACTCAGGTAAGTAGTTATAGAAACACTTTTGAATTCTCTTATTGCTTTAAAAGATAAGGAATTGTTAGAAGCTAAATTTATACCCAGGTGTTCTGGTGTTTATAATACGATAGTACATACGATAAAGCAGCAAAAGACCTCTGATAAACTAAGGATGCATATTGGGGTCTTTAGAGCAAATACTACAAACAAATGCAGAAAGATTAGCTTATGAGGTCTATGGAGAAAATATCCTTTATGATGTTTAACTCAAAAGGAGACAGGAGTTTCCGGATGCAGTGGCACAGACTTGTATTCCCGGTACTTGAAGGATCACAGGTTAGAAGCCAGCCTCGGCAGCGCGCCGAGACTCACAATAACTGGGTGAGACCCTGTTTCCAGATAAAGAGTAAAACAGGGCCGGAGGTGTAGCTCAGAGGTAGAGTGCCCCTGGGTTCCATCCCCAGCACCACCAAAGAAGAAGATGACGATAACAAGGACAGGAAAGGAAGGAAGTCCTCAGGAACAAAAGATGAATAAGACAAACAGAAAATAAATAGCAGCCGGGCGTGGTGGCGCACGCTTGAAAGCCCAGCATTTGGGAGGCTGAGACCGGAGGATCGTGGTCCACCGACAGCCTCAGCTACTTAGACCTGTTTCAAAATAAAGAATAATAATAAAAAAAATAGGGCTGGGGATGTAGCTCGGAGGTAGAATGCTCCTAGGTTCTATCCCCAGGACTGCAAAATAAATAAACAAATAGCAGATGATAGACCTAC
Organism: Muscardinus avellanarius; assembly: GCF_963383645.1. NCBI lineage: Eukaryota > Metazoa > Chordata > Mammalia > Rodentia > Gliridae > Muscardinus > Muscardinus avellanarius. Next base: position 218,147,704 of record NC_137786.1, read on the forward strand.
ATTCAACTATATTAATAATTATGTTAAATGTAAATGGGTTAATCACTCCAGATAACAAGCAGAGTTTAACAGACTGGATAAAAAAAGAGTAAGAGTTGACTATAAGGCATCTACGTGAGGTAGTCTTTCCAAACAAAGACACTTGGGTTGAGAGTAGGGGTAAGAACAAGCACCAGGAAGCTGGAGCAGTGGTCACCAGAGCCACGGCCACTGTGGTGTGCACCCTTGTAGTTCCAGTACTCGGGAAGCCGAGACAGGAAGGTTTCAAGTTTGAAGCCTCAGCAACTGAGTGAGCCGCTAAGGAACTTAGGGAGACCCTGTTTCAAAATGAAAGAAAAATAATAAAATAGGGTTGGGGAAGTGGCTTGGATAGAGAACGTCCCCTGGGCTCACTCCCCAGTGTGCTCACACAAATACAAATACGACAAAACTAAAGGGAAAGGTAGAAAACACCTGCAGCCACGCTTGGAAGTATAACAGCCCTTCCTCAGAAACTGGTGGGATAAACAAACCAAACATGCCTTTAAAAGAAGAGGAAAAGAAGTCAGGAGTAGCACTATAAAGTGCTTTGATCCAATTGCTATTTAGAAAATACCACACCAAGCCAGGCGTGGTGGCGCACGCTTGTAATCCCAGTATTCAGGAGGCTGAGACCGGAGGATCGTGGTCCACGGACAGCCTCAGCTGCTTAGACCTGTTTCAAAATAAAGAATAAAAAAGAAATAGGGCAGGAGGTGCCGTTTGGAGGTCGAATGCCCCTGGGTTCCATCCCCAGACCCAAAGAAAGAAAGAAAGAAAGAAAGAAAGAAAGAAAGAAAGAAAGAAAGAAAGAAAGAAAGAGGAAGAAGGAAGGAAGGAAGGAAGGAAGAAAGAAGGAGGAAGGGAGGGAGGGAGGGAGGGAGAAAATGCCACACCAAACTACTACAGAATATATACTATTCACAACTACATATAGAACATTCCCCAAGATAGATATATGCTAAGCTATAAAAAATTTCAAAACATTAAAACCTTACAGAGTATTTTTTCTGTCAGTAATGAAATTAAATTGGATATCAGTAACAATAAGATATTTAGAAAGTCCCCAAATAATTAGGAATTAAACAGTCCGCCCTTAAATAATCCATTGGTCAAAGAAGAAATCAAAAAGAAAATTATAAATTATTCTGGACCAAATAATCAAGACAATACATTTAAAATGTCTAAAACGCTGCTAAAGCAATGCTTAGAAATTTATACCTAGAACTATAAGAAAATAAGTTTCTGAGCTGGGTGTGGTGTATGGTGGTAATCCCAGTACTTGGGAAGCTGAAACTGGAGGATTGCAGGTTCGAGGCCAGCCTCAGCATTTAGGTCCTCATAACATAGCGAGACCTTGTTTCAAAATAAAAAATAAAATAGGACTGGGGGTGTAGCCCAGAGGTATAATACCCTCTGGGCTCAATCCCCATTACCACACACACACACACACACACACACACACACACACAGAGTTTCTCTTGTTTAAGCTACCCTTTCTGTTGTTCTTTATTATGGCAACGCTAACAAATGAATACAAACATCTCTAACTTAGGTTGACTTGACATATTTTTTTTTTTTATTTCACAGTGGTGCAAAAGTGACAGGCATTTGGTGGAAATCATAGTTTGATTTTGGAATGTGGGTCTTTTCCTGGGCTGCTCATATGCAATACGACGTTCCCTCCCTCCACCCCAGGCAGCAACCGCAAAGCAGGGGCTCCCAGTCGGCCCGTGGTCATCAGGGGGAGTGATGCACAGTGTACCATGCTGCTGACAATTTCTACATAAAGATAATCAGTGAATTACATGTTCAGTACTTGATTATGAAATAGATTTGTGCCCAATGGTTTTGCCTAACTCTAGGTGCGTGTGCTCTGAGCGTGTGTAAGATGAGCGAGGCTAGGAGGCCTGGTACGGCAGGTATGTTAAATGCATTTGACTTTGTTTCAGTCAGCATTCTCACTGCTATGATCCAAAATACCTGACGACCACAACGTAGAGGAAGGAAGATTTATTTGCTCAGTTCTGGAGGTTTAGTCCAGGTTAGGCCAGCTTCCAAGCAGGAGCCGGGGCTGCAGGTCCTCAGGGCAGAACGGTGGGGAGCAGAGGGGAGGAGTCAGTTTCAGCTCATGGTGGGAGGAGAGAGAGGAGAACGGGAAGCCAAAGCAGGCTGCCTGTGGAGCACTGTCCCCACCACACCTAAGGGGCCCCTCCACCACCTAGTGCCGTCTCCAACATGGCCACCTTGTCTACCATAGGCCCTCTGAGACACATTCTCAATCCAAGCCATAACAGATTTCTAATATTTTCAGTGTGTGTGTGTGTGTGTGCGTTTACTGGGAATTGAACCCAGGGATATTGTTGAGCTATACCCCCAGCCCTTTTCATTTTTTTAAGTTCAAAACAGAGTATTTTTAAGTTACCATGCGCCGACCTCGAACCTGCCAGCCTCCTGACTCATCCAGAGGTCACAGGCATGTGCACGGTGCCTGACTATTTTCAATTTCAGATAGCTTTACCTGTGCATAAATCCCATCATCAGCTGAGGAACAACCGCGCAGTGTACCACGCTGTACCGTATTCCAGTAAGGATAACAGGGTACCTTGGCGACGTAAAGGAATCAGGGCTCCTGATTCTAGGTAGGAAATCGATTAAATAAGCCTGGAACAATTACAGTCCTAGGGAATAAGGAAGGACTCAAAAGAAAAAGAAGCCAGGCGTGGCGGTACACACCTGTAATCCCAGCACTTGGGAGGCTAAAACAGGAGACTGTAGGTTTGAGGCCAGCCTCAGCAACTTTGAAGACTCTCAGTAGCCTAGTGAGACCCTATTTCAAACTAAAAAATAAAACAGGGCTGGGGCCATAGTTCAGAGGTAGAGTGGCCCCGGATTCAATCCCCCCCCACACACACAAATAAAAAACCCCACACATTAACGAGCTATGTCAAAAGAGGATAGGAACGAACTTGACAGAGATCCCGATGGAATAATTTGAGTAATGAAATTAATAAAGTGCTATTGGATGATAACAAAAGCATAAAATAAATATCCACGAGCCCAGAATGATAAATCAATATATGCTCTGATATACTGATAAATCAATGGTATAGTAAATGAATAAATAGGGAAGGAGAGAGAAAGCTCTTCCCGTGCAGAAGAATCCACTCCATCCCTGATGTGGACCCTGCCCCTCCCTTCTGCCCTGCACGAGGTGGAGGGGAAGCAACTTCCCAGGGCAGAGACCTGCCGAGCACCACCCCGGCCGCTGTCCTGGGTCAACATCAAGTCGTGAACTCTGCTGGTGATCTGTGTGCTTGAAACGGAGTGTAAAGATGGTACTTTACCTCTGTGGTCGTCTACTCAATAACCCACTGCCATAGCCGTAGCGTAAGTATCGAAATCCTGACAATTTCAACAACATGATTAACTGGTCTTATTTAGTGACCATATATTCAACATCATCTTTAATAACTAGAATATGGATACTCTTCTTATCTGCTTGTGGGACGATTGTCAGCAACTAATAGAGACGATATTAACCTTAGAGCCATTAACAAAAATTTCTCAGGCTTGATGACTAGACAGATTATCCTCTCTAATTGAAATGGAATTCAATGAGAAATCTCTATAAAAAGGTAACGAGGAAATCTCCAGATGTTTGGGAATTAAGCAACATACTGCTAAGTAGTCCATGGGCCAAAAGAAGAAATCACAACTACAATTAGAAAATATTTTAAATTAAAAAATAGTGGAAAGATGGGCGTGGTGGCGCACGCTTGTAATGCCAGCGTTCGGGAGGCTGAGACCAGAGGATCGCGGTTCACGGACAGCCTCAGCTACTTAGCGAGGCCCTCTGCAACTCAGTGAGACCCGGTTTCAAAAATAAAGAATAAAAAATAGGGCAGGGGCTGTAGTTCGGAGGTAGAATGCCCCTGGGTTCCATCCCCAGACCCACAGGGAAAAGATAATAGTGGAAAGTGTGAGATATATCTGAGGTCAGAGTGAAATTTGAATGTTTGCGTAATTAAAAGAGCAAAGCTTCAGGGACACGGTTGGCCAATCACCCCTAAGATCCAGATAACCAAGCCCCGTCCTGTTTAGTGAGCACCAAGGCTGAGTCAGGAACACTGCTGGGGTAGTTTAATTTGTAACAACTTAGGTTAAATGAACAAATTACTGTATGAATGGACTTAGTGTGTGAGAGGAAGTAAATACATTAGTAGTCTGATATTGATTTGAAAATTAAATCCATAATCAAGCTCTTTGTACAAACGCGTTTCCAAGGCCTTGGAGTTTCACTGGTGAATTTTTGCAAATGTTTAGGAAGAAACAGTGCTAATGTTGTATAAATTATTTCAGAAAATAGAGAAAGAAAAACCACTTCCAAACTTGCTTTATAAGGCCAGCATAACCCTTATTTTAAAACTTGACATTTTTATTACTGTATTTCACAAGAAAGGAAAGGAAAATTACAGACCAATATTTCTCATTAACATAAATACAAAAACCCTAAGTAAAATATTAGCAAATCAAATATATAAAAGGGACTAATATATCATGACTAAATGGTGCATATTCCAGGAATACAAGGTTACTTTAACATTATTTCAATGCGATTCACTTTATTTGCAGAATAAAGGAGAAAAATATGTAATTATCTTAATAGATGCAGAAACATTATTTGATAAAAATTCAACTGCTTGATGATAAAACACCAGAAAACAGAAGTAGAAACACCCCTAATCTAATAAAAAGTATCTATAAAAACCCTTATGTGGTGTGTGTGTGTGTGTGTGTGTGTGTGTGTGTGTGTGTGTACAAAGACTGAACCCAGAGGTGCTCTACCACCAAACTACATCCTTTGCCCTGTTTTATTTTTAGACAGTGTTTCACCAAATTGCTAAAGCCCTCACAAAGTTTCTGAGGATGGTCTGGAGCCTGTGATCCTCCTGTCTCAGCCTCCCAAGTACTGGGATTATGGGTGTGCACCATAGTGCCTGGCTTAGATGAGATTTTTTTTTTTTAAGTGGTACTGGGGGTGGAACCCAGGGGCTTTTCTAACTCCGGGCTATATTCCCAGACCTATTTTATACTTTATTTGGAAACAGGGTCTAAGTTCCTGAGAGCCTCAGTAAGTAGCTGAGACTGGCTTCGAACCTGTGCGATCCTCCTGTCTCAGCCTCCCAAGCGTGGGGATTACAAGCGTGCATCACCACACCCGGCGAGATGACAAGTTTTAATAGTAAAATAGTAAAGGCTTTCCCCTGCAGTTAAGAAAATACAAGGCTACCATCACTACTGCTATCCGTGGTTCTACTGAAGACTCTAGCCAGTGCAACAAGACAAGAAAAAGAAATGAAAGATACAAGATTCTAAATGAAAGGTGGGGGGAGCCGGGCGTGGTGGCGCACGCTTGTAATCCCAGCGTTTGGGAGGCTGAGACAGGAGGATCTCGGTTTGCGGACAGCCCCAGCTACTTAGTGAGGCCCTCTGCAACTCAGTGAGACCCGGTTTCAAAATAGAGAGTAAAAAATAGGGCAGGGGGTGTAGCTCGGAGGTCAAATGCCTTTAGGTTCCATCCCCAGACCCGCTAAATAAATAAATAAATAAACGAAAGGGGAAAATTATCTATGCATATATGGCAGGATGGTATATGCAGAAAGTTCAAAAGAACCTATAAACAAACTGTTACAATTAATAAGCAAATTTAGAAGGTATGTTAGTCATATTTTCATTGCCATGACCAAAATACCCGACACGAACGATTTAAAAGAGGAAAGATTGACCTTGGCGCAGGGTTTCGGTCCTGGCGGCTGGCTCCATTGTCTCGGGCCTTGGTTGCGGCAGAACACCACAGCGGAGGCTGTGCTGGAGAGGGATGCTCAGCTCGAGGCGGCAGAAGTTGGGGGTGGGAGGAAGAGACACGAAATGCTTGTAGGGCACACCCGGTGGTCTGCTTCCTCCAGCTGGGTCTCACCTGTAGTAGCCCGTTCAGCCGTCAACAAATTAGTCCACTGCTGAGGTCAGAGCCCTCAGGATCCCATCACTTCCCAGAGCCCCACCCCAAACCCAAAAGTGTGGAGGGGCATTCCAGATCTAAACTGCAACAGAAGGGTTCTTTAAGTAAGGTGACTTCACAAAAATCCATTTTGCATTTTTATATACTAGCACAACAAACTTAAAGTAGAACTTTAAAAACCACCATTTATGATTTATTTATTTATTTATTTATTTATTTATTTATTTTGCAGTACTAGGGATGGAACCCAGGGGCATTCGACCTCCAAGTAACACCCTCGGCCCAATTTTTTATTCTTTATGTTGAAACAGGGTCTCACTGAGTTGCAGAGGGCCCCACTAAGTAGCTGAGGCTGTCCATGAATCGTGATCTTCCTGTCTCAAATTCCCGAATGTTGGGATTACAAGCGCGCTCCATCATGCCCGACTATGATTGAATTTTTAAAATCAAGAATAAATGTCATGAAAAATCATGAGCTCTCTACATTGAAAACCATAAAACATTGCCTGGAGAAATTAGATAAGATAAAAATAAATGGATCGATGGTCCATGTTTATTGATCGAAACAATCAAATTTGTCTGGCTCCAGATATTAATTTATCTCCAAAGAAGTGTATTGATTTAGTGCCATTGCAATCAAAACGCCACAGGTAAATTGAAAATCCGGTTCTAAAAATTATACACAGAAATGCAGAGAAACCAGAAGAGTCAAAATTCTCTTGAATAATGAAGACTTAACAGAACCAGACATTTAATACTCAATACAGAGCTACACAGCAAAAAAGACTGTGCAGTCTTTTATGTATGTGTGTGTTATGTTTTGTTTTTGGTACTGGGGATTGAACCCAGGGGTGTTCTACCTCTGAGCAACACTGGAAGTGCTTTTTCTTTATTTTTTATTTTTTAGTTTTTGGTGGTACTGGGGTTCCTGGCAGCCCTTCTACCTCCAGGCTACACTCCCAGACCTATTTTTACATTTTTATTTGGAAACAGGGTCTCCTAAGCCAACGCGGCTGGCTTCGAACCTGCGCGATCCTCCTGTCTCTGCCTCCCAAGCGCGGGGATTACAAGCGTGCGCCGCCACTCCCGGCTTTATTTTTTATTTTGAAACAGGATCTCACTAAGTTTCCCAGGCTGGTCTCAAACCTATGATCCTCCTGCCTCAGTTTCCCAAGTACTGCAGTTACAGGGATATGCCACCACACCTGGCAATTAGGCAGTTTTGATTCACGGATACACAAACGGAACGAGGCAGCAGGATGGAGTCCAACAACAGACCCACCTTGTATGGCCGGCTGATTCTGGACCATGGTGCCACGCAGCCCAGCGTGTGGGGAAATGCCTTTAAATCGATGTTCTCGTGTTCTTAGGTCAATCGTATATCTATCTGGAGAAAAAGGATCCTTGACCCGGCCTCACACCACACACAAATATAATTAGGAGTGGACCATAGATCTCGCTGTGAAAGACAAAGCAATGAAGCTTCGGGAAGAAAACATAGAAGACTGTGTCTATGCTCTTGCACAATGGTTTAGATGTGCTTTGAGTGTGGCCCCCAGAGCTTCGCGTGCTAGAAGCTTGATCCCCAGTGTGGTGGTATAGAAGTAATGGAAGCCTTAAGCGTTGGATCTAGTGTAAGGGAGTTAGGCCATGGGGGCTTCACCCTCATAAACGGAATGATTCTGTCTCTTGAGGATGGGTCAGGTCTGATAGGAGAGAATTAGTTCCATCAAGAAAGGTTGTTATAAAGTAAAAATAAATGGGCCTGGCCACTCGCCAGTCTCTTGCTTTCTTGTTGGGATGCAGGCAGGGCTCCTCATCAGGACAGTATGTTGGTGGTTGGGGCCTTTCAGCCACCAGAATTGTGAACCAAATAAACCTCTTTACTTTATAAGCTACCAGATCTCGGGTATTTTGTTACAGCAACACAAAATGGATTAAGACACCTTGGGGTATGCAAAAAATTGTTAGAACATAAATGACTAACCATAAAACAGATGTCATTAAAATTTAGGACATTAAAAGGCATCAGGAGAGTGAAAAGTCTGGGAAAAGATATTGGCAATACATACATCTAATGAATCAAAACAACACCCCAATTAAACATTAGGCGAAAATTGTAAGCAGTTAGCTGAGCGTGGTGATACACACTTGTTTGCAGACAGCCTCAGCTACTTAGCGAAGGCCTTTGCAACTCAGTGACACCCTGTTTCAAAATAAAGAATAAAAAAATAGGGCTGGGGGTGTAGCTCGGAGGTAGAATGCTCCTGGGTTCCATCCTCAGTACCGCAAAAAAAAAAAGAAAGAAAGAAAGAAAGAAAGAAAGAAAGAAAGAAAGAAAGAAAGAAAGAAAGAAAGAAAGAAAGAAAGAAGGAAAGCACTTCACAAGAGAGGATATCAAAATAAACAGTTAACATGTGAGAAGGTGCTCAGCATCATCACTCAGCAGGAAAAGCCAATCACAATCACAAAAGAGGTATCACTACATACTCTCCTGAATAAGTAAAAGTAAAGATGGAGAATACTAAGTGTTGTCAAGGAGATGGGATACCTGGAAATTGCACGAAGTTTACCAAACACCTACTCTATCACCTAATGATATAAATTCTAGGTGGCAATTCAAAGTATATCTGTATCTATATCTATCTATCTACATACATATGTCTATATCCATCAAAAACCATTTTAAAATGTTTATAAGTCGGGCATGGTGGCACACGCTTGTATTCCCTGCACTTAGGAGGCTGAGACAGGAGGATCGCGCAGGTTCGAAGCCAGCCTCAGCACTTAGTGAGGCCCTCAGCAACGAGGTAGAAAAGCCCCTGGGTTCCACCCTTAGTACCACATGGAAAAAAAAGTTCATAGCAGCTGTGTTCAAAATAGCGGAGAGTTAAGCCGGGCGTGGTGGCGCACGCTTGTAATCCCCACGCTTGGGAGGCGGAGACAGGAGGATTGCGCAGGTTTGAAGCCAGGCTCCCTAGCTTAAGAGACCCTATTTCCAAATAAAAATATAAAAAATGGGTATGAGAGTGTAGCCCGGAGGTAGAGCGGTTTCCAGGAACCCCAGTACCACCAAAAAACAAAAATAGCCAAGAGTTTGGCACAACTCAAATGTCTGTCATTGGTAAAATATTAATGTTGTGTTCATACAATGGAATAATACACAACAATAAAAAGAACATAGTTGCTATTCTCAATAACATAGTGGATAACATGTATAAAGCCATGAGTAGGCACGGAAGTCTACGTACTACGTGAATTCCTTATGCAAGGCTCAAGAGTTGGCAGAACTGTGGCTGTGGGCTGCATTCTTACTGGGGGAGTACTGGCTGGACGGAGGCACAAAAGTCCCACAGAAACTAGAGCTGTTCCCTGACTTGGCTGTTGGTTACATAGTGGTGTTCAGTTTGTGAGAATTAAATATGGCGTATGCAAATTTGTATATGTATATTCTACTTCAATGAAAAGTTTGAAAATAGAATCCCAACAAGGAAAGTTGGTGACGGGAAGAAATGAACATAGCTATACACCACTGAAACCAATGAATGCATTCTTTTATTATCAAGGTATCTTCTATTATTAAGACATTAATGTTTATTATTATTATTATTATTATTATTATTATTATTATTTTGCGGGTCTGGGGATGGAACCCAGGGGCATTCGACCTCTGAGCTACACCCCCTGCCCTATTTTTTATTCTTTATTTTGAAACCATGTCTCACTGAGTTGCAAAGGGCCTCACTAAGTAGCTGAGGCTTTCTGCGAACCACAATCCTCCTGTCTCAGCCTCCCGAATGCTGGGATTACAAGCGTGTGCCACCACGCCTGGCTATGTTTTTATTATTAAAAGACTTAATCGTATATAAACTACCTACCCAGTAGTTTCATTCGTAGAAAATTATCCACAGAGCTAGACAACATACAGAGATGTGTGCACAAGGGTACCATCTCATTGTTACTTAAAAGGGCAAAAACTGGCAACACCTAAATGTCTCATAACGTGTTGTATATGATGCAGCCATAAAAAAGATTATAGATCAAAGTTCTTGTAAAAATGCCTTGTAAAAGAGGGCTGATAAAAATGTTTCTAGTATATCATGAAACACACTTGATAAGATCCTGTTTGTGACAGAATGCTTTCATTAGCAAATAACAAAACCTGACAAGAACCAGTGTATTATCTCAATCACAAAAAGTCTAAAGATGACCCTTCCCAGGAGTCCTATGGACCCAGGACCTAAGGTCCTGACTTAGGATTCCAACCTGGCCCTGGGTTTCATTTCCAACTTGGTCCTTCCTTGCTTGCTGGGTGGCTGTGGCATTTCTTGGAATCTTGGCTCACAGAGCCAGGATGAGCGGCAGAAAGAGATGCAGGACATGCTGTGGATTTCCCAAAAGAACGTCCCCATGCGTCCCGCTGGACAGAACTGTGTCTGTGTCTAAACCGATCAGAGGAGGGAGACAGCTTTTTCTCTTTGACAATTGGTCCTTGGCCCTGTCTTACTGACCCTGCCCCTCTCTCCTCCCTCCCCCTCAAAAAGCAGACACAGGAATCAACTTCAAAACCAGGAAGGAAGGATCAAGATCTGAGAGCCTGGCACGGCATAGTAGCCCACGGGCATCTGTCCTGCATAAACCAAACTCTGAACTTGGTTTAAACCTTACTTTGGGGTGGTAAAAACTATGGTCTGTTCATTTTAGTGTTTTGTTTATGTAATACTTTTGTAGTTAGAAAAGAAAGTCTTCATGGAGGTATGGTGGCACACACCTGTAATCCTAGTACTTGGGAGGCTGAAATGGGAGGATCAGAGGCTGGGGGCTGGCTGATTTGCTGGGTACCAAAAAAATCACGATAATATTTTATTTTAATTCTATATATATATTCAATTGACAATTATATATAATATATTATATTATATATTATATAATATATTATATATAATATATATATATATATATTCCCACAAAAGTAAGGACTAGAAGAATGTTTCTAAGATGTAATAAAAAGGTTATCAGAAACTTACAGCAGACAGCGTGAAAACCCAGGAAAGTCGAGACTGAGGCTTTCCTCCACCTGCTGATCACTGTTTTGGATCTTAAGACTAACAGAATAACAGAGGAAAATCAACTAAGACTCAAAATATTCAAAAGGAAGGCCAAGGTGTCAGGGCCAGTGAGACCAGAATCGGGGCCTCCCATGAGGCAAGGCTGCTGCTTGAGCCAGCGAGGTCTGGATCAGTCCACCGGATGGCCAGGCCACTACTGGGGCCATCAAGAGTGGGATCGGTACTTGCAACGCAGCATGCACAGAGAAATATCGCAGAAAATAAAAACCAGATGCTTCCCCTAGTCAGCAATAACTAGGAGGAAAGGGGCAACAGGAAGTGGTCGAGCTATAGAAAGGGCCCTATAGTGAAGCAACTAAGGTGACCAATCAGAGGGTATGGAATAGGGGAGGATGGAGCCTCTTTAAAACTCAGGAGGTACATAAACATATGTATCAAAGTTAATCACCAAACAAGCATGGGATCGAGGGAGGGGGAGGGAATGGGATGGGGGCTGGATGAGGGTTAATTGGATGATGTGTGCTTGTATATCCTCTCAAGTCTTGTATTACAATGTGATATATGATTACAATGCACCAATAAAAAAAAGGGAAGGGCAAAATAATTATTTGCATGAGACGCTCTCACCTATCTGAACAGTTCAAGAGAATCAACCCAGACCAATGAGAACAAGGCAGGAGTTTGGTAGGTAAACTGGTCAGAATATAATTTATAAAAATCAGTAGCTTTCCAACAAAGACAATTTCAGGAATAAACATAATTGAAAACTATCCTGGTCGTAATGGCAATAAGAGACATAGAAGAAAAACTAGAAATAAATCTAACAAGAAATGTATTAGGTCTATAAGATACAAACTACCAATAAAACTGCACTGAAGGTCATAAAAGATTTGTCTACAATGAAGAAATGTACCACACGTTCAGGAAAGAAAACTCAATAGTGTTGAAATGTCAGTTTTCTAAAAATTATCACATCGATTTAACGGCATTCCCATGGAAACCCCAAAGCTCCTTGCCCCAAATCCATACCACTCAGTCTAAGCACTCGAAAACATCAGATAAGCCACCATAGAGGGACATCCCATAAAACCATCCCAGCTCCACTCTCCTCCTGTGAGAAATGTCAATGGCGTTAAAACAAATGCTCAGAGTCACTCAACAAGTAAAATTTACTTCCACAGAAGGTGCCAATACAAAGTCTAGTCAGCGGCGCACCAAGCAGGCAGTCTAGTCTAGTTTTATTCCTGACTCGATCCCGCCCCGTGCCCTGATTGGCGAGGTTTGGGGTTCACAGTTCTACTCAATTAACTATTTAAAGATGGGAGGGGGAAGGTTTTTTTTTTTTTGCAGATCTGGGGGTGGAACCCAGGGGCATTTGACCTCTGAGCTACACCCCCTGCCCCTATTTTTTATTCTTTATTTTGAAACCGGGTCTCACTGAGTTGCAGAGGGCCTCACTAAGTTGCTGAGGCTGTCTGCGAACCGCGATCCTCCCGTCTCAGCCTCCCGAATTCTGGGATTACAAGCGTGCGCCACCACGCCCGGCAAGGGGGGAGTTTTGACTTCTGCAGTCTGACAAAGAAAGAAACTTAAGGTTCTGGGAAGAAAAAGTTATAGAAGCTAAAATGGCTGCTGTCTGATGAACCTGTTAGATAGAAAAGACTTTCATACTTTTATACTTTCATACTTTTAAATACCAGCAGGAGAGTGAAGGTGCCATATTTGGAAAAGGAAGGAGAGCCATGCACCAAACTAAGGTCATCAGAAACAAGAAAAGACCCTAATGTGGTTGGATGTGGCTGTGACCCCATGACTTGAGAGGCCGAGACGGGAGGGTTGCAGAATCGAGACGAGCCTTAGCAATTCAGCAAGGCCCTCAGCAACTTACTGAGACCCTATTTCAAAATATGAAAATAAAAAGGCTTGGAGGTATAGCTCAAAGGTAAAACACGCCTGGATCCAATCTCTAGTACCAAAATAAATGAAGTCTTTTTTTAAAATCCCAATGTGATTTCTCTTTTTGTGTGTGTGGGTAAAGGGAGAGAAGGAGAGAAACTGTGGAACTTTATTCTAAATTTTATTTGAAATAATATCGAATCAATAATATTGAATCAGAGGCTAAAGTTTTCAGTTCAGAGTATAAGAAAGGAAAGCAATCTTTTCTATGGAAGTTATATGACCGCATAGAAACTGGCAGGCTTCCATTTGGTAACTGTAGCTTAGGTATCCATTGTGTAACTTTGTACATGTGTCTCTCTGTTCCAATCCGGGATGTACTGCTTTTGTTTCTCCCTTTGTAAAAGCCAGCCAACCAGATTAGATTATAAAAGCCACGCTCCAGCCAATGGAGAACAGTGTAGCGTCCTTCTGGGTTAGGGAATAAAAGGCTGAGTGGACTGCACCCTACACAGAAGAAAATTACCTGCTTAGTTACTTTCAATTTCATGGGTTTTTATTTGCAGCTTCTCTAAAATCCATTCCTAACGATGGTTCATGGGAACCTGCTAAGGTAATGAAAAGCAAAGAGGTTCCCATCTCTTTCTCTTAAAAAACTGCCCTCCAGGGCTGGGATGCAGCTCAGTGGCAAAGCGCTTGCCTGGCAAGTGCACGGCCCTGGGTTCGATCCCCAGTCCAAAAAGACCAAAAAAAAAAAAAAAAAAAAAAATCCTCTTTAAAAAACTGCCCTCCAACAAGCAGGACAGAAGACACAGGAAACCCACCTTGGACAACAGGAGGTGGCATCTAAGATCTCAGTGTCTAGCGCAGGCAGAGGGCCGGCCTGGGGGAAGACACCCATCCCAGCATGGGAGGCCAGGGCCCAGAGACAGCCAGCTGCCCAGACCGCAGTGAAGGCCAGGCGACCAGGCCCCTTAGAAGGTGGGGCGGCCTGGGCTGCAGGGAGAAAGCCTTTTGGCAACAGCAGTGGGACCCCGGTGCGCCCCACCTGCACCTGTGGCAGTTCGGGAGCTCTCTTTCTTTTGTCCCTGCAGGCCCTCGGGGACTCCTTTTCTGGAGAAATGAGCCCTGAGCATGGTCACGGCTGGTTTCACCAGGCAGTGAGGGTAAGAGGCGCTGCATGGAACAGACAGGGAGGGAGCAGGCTGAGCCCGGAATCAAAGGCCCCTGGGATCCAGCCTCACTTTGAAGTTGACCAGGGCTAGGCTTGTTATTCCCAGAACTCAGTGCCTTCAACCCCACAGCCCACTGGGAGGAGAGTGCAGGTGCCATCTTTGGAAAGGAAAGGGAGGGGAGCCATGCCCACAGGGCCCGGGTGCAGATCCTGCCCGGCCCACTTGCCCTCCAGAACAAAAGCAGCCCCAGATCCCTGGACATTTGAACAAAGCCACAGCCCCAAAGAGGGCTCAATAAAGGGGGACAGAACTTAAAGGAAGACAATCCAGAGAGCAGGGGGAAAAGGGTATGTATCCATTTAAAGAAGCAGAAATTAAGAAACAGCACACACCAGGCAGGGTGGCCTGCGTCTGTCCTGCTGGCCACACAGGAGCCTGGGGCAAGAGGACCGCTGAGCTCAGAGATTGGAACCAGTTTGCACAAGAGGAGAGACCAGTGCTGGGCACTGGTGGTGCACCCTGTTAAGAACAAGATCCCAGATGGTGAACAACAGGTTAACAAGCTATCGAGAGTGAGCTCCTTCAACAAGGGCTGCTTCGTTTTTGGTTCCTAAAGCACTTGTGCAACTCTAACATTTCAAATGGATAAGTATGTATATATAATACATATACGTGCAGATACACAGAGATATCTGCATGTCAGCTAACCACACAACTCTGCTTCTGTAGTTTGCACTCGCTTGCAAAATTACCCCCCACCCCAAGCTGCCTGCAAGCAGTACCGACCTAGAAATGTAGTTTTTAAAATGGAAGCTCTGCTCTCTACTCAGTGTGCTGAGCGGAGCTGCAGTCGCCGCAGCTAATAAACCCTTTACCTCTTAACCAGTGATTTTGAGTCCCTGTCTCACGTTGGGATATAACATACACCTGTAATCCCAGTACCTGGGAGGCCAAGACAGGAGGATTGCGGGTCCGGGCAAGGCTGGTCTTAGCAACTTGGTGAGGCCCTCGGCAACTTAGTGAGACCTTGTTTTAGGATAAAAAATAAAATGGGGCTGGGCGTGGTGACGCATGCTTGTAATCCCAGTACTTGGGAGGCCGAGATAGGAGGATCACACAGGTTCGAAGCCAGCCTCAGCTACTGAGTGAGGCTCTCAGCAACTTAGCGAGACCCTGTTACTAAATAAAATATAAAATAGGTCAGGGGCATAGTCTAGAGGTAGAGGCCCCTGGGTTCCATCCACAAGACCACACACACACACACACACACACACACAAACACACACACACACACACACAGAGCTGAGAGTACAGCTCAGAAGAGGAAGAGAAGGTCCTTAGGTTAAATCCCCAGGACCCCCGTCCCCCCCCACCCACACACACACACACACACACAAGGAGAGGCAAAAGAAAAACAACAAATAGAAAATGAGAAATCTTGTCTCTTAAGGAAAATTGTAAATATGACAGCTGAAAAATATTATTTATTTATTTATGCTAGGGATTGAATCCAGGAGCATTCTACCTCTGAGCTATCCCCCCAGCCCAAGTTTATTTATTTATTTTTTTCATTTATTTATTTATTTTTTTTAAATTTTTATTGGTGCACTGTATTCATACATCATAGTGGGATACAAACTTTTGTAGACATACATGCACACATTGCCCAGTCAGCCCCCACCCGATCCCCACCCCATTCTCTCCCCATCCCTCCCTCCCATGCTTGGCTTAGTGGTTGACATCTAGTATTAAAGCAATTTATCAAAAATTAAAAATGATAATCTCACATAACAGTTTCATTTGTCTGATACCAAGCTTTTGATGACTTAAAGATAACATTTCAATATTTCTTTTTGCTTTCTTTCTTACCAGAGAATCTATTTTTTCTATTTTTTAGGTGAAACTATCATATATTTATATATTTATTTTTCAGAAAAAAAATCTATCCTAATATGGAATATGGACTCTAGGTACCCACAACGATCTTGAAAAAGAACAAAGCTAGAAGATGTATATTTTCTGATTTCAAACCATATAAAGCTACAATAATTGAAACAGTGTAGTACTATTCTAAAGGCAGATATATAAACCATTGGAGTTAAATAAAAGCCTAGAGCTAAATTCTTCCCTATATTGTCAAGTTATTTTTGACAAGGTTTCCACGAACATTTGGTGGTGGGAATAATAATCTTTTAACTAAATATTGTTGAAAAATAATAATTACATGGAAAAGAATAAAATTGGACCCTTACCTAATCCCATATACAAGTATTAACTCAAAATAGATAAAAGACCTAAATATAAATCTTAAGACTATAAACTTTTAGGAGAAAATCTGGGTCATAAAACCTCACAACATTGAAATTGGCAGTGATTTCTTGGTTATGATTTCAATGGCACAGGCAACAGAAGAGTATACAAACTCCCTAAAAAATAAAAAACATATTGTATATCCAAAGACAATGTAAACAGAGTTAACAGTTACTAATAGAATGGGATAAAATATTTCCAAATGCTATATCTGAAGGTATATTAATATTCCAACTAGAAATCCTAGAAATTAACAACAATAAAGGCAAACAATACCCTTTAGAGATAGGTAAAAGACTAACATAAATAATGAATCTCCACAGATAACCAATATTAGTTGTCTGTTGGATGGAAAGTCATGTTTCTCTAGTTCTGATGTGTGTTACCTATTTCTTCTTTGTAGTTAATCTCTTTGAGTATTTTCTCTAGTGCTGGTTTTGAAGACATAAATTCCTTCAGTTTCTGTTTGTCATGGAAGCTTCTTATTTCTCCATCTAATTTGATAGAAAGTTTTGCTGGGTAGGAAATTTTTGGCTGGAAGTTGTTTTCTTTCAGAGTTTGGAATATGTTACTCCAAGCCCTTCTGGCTCTCATGACTTGGTTTGGGAAGTCTGGAGTGATTCTAATTGGTTTGCCTCTGAATGTCACTTGGCCCTTTGCTTTTGTTGCCTTTAAGATTCTCTGCTTGGCTTCCACATTGGTCATTTTGACAATTATGTGGCGTGGGGATCCTCTTCTCCGATCCTGTCTAAAGGGAGTTCTATAAGTTTCCTGGACCTGTGTATCGACCTCTTGCTCTATGTCTGGAAAATTTTCTGCTATTACTTCCTTGAAGAGATTGTTGATCCCTTTGGTTTCACTTTCTCTTCCCTCCTCTATTCCAATTATTCTTAGGTTAGCTCTCTTAAAATGGGCCCATATTTCTTCAATATCAGATTCCTGCTGTCGGATATTTTTTTCTAGATTAGAAACTATGCGTTCATTTTTGGAATGATCATCTTCTAAGAGCGAGATTCTGTTCTCCATGTGTTCTAATCGGTTGTTTGTGCTTTGAATTGAGGCCTTTACTTCATTAATTGCATCCTTTATCTCTTTTTGGCTCTCTCTGAGTTCTTTTCGAAGCACCTCTATTATTTCTACAGTTATTTTCCTGATTTGATCTTCTAGAAATCTCTGATTTTCTGTTTTATCGGGTTCTGATGTTGTGGGGTTGTGAACATTCATTGCTCCAGTATTATTCCTCTTTCCCATGATTTCGGAAGTTTGTGCCTTCTCTGGGTTCTTCCCTTGGGTCACTATGACTTCACTTAAGGTGCTCTGGATCTCGAGTCTGTGGTATCTCAGACCCCACTACTCCTTTACTGGGTTGTATCACAGAGTCTCCGACCCAGAGAGTCGATAGAGGCTGCTTTAGACTGTGGGGGGTGCCAGGTTGCACGTTCTCCTATGGTGTGATATCACTGCCACCGCCCCTCTCCCACTGGGTCAAGTCTCAGTGAGTACAGTACTGGGATTTCTCTTCTGTGGCCCGCAATTTGACTCACTGTTCTTGAGTACGCAGATGTAGCTGTACTGAATTCGGTGAATTTGGTGCTGCTGCCGCTGGTGGCAATATGGCGCCGCTGCTACGCCCTCGGCTATGGGGCTGGCGTTTTTTTCTTGGTTTTGATTTCCACTCTGAATCCCTGCAGCGTGTGCTGAGCTCAGCCACTGGGAGCTTTAGATGCCCTCTGCGCCGAGAAATCCTGCCTGGCTGTTCCGCAGCGGCTCCCCTCGGCTTGCTGTGGCCGTCCCGTGAATTCGCCGGTATGGTGCTGCTGCCGCGTCCTCCGGCATGAAGCCGCGTCCTCGGGCATGAGGATCTCCTCTGTGGCTCTGTTCTCAGTCCGCTTTCTCTCTGGAGCCTGGTGATTTTTTTTTGTTTCTCTGGTGATGTTGTTTTCTGGCTTTGAAAGGCACTGATTTTGTGGTAATGGAGATTTGTTGTTAGCGGGGCTCTTAAGCCCCGCTTTTCTCGGTCGCCATCTTCCCGGAAGTCCCAAGTTTATTTTTTATCTGGAAATAGGGTCTTGCTAGGTTGCTGAGTCTCCTTACGTTGCTTAGGCTGGCTTCCCACTTGCCAGCCTCCTGTCTCTGCCACCCAAGTACTGAGACTAAAGGGGCATCACCACATCCAGCTAGGGGGAAAAACAATTTTTTAAAAAATGTTGTTAAAAGATAAGGGTCTGGAAATCTCCTAAAAAATCTACAAAAAAGGCTTAAGTCATGACTTAGACACAGGCTGGAATGCTTCTCAGAGCGAAAAATGAACACACGGCTTATTCGAGTGAAAACGTAAATGACTCTGAAACTATGCTGAGAAAAAAGCATCGTAAAAACAAAACAACAATAACTATGAGAGGGAGGGGGAGGGAGGAGAGGGCGAGAGAGAAGGGGGAGAACACACACACACACACACACACACACACACACACACACATATGAATATGCAACAGACACCTTGGGCAGCTCACAAACCTGCAGGTCTGGCTCTTTTCAGAAAGTTGGCAAATCTTCTCTGCAGTAGCAAAAGCCTCCAGGGAATGGGATAATGGTTCTGATACCTAACCAACAGCTTTGAGGCCTTTGAAGATTGTGGTGGAAGGCATTTTACAGAGGGTTAGAGGGTGCCTAAAATCTTAGATGTTAAAAAAAAAAGGGCAAGCGAACTAAATAGACAAAAGAAGAAATTCAAATGGCCAATAAATGCATGAAAAAATGCTCAACATCATTGGCAATCAGAGAGATGCAAATCAAAACTACCCTGAGATTTCACCTAACTCCAACTAGAATGGCCATCATTCAAAACACAAACAACAACAGGTGCTGGCGAGGATGCAGAGAAGTGGGAACTCTAAGACATTGTTGGTGGGATTGCAAATTAGTGCAACCACTTTGGAAAACAGTATGGAGAATCCTCAGAAGAATGGGAACAAATCTACCATTTGATCCAGCAATACCACTTCTGGGTCTCTACCCAAAAGATAGGAAACCAAACTACCAAACTAATGCATGTGTATCTATGTTCATAGCTGCACAATTCACCATAGCCAAACTATGGAACCAGCCAAGATGTCCATCAACAGATGAATGGATTACAAAACTGTGGGATATGTACACAACGGAATTTTACTCAGCCATTAAAAAAACTCAATTACATCATTTTCAGGGAAATGGATGGAACTGGAGGACATTATGCTAAGTGAGATTAGTCAGTCACAAAAAATAAGAAAGCAGATGCTTTCCCTAATATGTGAAAGCTAAGGAGAAACGGGTCATAGGAGGAATTCTAGATGAAAAAGGAAATCCTATAGAGCAGCAAACAAGACAACCTAAATGAGGGGATGGGAGGGGGGAAGAAGGAAATTCTCTAAAACACACAATGTACTTAAACATATCAAAGTCAACCACTAAGCCGAGCAGGGGAAGGAGGGACGGGGAGAGAATGGGGTGGGAATTGGGTAGGGGTTAAATCAGTGATGTGTACATGTCTGTGCACACAAGTCTTTTACCCCAAAATGATGTATGAATATAATGTACCAATAAAAAATTAAAAATTAAAAAAAAAAGCTGAGGACATAGTTTGGTGGTACAGCACTTGCCTAACCTAAGTTTCAATCCCAGAACCACACAGGACCAAACAAAACAAAAACAAAAGCAAACAGGGAAAATGCAAAGGATGAATCCACTATCAGTTCTGGGAAAACCAAAAGGCTATAAATTAAAGGCAACTTGACTTCAGATGTCTTTGGCGCAGCAGTTCACAATCTTTCCACGGTTTTTATCAGAAAGACACCGTGCAGGGCCGTAGCCCTACACAGGAACGGAAGAACCGTGTAGGGTCACATCCTAAGTGGCCGAGGCTGTCCTCGAACCGCGATTCTCCTGCCTCTGCCTCCCAAATGCTGGGATTACAAGTGTGCGCCACCACGCCTGGCTCCTGCTAAATATTTAAATGTACTGTCAATCTATGGTTATTTAAACTGTTTGGTACTGAACAAACAGATAAGTGATCAGCGGTACGTACTAAAGAGACAAGAAATAGACCTAGATGGAATTTGGAAGTGTAACCCAGGATGCAGGTGTCGTCACAAAGCAGCAAGAACATGAATTGGTGTTGGGACAACCATCCAGTAAGGGAAAAAAAAAGTACATTCCCATGCTACAATCTGCACTGAAATAAATTCCAGGTGGATCGACTGTTTAAACAAAAATATTAAATTTAAAAGGATAAACGTAGAAGACAGTCTAGGAGAATGTTTCTACAATTTTCTGAAGCAGGGCTCTCTACCTGTGTCCACAAACCACAGAAGAAATCAGAAGACATTTAAATTCCACGTAGGGACAGACCCGACGGGGATAAACATCCTAAAGAAAGTTACAGCAAATTGCTGCGTTAAGAAAATAAATTGCACTATGTGTTTCAGACAAAGCCTTTTGTCATCCTTCATAGGTAAACTACATTTACAAGTTAATAAGAAAACACAAAGTTCCCAATTTTAAACGGATAAAACACATGATGAGCAATTTCCCAAAAAAGCGCAAAAGACGGGGAACACGAAAATACGCTCTTCGTGCTAACAGGACCATAGAATTAAAAATGGCGGTGGAGCTGGGCTCCGTGGTGATGCCTGCAATCCCAGTACTTGGGAGGCTGAGGCAGGAAGGAAGATCGCAGGTTTGAGGCCAGCCTCAGCCGCTTAGCAAGGCCCTCAGCAACTTAGTGAGACCCTGTTCCAAAATAAAAAAATAAAATAAGGATGGAAGCGGAGCTCAGAGGTAGAATGCCCTCAGGTTCAATCCCAGTACCACAAAAACCAAACAATAAATAAGTAAATAAAATGACAATGAGATACTTAAAATATTGTATACTGGAGCCAGGCGTGGTGGCGCACGCTTATAATCCCCGCGCTTGGGAGGCAGAGATAGGAGGATCGTGCAGGTTCGAAGCCAGCCGCACGGGCTGGTTTAGGAGACCCTGTTTCCAAATAAAAATGTAAAAATAGGTCTGGGAGTGTAGCCCGGAGGTAGAAGGGCTTCCAGAAACCCCAGTACCACACACACAAAAAATATATTGTATACTGGAAAGATTGATCGTGCTCAGCATAGTGGTGTGGGGATCCAACCATTTCCGTACTAAGTGAGAAATATTGTTGAGATCGATTCGCAGGATAATTTGGCAAAATTTTAGGAGTCTGTGGGTATGAGGGGGCCTGCAGGGGCAATCTACCTCTGAACTAAACCCAGCCCTATATCAATTCTTATTTATTTACTTATTTTTTTATTTTTTGGTGGTACTGGGGTTTCTGGAAGCCCTTCTACCTCCGGGCTACACTCCCAGACCTATTTTTTATATTTTATTTGGAAACAGGGTCTCTTAAGCCAGCAAGGCTGGCTTTGAACCTGCGCGATCCTCCTGTCTCCGCCTCCCAAGCACGGGGAATTCCAGGTGTGCGCCACCACTCCCGGCTTATCACTTTTTATTTTGAAATAGAATCTCATTAAATTGCTGAGACTGGCCTGGAATCTGCCATCCTCCTGTCTCAGCTTCCCAAATACTGGGATTCCAGGTGTGTGCCACCATGCCTGGCTGAGCGTGTCTTTCGACCTGGCAATTCTATTTTTGGAACTTATCGTCCAAGAATAACCAGAGGAGCACACACCAGATCCAAGGTCATCTACTGTAGTATCATAGAGCAGAAAAAAATAAAAAACTAGTTAGCCGTGGTTGACACAAGCCTGTAATCCCACTGCATGGGCGGCTGGGACAGAGGATCACAGGTTCCAGGTCAGCCCCAGCAACTTAGCAAAACCCTTCAAATAAATAAATAAATAAATAAATAAATAAATAAATAAATAAAACAACTAAAAGTAGGGCTGGGGTGTCACTCAGAGGTAGAAGGCCCCTGGGCTCAATCCCTAGTACCATACATACACTAAAAAAGGACAATGCAAGCCAACGTATTTAGCCAAGTGTCTTTCTCTCGGTTCTCCCGGGGATGCTCTAGGTGTATGACTCAGCTTAGTGATTCTAGTACCCGGTGCATCAATACAGGTGAGTTGAAGAAAGAGAGGGGGACAGCATGGGGTTATTTGGGATCATTTAGTTCAGTGATTCCCATAGTTCTCCATTTCCTGTGTGAATATAAGTTCCCACACTGGGGGAGCCATCATAGGCTCACCAACATTTTATTCTTCCAGGCAAGGTCCCTAAGCTCAAACACTACCCCCATCTCCTAGGACTCGCCACCCTTTCCCAAAAGAACACTGGGACCCCAGCACAGTGGGGAGCGCTCCCTCTGTGAGGGGGGGAGATTTAGCCATGGATTTTGCAGGGCTGGGGCTGGGGGAGGGGCTTGCCCAGGAGGCTCAAGAGGCCCTGGGGTTGATGGAGCTTCGAGCTTTCACCCTTCAAGGAACAGGGGCGAGTTCCTTGGGGGTGTCTGCATGGATTGACTTGTGGAAACCCAGTCCTTGTTTCCCAACTGGAGACGCTGAGCTGCTATAGGACGGGTTATAGCTCCTGAGGGCCTGAGAGCAGAGACAAGCCTGGCACTCAGGAGAGCCGAGAAGGCCCAATGGCAGGACAGGCTCTGCTGGAATAAAACCTGCGAGGGAGTCTCCAGGAAAGGTTGGAGCCCGCGTGCACTTACAAACGAGAAGTTTATATACAGACTAGAAGTTTATACAGGTTGTTTAAGGGAAGATTCCACAGGGAGGGGAAGTGGTGTCCCTACTGCCAAGGTGGGATAGTTAAGGGGCCATTCTGTGGGGGGCGGGAGCCTTGATTAACTATTGCCAAGGGGGTTGTTGCTTGGAGGTCCAGCGGGATAATGGGATAGATGAGACTTTCTCCTAAGCAGAGGAGGCTGAGAAGCTAGGGGCTTATTAGGCGGGTCTTGGGTAAGACAGTGGGGGCCCTTGGGGAAACAGGGGGAAGGGTGTGTGAACAAGACTTGGGGGGATTTCTGGTCACGATGGAGTTGCTTTTATTTGGGGCGCTAACAGCACCCACATCTCCTGCGCCTGGCCGAGCTCCATCCCTTCATGAGGAAGCACGCTACCTGCCACTGTGCTTTCAAGGTTCCTAGATCTGCAAGATTCCCCTGGGTGGGGGACACACAGCACCCTACCTTGGCCTAAGTTATCCCTGAAAGAACCCCAAACCCTGGCTCACACACCCGCAGTGTTGGGAGCGGGTGGGTGGCTCCATTTCTCAGACAGTTCTTTTTTCGTGGAGCTGGGGTCTGTGTCAACGTGGCTCCACCAGGTGGACCTGAATCTGCTCCCCTATCTGCGGCGGGAGGCTGCTTTGGGTTTAGGAATTTGAGGTATTTGGGAGTTATCCTGAAGGCTCCAGGGACGGGAAAACAGCTGCTCTGATGCCTGATCCTCACCCTCCCTCCTTTCCTCATCCCTAATGCACAGGAAGAGGAGAGTAGGATCAGAATTCATTTCATCGCCGGAATGATGACTGAGACCCAGAGAAGGTGCCTGGATCCCAACTCCCGACACAGCCGAGCCCCCCCCCCCCCCCCGGTGGAGGAGGGAGCACATCTGCAGCCCCAGTCCTTGGGAGGCTGAGGCAGGAAGAGTGTAGGTCCGAGGACAGCTCCAGCAAGTCATTCAGCTCTCAACCTAGCAAGACCATGTTCCAAAGTAAAAATAAACAGTGTGGGTGTGTAGCTCAGAGGTAGAATACCCTTGAGGGTTCAATCCCCAGTGCCACACCAAAAAAGATAAAAAATACTGAAAGCAGAACAGGGCGAGGTGGGACACATCTGTAATCCCCATATTTGGGAAGCTGAGACAGGATCACAGGCTCCAGGACAGGCTTCGCAACTTAGTGAGACTCCATTTTCAAGTCAAAGTCAAAAGGGCTGGGGTACAGCCTGGAGGTAGAATGCCCCAGGTTCGATCCCCAGGACCCAAACATACATACATGCATGCATACATATGCAAAAATAAAAAAGTGCCGAGGGTACAGTCCGGAGGTAGACGCCTCGGGTTCAATCCAGTGGTCCACACCTGGCGCGCGTTTTCCACTTCCAGGCTCCCAGCCTGCCGCGGCTCCCTCTATGACAGTCTGCGGCCAGCTCTCGGAGCGCTCACCTGAGATGCGGCCTCTGTTGCCTGTCCCCCTGCAGATGCGCGCTGCCCAGGAATTCTGGAGAATAGCTGTGTCGTCATCTGTGAGTGGCCCTTTCTTAGGTCTTAACTTTGCAAGTAACAGCAAACTGCTCTGGGTGTCTCTGGTCACCAGCCGCCAAGGTGACACCAATTATTCCTTCTCCTGACGGTCACATTCTGTGTGGCCCCTTCCCACACGCTCCAGGGGTGGCCCGCGTGACCAACAGAGCACGGCAGACGCAACGGCATGTCACTCCTGAGACGGGTTTTTAGAAGGCAGTGGACCCCTTGGGCCCTCAGAAATGGTAGGATAATAGATGTGTGCTGCCTTTGGTTGCAAAGTTTTGGGACCATTTGTTATGCGGCAAGAGATACCATGCTGATGGGAGCAGCGTCCTGAAGAAACAGTGGGATTCAGGTAGTTCATGACCTCTGGAAGGCTAGAGGTCCAGGTGCAGGGGCACACAGCCAGGATCGTGCTAGAAAACCAGCGGGGGCAGCACACTGCTCCCAGCACCAACCAGTGCCAGCGTGCCCCACCAGTGCCCGCCCCCTGCTCTGTGAGAACTCACCTTCGTCCCAGCCCAAGCTTCTGTGGGTCCTCGGCTCCCACCTCAGCATCAAGAGGACCACATCCAGTGGACTGAGCCTGGATCCCAGGCCAGCACCTTTGCTGCAGGGAAGCAGGAAGGGGGTTTGGGTGTCTTGGTTCCTCTGCAGGTGGGGTGAGGACACGCCCTGCCTCTCCCCAAGGCTCAGAAGGTGGGGTGCTCCAGCTGCTGGGAGCACCAGTGTTGGGGAGCAGGATAAGATAGGCCCACACTTGTTCCATCCAGAACGAGTGGACTGTCAAGGGAGCTGGTGGGTGGGCATGCCTACCCACTCACCGGCACTCAGTTAGTATCTGGTACCCACACGGCAGCCAGGGTGACCTCCTGGAAACAGCAATCAGGTCCTGTGTCTCCTGTCTTCCACGTGGCCAGTGGTTTCCACTGCACGTTGTATTAATCCACCTGGAAGAGCCCTGCTCCCACCGCCCTGCGTCTTCTTCCCTGCCTCCCTCCACACTGGCCTCTGTCCGGCTCCGTCCTACCTCAGTGCCTTTGTATCAGCCACAACCCCTGCCTAGCGACTCTGGCACCCAACTCTCATCAGGGCCGGCCCCTTCACAAGACGCCCCCCAAGTGCCACCTGCTCTGAGAGGCCGTCCCTGCACTGGGGAATCTCAAGGGACCCTCTGGTTCCCGTCCTACCTGCTCCACCCCTGCCCCGTGACCTCACCTGGCCGGGCCCATGACAAACGGCAAGGGGAAGCGGTTCCCAGAAAGAAGAGGGGGCGTTTCCTCGACATGCATTAGCAGGATGGGGGATACTTTGGGGGGAGGGAAGCAGAGGATGGTGGTTTATGGCTCCCAGGGAGCTGGCAAGAGAAAGGCAGCCGCTTGGCATTAAGGGGAAGGAAAATAGCAAGGATGAGCTGACCCCAGGGCATTCTGATGTTCGCTATTATTGTCGGCAGCTGGGTGAGCAATTGCTTGGTCCTAAGCCAGTCAGTCCCGCCTTCCTTCCAAGAGAGGGATCCCTCAGCTGTTGGGCAAGCACACAAGAAGAGACCAGACCAGAACTGCGCCTGGCTTAACACAAGGCCCCTGGAATCCAGGTCTCCTCAGCAACACTTCCAAATGTGGATTTATTTGAAAGATTTATTTCTTACCATTAAAAGGGGGAGGACATCTTTAATAAAAGGCAGAGAAAACAAGGCTGAGCCAGTAGGATTAGGAGTGGGGCAGCCGGAATGAGAAGGGAGCCAACTGCCAAAGTTGTTGGAAATGAGGGTGGAATTTGGCTCTGAGCTTCCTGGCAGCCTGTGCAAAAAGGGAAACCTGATCAGTTACGGAGCTCCTCTCATTAGTAAGAAAGAGGCTTGTGGGTTCCTTGGGGGGTAAGATGCAGTCTGTTTCAGTTTTAGTTTTTGTCTAGGCAGTAAATTCTGAATGAAACTTCTCCCTTGGAGCTTTGGGAGGACCATTAATTGAGAGAATAACCAATGTCCTTGTTTCATAGTAGATGTGGAGCTAAGTCTCCAGCAACGGCTCCTTCCAGGATCCAGGGGACGCTCAATCTGCAACTCACTGTGTGTATGGTGGGCTTGGGTGTGGGCAAGGAGAAGCCTTAGGTGGGTCCCATTCACTTAGACCGTTTCAACGTCCTCACCTGGGATCTAAGGTGGTTGGGACTAGTCCCATTTTTGCAAAGGGAGGTCATGAAATACCCAGGCTCGAAACACAAAATTCTGGTCAGCTCCTTTGGTGTGATATTCCCGAAGGAGACACAGAGATATACATCACCAACTGCTAGTCCCTGCTGTTGAAACAATGAACCCAAAACAACGGAGAACAAAGCTGAGCGACGGAGCCAGGCCGGCCTAGGTTTTATTCTTACCTGACCTCTAACCAGCTGTGTGACCTCCGGTGAATCCTTAACCTCTCTGGACATGGTTTTCCTGTCTGCACAGATGATTTTAAAAATGATGGTCTGTCTGAGCCTTGGAATATTGAGAGGAGGGTGTGAAGCCAAGGCGTGTGTCAGGCATCATTCCCCTCCATCCCCTTCCCCTCCCCAGGCCCTAGGTCCTGGGAATTCCACTGCAGGCCACTATACCCCTCCTGCTGGGCCCCAGGACGTCCCTAGGCCTGGGTGGGGGGAGCTGAGGCCCAGCTTCAAGAGATCTGCCTTGTCCAGCTGCTTGTCTGCGGTGGTGGCACCCAGGCCCCGGGGCCACCTTCTGCCCATGTTGACCACAGCACTCCTGCCAGCCCACCGTGGGCAGATGCTTCGGCCTGGCCTGGACTCTGTGGCTGCGGGGACACTCCTGGAGGGCCCATGAATGGCCCTGGAGTGTCCAGGGGGGAAAGCCCTGTGCTTTACATCACATGACCCTCCGAGGACCAGTCCCACTCTGCAGACGCAGCCTGGAGCCTGATTGTTCTGGGCAAAGGGACACCGGCCCTGGGCCAGATGGACCAGGACATTCGGACAGAATGGGAGCTCAGGAGAGAAGCTCCCTCTGCCTCGCCCACCTGGCGGCTCATTCTCTCCAAGACCTTTGCTCCCTGAGGCTGGGCCATACCTGCCTCCCCCTCTCCTCTCCCTGGCTGGACTATGGTTGGTTCTGCAATTCGTCCTTCCGGCACCAGCCCAGTCCCCGGGCACTTGGACACCTCCAGGTCCTTGCTTCTGCCCCGGGCCTTCCTGGAATGCCATCCTTGCCCTGGTGGAGGGTCCAGGCCCGCCTCTGATGTCATTCTTTGGCCAACGCTTCGCCTCCAGAAACACATACAGGGGCTACTCCCCTCTCCTGGCCTCCAACATGATGCTAAGGGCTGCCAGACCTGCAATAGTTGCCTAATTAGCTTGACCTAGCCATCAGTGTCTCGTCTCCTGGCCAGATGGAGGCCTCCTTGAAGACAGGGATCGTGGTCTCTCTCATCTTGGTACCGCCCAGCACCCAGGACCCTGACTAGCACAGAGTAGAGGCTTGCTGCACTCAGGGAACCTCGGGTTGGTTTTATTCGTATAATGGTCGCGCTCTTCCTGGTCCTGCAGCAGTTACTGTGAGCGGCCTGGTCCTCTGCCCTTTCAGGACACACACCCCCTCCTCGCTCCTCACTGGACCCAGCATGTGATGTTTCTGTGCCCTACTTTGCAGAGAAGGAAGCGGGGGCTGAGAGGTGAGGTCACTCCCTCCAGATCACACAAAGTCACAGACATGGGCTTCCAAGAGGTGTTATTGATGCTTAAGTCGAAGGAAACGCCACCTGGGACGGTGTCGTCCTGCCGCCGCCGCATCCAGACTCCAAGAGCCGCCAGCGCACTCTGGGCTGCGGCCGTGGACGCCGTCTGGGGATGGCCAGCAGTGGAGGGCTTTTCTCTGGGGAAGAGACCTCCCTGAGGTGGCTTGGTACCTTCTGGGGGCTACCTACACCAGTTCTTGCAGGATTCTGTGGACATTTCCGGAAGACCACCCACCCAGGCTCCTTCCAGGGACAGAATCCCTTGGCAACCTCCCGCTGGGGTTTATGTCCTGTTCTGGAAGCAGCGGGACACACCACCCGGGCAGGACAAAACTGGCAGTTGGGACACATGCCCTGAGGACCACGAGAGGAAAACAGAGTTGTTTGGGAGTGGTTGTCCTGGTAACACCACCCCGCAGCGTCCAGTCCTGAGCTGAGGCTCCCGTGCTCCCCGCAACCCCTTCGGCTCACCAGGCACCCCGGGAAGCATCTGACCTTTCAAGCACTCTGTCCTTTAAAAAATTCCACCCTGCCTTCCCTCGAGACCCCTGTCGCTGCATGACGCTGAATCCCATTTCAAAGATTGAGAAACTGAGGAATCGGGCAACTGAGTGTGACTTAAACATCCTTTCTGAGCCAGCCAGTCTTCGCCCGTTCAGTTTCCCCAACCTCAGGCTTTAACATGTTTTACTTTGAACACGTCCGGTCCGCGACTTAAAAAAAAAAAAAAAAACGCAGCCCACTGTAAATGGTTAATATTTTTAGCGAGCCCCAAACCCCTTGCCCCTGAGCCTTCGGCGGGATGCCTGGATTTTACTCAGTCTGCACCTCCAAACTACCGGGCATTCGAAGAGTTAAAGGTGGGATCGGGAGGGCCCCGGCTTCGGGGGCCCGGAAAGGGTTAAAAATATAAACGCAGGTACCCCGCACCCCTGGCCACTGGGTTCCCAGGGGCCAGCAAGGGGCCCGGGCGAGCCGGGGAGCCCTCCTCGGGAGGACTCGTAAGAATCCCACAACTTTAAATCCCGACCCCCCAAAAGTATCCCAGCCGGAAAGTTGGCCCCGGCCGCCCCTTTCTCCTCCATCCGTTTTTGGGGACGCCCTCGCGGCCGGCGGCGGGCGCGGGCCCTGGGGTGCGGGGGGCTGGGCTCCGGGCGCGGGCGGGGCGCGGGCGCGAGTCCTCCCCGGGCCGGGCGGGCCGCGGCTGCGAGTCCCAGCTCCGGCCCCTGAATTGGGGGGTCCGCGTCTGCCCCAAACGCCGCTTTCTTCCGTTTTCCATGTCATTTCCTGTACTAATAAGATGGTGGTCAAAGCAGGGGAGGAGAGGCGCAGCGAGCCGCCGCCGCCGCCGCGCCCAGGCTGGCGCTGAAACTTTGGCCGGCCGGGCCGCGCCGCAGGGGCCGCTCCGCGGGGCCCCGGCCGCCCCCCGCCCGCGCGCCCGGGCGCCCCCGCCGCCCCCCGCCCGCCACGGGGAAGGTGAGTCGGCCGGTGGCCACCGTGGCCATGGAAGATGGCTTCGGAGCGCGCTCGGCGGCTGGCCGCGCGGGCGGGGCGGGGCGGGCGGGGGCGCGGGCCGGGGGGGGGGGCGCCCAGGTGGCCCCCCGGCAGGTGGCCCCCGGCAGGTAGCCGCCGCCGCCGCCCGCGCGGGACCCGCCGCCTCCCTGCGTGCTCCCGCGCGGGCTCCTCGCCTTGATACAATGTAGCCTTTTCTCCGCGCTCGTCCCGCCCGCTGACGGACGTGGCCGCCGACCAATGGGAGCGGCCGCCCGCCCGCGCGTTCCGAGGGGATGGCGGCGGGCGGGGCGGCGTCTGGGGGCGCAGGGCCCGCGGGGGCTCGGGCCGGGGGCGTCCTCCTGCAGATGTTGCGTCCGGGTGGCGGTGATGGAGTCTCCCCGGAGAGAGGTCTCCGGGGAGTGGAGCCTCCTCCCCCACTCGCAGTCCCCAAGGTGCTCGCAGATGCGGTCGCTGCAGAAACTTGGTGGCCGGTGACCTTCCTCCCGCAAGGCCAGCGTGCCCGAGGCCGGTCGCCGCAAGGAGAATGGAGATGTCCTGGGCCCACCAGGGCGACGCTGGCCGAAAGTTGCTGGTGTCTGGAGGCGGGCTGGGAGAGGGCGCTCAGACCCCCCCCCCCCCCAGGATGGGCTGGGACTCAGGGGAGAAAAAGGTGACCCCCGCCCGCCCCTTTCCTTCTCCTGTTTGCTTCCTGCAGAGGGGAGCTGTGGTCTATCATTTAAAGTGGCTGGAAGGAAACACGCCCAGCGCTTTGTGCGTGGGGACCGGAGGCAGCAAGGCGAGACTTCTGTCCATGCCTGGAAACCCTGGAAACTTTGGGGTTTTTGTCTGTGCTGGAGCAGAAGAATTTTCCATGGAGCGGATGCCTGTGGCCCCTAAGCCGGCCTTGGTCGCTGACTCTCCTCCCGTGGTGGCTGGCGTGTGGGGGCCGTGGGCCAGAAGGAGCGGGCTGTGGTCACCTTCCCTGGGCAGTGGGGCATGGCCTCTGAAAGGTGGGCACTCGGACTTGGCTTTGCGTTGTGGACTTGTCTACAAGCCATGCCTCCTGGGAACACAGCCCAGGCCCCTGGCTTTATTTAGTTCAATGGAAAGGGCTTCTCTGGAATCTTGCCTCCCTGTCCTGACAGCTGTGTGACCTTGGGCTCTGCAGGGTTGCATCTGACCTCTCTGAACCTGCTTCTCCTTCCCTGAATAGTGAGGCTGGCAGGGCCTGTCTGGCAGGGCAGCTGAGAGGTTAAGAGAGAAAGTGCTATCCAGGGTCGGGCACTTGGTTTAGGAGAGTTGTTCTCTGTATGCCCTGGGGGCACTGGAACTGCCTGATAGGCCTCACCCCGCTGTACCAGCCCTAATGACAGGGCCCCGCGGAGCCTCGGTGGCAGGGTCTGTTTCCCTTCCCTGTGACATTCTCAAAGATGGGGAGAGGGCTCCCACAACTCGTCCTGGGAGCCCCGATCGCCCATCGGAGCCACCACCTCTGCTGATGCACAATGTTGATATGAGATACCGGACCCCTTAGGTTGGCGTGTGCCGTAAGCTCGTGTAAGAGTCTGTCACCTGGACCGTTCTCTTGGGGTTTCCAGGTTTTGGGTTGTTGTCAAATGTGAAGGAAGTAAGGACACTTGGTGGGGGCCAGGGGCCGCATCTGTTTGTTCAGGCCTCTTGTGGCCCGCCCTCTGGGCACTCTCATAGTCAGGACAAGTGCAGCCGGTCCAAGCTGGCCACACTCCGGTCCTGGCCCGGGGCGCACCGTGCTGCTGGCCCTCAGGCAGAAACCCTGCCCCCATGTCTCCCTCACCTCAGTCCACACGTCTCCAGGCCCCAGACCCATGCTGTCCGCTGACTCCATCCGATTCTCTCTAACGCCGCCTCCCTGGTGTCTTGGTCAAGCAAGAACCCGCCACGGCCACCTGCAATCTCCCTGTCTGTGCCAGTCTCCGCATCGCAGCCAGCGATCTGTTCAAGTAGAATCACATCAGGCTTCCCAGTTCCTGCTTAAAACCATCGGAAAGCATCCCTTTGAGTTGGGGATAATAAAGAGCCGACTTGTTAATGCCCTCAAAGCCTCTGGGTGTAAAGGCCCGCCCTTCCCTTGGCCTCAGCACCTCCCCTCCCCCAGACTCTGGCTCCTTACCCAGGTGCTCCTGCCCTGGCCGGCCCCTTCAGGAGCCCCAACTCAGCTGCACCAGTGAGTGGAGGGAGATAGCAAAGGCGGGGTGTCTGAGGTCCCCAGTGCTCGCCTCTATTTCCCGTTCTCCCAGGTACGTGGCTGGGCTCCATCAAGGTCCCTTAGCCTACAATGCTGCACGTCACAGCTGAGCCAAAACTGTTGGCGCAAGACACCCCGGGGTGCTCTTTCCTCGTGGTGCGCTAACTGCCAACGGGCGAGATGGTGGCTGCTTCTCCCAGCTGGGGCCTGTGTGTCACCCCATGAGCTGAGCCCTTGATGGTGGGGGTGACGGGGTGATAGTGAGGGGGGGGTCAGCCAGCATGAGGGAGAACAGACCTTTGTTATTCTGATCCACTGAGATTGTTGTTGTTGTTGTTGTTGTTGTTGTTGTTACTGCAGCACAACCTGGACTCTCCTGACTACAGAGCAACATTGTGTGGTTGATACTCAGCTGCGGGGGGGGGGGAGTCTTGGCTTGGGGCGCAGCCAGGGGGCCTTTGGACATGCAGGTCTGAGCCAGTGAGCTCCTGCCTGCAGAACCTTCAGGGTTCCCTGGCCACTGTGAGCGGAGACAGACCCCTCAGCTGCCCCTGGTCCCTGTGGGGACACTGGCTTCTGTCCCTCCCCTCCACCATGGTCAGCTTACCATCTGTTTCCTCCCACCCTTCGCTCTGCCCTGACCTCCCTTCTGTCCCCTTCACCTGCCCCTTGTGGCACCTCTGCAGGGACGCCTGCCCAGGTCAGCTGGCGCTCACCTCTGCCTATCGCTGGTCCCACTCCCTGCTGTAACTGGTTGCAGTCCTGCTCTTCCACGAGCCCAGGGGTCTGTGGGGGCTGCTTGAGCGAGCTGCCCGGTTTCCAGCATTCTGCCCCCGAAGCACACCCAAGCCGCAGCGCTGCAGGGCGGTGCTGTCCCCACTTCATGGATGGGGAAGCCCAGGCTCCAAGAGTCAGGTGTAATCCAGGGTGAGCGGCAGGATCTGGGGGACCCTGGCAATCTCATGCCACCCCTGTAGGGACGCCTCCCGGCACCCAGGAAGAAGCGCTGGCTGGACAAGCTCCGAGAGGGGTGGCGCCCAGCGCATGCCGGGGTTGAGCAGAGCGGCTCCTGGGCCTCGGTGCCAGGGCCGGAGCAGGTGAGCACGTCCACCCACTGCTGGGCCCGAGTGGGGCCTGGGAAGGGCTTGCAGCAGCTGGCTCAGGGGCTGTGCCGGAACACGAGCCATGAAAGGAAGAAAGGGAGGGAGGAAGGAAGGAAATGCGCTGTTAATTTTTAAAAGCCGGCTTCCTTTTGCAGTTTCGTGTCTGTGTCGAAGGCCAATGCCCACCCGGGCAGCTGCTCTGGGGGTAAGGGGAGGCCGGGCCGGGTGCAGCCGGCACCCCGTTCTTCAGTCATGGCGCACAGGTGCCATCGCTGTGCCAGGCCTGTGCCGGGCTCAGGGGGCAACTTGGCACCAGGTCCTCGTCCTTCTGGAGCTCGCGGATGATGTGGGAGGTGAACGTGTAGCAGGCAGTTGCACCGTGGCAGAGCGTGCCAGGGAGACGTGACTCGAGGTTGAAGAAAGCCTCGCAGTGAGGAAGCCTTTTGGCTGGTCTGGAAAGGTGGGCAGGGGTGGAGAGCAGGGGGAGAGGTGCCGTGGAGTAGCACAGGGCACCTGGAGGGGCGTGGAGAGCCTCTAGTGCTTTATTTGACTGCAGCGTGTGTGA
The DNA here is from genome assembly GCF_963383645.1 of Muscardinus avellanarius. Taxonomy (NCBI): domain Eukaryota; kingdom Metazoa; phylum Chordata; class Mammalia; order Rodentia; family Gliridae; genus Muscardinus; species Muscardinus avellanarius. Next base: position 218,181,543 of record NC_137786.1, read on the forward strand.
GGGAGGAGGTGGAATGAGAGGAGGCTGCAAAGAATATAATACAGCAATAAAAAGATGAGCACCCTCATCGTGGTTCTGCCCCAGGACCTTTGCACCATCGGTTCCCGCTTCTAGAATATTCACCTCACCTCTGCATTTCAAGCTCCCACACCTCCACCAGGACTTTTGCTTGAGTGTTACCTTCTCACCGGCACTCACCTGATTGGAATTGCAACCCACCCCGCTCCCTGCCTGTGTGACCTTTTGTCCCTTCAGCGTAGCACATACGGCTTGCAGGGTGTCTCTTACTGTTTTGTCTTTTGTGTGTCCCCTTCATTCGAATGTAAGTTCCTAGAGAGCTGGGGTTTTTGTCACGTTGTCCACTTCTGGGTGAACAGTGCAGAGGGCATCGTAAACAGAGCCTCAGATACGCGTGAGGTGTGTGAATGGGCTGACCCCTCACTACGTGTCCTGTATTCTCTTGGTCTGCACAGCAGAGCCCCGGCGTGGGTATTATGATTTTCCCATTCCGCGGTTTGGAAAACCGAGGCTCAGAAGCGGAATAACGTGGCCAAGGCTGCACAGGTGTAGGTGGCACAGCGGGGATTTGAACCCAGGCCGCTTGACGCTTAAGCCCTCCTGCCTACCCTGATGCTGGACTCAGATGGGTTGTACAAGTCCTGACCGCTGTGCTGAGGTGGAGTCTACACTCGGTCTTTTGGGCCACAGGGAGCCTCAGAGGGTTTTATAAGGAGGAGGCAGGTGTGGTGACCAGATGGGTGCTCCCCAAAGCTGCAGCAGTAGCTTAGGCTGGAGGCAGGGAGGCTGGGTAGAGGCTGATGCAGTAATGAGAGGGAAAAGATGGGAAAGCATGGGGGGGATGGTCGGAGCGGGCAGGTTGGGGTTCAGTTCTAGGGGGGCAGAAGTGTCCTAGAGTGGGCAGGCCCCCAGGTAAGATGGGCAGGGTGCCCTGGGCTGGCCTCTTGGGGGAAGGCGGGCTGAGGAGGGACCAGGGAGCGGGTGGTGGGTCAGCCTGGGCAGGAGGTCACCGGGGCCTCACCTGCAGGCGGGGAGGATCACGGCCTCCAGAAGGAGCACTGGGCACCGCGACGGGTGTAGGGCGGCTCAGGGTCACCGGGTGTAAGGCCGGCGGGCACAGGGGAGGTGTGTCTGTCCTGGGCGAGGAGAGCATCTGGGGCCAGCGGTGCCCAGAATGGAAAAGCGAGCGCATGGCGGTGGTCTCTCTGCCTACAGCCCATGGTCACATCTGCAGCCACCCGTCCTGCTCCCGGCTGTGTCCGAGGCCAGCCATTTGACCTGCGGGGCCTCGGTTTCCTCTCCAGTAAGTGGAGCCAGTTCTGCCAATCCCGCTCCACATTCTGTGGAAGGAAACATTTTCTGTGTTTTCAGGTCCCCCTTGAAGAGACTGTCACCTCTGGAATTGTAAACAGCTGGAAGGAACAGGACTGAGCACCAGGGCAGCCCCTCCGGGTGGCTTCTCCATCCACTTACTAAAGAGGAGAGTTAAAGCTCAGAGAGGTCAAGTGACTGGCCACGGCCACACAGCCACAGCTTCCCAATCACTTGAGAAATCCACATGCATAGAGGCAGCCTCGGGGCCGCCTTCTCCTGTGACAGGTTACTTAGGTGTATTAAAAGTGGGATTTGGGGCTGGAGGTGTAGCTCAGTGGTAAATTGCTGGCCTAGCACCGGGGAGGCCCTGAGTTTGATCCCAGCACCACCACCAAAACAAAAAAAGGGGAATTTGATTTAGAGGGTCTTGTTTGCGCAGATAGTTCTGGGTCCTCCCCATCCTGGGAGCCTGAGGATTCAGAATGTGGAGGTGTGTCTGCACAGACCAAGGGCCTCGGATGAGGTGGTGCCGGGGAGGGCAGTGGCAGTGGGGAGAGATGGGCTGCCGGCCCCCTGCCCTGGACCCTCCTAGCAGTGAGGCACACTTCAATCCCTGGAGCCTCCTCTGCCTTCTGGGGCCTCTCTTTTCCCCCACTCTGATCCACAAGGGCACCCCAGGACTCCCTCCCTGTACCCAGGCCTATGGGGCAGACAGGCTGGCCCGCTCCTGTGAACCCCCTTGTACAGCCAGGGAGACTGAGGCTCCCAGATCTGGCCTTCCTTCCTCTGTACCCCAGCACAGCCCCTCCAGGGGGCAGAGGGGTACAGGGACCGCGGGTGGCGCATTGTCTGCCAGTGGAGAGGTTGAGGTTGCCCTTGACTCTCCCAGTGGCCCTGCACTCCCCCGGCGGGGGGGGGGGGGGACAGGGGCCGCGTGGCTAGGCCCTTGGGTGGCCTGCGGCTCCCACTGCCTTGTGCTCCAGGTGGGGTCGGGGCCACAGTGGGGCTGGCAGGCAGGAGCATCAGTTTGACTCGGGCCAGGCTGGTGTGGACGTCACTGGACGAGTACATATGGAGCCGCCCCCACAATGCCAGCTCTCCCGGAGTGGCTTCTCCCACCATCTCGCACTTTCCCCGAGGGAAGGGCGAGGCCTTGGAGGGCTCCCGCAGCCAGCCGGCTGCCCAGGGGATGGAGAAGGCTGGCTCAGAAGACTCTAGCATGGCCTGGGGACCCTCGGCCCTGGCAGGGAGAGAGCAAAACCCCGGGATGGCCGACTGGGACCCGGCCTGGACAGGCTCAGCATTGTTTCCGTGGCCCAAGGTACAGCGGGGCGGGGAGGCTGCAGGCTCCTCTGCCCCAACCCAGGCAGCCATGTGTGTGTGTGTGTGTGTGTGTGTGTGTGTGTGTGTGTGTGTGTCTGCGCGCGCGCACGCGTGCATGCCAGGCCTCTCCTCAGAGCAGCTGGGTGTCAGAGGGAGAGGCCGGTGGCCGGAGGGGCCGGCATTTGGAGGGGAAGAGGCTCAAGGGGTCCCAGGGACTCAGAAGAACACTCAGCGGGCAGGGGAGGCAGGGAGGCCAAGTGTTCGCAGCAAGTCAGGGTGGAGCACAGCCCCGGGAGCAGAGGCTGGGTCAGGGGACAGGGAACCCGGCAGGGACACCCCTGGCCTTTCACAGACGCCAGAGACCGCGCAGCCTGAGTGAGGCCCTCGACGCTCCTGGGCCTGCCCAGCCGTGTCCCGTTTAACTTTCACTACTGCCCCAAGGTGCTGCTGTTACCAGGCCCAGGCCAGAGAGGTGAAATTGAGGCCCAGAGACGCGGAGTGACATGCCAAGGTCACACAGCTAGGGACCACAGAGCTGAGGCCGCTGCTTTGTATTGCCGACAATAGCCAGTGCTGTCCACAGCCTGTGCGGGGTTTGGGCTGGATGACTGGCAGTTTCCCAGGCTCTGCCCCTGGGTGCTGGGTAGCTCAGAGAAAGCGCAGGAGGTGGGGCAGCCGCGGCTTCTGCAGGTCCCCAGGCTGCCTGACCACCTGAGAAACGGCACGCCCAGCACGAGTAGCGCCTGTGTTACCTGCTCCTTGAGACCTTCCCGTTGGGGACTTGGGTGAGTGGGTGTTTGTGGAAAGCCTCTGGGCTCTGGAGTCCAAACGCAAGCCCATGGCATTCACGTGCCCTACACCCAGGTCCCTCTCTGGATACCAGGAGCCCAGTGTCCCTGCCAGTATCGCAGTGAGTGGAGAGTGCGCTCAGCTCCCGGCCAGCCGTGAGCCGTGGGCCTGGTGTCCGGTGAGGTGGGTACAGGCAGGGAGCATGTGTGCTGAGGACCTCACGTTGAACTTGACCTTGCTACGTCATCTTTTATTATGCTTTACAAAAGCATCAGTTGGCGACAGATTGGAAAACTTAAAAAATGTCTCCACCACAAATAGTGTGAGCCGCTCTGGCGCAGATCCTGACTGCGATTGACGGCAGGCAGGAAGTGCTCAGCCCGCGCCCGCCCGGCGGCGCAGAACGGGAGCCAGCGCTTGCCATGGGGGCTGGGAGGCAGTAGGTAGCGCCCCAGGGAGCCTGGAGGAGCCCGACCTTGGGGAGAAGTGTGCCAGTAGGAGGGAGGGGAGGACGTGCGCGGAGGTGGGTTCTGAGCTGAGGTTCAGGGAATGGCAGGTGGTCTTGGTGGGGGGGTGGAGCCAGCCCTGGAAAGGCAGGTTGGGGCCAGCCTGGGAGGGCCTCGAATGCCAGCCGGAGGAGTTGGCACTGTGCCTGGAAGGCACTGGGGAGCTCTTGCTGGTTTCTGAGTAGGGGAGAGATCTGGTTAGCTTTACGCTTTACCAATTCTGTCCTGATAGCAATAGGCTTGAGGTGGGGGGTAGGGTCCTGGTGATTTGAAGGAGGAAAGGGGCCACCCAGGTACGTGGTTCCTTGAAGTTGCCAGCTGTTGGGAGGCTGTTTCTGGGGTCCTGTGACCGCTGGTGAGCAGGCCTCCTTCTGTGCTGAGTAGGTCCCAGCCCGGCAGGCACAGGGGCTCTCCTGCGGGCCGTGCAGGCTCCCCGGTCGCAGGGTGGACCTAGGCATTGGCTGGCTGCAGCATACCATGTCCCCGGCCTGAGCTGCAGGAGCAGGAGCTGGTAGCTGCCTGTGGAGTGCTCCTGGGGTGTCTGGGGCAGCAGTGCAGTCTCTAGGAGCCCCTGCCGCCACCGTGGCCCTGTCACAGCTTCCATCCCCAGGGGAGCTGACTCGCCCCGTCAGCTTCTGGGAACAGACCAAGGTGTGCCCGGGCCTGCATGTGGCCACAGGCCCAGGGAGCCGGGCCTGCCTGGGGCGGCTATGGGAGCCTCTCTCGCCAGCCCCTCCTCTGGGGCCCTGGTACAGGGAAGCCCAGCCTCCCTCCTTGCAGCTTGGCTGTTCAGTGGGGCCCCACTGCCCCATCCTCAGGGAGGGGTGTTCCTTGCCTGTGTAGTTCGGGGCTTCAGGCCCAGCAAGGTGGGAGTCCTGGGGAGGTATCCCGGCTTTGACCAGCCTGATTGTGCTTGGAGATGGGAGCTTGGGTCCTCCAGCCTCCCAGCCTTGGCTCAGGGCTTGTCAGAGAGCGGGGTGCTCCGAGTGGGGCGGCGGGCTCGGGGCTGCATTCTACCCCCCACCCTCCCCCAAGCTAGTACTTTTTATCACGTGCCTGGTGAGACCCCCTTGCTTCTCGGTGGCCCTGTCCTCAGAGGACAGCTGAGCCTGTTGGGCATGACCAAGTGGCTTTTTAGTGCCATCTCCCAGAGAGAGCCCTCAGGGCCTGCCCAGGGCTCAAGGGCGCAGCCTGACCTCTTGGCTTCTCCGCCTGCCTCTGAGCTCCGCTCTTCCTCGCCTCCACACCCCTTCCCAGCTCCCTGACCCACTGCTGCTCTAGTTCCCTGGCTGGCGGGCTCCCAGGGCCCCCTCCCCTGTGCAGGCAGAAACCAGACTCCTTGGTGGCACCTGCCAGCGCTCCCTCACCCGCTCCTGGCGCCCTGACCCGGGCCCGTGGCCAAGAAGGTCTCTACTGCCCTCGGACTCCCTCCCGCCTCTCCCTGGACCTTCCCTCTGCCTGGAGAGCCCCAGCCTGTGGGCCGCAGCCAGCGGTGGACTTGAGCAAGTCCCGCCAGCTTTGGTGCTCAGTTGTCTCCGTCTGTCCTCAGCGCCCTGGGTTCCAGGGCTGTGGGAACCAGAGTGGTACACAGGGGGCAGCAGCTGTGTCCGCTCCTGGAAGGCAGCTCCTGCGGCCTCTATGCAGATGAGCCAGGGGAGGCTCCACCGTTCAGAGACTCCACAGTTCAAACCCCCTCTCCTGGGGCCTCTCTCCTTGCCTGGAAGGGAGTGACCTCGCTGGCCTCTGCTTGTTCTGTGTCAGGGACCAGTTCCTGAGCAGGGCCAGGTGCTGCCTGGGGCTGGGGCCATTGCCCGGGCCCTGTCGCAGCCAGGCAGGCATATTCATGTTGACTTTCTCTTTCTCTCCCCTTCCTAGCTCATGCCTCCAGGCAAGGGCAAGGCCCTCCTGAAGGTGTGACCGCACCCTGAGCATCCGAAGCCTCCCCTGAAGCCCCTTGCTTTGGCCAGGGCCTTGGAGACCCTGGGACAGCGAGGCTGGGGTCATGAGGGGCAGCTGGTTCCTGTGCCACTGCCTGTCCACGCCCCTCCGCCTGTCCACGCCCCTCCTCCTATCCACCCCCCCCCCTGTCCATGCTCCTCCTCCTATCCACACCCCTCCTGTCCACGTCCTTCTGCCTGTCCACGCCCCTCCTCCTCCTGTCCACGTCCCTCTGCCTGTCCACGGCCCTCCTCTTGTCCATGCCCCCCTACCTGTCCACGCCTCTCCCCCTGTCCACGCCCCCCCTGTCCGCGCCCCTCCCCCTGTCCACACACCCCCTGTCTGCGCCCTTCCTCCTGTCCACGTACCTCTGCCTGTCCATGCCTCCCAACCTGTCCACGCCCCTCCCCAGTCCACGCCCCTCCTCCTGTCCATGCCCCTCTGCCTGTCCATGCCCCTCCTCTTGTCCATGCCCCCCACCTGTCCACGCCCCTCCCCCTGTCCACACCCCTTCTCCACTCACGAGGAAGATCCCTGCTCCTCCTCCTGGGTCTGCTGCACTGGCCGCCTCAATGTGCCTCTTGATCCGAGTAGGGTCAGGGCCTTCGCTCCTGTCTCCCCGGCGATGCTCCTGAAGTTTAGGCAGGGATCGAAACCCCGTCCCTGTGGCATTTGAATGTCCTCTCTTCCACTACTCAGCCAAAGGTGCTTGTATACCTCCAGGGAACCGGCAGCTCACTGCTTCCCCAGGCAGCAGATCTCTGTGTCTTTTAAATTTTGTTGTACTAAATTTTAATGATATAAAAATAAGTGTGTGTGTGTGTGTGTGTGTGTGTGTGTGTGTGTTTGTGCGTGTCTGTTGTTTGGTGCTGAGGATAGAACCCCTCACATATGACAGGTAAGCGCTGTATCACTGAGCTACATCACCAGCCCTAATAAGTATATTTTTGCTGTAGGAAAAATTTTTAAGCAAATAAGCTAAGATCTTCCTTGGCAACATTCTAGACTACTCCATGCCATTAAACATCACTGTTGCTCAGGCGTGCTGGCGCACGCTTCTAATCCCGAGACTAAGGAGGCTGAGACAGGAGCATTGGAGGTCTGAGGACAGTCTCAGCAAGTACTGAGACTCTCACCAACCTAGCAAGACCCTGTTTCGAAATTTAAAAATTAAATAGGGGTGGGGATGTAGCTTGGAGGTTGAATGCCCCAGGTTCAATCTCCAGTGCCACTCACACAAAAAAAGTTATTGTTACTACTTTGATATATCCTTCTAGATCTTTTTCTGTATATTGACACCAATAACCTAAAAGGATATATACCTCTATAGCTGTATGTGTGTGTGTTTAAATGAACAATTTCATATAGTACAGATTATTCTGAAAATTGCTTATGTCAAGAACTACCGTATTTTCCCTTCCTTCCTTCCTTCTTTCCTTTCTTCCTTCCTTCCTTCCTTCCTTCATTTCCCTTCCTCTTTTTACTGATACACATGGTTTTTGGAGAGGGTCATCAGTTTATCCAGTCCCCTATTGCTGGACACATAGGTTAGTTTTGATTTTATTCTAGTGCCTCTTGGGCCATATCTAGAGTCATACTGCTTGGCCATAGGAGCCTGTTCCGTTCATCATCATGGCTTGGCGTTCTGCTTCTGAGCCACATTCCCAGGCCTTTTTTTTTTTTTTTTTTTAAACAGGGTCTCACTACGTTGCAGATTCCCTCTCTGAGTTACTGAGGCTGGCCTCAAACCTGCAATCCTATCCCAGCCTACCAAGTACTGGGATTACAGTTGTGTGCCACTCTACCCGGCAATGCCTGTTACTTTTAAAAAACTATGGTCAGTATATAAAGTCTGTCCGTTTAGAGTTTGCACGGGACCAAGTGCCTCCCCATGGACGCCCCGTCCTTCCTGGAGAGCTCTCCATGGAGGAAATGCCCCAGCCCCTGCAGCTTCCCCTCCATCCCATTTGGGTTTTCTGTCCTTGCCCAAAGGCACAGTTTGAGTGGGCTCTGGGACCACTCACAAGGTAAGAGGCCTCTGGCCTCGATGCCTGGCTTCAGCCCCTGGCTCAGCCCCTTCCCAGCCGCGTGTTTCTGGACAAGCTCCACAGTGTCTCTGGGGCTTGGTTTTGTCCTCTGTGGAGTAGAGATGGCATCACATCTGTGTCACAGAGCTGCTCAGTGCTGGGCTCAGTGCTGGTAAATGCCCGGCCGTGTTACCTCCTGGGGTCTCTGCATTAGCCCAGATCCCGCCTCGCTGGGCACAGGGCCCGTGGTCCCGGAGGGCAGCCTGGGCTGGCTCTGGCCCTTGTGACAGCTTCGTCTCCAGGCCCTGGAATCCCATAGGAGGCTGCTGCCTGAGAATGCAGTGGCGATCAGATTTCTACCCTGCTTGGCCCTGAAGGTTCTGGATGGGGGCCTAGGAGAGGGAAAGAGGTCATCCTAGCCATTTGCTTGGCCATGATGGCCAGGAGCCCGGTAACGTGACCCCACACCCTGGCAGACTTAGCGGCTCTCAGTGGGGCCCCTTGTGGCTGCAGATCCAATCTCCCTTGGCCTGCAGGGTGGGCAGGAGCAGAGAGCAGCTTGGACCAGCCTCTCCCCGAGGCCTGGGGCCTCACCGGGTTTGCCCTCAGCCTCTGGGGCAGATCGTTTCCTCTGGTTATCTACTGAGAGCTGGAGTGCGCCGCCTGTTTGCTCTTCTCTCTAGCCCCCTTGCAGGTGCTAAGCTAACTTGACACACTGCGTAGCAGCTCTCCCTGGCCCTGTGGAACAGCGGCCCGCCATCGCCGTTTCACAGAGGCAGAGACAGAGGCTCTGGAGGTTACGTGACTCCCCAAGCCACACGGCCGCTGGCAGGGCTGGGGACGGTCCCCCAGCCATCTGGCTCCTCATCCAGTTCTCTTTCATGAGGCCACCCGATGAGATGGCCTTGGCAGAGGGTGCCCGCCTGGCCTCTTGCTCTCCGGGCAGTGGCCTGTGTGGTCAGTGAGCACACAGGGCTGGGATGCTTTTTTAAGAGGCAAGACTGCCACAGCTGGCCGGAGCCCAGCCCTTCCCCGGCACCAGCCACACACCCTCCTGCTAGCCGGGTGGCTGCTTCGGTGGAGGCTTGTCTGCCCTGCTGGCGAGTGGCCTCTCCGAGCCTAGCCCAGGGGTTGGAAGGGACTTGCAGCAGCTCTGGTGTGTCTCCCAGGGAGGCAGGAGCGCAGCCATCGCTGGACCCAGCTGTGGACTGAGAGACCAAGTCTCCGAGGCCAAGGAACTGGTCTACTAGTGGATGGCAGGGGCGTCCCTACCGCCTTCCGTGTGAGGTGCCGTCCCCACCCGCTGGCTGGCTCACAGAAAGACCCTGGCTCAGCTGAGCATCTGCCTCAGAGCCCGCGCTGCTGCCAGAGGGATGTGTACTTGGGTCCTGTCTCAGTAGTGACCATCCCCACTCAGCACTTGCCATATGCCAGGTGCAAGGCTATATGTCTAGTCGTGTTTCATTTGGTCCTCAGAATAACCCTTTCAGGCCGGCCGTGGTGCCGCACGCTTGTAATCCCCGCGCTTGGGAGGCGAAGACAGGAGGATCGCACAGGTTCAAAGTTGGTCGCGCTGGCTTAAGAGAACCTATTTCCAAATAAAAATATGAAATAGGTCTGGGAGTGTAACCTGGAGGTAGAAAGGTTTCCAGGAACCCCAGTACCACACATACACAAAAATAACCCTTTCAGGTAGATACCATTAACATTTTCTATTTTATTTATTTATTTATTTATTTATTCATTGGTGCTGGGGATTGTACCCAGGGGTTTTCTCCCTCTAAACTAGATCCCAGCCCCTTTTAAATTTTTTTTAAATTTTGAGATGGGGTTTCCCCGAGTTTCTGAGGCTGGCCTCTAACCTGAAATTCTCCTGCCTCAGCCTCCCAAGTTCTGAGATTACAGGCACATACCGCCATGCCCGGCTTCATTCTCCATTGTATACCTGAGGAAACTGAGGCACGGGAAGGCTGACTTCACAAGGTCACACAGGAGCAGGTCCTGGGACGAGGCTGCAGAGCCTTGCCGAGGACCACTGCACTCTGTCCTACGATGCCAGAGGGCCGGAGGGTGGCCGCTCACCTCTGACTCCTGGGCCGGCTCCCGATCCTGCAGGGCCTCTGCAAATACGTTGGATACCCAGTTGCATGGGAAGAACTGATGACCGGAGGTTCTGGGCAGAGACTCGGTCTCTGTGACCTCAATTTTGACGTGAAGGGCCCCGGGCTGTGATATCTGGAGCGCTGCCCTCTGGGCTTGGGCATGGCTGCTGGGGTCCCCTGGGAGACAGAGCCACTGAGCGGCTCCAGCCGTGTCCCAGGGAGCAGGCAGCTTGGCTCCCAGCTGTCCACACAGGCGCTCAGCTGCTGCCGCGGGGACAGAGGCACGTTCGCTCCGCATGGATGGCCGTGGGGCATCCCCTGTGGCTGGCCCTGGGCTTCAGCCGGGCAAAGCCAGGGAAGCCGGAGACATGGAGGGCAGCCAGCGGGGCCGCCTTGTGCCTGCTGAACACTCCCAGTCTGCGGGGTGTCTGATGCACCCGCGTGCCTGCGTACACTTTCTCATCAGTTTCACAAGCCCATCTTTAACCGGGGCTCGGAAAGTCACCAGGTGACTTGCTGGCAGGCTTTGTTCTGCACCTGCTGTCATGGGAGGCGTCCCCTCCAGTCTCTTGTGGGTTCCAAAGCGGGGGCAGCACCAGGTTCTCAGGGAATGGCCCATCTCTGCTGCCCTGGAGTGCAGGCGATTCCAACCACCACACCCGGATCTGCTCACTCTGCAAAGAGCCCTGGCAGTAGGATCACTGGCCTAGGCGCAGCCATGGGTTTGCCGTGAGGCTCTGAGTGAGTCCCTTCCCCTCTCTGGGCTTTGGCATACCACCCTGTAATGAGAGACCATGGGGTGTCCTCTGATACCTCTTCTGCCCCTCCTTTATGACAATTCCCCGGCACCTTTTGAAGACACAGGGTTACTGGGGCCCCTGTACCTTGCCATTTGGGCTACTGGAGCATGGAGTTGAGAGCCAGGCTCCGGCATTGGTCATCCTGAGACTGAGATGCACATGCCAGGGTGTCGCCCTGGCAGACAGCATGGGGAAGGCACCACTCCAAGGTCAGGAGTCTGGGTTGGGGTCCCGGCCTTGCCTCTTACCTCTCCGAGCCTCAGCTTACCCCATGAAGCGAGCGAGGACCACTTTGCTCCAGGTTGTGGCCAGAGTGAAAAGGGCTGATGGACACTTCCTAGGTCCCCCTGGCGGGCACCCTGGGCACTCTGGTGGGCCAGGGGGTAGCTGAGAAAGCTCCAGGAACCCGGCCAACAGCCTGGAAGTGGAGACCAGAAATAGAAGACCCTGGAGACAGAGGCTCCAGATGGCCAGGCTGCCCTCTGCCAGCCCAGGAGGCCACGCCGAGCTGGCAGCACGGCCTCCCTTCCCTCCGGGGCTGCTGGCTGCATAAATTACTCGGCAGCCTTCGGGCTAATTTTACCTTCTTGGTTTTCATGAATCATTTCCCATCCGGGGGCGTGTGAGAGAAATGGAAACGGCGCTGCCAGCTGGATGCCGGGGCGCCAGCCGCAGAGGGACGCTGCCTGCCGCACGCTCTGCGGGCTCCTCCCCAGGCTCCTCCCCAGTACAGGCCTGGCTCCTCCCAGCCGCAACCCCTTGCCTTCGGGTTACCTCGATTTGGAGAGAACAAGCCACAGCAATCCTGGGGATGGCACTCGGGTTAAATTCAAAGGGATGGGAGTCAAATGCGCTCAATGAGACGGTCCGTAGGGGTTATTTTCACCTTGAGGAGGAATGCTCTGGCAGAGAAGCCCCGGACCTGCTGGCCCAGCCCCGAGAGTGTGCACGGAGGCCGAGTTCTGTAGTCACAGACTGACAGCGCCAGTGGGTCCTGATGGAAAATTAAACCTGACAGCCCTGCTGTGCACATGGGTAAACTGAGGCTCAGAGAGGTAAGGGACTTACAAGGTCAGTGCGTCGCTGGAGAGGTCGGACTAATATTCACTGTTTACAGTTTTACTGTTTTTTTTTTTTTTTTTTGCGGGTCTGGGTATGGAACCCGGGGGCACTTGACCTTCGAGCTACATCCCCTGCCCTATTTTTTATTCTTTATTTTTGAAATAGGGTCTCACTAATTTGCAGAGGGCCTCACTAAGTAGCTCACTAAGTAGATGGCTTCGAACCAGCGCGATCCTCCTGTCTCAGTCTCCCAAGCGTGGGGATTACAAGTGTGTGCCACCACGCTCGGTGTAACAGCCCAATTTTCCTCGTGTTAATTTCATTCTGTGGTGGGGTAGCCAAGGCACAGGATGAGGAAACGTCCCGGATCAGTCAGTGACGGCGGAGGGCTGTGCACCCCGCGGCTCCCTCCAGAGCCCAAGGGCCTCTTGAGCTGCCTCTCCGCGTGGACCTCGGGCTGCCTTGGCCTCTGCCCTTGCAGCCTCTCCCACCCCCCATCAGGAGTGGGTTCCAGGGCTGCTGATAAGCTGGACCTGGTGCCTCCCACTTACCCTTGGGTTTTCTGAATCCATCGCCCAGTTGGTACTGAGCCCCTGCCAGGTGCCGGGGTTGGGCAGCGGCCAGAGGAGAGACAGGCTGGGGACCACTGAGCTCCCAATCCAGCCCACAGCTCACCTGTGGCTGGGTACTGGGGGATAGAGTCCATCTGCCATGGAGGTGGACAGCCCAGACCCCTGGCTGGGGCAGAGGATGCCGAGGAATGACAGGCTGGCTGGCAACCTGGACAGTTGAGCGAGTGCCCCTTGGAGCAGGGCCGTCACTGGCAAATCGTCACCATGTGGGACTGCCTGCGTGGTGCATGTTTGGCCCTCCTGATTTTCCAGAAAAGCCAAAAACCAAACACCAGCATTGCCACGTGAAATTCTCTGTTTCTTCAAAGCCAGCAGAAATAAAAATTGAAAACATATAAAGAACAGCTGCCAATTTGCCCCCTGTGCCTTCTTTCTTCTGAGCCTCTCTGAGGCTGCCTCAGGTTGGAGCAGGCTCTCACCGTAGTTATCCCTCAAAGGCGCCTCTTGGGAAGCCGTGTACTCCCTGCCATGGAAGAATGCCCCCTCCTTTGCAATTTGCCACTCGCCATACTAGATTGCCACCTGAGAGGAGCAGCGAGGCTGTAGCTTTGAGTTAACCTCTCCGAACTTCCATTTCCTATCTGAAAAGCAAAGTAAAACTGTAACTTACACTGGGCATGGTGGCACACGCTTGTAATCCACATGCTTGGGAGTCTGAGACAGGAGGATCACACACACAGGTTCGAAGCCAGCCTCAGCTACTTAGTGAGGCTCTCAGCAACTTAGACCCTGCTTCCAAGTAAAGTATAAAATAGGTCTGGGAGTATAGCCCGGAGGTAGAAAAGCCCCTGGGTTCTACCCCTCATACCACACACATACACACACACACACAAAAAAAAAAAAAAAAAAGAAACCTGTTATTTACTAGGTAGTTGACGGGATGAAATATGACCTGACAGAAACCTAAGCCAAGCAGGATTAGGCAAACATGGACATTTGTGGGCTCAGCATAAGATCCAGGCAGGTCTTGAGAGACTCGGGCCCAGCTGGTCCTGAGTTTCACACCCTGTCATCAAGGCTCAGCCTATCAGCCCTCCTCTGCCGAAAGCAGCTCTGTACTACAACCTGTTCTTCGAGCAGCCCCCGGAGTGAAGGGCTTTTCTTTGCCCACTGGATTCCCAAAGGCCCAGAACTGTAGCTCAGCGATTGGCTTGGCCTTCCTTCCCTGCACCAGCCGCTATAGCCTGCAGATACCAGCTCTGATTGGCTGGTCTTCACTCACACTCCCCCCCTGGGGTGCAGCATTTGGAGATGGAGGTCCCCACGAACAGCAGGAGTTGGTGCAGGAAGGGACAGTGGGAGCCAGACGGCAAACCAATAAATGTTTCACGGGGGCAAGACCTTGTCCCTCGGGGGCACCGGGGCTGGCGCTTGGTGGTGCCGGCACACACGTGGAGAGTGAGTGGGCACGCCGCAGCGAGTGGGGACGCGGCACCGCCTGGCGTCGCTGCCCGAGCCCCTGCGCCTCCGTGCTGGAGGACCCGTTGGAGGCTCTTTAGAGCCGCCGCAGGGTGAGCTTGCTGGCCCAGCCGTGTCCCTAAGCTGGACATGCAGTTACTGGTCATCGCTGGCGTCTCCCCACTGCTCTCAGGGTGCTCTCCTGCCCCTGCCCGCTCACTTTGCTTCTTTGCTGGGTCACTACTGTTCACACTGATTGTGGTTCGTTCCCTCAGAGGGGAAATGACCCGCCAGGCAGTGTGGCAGAGAGGATTGAGGGAGCGCACAGAGGGGGCAGGGTCCCTGACCTGAGAGCCCAGGTCTCCATGCAAGCCCACACCCCATGCCCATGAGCCTTTCTTTTTATTTTTCTTCTTTTTCTTATTTTTTTGCAGTTCTGAGGATTGGGCGTAGTACTTCTGAGAATCTACCCCCAGTTCATTTTTTTCTTTCTGTCTGTCTGTCTGTCTTTCCTTCCTTCCTTCCTTCTTTTTCTTTCTTTCTTTTTTTTTTTTTGTGGCACTGGGGGTGGAGCCCAGGGGCATTCTACCTCCAGGCTACACTCCCAGACCTATTTTCTATTTTATTTGGAAACAGGGTCTCACTAAGTTGCCGAGAGCCTCACTAAGTAGCTGAGGCTGGCTTTGAACCTGTGCGATCCTCCTGTCTCAGCCTCCCAAGCGCGGGATTTTGAGACAGGGTTCCAGGCTAGTCTTAAACTTGCAATCTTCCTGCCTCAGCTTCTTTAGTAGATGAGGTTATAGGAGTCCGCCACTATACTTGGTAATCGATTTTTTTTTTCTTTTGGTGGTACTGGGGATGGAACCCAGGGGCATTCTATCTCCAAACTATATCCCCCAGCCCTATTTTTTTTTTTTTTTTTTGGTGGTACTGGGGATGGAACACTTCTACCTCCAGGCTACACTTCCAGACCTATTTTATATTTTTTATTTGGAAACAGGGTCTCTTAAGCCAGCGAGGCTGGCTTCGAACCTATGCGATCATCCTGTCTCCGCCTCCCAAGCATGGGGGAATTACAAGTGTGCGCCACCACGCCCGGCTCTTTATTTTGAAACAAGGTCTCATTAAAGTTGTAGAGGGCCTCACTAATTAGCGGAGGCTGTCTGTGAACCTCGATCCTCCTGTCTCAGCCTCCCAAGTACTGGGATTACAAGCGTGTGCCACCATGCCCAACCGGTAATCAATTCTTAATAAAAGGCCACGGGCGGCATGGCCCTCGCAGCATTAGCATGACAGTTGCTCGCCCACAGCACAGCAGAGTGGGATCATTAGCAGGCGGCACCAGCTGCCACAGCCCCACGTCCCATGGGACAGCACAATGGGACAGTGTCCATGACTCTGCACGGAGGGCTGCACTGCCCGGGAGAACTCAGGGCTGAGGCCCAGCACCTTTTGTAGCAAGCAGTAAGCCAACCAGCACCTTCTCCAGGAATCCAGCAGTCGCTGTTGGAGTCACCGCGACCCACTAACTCCCCACGTGATTAGCGGCAGAAATGGCTGGGTTGGAGGCTGGGGAGGCCTTGGGGTGTGACATGTCAGCCAGGGCGGGCAGGATGCTCAGGCCTCCTTCACCCCACACCCACACTCAGCTGTGTGCTCGCTGGACAGCGAGCTCCCTATCGCTAGAGGTATTCCTGCATGCTCGGGAGTGATGTGGCTACAAGCACCTTGTCATTTAGACCGATGCTTCTCAAACTTTAGTGTGCCTAGGAATCCCCGGGGCAGATCACGGTAGGCTTCCCCGACTCAGGAGGTGTGGGGAGGGCAGCTCAGGATTCTGCATCCACCAGGCTCCGTGTGATGTGCTGCGGGTCCTGGACCACACCTGCAGAGGCAAGGGTTTGGATGGCTTCTGGGATTTCTTGTAATTCTGGGCAAATGAGCCAGTGATTCGCTTGAAGGATGGAACAGCGGTGTTGGGAGGAGGGGCTGCAGGACTGCATGCCGGGCCCAGGCGAGCCCTGGGTGGTCTGGACGCTATCCTTTGCAGGAGGCAATGAGCCCCCATCTGAACCCGCCCTGCCGCCTAACAGCCCCAGGTGGCACTGGGGAAGATGCATAAACTCTCTGGCTTCCTCATTGGCAGCGTGGGGTGGGAGCTGGGGGAACCAGAAGATGTGCTGAGACTCCAGCAGGTGCCTGGCACTAGGCGGTCCATGCAGGACAGCCTCCATTGTTCCCAAATGAGCCCGCACATCCAGGCCTGGGCCAGTCATGCTTGGTCATCCGTCCTGGCCCTCACAGGCCGCTCTCTGCTCCCTGATTCTGATGTGTTTGGGGCTGACCTGGTGCTTAGGATTCTAGATCCAGGGGGCCTCAGGGGATTGTTTGGACTGCCCTCTACCTCTTTTTGCTGGCATGGTGGAGGTGGGAGGGGGGCGGCCTGGAACTTGTCTTTAAAGTACTAATAAGTATTTATTAGTATTAAACAAGTATTTTCTTATTTTTCATTATATAAAAAAGATAGATGGAAGAGATCATTCCACATATACACATATGTGTTACCCCTCCTCAACAAGCAGTAATTTCTAGGCATTAGTAGTATAGTTTTTAATTAATTAATTAATTTATTTATTTATTTTTGGTGGTACTGGGGGTGGAACCCAGGGGCTCTTCTACCTCCAGGCTATGCTCCCTGACTTATTTTATACTTTATTTGGAAACAGGGTCTCACTAAGTTGCTGAGAGCCTCACTAAGCAGCTGAGGCTGGCTTCGAACCCGTGCGATCCTCCTGTCTCAGCCTCCCAAGCGCGGGGATTACAAGCGCGCGCCACCACGCCCGGCTAGTGGTATAATGAAAAAACATGCACAGGGATGCTAGGCATGATGGCACGCACCTGGAATCCCAGTACTTGGGAGGCTGAGACAGGGGGAGTGTGGGTTCGAGGCCAGCCTCAGCAACTTAGCAAGATCTATTTCAAAGTAAAGAATAAAAAGGACTGGGGGTATAGCGTGGAGAATGCCCCTGGGTATAATCCCTATAACAGACAAAAAAGCCCCCCATAAAATGAGAAGTAAGGCCCCTCCTCTGATCCTCCCTCCACC
This sequence comes from Muscardinus avellanarius, assembly GCF_963383645.1. Classification (NCBI taxonomy): domain Eukaryota; kingdom Metazoa; phylum Chordata; class Mammalia; order Rodentia; family Gliridae; genus Muscardinus; species Muscardinus avellanarius. Next base: position 218,198,558 of record NC_137786.1, read on the forward strand.
CAGGAGCAGCCAAGTGTCACTGTCTAGAGCTACTCGGGGATCAGATATGAGTACATAGAAATATCTGTATTTTTTAATTGTTTTTTTCCTTTCCTGCACTGGGGTTGGAACGCTTATGCTAGGCACAAAGGCACGCCTCCTAGCCCTGTCGTTTTAAATGTTATGCAGTCGGGGCATGTTTGTTTTGTATAACACACACAGCTTACTTGTTTTGTGCCAGGCATGTTCTAAGTATATTACAAATATTATCTCATTTATTTCCCATAATCTTCCAGTAGGTGCTGTTAATATCCCCAGGCACCGAGAGGTTAGGGACTCCCCTAGCAGTGCGCAGGGGGTAAAAGGTAGCAGGAAGTCCAGCTCCAGCACTGCAGGCGGCCGCCTCTCTCCCGTGGACATTTTATTCCTGACTGTGATTTTGCCTCCGCCACCCACTGAGTGATCCGCCCGCCTTCTGTTGATTGCGCACCTACTCTGCATCGGGCGCTGCCCTGGTGACAGCGGAGGTGGCAGAGGAGAAAACGGATGAGTGTCTTTGCCTTCATGGAGTTTAAATTCTTACTGGCGAGGCGGGCAGCAAAGAATATAAATACATGCTATTAAGTGTGATGGTGATGCATGTTTGAAAAAAATACAGAAACGGGGGGCGTGGTGCACATTTGTAATCCCAACACTAGGGAGGCTGAGACCAGAGGAGTGCAGGTTCAAGGCCAGCCTCAGCAACTTTGCAAGGCCCTCAGCAACTTAGCAAGACCCTGTTTCAAAATAAAAAAGGCTAGTGCCGGGCGTGGTGGCGCACGCTTGTAATCCCCGCGCTTGGGAGGCTGAGACAGGAGGATCGCACGGGTTCGAAGCCAGCCTCAGCTACTTAGTGAGGCTTCCAGCAACTTAGTGAGACCCTGTTTCCAAATAAAATATATAAAAAAGGTCTGGGAGTATAGCCCGGAGGTAGAAAGCCTCTGGGTTCCACCCCCAGTACCACCCCCCAAAAAATAATAATAATAAAAAAGGCTGGGGGTAGGCAAGGCTCAGAGGTAGGTTGCCCCTGCGTTCTATCTCCAGTAACACACCCCAAAATATATATACATCAAGAGAGGAGGGTAGAAAGCAGGGGCGGGTTGTATTTCATAATGAGGGCCAGAGATCGTGACCGGGAGAGTGGCCTGAGGGAGGGGAGGTGACGTGGGTGTGTGTGGGCAGGCCTTCCAGGCAAAGGCTCCTTTTGGCCGTGGCGAGGCGGCCCTGTGGGTTGTGGGTGCAGGGTCTCAGGGGGAATGGAGACAGATGGCATCTGGCTGGCACACAACACACAGCTTTGGTGTCTGTGCCCAGGAATGCAGCTCGGTTAGTCCACCGGCTCTCCAGGTAGCACAGCCCCGCAGGGTGAAGGCCAGTCCGCACGGCTGCCCCCACCTCAGATGCCAGCCACAAGTCTCCGGTCACGGTGCTCGCTTTACTTCACTGGGATGACCCAGATCACTGCGGGGAGATGCTCGCGTTGTCATTACTAGTGTATATATAAAGGACATTATTAGAGCCAGGCATGGTGGCACATGCCTGTAATCCCAGTACTTGGGAGGCTGGGACAGGAGGATCGCAGGTTCGTGGACAGCCTCAGCAATGTAGTGAGACTCTCAGCAACCTAGTGAGACCCTGTTTCAAAACAAAAAATGTAAAGAGCTGGGGTTGTAGCTCAGAGGTAGAATACCCGAGTTCGGTACCTCGTAACACATACGGTGTTATTAGTGGTGTATATATAAAGGAACAGCCAAGGGAAGAGATATACATGGCGGGGTGTAGGGAAAGGCTCACAGCCTCACCGCTACCTTCCCAGCACCTCTTCTGCTCTCTGACCCAGCCGGTCAATTAATTCTGTTCCAGAGTTTTTAGGACGCTTCCTCTCCACCCCCTCCCCAGAGGCCAGTGTGTGCGGCTAGAAGTTCCAGTCTTCTGAACACTTGATTTTTCTGGAGACCAGGACCATCCGTAAGTGATCTGGAGTCTCCAACCCAAGCCACCTCCTTAGCATAAACGCAGGCTGCCCCTCAGAGGAGCCCAAGGATAACAAATGACACTCTGTCACTAGGGAAATGCCAGGGCGTTAGGTGCTTGGTGCCCAGAATCAGGGACAAAGACCAAGTATGTTTGTTATCACCCCCTGCCCCCACTCCCCAACGCCATCCCAGGGCCGCTGGCCGCCGAGGTCCTCTGCGGGACTTGCCTGTCATTTGTGACAATGGCGGGCAGTTCGGTCATAAATGAAAGCCCTTCTCCTCCTTTTCGCGGGGTCAGGCGTCTGACCCTGGAGGGGAACCTCTGTGCTGATTAGTTAAAGGCCAGATTCCTGATCCAGTCTCGGGGATGGAAACAGCTGGCCATGATTGCTCTGGGTGAATGTGATCAGGTGTGAACTCTGCTTGTCCTGGGCCTCAGGAGGCCGGGAGGGAGGTGTGGCACCCAACCCATGCTGTTAGAACACGAGCCGAGAACGATGCCGAGGAGTCCCCAGCATCCACGCGCAAAGTCAGGACCGGTGCCTGTCCTGACCTCCATCCCCACTCATGAGCCTTTACACGGCCTCTTCCAATCCCTTTTCTTTTTAAATCAAAGTTTTACCAAAAAAAAAGTTCACCTTTTTTTTTTTTTTTGGTACTAGGGATTGACCTCAGGGGCATTCCATCTCTTAACTATACCTCCAGCCTTATTTTATGTTATATATTGAAACAACACTCTTGCTAAATTGCTGAGACTGACCTCAAACCTGCTATCCTCCTATCTTGGCCTCCCAAGTCCTGGGATTACAGATGTGCACCACCACGCCCGGCTCACAGGGTGCATTTTAGAGTCTTGCAGGAAGGACCAGCGTGGAGAACATTTTCCACTGGCCCTGGCCAGCTGTATCACGGATGTTCAGCAGGTGAACACCTGAGATCCAGTCTGCCACAACAGGTCTCTCAGCCACAAAATCAGGGGCCGGGCATGGAGTTCCCTGCCCTTAGGTTTCTTCCACATAGTTTTTTCTTTGTGTTTATTAACATATGCATACATACAGAAAAATGCACATATTTTAAAAGCACAGTCCAATATATTCTCACAAACTGAACACACCATGGGACCAGCACCTAGCTGGAGCAGGAGAACATGACCAGCCCCTCAGACTCCCGATTTCTGCCCCTTTCCAATCAGTCCTAAGGATGACCCTGAACTTGACCTCTAACACCATACTGTGCATAGCTGTTTTGTTTTTAAACTTTATGTAAATTGCATCATACAGTTTGTACTTCTTTTCTGCATTGTGACCCAATTTCTTTTCTGCTTAGTATTCTACCCACCGAGCCATTTTTAAACATAAAGAAGCCTACTGAGGATTGCGCGGTCCCGTGTGACCAGGCAGGGCAGGAGAATGAAACACAATGTTTCTTTACTCTTGCTTAGACTCACAGAGCTCACCAGCACACTGACCCTGTGCTCACAGAGCCTCTGTGTTCCGTGATTCCATGAGAGGCACAGCCAAGAAGATAACTCTTACCTAAGGCAGCATCCTCACGGTGGGCGAGAGTGCTCAAATTGGGATCACAAGGAGAAATAAACACAGTGCTGCTTCCTAGAAGACATATCGGGGCTCTTACTGAACCCCATTCCCTAAGCTTACGCCAAGTGCCACTCAGGTGCCCGCACCCTGTCTCTGATCAAGGTTCCTCCTTCCTCCAGCAGATTGGTTGGACTCAGCATCCAGACTCAAGTGGGTAAAGGTGAAAAGACCTGTACACTGATTTTCTCTAGCAATTGCTAAGCTAAATGTGCATGAAGAACTCTTTAAAGATTTATTTTGCAATATGCTGGAGATTGAACCCAGGGCCTCATACATGCTGGGTCCCGGGGATCAAACCCAGGTTTCCCTTATAAACAAGAAGAACATATCAGAAACACCCAAAGCCCACTTGAAATATTGATTAATCCCCAAAATATATTCTCTTAGACCTGTGCGTGCAAATTCATGATTTATGTATAGTTTATTTATTTATTTTTTGTGGCTCAGGGGATTGACCCCAGGGGCAGTCTACCTCTGAGCTATACCCCTAGCCCTTTATTATTATTATTATTATTATTATTATTATTATTATTATTTGCAGTACCGAGGATGGAACTCAGGGGCATTGTACCTCTGAGCTACACCCAGCCCTACCTAGTCTTTTTAGGGTTTTTTTTTTTTTTTTGGTGGTACTGGGGGTGGAACCTAGGAGCTTTCTACCTTCAGGCTATACTCCCAGACCTATTTTATATTTTATTTGGAAACAGGGTCTCACTAAGTTACCGAGAACCTCAGTAAGTAGCTGAGGCTGGCTTCGAACACCTGTGCAATCCTCCTGTCTCAGCCTCCCAAGTGTGGGAATTGCAAGTGTGCGCCACCACGCCTGGCTTAGTCTTTTTAGTTTTGAAGCAGAGTCTCACTGAGTTGCGAAGGGACTTGCTAAGTAGCTGAGGCCATCCACAAACCGCGATCCTCTGGTCTCCACCTCCTGGATACTGGGATTACAAGCGTGTACCACCATGCCTGGCTCTAATTATTATTTATTTTGAAACAAGGTCTGGCTAAGTTACAGCATGCTGTTCTCAAAATTCCTATCCTAAGGCTGGGCATGGAGGCACATGTTTGTAATCCCAGCACTTGGGAGGCTGAGACAGGAGGATCGCAGATTCCTGGCCAGCCTCAGCTACACAGTGAGGCCCTCTGCAATTTAGTGAGACCCTGTTTCAAAATAAAGAATAAAAAAAAAAAAAATCAGGGCTGGGGGTAGAGCTCGGAGATAAAATGCCCCTGGGTTCAATCCCCAGTACCACAAAAAGAATAAAATAATAATAATAATAATAATAATAATAATAATAATAATTTATCTCCTGCCATCTCATGCCTCCCAAGTACTGGGGCTATGGGCTGTGCCACCACACCCGGTCCTGGCATAGATTATTTTTTACCTGTCTTTTCATCGTTTTTATTTTTTAAATGTGGAGTTTATGTTTTAGAGCAGTTGTGGACTCACAGAAGAACTGCCAAGTGGAGTTCCCATAAATCCCGGGGGCCCAGAGCAGTGCGTTATTATTATTTACAATGTTATCAACTCGCAGTGACAAATTGTTGTCAACCCAAAACCGGTCCTTTACATTAGACATCTCTATTAATATTGATGTGCTAAGGGTTTGGGCAAAAGCATGGGGCCGTACGTCCACCAAGCCAGTGTCTTACAGCAATTGCCCTCTTCTGAAACTCTGTGCTCCACCTGTCGGGTCTTTTCTTCCTTCCTTTCCTGATCTCTGTCTTCATGGTTTTGCTTTTTCCAGAATGTCACATAATTGCACTACATAGCCTTCTCGGCTTTCACTTAGGTATACCTTTGACTTTTGTTTAATAATTATACCAAGCCATTTCCGTGGCTATACCTGTCTTTCCATAACATTATTAATTGCTGTCTAATATTCCACTGTATGCTCTATATTAACTTCTCTCTCCTGTTCTGGTGGTTTAAATTGTCCCCCAACCTTTTTTTTTTTTTCTGCTACAAATAATGTTGCAGAGGACAGCTTTGAGGTATATCTTTGCTCACAACTTAATTGCATCCTTAGGATAAATTCCTAGATGGGAGATTGCTACAAAGTGTTGGGCTTTTGATATTAGTTGTCAAGATGGCCTCCAGAAAGGCTACCAAATCAGACTCCAACATGTAGGGTCCGAAGTGCCCATTGCCCCACACTCTGGGCATCTTCCAGTAACACTGAGATCCATTCTTCATTTCTGCCAATTTGATAGAGGACACGATGCCAGGCCTGTGCATTCTTGCGCTGTCCAGCAGGAGAATCAAATCAAACTGCCCCAGGAACATCTCATTGGGGCCTCTTGCTGGAATGGAGCGGCACAGGCCCAAGAGAGGGCCCAGCTGGCTTCCAGGACAAAGGACACCAATGGTTTTGTCACATGAGCAGGGCCGTTGGCCAGGGGTCTGAGGTCCTAGGATGCCCAGTGCCTTTAGGTCCATCCCCAAAGGTATTTTCTCATCTTTTCCTGTGGGAGCATCTTAGCTTCTCCCGTCTGTCAGCCTAGAGCCCAGTTGGTTTTTCATAGCAATGCCACATCCTGTACAAACATCTCTGCGGTGTGCTAAGGATGCGTTCTGTGGCTGTTCGGAGAGCACAGGGGTGGGAGAAGATAGCACAGATCGTGGCCACTAACAGGTCAGGGCCTGGGAACCTGCCTCCCTGACTCCTTGACCACCTTCTTTGCTGCTTGTTAAAGTCTGATATCTAGCAGCTGTGCCCTGCTGTTACGCCTGGTCTTGGAAACTGATAAGCGCATTCCAGGCTTTGAGTAGCCAGCGTTTGAGCTAAAGCCCAGGAGTGCATTCTCCCTTTATCCCTACGATGGTCCCTCTCCCGTATCAGGACACTTACATGCTTTGTTTTACATTTATTTGGATTTTAATAAGGTTTCATGGTTTTTCATAAAGCATATTGGCCATTCATGGGGTTCTCCTCTTTTTTTCTATTGGGGTAGGTACTTTATAGTATAAATTGATAAAAAGTATTTATAACAGGGGTAGAAACTGCTTATAAAGACATGATTTTTTCTTTTTTTTTTGCCATAATGGGGATGGAACCTGGAGGCATTCTACCACGGAGCTACACCCTCAGCTCTATTTTATTCTTTATTTTGAAACAAGGTCTAAGTTGCGGACGGCCTCATTAAGTAGCTGAGGCTGTCTGCGAACCACACTTTTCCTGCCTCAGCCTCCCAAATGCTGGGGATTACAAGTGTGCGCCACCACACCCGGCTGTAATTTTTTGTTTTTGTTTTTGTTTTTTATTTGGTGCTGAAGATCGAACCCTGGGGCATTTTACCTATGAGCTCCACCCCCCACCAGTCCAATTTTATTTTTTATTTAGAAACAGGGTCTCACAAAGTTGCTGAGAGTCTCAATAAACCGCTGAGCCCGGCTGTGAACCGTCATCCTCTTGTCTCAGCCTCCCAAGTACCAGGATGCCAAGCAGTGCCACCACAGCTGGCTTTTCTTTCTTCTTTTTAAAGAATATGGTGCTGAGAATAAAGCTCCGGGCCTTGCTTATACCAGGCAAGTTCTTTGACACCAAACTACATTGCCATCCTGGTCCTATCTTATTTTGTATGTTTGGTAGTAGGGATTGAACCCAGGGGCATTCGACCTCCAAGGTACACCACCAGCCCTATTTTTTTTTTTTTTTAATTTTGAAATAGGGTTTTCCTAGGTTGATAAGCATCTCACTGTCTGCTGAGGCCTTTCTCAAACCTGTGACCTGATGATCCTCACATCTCAGCCTCCCAAGTACTGGGATTCTAGGCATTCACCACCACACCCCTCCCTCCTCCTATCTTTTAATATCAAGATATTTTCACCAACTACACCTGATGTCTATATACTTTTAAATAATAATAAATTGGAAGATAATAATAACTTACATTTAGAGAGTGTTTATTATAGACCAGGCACTATGATGTATAAAACAGACCAGTAAAGCCCAGTGTCTTGGTACGTGCCTCTGATCTCAGTACTTGGTGCTTGAGAGGCTAAGATGGGAGAATTGCATGTTCAAGGTCAGTCCCATCAACTTAATGAGGGCTTCCACAACCCAGTGAGACTCTGTTTCAAAATTAAAAATTAAATAGGGCTGAGGATGCAGCTCAGAGGTAGAATGCCCCTGGGTTCAATCCCGAGTAACACACACACACACACACACACACACACACACACACACACACACACGTGCGCACGCGCACACACACACACACACACACACACGACCAGTGAGAGAGGTTCTGACCTCGGTCCCACTCTACAGATGGGAAGCCAAGGTGGATGTGGTACTCAGTTGTCTCAGAGTTACACAGCTTGGGCTGTGTAACACCATGCTGGTATGAGTTGGTTAACAAACCAAACAGTGACGTGGGGCTCTTGAATTTAATAACTTTTTAAATAAATTTGTCTTTTGCACATCACAAAAGTATCTACATGCATTTGCAAATCTGTCTCTGTATAGGCAACATTCACTGAGCACGTCAATTCAGTGACTTTCCTTAGAAAATCCAAGCCCTCCCCATCCTCACCCTCATGCTTTACTGTTAAGAACAATTAGTTGACTTCATTATAATATGCGATTACAATGCACTAATAAAATTATATTTAAAAAAGGAAGGAGAACCTGGGTGTGGTGGCGCACACTTGCAATCCCAGTACTTAGGAGGGTGAGACAGGAGGACTGTGGGTTCAAGACCAGCCTCAGCAATTTAGTGAGACTCAGCCACCTACGAGACCCTGTTTCAAAAGCAAAGAATAAAATAGGGCTGGGAGTAGAGCTTGGTGTAGAATAAACCTGGGTTCAATTCTCAGTACAAAAAAAAAAAAGAGCAATTGTTTCCTTCCTTCCTTCCTTCCTTCCTTCCTTCCTTCCTTCCTTCCTGTGTGTGGCACTGAGGATTGACCCAGAGTCATTTTACTTCTGAGCTACATCCCCAGCCCTATTTTATTCATTATTTTAAAACAGGGTCTCAGTACGTTGTGGAGGGCCTCGCTAAGTTGCTGAGACTGGCCCCAGACCTGTGATCCTCTTGTCTTAGCCTCCCAAGTACTGGGATTCTAGGCGTGTGCCACCACACCTGGCATAGCTCTGCTATTTCTCAGGAAGGGGAGATGGAAGCTTGCAGCGCACTTTCTCAGGGTTACCTGAAAAGTTTCTGGCACAACCAGCCCTGAGGCTAGGGCTCGAGATGCTCCGCCCGGGTATGTGTGTTCCTGGGTCAGGCCCTGAACCTATGTCCCTGTGCCATTAGGACGGCAGTAGAGGTGCTGTGCTGGGTACCAGAGCCGACTCACCAGATGCTCAAGGTGCTGAGCTCTAGGGAAACGGAGTGGGCAGGACTCCCGACCCCCAGCTGCTCGGGCTGCGGGGCATTCCAGGATCCTGGCACCCGGCCACGGGTGAAAGCTGAACCGCAGGCTCCCGGGATGCTCACGCCCCTCCTCTTGGGTTTGCAGCTCATCGCTGGCTTTGCAGCAAGCCTAATCTCTGCAGTGCAGACTCAGAGGAGCCAGCCCGGAGGGAGCACTGCCAGCAGCCTGGTGCCCTCCACGAGCTGTGGCCAGTGCTCCCCCAAGCCACTCGCTGGGCAAGTAGGACCAGAGCCCTCTGCAGAAAAGGCTGCTGGCCCTTCCCCTGGCCCGGGGTTTACAGTGCCCGCTGAGATGGACCCAGTGAAAGATACCCGCCCACCTGAACTCGCTCCACAGATGGAAGTACATTTGATCCTACTGCATCCCAGCCTTCAACACAGACACAGAGAGTTTATCTGTTTCAAAGTAGAGGCATCTGTGGTCTACTTCAGAGTTGTAAAGTGTGTGAGTCACACAAATGAGTCTTGGTCCTCGAACTCTAGGCAGCTAGACTCTTCCAAGAATGGTAAGAATTTGTTTATACAGTCAATCAACAGACATCAAATAATGCTGTAACCCATCATGCTTCCCTTCTTGCTCTGCCTGCTGGGAAGCTCAGAACTGTCTGGAAAGCTCAGTCACTATCTTGCAACCGCTTCTTGGTATGACCGGCGCCATTCTTTACTGAGGCCTCTGACACCCCCTAGTTGTCTCTTAACTGTCCTGTTTAGTACAGATTGGACATCCCTACTCCAAAAGTCCACAAAACCTGAAACCTTTTGAGTACTGGCCCTGCCACTCGAAACGTTAAAATTTGGAGGCGTTTCAGACTTTCAGATCTGAGATGCTCAACCAGTAAAGGCGATGCAGACATCCCCAAATCTGAAGACTCTAATGCCTGGAACGCTTCGGGTCCCAAGCATTTTGGATAAGAGATGCGCAACCCATGTGTGCTTGCATTACAAAATCTCGCAAATCTTTCAGCTGACGATGATGAGGTATCAGTGAGAAACAAGACCTGAAAATAAGGGGCCCACAGACACCTCTCCTTGAGATGCAAATACATTTTTCCCACGGGGGTGGCTTTCAGACTCAGAGTCCTGTTGTGGCATCTGTTCCCGACCTGTTCTCCCTGTCTCCCCGCTCTTTCCTCTCTTCCTCTTCACCCTTTATTCTCTCAGGACTGCTGCTCTCCCCCTTCCTCCTCCCCTGCCAGTCCCCCTCCCCTCTTTCTCTCCCTCCCCTGGGCAGCCAGGGTCATCTAACCCTGTGGCACTTGGCTCTTTCCAAGGTCTCCCTCAACCTTTTCTCGGTTATTCCTCACGGGAGCCACCTGGCCACGATGATTTCTATTTTCCCAGTGACGAATCCAAAGCCCAGAGAATCAGGTGACGTGTCACCAAGCCCACACTTCGCAGGGCAGCATCAGAACTGGGCGCCAGGTGTCTCGGATCGATCACACCCTCATCCTCAGCACCCACCTCCCCCCGCCATTGCAGCCAGCGCCTTGCTCGGCAGAGATCCCTGGGAGGGGCAGCTCGCTGTCCCTCCCTGCCTTGCCTTCTGAGGTCTCCCTGGAGCTGAGCTTCTCTGCAGGGCCAGCGAGACAGCGAGACGTAGTGGAGAGGCTTACTTGTTCATGTAGCAAATATTGATTGAGAAATATGCTCTGTGCCGGGCCGGGCTGAGGCCAGCGCAACACGCAAGGCCCCCAGGGCGCAGCGTGGGGGCCTTGTGTGGCCTGAGAGTGTGTTTCGTTGATGCCCGGGCCCCAGCGCCCGGCCCGTTCTCCTGACCTCACCCTGGTGTCGGGGAGTGAAGGAGCCTGCGCGATGCCCTCCGGGGCCGACATCTATTATGGGAAACATCAATCAAACGATGGTGCTAAGCAGAAGACCTTTATAAAAATGGCAGTGCCCTCCGTGTGGCATGGAGCTAGGAAAGGGGGTGACTGGGGACCCCCGTGGCACACGGGTGGTGGGTGGAGGATGCAGGGGTCAGGGCAGGGGAGTCCCCTGCTAATCATTCCTAAGTAGAATGTTCTAACAAAGTGAGAAGGTTTGCAAATGATTGATTTAGAAATAAACACAGTCCAGTGGAGAGAATCCAGGGCCATCACTCGACGAGGCCAGGATCTCTACCCTCGTGGTCAGCTTTCTTCAGGGGGATGTACACACTTGGAGCCCACCCAAGCTCACTTCAGTGCCGTCTATTATTAGCCACGTTTTCGTGAAGAAATAGGAGTGTAGGGTAGTCAGGTGACAGGCTGCATCCACCAGTCTGGGCCGCCGCAGCAAAATAGCCCAGACCAGGGCTTAAACCAGGCACATGCATTCCTGACAGTTCCGGGGCCTGGGAGGCCCAGGGTCAGAGTGCCGGGCTACTTGTGTTCTGGGCCACCTTCTGCTATGTCCACACACCGTGGAGACAGACAGCTCCGCTTTCTCTTCTCTTATTTATTAATTATTATTATTACTCTGTGGTACTGGAGATTGAGCCCAGGGGCATCCTACCTCTGAGCTACACTCCCAGGCCCCGGTCCTTTTTGCTTTGAAACAGGGTCTCTCTAGGTTGCTGAGAGTTTCGCTAAATTGCTGAAGCTGGTCTTGAACCTGCGATGCTCCTGTCTCAGCCTCCCAGATGCTGGGATTACAGGCCTGCACCGCCATTCCCATCTCTTTCTCTTCTTCTAAGGGCACCCATCCTTGAAGGCTCATTTGATCTTCATGACCTCCGCAGAGCCCTAGCTTCAGATTCAGCCTCAATGGGGCTTAGGGTTTCAGCAAATGAATTGGTGGTAGTAAGGGGGGGGGGTGGTATGACACAAACATTCAGTCTGTAACACTCTGCCAGGGCCACACAGCCAATCAGTGGGGTCTGAACTCAGCCGTTCCTGTCCCCAGCCTAGGCACCTAACCACTGGGCTTACTGCCTTGGGGTGCACCGCGTGAATACTGTCCCTCCAAGGGAAAACTACCCTGGGGCAAGGAAGGGGTGGAGGGCACGGGTATTCAGGGGCTCTTTCCACATCCACAGGGCCTTGCCCCACCTGCACACTGGACTGACACGACCCCTGATGGTGGGGTGTTTCTGTCTCAGGTGCTGAGGCTGCGCCCGGCCTCCGGAGCAGACTCCGCGAGGGAGGGTCTGCCTGACCTTAGCCGAGGCACTTGGCAGCTTGCAGCCCAAGTCCTGCCTTGGTGGCCCCTGCCCCGGGCCCTTCCCGGGGGCTGGGGACCTCTGCTCGGGCTGTGAGGTCGGCCAAGCACCGAGCCTGGAGGCCCTGCTGCGGCTGCGGGGCGGCGGGCTGGGAAGGCGCGGTGGCTGCGGGGTCCCCCCCCCCCCCCGGCGGCGCCCCTCCAGCCCGCGCTGTCCCCCCTAGACGCCGGCGCCTTGGCCCGCGGCCCGGCCCTGCTCGGCGGGCCCACCGCCCCCCTGCCGGCCGCCAGCCAGCTGCGTGCCCCCGGGGCCGGCGAGCAGCCACATGCCCCCGCAAGGAATGCCGGGCTGGGGGGGGGCAGCGAGCCCCGAGTCCCCGCCGCGCGCCCCCGGCCGCGGCCCGCGCTCCCTCCCCCGCCGCCCGCTGCTCGGCTGGGGCTGGGGCTGGGGCCCGGCGGGGAGCGGCCGGGAGCGAGGAGCCGGGGTGTGGCCAGCGGGCCGGAGTGAGTCACCCGCTCGCCCGGTCCCGGGGCCCAGCGCCGCCCCGGGCTCGGCATGAGGACCCGGGGGTGCCTGGAGCCCGGCGCGGTGGTGGAGGGCGGTAAGCCGCGGGCCGACCGACCCCTGGGTGGGGCGTGGAGTCGGCTCGCCGGCCGGCCCTCCCCCGCGCCCCCGCCGCCCCTACCTGCTCGGGCTCCCTGGCGGCCGGCGCCCAGGCACGAGGCCAGTGCGGTGGCCCACCCCTCGGCCCAGTTGGAGGGCTTCCCTGCCCGCTCGCCTCGCAGGGTTTTGTGCCCAGGCTCCTGCGGGCCCCTCACGCCCTTTGCCCTTTGGTCTTGGGGTCCCGGCTGAGCTTCCCAGCCTGGCCTCCTGGCCTGAGCGCCCTGGGCCCTGACCCCATGAGGCTGGTGGCTCCAGTCGTCCTCAGGACCAGCCCGGGATAGAAATGGCATTTCCTCTTGGCCTGGCTACAGCTGTTTTTGTTGTCTGTGTTCTCAAGCGCTTCCTCTGGGGATGGCAGGGAGGGTAACCAGACTCCAGGGACCCCTGCTTGCCCTCTCCTCCGCTCACCCCTCTTCCCCTGTCTCTTTGATCCTCTTCCTGCACTGGTCCCGCCTCCCGCGTCCCCAGGACAGAATGACCGAGAACATGAAGGAGTGCCTGGCCCAGACCAGGGCGGCCGTGGGGGACATGGTGACGGTGGTGAAGACAGAGGTCTGCTCGCCACTCCGCGACCAGGAGTATGGCCAGCCCTGGTGAGGCCCCTGTGTGGGGACTGGAGGAGGGCGGCTGGGGTGGGTGGTGGGGACCCAGGGGAAAGTCCCCATTCTCTGCCCACTTCTACCCTGCTTGGGCAGCTGTGGGGCCAGAGGGCCACGCAGGCTATAGGGGAACCTCAGCGATGGCCCAGGAATAGCGGGCTGCCCCTCAGCCTCTGGGCCAGGTCTCAGCCTCTACCCCAGGCTCTCAACTCTGATAGTGTCTTTACTTTCTTTGCCGGCCCCTGTCTGCGTAGCTCCAGGAGACCAGAACCCTCGGCCATGGACCTTGAACCCAAGAAGCTGAAGGGGAAGCGCGACCTCGTCGTGCCCAAGAGCTTCCAGCAAGTGGACTTCTGGTGTAAGTGGGGCTCCAGGTTCCTGCCCGCTGCCCCTTCCCCGGCCCTGGCCTCGGCCCTGGCCCTGCCGATAGGCACGCACCTGTGATGTGCCAGGTGCGGGTCCGTTAGTCCTCATTGTCGGCCACAGTTGGCTGTCGTTGGCCTGTTTTCCAGGTCCCTGAGGCTTGGTGAGGGTAGGTATCCCATCCCGGGCCCCCCGCCCACAATGTACAGTGCAATCCAAACCCAGAGCCACAGGGCTGCAAGGCCATGGTCTTTCTTCTCCTTTTTCAAACTCGAGACAAAGGCAGCACCTGGGGCTGGCTGGCCTGTTCTTGGAGCCCCCAGGGAGGGGAATGGGTCATTGGTCTAGTGACCGGAGGCCTGTGGCTGCCCGAGGCACAGCCAGGGTGGCATGCCCTGTGCTTTCTGCCTGCCCTCATCAGGCTGCCCTTGGGTGGTGCCTGTCTGCCCTCTGGTCTCATTCCTGGGGATCTCAGCAACAACTGAGACCGCCCCCCCTTCTTTCCATCCTTCCAGTCTGTGAGTCCTGCCAGGAGTACTTTGTGGATGAATGCCCCAACCATGGCCCCCCAGTGTTTGTGTCTGACACGCCGGTGCCCATGGGCATCCCAGAGCGGGCGGCGCTCACCATCCCTCAGGGCATGGAGGTGGTCAAGGAGGCCAGTGGAGAGAGTGACGTGAGGTGTGTCAACGAGGTCATCCCCAAGGGCCACATCTTTGGCCCCTACGAGGGGCAGATCTCCACCCAGGACAAATCAGCCGGCTTCTTCTCCTGGCTGGTGAGTGTCCCCTGGGCCGCCCCTGGGAGAGGGTGCCAAGGGACGTACCGGCAGGGGAGTTGCACGCTGGCACGGGAGCTCTCCTGCGGGATCCTCTGGACTGCAGTGATGGACCTTGCTGTCTGCCCCTTGTTCCAGCCGAGTGGCCGTGTCCTGTGCTGCCCAAGGGCCATGCTGAGGGAGCCTGCCTACAGAAACAAGCAGATCCCTGGGTTACCAGGCAGGACCAAGGGGTGTGCTCCCGTGAATGCTGTGTGTGTGACAGTGGCATCTACAGCGGGTTCAGTTGACCCCTGCTCCAAAGTGGATGGCTTGGAGCTGGGGACTGTGGGATGCAGAGGGTGGTATCCAGTTTAGAAAGCAGGCTGGTTGGGTACCAGGTGCTGGAGGTAAAGCCGCACACACGACAGACACGGTTCCTGCCCTCAGGGAACAGCAGTCTTGTGGGAAGACAGGCGCTGGACAAGTACGTACACGGTGATCATTGTGACGGGGCCACACGATGCCCTGGGAGCAGAGCAGAGGGGCCTGGATGTTCGTGGTCCTGAGACCTTGGGGCCTAGTTCGTGTGACCTTGGATGAGTCATTTACTTCTCTGTGGCTGTTTTGTAACACAAAGCTAATAGTTGCTCATCAGCACGGTGCGTGCTTCCCAGTCGACCTGCCTTAGGAAGCTCGGGTGAGTCCAGCTGTTGTTATTGTCACTGACCCGGTTGAGAGGCGGCAGTTAGTCTTGGAAAGGGGACCAAAGAGCTGGGAGAGGAACCTGGGGAGTCCCATGTGGTGGCAGCAAGGAGCCTGAGAGTGGCCACGAGAGGCAAGGGACAGCGGGAGAGGCAGGCAGGGTGCAGCGTCCCCTGAGCCAGGGTGAGGGCACCTTTCATCCTGCGGCCAGGGGAGCCATGCAGAGGTGCCACTGGGTCAGTGGACTGCATGGAAAATTGGGATTCCAGGTGGGAGGCTGGGAGAGGCTTCATGTAAAAAGAAAGAAGGATGCTAAACTTAGGTGCTGACGCTAGGCAGATATGAAAGAGGTTTAGGAGGGAGAAGCCGGAGATTTGAGCACGGCTGGGCTATGAAGGTGAGGAAGAGGCGTTTTCAGAGATAGCAGGAAGGACTGCAGAGGAACCCTGGAGTCTAGCCTGAGCCCCTGGCTGCTGATGCGGAAAGGCGGATCTCAGAGACAGCGAGGCCACGGCACCAGAGCTTCTCCTCAGCCGTTCCACCATGCCGGGCACGGGCCGACCCTGTGGATACAGAGGTGAGCCAGACTAGACATAAATCCTCTCCTCCTGGAGCTTACTCTGTGGGAGATGGGATTAAAGAATAAGATAAATACACCTAAAACTACAACTCTGACCGATGATGGCCAGAGAACAAGAAAGTAATCAGCCAGGGGAGTTGTATGGCCAGAGACGAGTGGAGGCTTGCTAGTACTGATCTGTGATTAAGGAGGAGAATGGCCACCGAATGAGGGCTGGGGGAGGGGTGTCAGGCACGTGGAACTGCATGAGCAAAGGCCCTGTGGCAGGAGAGAGCAGCGTAACTGGTGCCTGGGGATTGGAAGAAGAGTGGAGGTGACCACACAGGGCTCAGAGGGTCAGATGAGAACTTTGGCTGTTTTTTCAGGACAGTGTAAAGCCTTGATTTTGTTGAAAGTGGGGGTAAGGAAGTGGTGAGGTGATCAAATTTATGTTTGTAAGGGCGACTTTGGCTGCAGCCTGGGGGCCTGATTGGGAGTGGAGGGTCAGGTATTGGTCAAGAAGGAGGTCCACACCAGGCCCCAGTTAGAGTGCTATAGTAGTTCTCCAAGTCTGTGGTGGTGGGAGTGTGGGCAGAGAGGCGGAGACCAAGAACCTGGTTCTCCCACTGTTTCAGAGAGGAGGGGTCTGAGTAGCAGCAGACAGGTGGCTCCAGGAGGCAGTGTCAAGGACAGCTGTGCTCCTCCTCCCGTCAGGTGGCCAAGGATGCCTTTCTCAGCACAGTGGATACTGTCAGAAGGGGCTGGCTTGGAGACTGCTTGTGACTTTGATTTTGGCCTTGTTGAATTTGCAGTGGCGATGTCCCAGCTGGGACGTTGAGTAGCGGGTGCCGACGTCGGCTTGGGGCTGGGAGACAAGGCCTAGAGATGTCACCTGTGCAGAAGTGGTCTGTGGGGTTGGGGTGAGAGGGCAGCACCCAGGAGAACGAGCTTAGCACGGGTGGGAGAGACAGAAAGGCTGGATGGGCAGGGAGGAGAGGTATGTGAGGACCTCAGCAGACGACCGTGTCTTCTGCTTGGGTTAAAAAGTGTCCACTGGGCTTCGTGTCATTGGCAACCTTAGCAGTGGGTGGGTCTCTACTTGGGGCGGTTTGTGCCCCCAGGGCATTAGGCGGTTTGTGCCCCCAGGGCATTAGGCAGTTGCCTGGACACACTTTGCTATCACAAGTCAGGGTTGAGGGGTGTGCTACTTGCAACTAGAAAACAGAGGCCAGGGGCCCTGGCTAAAGAGTATGCCAGGTGCAGGGCCCAGGGAGACCCTCACAGCACAGGTATCTGCAGAAACCCCACATAGAGCAGGAGCCCGATTAGCATGGAGATGACCAGCAGAGCCACTTCTTAGAAGTTTGTTTAGAGATAAGATTGGAACTGGAGGAGCTAGAGATAAGGGAAAGAGGAATGGTGGCTGGAGGAAGCCAGGGGCCAGGGGAATTGTTAATTAGAGGGGAGTCGCCATCCACAAGAGCCAGTGTTTCCTGAAGAAACAGTTGGATGCAGAGGTCATATGGGGTCCATATGTTTTTACATCACGGCAGAAAGTTCCAAGGGAACTTTCCAGACATGGAAAAGAGGTGGGGCAGCTGTCACCGGAGGGACAGCCTAAAGAACAGATGGAGGCAGATAGATGGGGGAGGCCAAAAAATGATCCCCACAAAGATGACCACGGGTCCCAGGCCCCCGGGACTTATATGGCAAAAGGGTGTTTGCAGATATGATTAAGAGAAGCATCTTTGGATGGGATATTATCTGGATAAGCTTAGTATAATTATACACATCTTTTTTTTTTGCGGTACGAGGGATGGAACCCAGGGGCATTCTACCTCCAAGGTACACTCCCAGCCCTATTTTTTATTCTTTATTTTGAAACAGGGTCTCACTAAGTTGCAGAGGGCCTCACTAAGTAGCTGAGACTGGCCGCAAACCACAATCCTCCTGTCTCAGTCTCCCAAGTACTGAGATCACAAGCGCACGCCACTGGCTCTTACACATCTTTCTACGAGGGAGGTAGAAAGGTCAGAGTTGGAGAGAGAGATTGGAAGACGGTTCCCCGCAGCCTTGAGGACGCAGGAGGGAGCGGAGTGCAGGGAGGCAGGCAGCCTTAGAAACTGGCAAAAACAAGGAGACAGATTGCTCTTTAGCATTCACAGAAAGGAGACAGTTCTGCCTTCTTGGGTTTTGAGACTTCTGACCTTCAGAAATGTAAGAGAATATTTTTTTTGTTTGTTTGTTTTAAACCACTATGTTTGTGGTATTTTGTCATTGCAGCTATAGGAGTCAAGTACAGTAGTAGGCTCATAGGTTGGGGAGGGGCATCTGCTGAAACATGCCGTGTGGAGGCTTTGACCTTTGTGATCCTGAGAGGGGAGGAGCACAAAGGTATCTGGGGAGAACAGATGCTCAAAATGACCCAAGAAAGCAGGGACCCCTGTGTGTGTTCACGCGTGCATAGTGTATAAGTTTGTTGGGAGCCAGTGTTCAGGCCTCAGTGGGGGAACAGCAGGCGCGAGGAGCAGCTCTGTCACTGGGGTGATGGATGGGAGAGGAAGGAAAAAGGGGAACTGAGCCATGGTATGGTTTGGGGTCCAGGCTCTAGAAACTCTGCCTCCTAAGCTAACTGCATTCATTTGCCAAATCCTATCCCCGAGCCATTGGCTGTCATCTTCTCTTGACTTTCTGCTTGACTGCAAAAGCCCTGGCCCCCATCCATCAAAACACACTTCTGTGCACAACCTCTCAGCACTGTGTGCACACTGCACACCTGTGGGAATGGTGAGGACAGTCACGGTAAGCCCAGCCGTTTACTGAGCACTCACCGCACGTCACCCTGGAAGAGAGCAGCTCCCACTGAGTGCCCCGTGCACGTGAATGCCTGGGTTTCAGCAGCCCAAAGGCCATTTCCATCCACTCTGCAGCTCTCCCTCATGGCCTGGCCTTTGAGGGAGTTTTGTATTCACTTAAAAAAGAAATGTTTGTGTATTTGGGAAGCTAAAACAGGAGGATCACAGGTTTGAAGCCAGCCTCAGCAACTTAGTGAGACTCTCTGCAACCTTGTGAGATTCTGTTTCAAATTAAAGAATTAAAAATAGGGCTGGGAAGCCAGGCATGGTGGCGCATGCTTGTCATCCTAGCGCTTGGGAGGCTGAGACAGGAGGATCGCACAGGTTCGAAGCCAGCCTCAGCTACTCAGTGAGGCTCTCAGCAACTTAGTGAGACCCTGTTTCCAAATAAAATAGAAAATAGGTCTGGGAGTATAGCCTGGAGGTAGAAAGCCCCTGGGTTCCATTCCTGGCACCACACAAAAAAAAAAAAAAATAGGGCTGGGATATATATCTCAGAGACAGAATGCCCCTGGGTTCAATTCCAAGTACTATAAAGAATAAAATAACAAAATAAAATGGTATCGAGGAATAGCTTGAAGGTAGAATGCCGCTGGGTTCAATCTCTAGTACCAAAAAATAAAAATAAAAAATAAAAGCAATGCTTCTTTCTCTGTTTTCTCATCCCACTGGAATCTACAAACGCTGCAAATCTTTGCCAAGGTGGCCCAGGCTAGCCCAAGACACTACAGGCCAAGGGCAGTGCTGAGGGGTGAGGTTCTAGGCGACCCCGCAGCCCCGTGGCTTGGTGAAGGCAGGAGGAAGCGGAGGCAGCTCAGGGTTTCTGTTGAAGTTTCTGATGCAGACTCTATCTCTTTCCAAAAAGGATTTGGGGCAGTCCAGCAAGACATAAAATGCACCATGATCGCATATTACGCCCGGGAGGGAGAGGAGAAAGGGAACAAGGGGCAGGACCCCTAAATGAGCCAGGACCGAGGCCCAGACTGTGCACCATAGTGACCTGCGTGTGTGCCGCTGGCTCTCTGGGGCCCAGATCTGGCAGCATGGGAAAGCCTTTGTTTGTTTCTCTATATGTACCCCCCATTCTTTTTTGTTTGCTTTTTCTAAGCTGTTTAAGATTGAGTTAGAGACATCATAACCCTTTGCCTCTGAAGCCACCTACTAGCGCAGCATCTGTCCATGATGTAAAGAGCTCAGGGACTTTGGAGCAGGGCATCCCTTCCAGGCGCTGGGGCTGGGCGGGTCCCCACCTGTCGGTCACCTCCTGCCTGCCACACTCCTCCTGTTCTGGCAGACGCAGAGGCAGAAGGGCATCTTAGGTCCTCGCGTTCCCATTGCGACTTCCATCCTAAGATGGGGATTCTTTTAAAACGTCAACTTTTGCTCAGCATACAGTTGGAACCCATGAGACGCAACAGGATCGGACTGGTTTGCCCAAGTTCAGGACAACTCAGAGAAGCGGGGAATGACAAGCTTGTTCAGGAAGGAGAGAAGGGACATTTGAGACAGGCGGGGTGTGCACACAGATGAGCAAGTACTTTCTATTAACTCAATTTTGAAAACTTCAAGCTTTCCATATCACATGTCACCTGCACCGTATGACAAACACCCATACGCCCTGTTGCTGGCTTAATCCTTTGCTAACATAACCTTTGCTTTGTCTCTTTATATGGACCCCCATTCTTTTTTTTTCCCCTAAGCTGTTTAAGATTGAGTTTCAGGCACCACAACCCTTTGCCTCTGTAGACTTCAGCCCACACTTCCTAAGAGCAAGGTGTTCCTCCATTCCAAGAGTGGGCAAACATTTTCCTAAAGGGTCATCTGATAAATTATTTCAGACTTTGTAGACCGTGCAGTATCTGACATAGCCACGCCACCCTGCCACCCCAGTGCCAGATGACAGGAGAACGAATGAGTGGGTGCAGCTGTGTGCCAATAAAACTTTATTTGTGCCGGACGTGGTGGTGCACGCTTGTAATCCCCGCACTTGGGAGGCGGGGACAGGAGGATCCCGCAGGTTCGAAGCCAGCCGTGGTGGCTTAGGAGACCCTGTTTCCAAATACAAAAGTATAAAAATAGGTCTGGGAGTGTAGCCCGGAGGTAGAAGGGCTTCCAGGAACCCCAGTACCACCAAAAAAAAAAAAAAACCACTTTATTTGTGAATGCTGAAATCTCAATTTCATGTCATTTCAAATGAAATTTGAATTTCAAAAAATGCGAAAACCACATCAATGAAATTACATGAAGAAAAATTTTCAATTGTTAAAAATATGCAGAAACCAGGTAGGCCTGATGGCCCATGCCAATAATCCCAGGACTTGGGAGGCTGAGACTGATTTGAGGCCAGCCTTAGCAATTTAGCAAGAGCTTATTTCAAAAGAAAAAGGACTGGGGGTATAGCTCAGAGGTAGAATTCCCCTGGGTTCAATCCCCAGTACAAATTAAGTAAATAAATAAATATGCAGAAACTTACCTTACAGGCTGTATGAAAATAGGTTGGGGGGGGCGCAGGATTTGACCAACCATCAGTAGTTGGCTCCACCCCCCCACCCCCCCGTCTTCTATTACCATGATATAATTATTACACCCGGGAAATTTAACATGAATACAGTACTGGTCCTTGATATTCCATGTTCAGATTTCCTTACGTGCCCTGGGCGATGTCCTTCATAATCTCCCCTCGCCCATGCGGAGCCCACGCACATCGCACATCACCTTAGCTGTCCTGTTCAATAACCTCCTATATTCTAGAAGTCTCTCTCCTGTTTTTGTTTTTGTTTTTGTTTTTGTTTTTTTTTTTGCCTTTTGTGATATTGACACTTTTTGAAGAGCCCAGGCGGATTGTTTTCAGAATGTTTCCCGTTTAGATTCGTCTGATGATTTGCCCATGATTGTTTCAGATGACACATTTCTGGCCCAGGCTACGTTGTATCTTTCCAAAGTCAGCTCGTTTGTTTGTTTCGTCTTTTACTCACTGGTCTTAGGACTATTGATGATTCTTGCCTGTATCAGTTATTACTCATGCTTTAAAGTGGTTTTTCTATTTCTTCCATTCCTTTTACATTCATTACTTGACTTTTTCTGTAAAAAAAAAAAAAATCATCTTTATTCTTCATCCATCCCCCATGTAGAAAATATTCTTAGTATTCACATGGGCTCATGAATTCTTTTCTTGCCCAATGTGTTACGGTCCATCCCTGTCATTATTGGTCCTGATGTTTAAATTACCCTGCGTCCGCCCAGTGGGGTCCCTTTCGGATTGGCTTTTCCCTCCTTTGACAAATCCACATCATTATCTGAGCACTGCCTTCGTTTCTCACGCAAAAAGATCTTGCAGCCATCTCTCCTGGGAGTTCTGATTTCTGTTTGCGGGAGATGGTGTTCAGAAAGCAAGATCTCAGGGCCCGCACTGAGCATCTGCTTTGGGGTCTCCTTGCTTCTAGGCCTGAACTAAGTTCTGCAGGGTATGTTGAAACTGGCCTTCAAGTCAGAAACTGAGGGGACCCTGCGTCACAGGCAGAGGCCACAGCATGTGCGAAGGCCTAGGGGCCCCCAGGTAATGCTGAGGAGGAGGGTCAGCAGAGATACAGGCAGACTTGGGAGGAAAATGAGAGATGATGCTAGAGGAGGATGGTTCTAGGATGGTTCTAGGATGGTTCTGGGATGGTTCTAGGATGCTATGGATGGTAAAACGCTGTCGGCTTGATCTCAATGTCTCCAGGAATAGAAATGTTCTCCTCAGTCCTCTGGCTCCACTTTATATCAGAAGCATTGGATGGACTCAGCTTGTGGAGCTGTTTTAGACACTGTTTCAAAATAAAAAATAAAAAAAAATAAGGCTGGGGGTGTAGCTCATAGGTAGAATGTCCCTGGATTCCATTCCCAGTACAATAATAATAATAATAATAATAATAATAATAATAATAACAACAACAACAACAACAATAATAATAATAATGCCGGTCATTCGGTTATTGAGCCACAAACCAAACAAAAGTTCCCCCCACTTCCCCTACAAATATAATATGCTAGTGGTCAATTCTAGCTGGAGGTGAGTCTATAATTCTCAAAATCTATTACATTAGGATGAAAGTAGAGGGTGTGCCAGGCATGGTGATGCCTACCCTAATCCCAGCAACTCGGGAGGCTGAGGCACGAGGATGGCAAGTTCAAGGCCAGCCTGAGCAGCTTAGTGAGACCTTGCTTCAAAACAAGAAATAAAGCTGGGCGTGGTGGTGCACGCTTGTAATCCCAGCATTCGGGAGGCTGAGACTGGAGGATCGCAGTTTGCGGAAAGCCTCAGCTAATTAGTGAGGCCTTCTGCAACTCAGTGAGACCCGGTTTCAAAATAAAGAATAAAAAGCCGGGCGTGGTGGCACACGCTTGTAATTCCCCGCGTTTGGGAGGCAGAGACAGGAGGATCGCGCAGGTTCAAAGCCAGCCGCGCGCGCTGGCTTAGGAGACCCTGTTTCCAAATAAAAATGTAAAAATACGTCTGGGAGTGTAGCCCAGAGGTAGAAGGGCTTCCAGGAACCCCAGTACCACCACAACACACAAACAAACAAACAAACAAACAATAAAAAATAGGGCTGGAGCCAAGTGTGGTGGCGCACGCTTGTAATCCTAGCATTTGAGAGGCTGAGACCAGAGGATCACGGTTCGCAGACAGCCTCAGCTACTTAGTGAGGCCCTCTGCAACTCAGCGAGACCCTGTTTCAAAATAGAGAATAAAAAATAGGGCTGGGGGTGTAGCTCAGAGATAGAATGCCCCTGGGTTCCATCCCCAGTACCACACACAAAAAAATTAGAAATAAAAAAGTCTGGGATATATAGTTCAGTGGTAGAGCACTCAGCTAGCATGCATGAGGCCCTGAGTTCAAGTCCCTACTACCCCCTAAAAAATAGAACATGAAAAATTATTCTGAACTGCTTCAGCATTTCCAGTGAAGACCAGAGACTGACCCTACTGTCTCCTCGCCACTCTTTGGTCCCTTAACAGAGTCTACCACAGCTCCGCTTCCCACGGGTGTCCAGGTGACCGTGTCCGTGGAGTCTCAAGGTTACAGGAATTCAATTTTAATGTTACTCTAAAGGCGGGAACATAAAGCTAGGCAAACACAACATTTCTTATAATTATTACTTTGAAACAACTATAAAAAATCAGAAATATAAAAATGTGAAATGAATAGAACTCCAGAAATCCTAAACGTAATCCAGATGTGCTAGATGTGGTGGCGCACGCCTTTAACCCCAGTACTCGGGAGACTGAGACAGGAGGGGTGCAGCTTTGGGGCTGGCCTCAGCAACCTGGTGAGGTCCTGTTTCAAAATGAAGAAAAATAAAAGGACAGGAGGTCTAGCTCAGGGGTAGAATGCCTCTGGATTCAATCCCTAGTCTTATAATAAATGAACAAACTAAACCCAAATTAACAGTAAAGGGCTGTTTCCCGGGTGGCTGTGGCAGTGGCTCTCGGACCCAGCTTCCTCGGGGTTTAGAGCGCCTGCGTGTTCACGTGTGTGTGCAGTCTCCTTTTCCCGACGTGCATCTCCGTTTGGAACACTGGGGGATCTTTTGTGAGTGAAACTGTCAAGATGTGCTCTGGCCTTTTCTTGGCCAGAATGTGGCATTTGAATATTAAGTTCTCAGTTGTTCTTTTTCTTTTTCATTGGCTCACGGCAAGTAGCAATAACGGGTGTTGTACAGTCAGTTCTCACTGTGAATCAAGCTACCTCCAAGTCCAGTTGCATGGAACTGGTTGGCAGGCCTTTTCCATGAAGGTTCAGATAGTGAGTGTTTTAGGTTTTGTGGACTCTATGGTGTCCATTGCAGTCACAGATTTACAGTGGGCTTCTGTCCCAGTACACTCATTGCATGTTGAAAATATCATAAATCACAAATACATTTAACCCCCCAACCTACCAAACAGTGCTGGTTTCCCCTGTGATTAAGGGGACCTTTGGGAGCTGTGGCTTCCTGGTGCTACCCAGCACCATGAGATAGTATATACGGCAGATTGCTAGCCTGGGGAAAGATCATGACTCAAAATTGCAATTTTGAATGCAATTTTGAATTGCAAAATTGAATTAATAAATAGTTTTTTTGTGTGTGGTACTGGGGATGGAATCCAGGGGCCTTCTACCTCTGGGCTACACTCCTAGACCTATTTTAAAAATATTTTTATTTGGAAATAGCATCTCACTAAGTTGCTGAGAGCCTCATTAAGTAGCTGAGGCTGGCTTCAAACCTGTGCGATCCTCCTGTCTCAGCCTCCTAAGTGCTGGGATTACAAATGTGTACCATCACACCTGGCCTGAATATAGCTTTTGAAGCATCACAAAGTAGAAAAATTGTAAGCCAAACCGTCATAAGCGGGGCCTGTCTCTACTCCACCCTGCTGTGGTAGCTTGAAGGCAGCCACAGGTATGGTGTGCTCCAATAAAAACTTGTTAGTACTGAAATTTGAGCTCCATTTAATTTCCACTTCATAAAATAATCTTCTTTTGCTTAATTATTATCTTATTAATTTCGCTTTCTTACAATACTGAGGGTCAAATAGAACGGAGGGCCTCATGCATGGCAGGCATGCGCTCTACCACTGAGCTACCCTCCCAGGCCCTGATTTATTCTCAACCAATCAAATCTGCAAACCATTCTCAGTGCTGGTCCACGCGGAAGCAGGCAGCAGGCTGGACGTGCCTGCAGGCATTGCTTGCTGGCCCAGCGTAGAACAACTGTCACATTCTTACATGTGCACCTGCTGCCAAGCTGCAGCTCCTCCTTTATAACCAGATTCCCCTGGTCACCTGCAGTTGGGCTGACTTTGCTGGGCTGTCAGGACTGCATGGCTTCAAGCTGCAGGGCGTGCTGGCTCCTGCTCTGGAGCCCCAGAGATCTGGGACATACTGCTCTGGGTCCAGGCTAAAGGACAGAGGATCCCTGGGGAGGCTGATCTGCATTTCTTTCTCTGTTTCTTTTTCTCTTTCTTTTATTTAAGGTACTGGGGATGGAACCCAGGGACACTTTATCACTGAGCTACACCTCTAGCTCTTTTAAAATTTTTTTTTCTTTTTTTGAGACAGGGTCTCATTAAGTTACCACGCATGAACTTGCTTTGAACCTATGATCCTTCTGTCTTAGCATCCCAAATCCTGGGATTACAGGCATGTGCTGTGCACCTGGCAACCTCTTCTGCATTTTAAGACCACTCGCATCATGCTGGTTAAGTCCCATGCCAATGCAAGGGCAAGGACCAGAGGCGTTCAGGCCACCTGTGAGGCAGTTGAGGGCAGAGTCACAGGGAACAGGGTCATAGGGAGGGGGAGATCTGACTCAGTTCTGAACAGAGCACTCCTGTGGGTGTGGAAATCTCTTGGTGATTTTTGTCTATTGATTTTTTTTTAGGGAGGGGTTACTAGGGATTGAACCTGGGTCATTTTTATCTCCAAGCTGTAACCACAATTCTTTTAATTTTTTTTTCTTTTACTTTGAAACAGAGTCTTACTAAGTTGCTGAGAGCCTCACTAAATTGCTGAGGCTGGTCTTGATTCTGTTTTCTTCCTGTCTTGGGTCTCCCAAGTACTGGGATTATAGGTGCCTGCCACCATACCTAGCGTCATTGATTTAAAAAAATGAAAACATTTAATTAAAAATTTTGAGAGTGGGAATGTTTGGATCTTAAGAACATATCCAAAGACTTTAGTTTGAAAAGCATGAATTCCTAGTAAGCTTCCTGGCCTTGACAGTAGGGGGTTGGGGTTCTCTATGCAGAGAAGAGATCTCATCTATGCTCTCAGACCTAGTTCAGCACCCAAACCTAGGGGCCCTCAACAAATTTTGTTTAGGCCTGATGGACAACAATAATAATAACAGCTGCCACTTATGCATACTAAATGATTTCTGTGTCTTAAGCCTGTAGTTAGCCACAGTCCTATGAGAGTGTCATCTCCCTTTACAGACCGGAAACCTTGAGTTTAAAAGCCAGGTTTCCTGTCCAGGCCTGTGCAGCTCATGTAGGTGATAAGCTCAAATTCAAATCAAATCTCAAATTCAAAGGATCCAGGCTTCAAATGTGAGAATCTAAATGCCCACATTACAGTCAAGCGTGGTGGTGCATACCTGTAGTTCTAGTACTTGGCAGGCTGAGATAGGAGGATCGCAGGTTTCAAGCCAGCCTCAGCAGCTTAGGGAGATCCTTATTCAAAATAAAAAATAAGCAGGGTGAGGTGGCGCACACTTGTAATCCCCACGCTTGGGAGGCTGAGATAGGAGGATCTCACAGGTTCGAAGCCAGCCTCAGGTACTGAGTAAGACTCCCAGCAACTTAGTGAGACCCTGTTTCCAAATAAAATATAAAATAGGTCTGGGAGTATACCCCAGAGGTAGAAAAGCCCCCGAGTTCCATCCCCAGTACCACCAATAAAACCCCATAACAATAAGAATAATAAATAATAATAAATAATAATAATAATAATAATAATAATAATAATAATGATGATATAAAATAGGACTGGGGTATAGTATGGAGATAGAATGCTTCTGAGTTCAATTTCCAGTAAAAAAATAAATATAAATAAATAATAAATGTCCACACCACATCCTCAGCTGTCTTCCTACCTACATAGCAGCCTCCAATGTCTTTAGGGAATACTTTTCAAGCATATAGCATAAGGTTATTACCCTTTATTTCTTGGTAAAATCGGGCAGATTTTATTTTATTTTATTATTTTATTATTATTTTTTTTTTGGTGGTACTGGGGATGGAACCCTTTTACCTCCAGGCTACACTCCCAGACCTATTATATATATTTTGAAACAGGGTCTCTAAACCAGCAAGGCTGGCTTCAAACCTGCGCGATCCTCCTGTCTCCACCTCCCAAGCGCAGGGATTACAAGCGTGCGCCACCACGCCTGACAGATTTTATTTTTTTTAGCAGGTTTATTAGATATAATTAACCTAGCACACAATTCACCCAGAGTGTGTAATTCAGCAGTTCGTAGTAGACTCCCAGGTGGGTGCAGCTATGGCGGAAGGTGACTTTCATGACTGAGAAACCCCGTATTCTTGAGCTGCCTTCCTCCTTGTGCCCACCCAACGCTGTGTCACTGTGAGTGCAGCCACTCTCTGGCTCGATGGATTCCCTATGCCCGACGTAACTATGAGCCAGAGCGTATAGCGTGTGGTCTTTTGAGACTGGCGTCTTGCCCTCAGCTGGATGTGTTCAAGGTTCATCCGGTCCTTTCATAGCCAAATAATATTCCCCTGAATGAATGTGCCACGCTTTATCTTTTGTTAAAGAACCGTTGGGTTCTTTGGGCTATTATGAGTAAAGGTAGCTATAAACATTCACACGGAAGTAGGCTTCCTTGTCTCTTTTTCCTACACCTAAGAGTAAAATTGGTGGCTCACATGGTGACTTCACGTTAATCTTTCGAGGGACCGCCAGACTGTTTTCCCCAGCAGCCGGCCCGTTTCTCCGTCCCCAGCACCAGTCTGCGAGGACTCGGCTTCCTCCACATTCTTGCCAGCGCTCGTTTTCATCTGACTTTTTGATGCCAGTCATCCTGGTGGGTGTGCAGCAAGATCTCACGGCGGAGCCTTTTCTACCTTGTTTATTTCACTGGTCACGGCGGGAGGCGGGGGAGCCCCCCAGGAGGGATGTGCAGATTGGACTGAACCATCCCATGGGCTGCTTTCCCCCATCAGCCCTGTGAACTGCTTCCCTCTGCCTCGCTGACCTTGGAAGACACTCCCAGTCTGCAGCATGATATTTAGTTTGTTTCTTTCTGGTTCTTCTCTAAGTAGAGGCCTTTTATCCCCCCCCCCCCAAATT
Organism: Muscardinus avellanarius; assembly: GCF_963383645.1. NCBI lineage: Eukaryota > Metazoa > Chordata > Mammalia > Rodentia > Gliridae > Muscardinus > Muscardinus avellanarius. Next base: position 218,227,002 of record NC_137786.1, read on the forward strand.
CTGGGAATCAAACCCAGGGCCTCATATGCACCAGGCAAGCACCGTACCTCTGAGCTACACCGCAACCCTTTTTATTTTATTTTGGGACAGGGTCTTGCTATGTTGGCCAGCCTGGCCTTGAACTTGTGATCCTCCTACCTCGGCTGCCCGGGTGGCCAGGATTATAGGTGTTCACTGCTGTGCCGCCTTTCCATTTACATTTTTGCTGCCTCCTGGGTTGGTGGGTTCTTCTGGGCCTCTTTCCTGTCTTTTCCGTCTTGATGCTCGGCATGACTATAGATGAGACTCAGCCCCCCCACACACACACACCGAGGCCCCATTCCAGGACCATGGGATGTCCTCTGCCTTTGCCAGGGGCCATATTGCTTATGAGAATCACAGGGCCTGTGAGAGTGGGTAGGTGGGAGGTTGGTCCTGAGTCTGGCGATGTAGGGTAGAGCCAAGGGTCTTGTGAAGGGAAGAGCTGTCTATGCTGGTTATAGGGCTCTGGACACGGATGGTCCTGGGTTTTACATTTGTCTCTTCCAGCTGCTCAAAGTGCATCTTTGCGTTAGTTTCCTGTTCTCTTTGAGCTCCAGGTTTTAACCATCTAATGGAACACACCCTGGGAGTGGCTGGGGATATTTGGGCTTGCTGCGGGCGTGGAGCCCAGCATCGATGGGCAGATCACAGCCAGATTTACCATTTTTAGTTACCTTCCCCAGGGTGTCAGGAAAGGCTGCATAGGACAGATGGACAAATCCTCCCAGATACCACTTGTATTAGTTAGCTTTCCATTGCTATAACAAAATTTCAGAGATAATTAACTTTTACAGAGAAAAAGGTTATTTTGGCTCACAGTGAAGGAGGTTCTAGTCCACCGTGGCTGGGGGGCTCTGTGGGTGTGCTGGCTGGCAGTGGCAGGGAGCAAACTGCTCTCCTTGTGGACGGGAAGCAAAGGAGTCTGAAGAAGTTAGCCTGATCCCACGGTCCACTCCAGGGCCACGCCCCCAGTGGCCTAGAGGCTTCCCAGTAGGCCCGCCTCCTAAAGGTTCACCACCTCCAATAGCACCACCGCGGGGACCAAACCCTTACAGATGGCCTTTACAGACACGTATCCAAACCCTAGCACCGTGTGTGAAGAATCTAAAATAGTCAAACTCACAGAGCCAAAGAGTTGGATGGTAGTTTCCAGGGCCAGGGAAAGGGAAAATGAGGCGGTATTAATGAAAGGCGGACAGTCTCAGGCATGCAAGATGAGGAGGTGCTGTGTGCTACGCAGCAGGGAGGTAGTGAGCAACGCCGTGGTACACACTCTCCAGCCTTTGCTGGGGGACAGATAGGGCTTGTGTTGTCCTGATAGCAATACTACCACTACTACTACCACCACCACCACTACTACTACCAGTATTACTACCACTACCACTACTACCAGTACTACTACTACTACCACTACCATGACTACGACTACTACCAGTATTAGTACTACTACTACCACTACTACTACTACTACCAGTATTACTACCACTACCACCAGTACTACTACTACTACTACCACAACTACTACTACCACCACCACTACTACTATACTACCACTACCACTACTACCATTATTACTACCACTACTACCACTACCACTACTACCATTATTACTACTACTACCACTACCACTACTACCACTACCACTACTACCAGCATTTCTACCACTACCACTACTACCAGTACTACTACCACTACCACCACCACCACTACTACTAGTACTACTACTACTACCACTACCACAACGACTACTACCACTACCACTACTACCAGTACTACTACTACTACTACCAGTATTACTACTACCACTATCACTACTACTACTGCCAGTACTACTAAAAGTATTACTACCACTACCATTACTACCATTACTACTACTACCACTACCAGTATTACTACCACTACCACTACTACCACTACCACTACTCCTACTATACTATACTACTACCAGTACTACTACTATACTACCACCACCACTACTACTACTACCAGTATTACCACTACTACCACTACTACTACCAGTATTACCATCACCACCACTACTACTACCAGTATTACCACTACTACCACCACTACTACTACCAGTATCACCACCACCACCACTACTACTACTACCAGTACTACTACCACCACTACTACTATACTACTACTACTGCCACTACTACCACTACTACCAGTACTACTACTACTATCAGTACTGCTACTACCAGTACTAGTACTACTACTACCACTACTACACTTTTAAAGCAGGAAGAAACTTGTAAAGGTGGTAGATTTGCTTATGGAACAGTTTTGTAATGATGACTTCACAGATTTGCACTTCTACCCAAACTAGTCCATCCTATGTATGAAATACGTACAGCTTTGGGTTTTCCAATAATATCTCAGTAAAGTGTGTGTATGTGTGCATAGCACTGGGGATTGAACTCAGGGGTGTTCTACCACTGAGCTGTACCCCCAGCCCTTTTTATTTTTTATTTTGAAACAGGGTCTTGCTAAGTTGCCAAGATTAGCTTCAAATTTGTGATTTTCCTATCTTAACCTCCTCAGTGTGCACCACTGTTGCCTGGTTAATAATGTGATTTTTTTTGTTGTTGTTCTAGGGATGGGACCCAGGGGCATTCTACCTCCAAGCTACACCTCCAGCCCTATTTTTTATTCTTTATTTTGAAATAGGATCTCACTGAGTTGCAAAGGGCCTCACTAAGTAGCTTAGACTGTCCTTAAACCGTGATCCTCTGGTCTCAGCCTCCCACATGCTGAGATTACAAGCGTGCACCACCATGCCCAGCAATAATGTGATTTTTAAAAAAGGAAATTGAAGCCAAGCATGATGGCACCTACCTGTAATCCCAGTACTTGGGAGGCTGAAACAGGAGGTGAACAGGTCCAAAGCCAGCCTCAGCAATTTAGTGAGAGCCTCGGCAACTTAGCAAGACCCTGTTTCAAAATAAAAAGGGCTAGGGTGTAGCTCAGAGGTAGAATGCCCCTGAGCTCAATCCCCAGTACAAGAAAGAAAAAAGAATTTAATAAAAGGTAGTTTTAGAACAATGAAAAGTCTAGTTTCCTTGTTAGCTAAATTAGGGTGAGTGGATTAGACCCTGGTTCTTGAACTTCTGGGTCACCTAGGAAGTTATACATACTTATATCTAATATTCACAAAATGCTGTGCATATTTTAAGGGCCACACTGGTGTCCTTGGATACCAGAATCCAGGGTCTGGATAATCTTGAGGGCCCTGTCCAGTTTCTGGGCATAAAAGAAGCCAGAATTCCAGTTCCAGTTCAGGACAGCCTGTTTATCTTTCAGGTCTCCCATCTGCTCAGCTGGGGAGAGGGTGGAGAAGAGGGGACACTGCCCTCCTCCCTGGGATCTCCAGAGAAGCCACTGGGGTGTGCCCAAGCACGTTGCCAACTGTGGCAGGCTTCCCAAATCATTTCGGTACATACTTTGTTCTATGAGGCGGAGCAGGGCCGAAAGCAGATGCTTCATGGACTTGATGGGCTCCTGGAAAGTTGCAGGCAAATCAGGGTTTTGAAAATCCAATCTCTGCAACATCTGGTCCTGACACCACATGGGAGAGCCCAGCAGCAGAGCCTTGGTGGCGCCAGACACGGGCTGCAGGGGACCCATCTTCCCCGTTAGAACGCCGGTCCGTGCTTTGCAAATTGGCTCAAGCCTGAAGCAAAGCCACAGTGTAGACAGGGTGCTGGGAGGAGCCTGGTGGACTGAGGGGGTTTGGGGGCCATGTCCACCACACTTACAGTGGTTAAAGCATGGACCGGACCATCAGAAACCTGAGTCTCAACTCCAGTGTCCCCAGGCACATCTTTTGTGACCTCAGGCAAGGTATCTCATGGCGCTGAAGCTCGGCTTCGTCATGTGTAACAGGAGGACCATCATGGTGGCCGCTTCACAGGCTGAGAGAATTAATGTATCAGTGTATCAGAGTACTTGCCACTGTGAAGGTGCTGCAGGAATGGCCACTGTTGATGACTTTTATTATTGTTATTGGTATTAATTATCACCAGGTCAGAAATAGCTCTCTGGTCCTCATGGACCAGGCGTTACCTAAAAGGCTTTTATATGTAGATGCATTTGAGCATCTGTGATCCAAGAGGCCCAAGTTCCTGCGTGCACATGCGCACGCGTGCACACACAGACACATGTTTTGAGCATCTGTGCTCATAGAATTATCTAATCTTAGTTTCATACAGTTTTGAGGCCCTCAGGACAGATATCCACTCCAAAAGGGAAAATAACTTTTTTTAGCTTTCCCATTACTAGGTCATCTGTTGCCTAAATGAAGGGGGAGGCTCACCCGCTTCCAGGCTGCTCACCTGCTCACGGCGCTGTTCTGCATGCTGGGCAGTGATTCTGGGTGTGGAGTTGGGCCCGCGCTCTCTCCAGAGGCGTGCAGATCCCACCTCCCTACATGGCGACCTTCCTCACTGGATGGCGGCTCTCCTTCCTCCAGCCCCTTCTCTCCAGGAAGAGAGACCCCTTGTCATACTGCTTACCTTCCTCTGGTCCAGTCCAGGGCATCTAGATACTTCTGCACCACCGTGCTCAGAGTTTCATGACTAGTCCAGGAAATGTAGGACCAGAGGGGCTAAGAAATCAGCCTTTACTCATTGCGGCCCTGCCTGACGCATCACTGCGGGGTCATGTGATCTACAGGTCCGTGGGACCCTCCTTTCTCTACCCAGAACACCGTCACCCCTCTTCTCCAAGATCTTGGCATAGACTCAATGTCCCCGAGGGTCTGTGACTGACTCCCAGGCATTCAGCTGTAACTCAGAGTTTTCATAATCCCATGCAATCCCTCACCGTGTAGCACCTGGTGGCGTAGTATCCCGCTGGCCGCTCTGCCGTGTCCCATTGGACTATGGGCTTTCTGAGAGCTGAGGCCGTGTCTTCTGGGAACACCACTGTAAACCCAGAGCTGGTCCCTGCAGCCGCTCTCCTCCTGATACTTGTTGGATGAATGAACACTTGACTAGATAGAGTACTGATTGGAGGGAAAGATAAGCCCACAAGTATCCTTCAGGAAACCTTGGGACCTGGGCAGCATCGGGGGGTCTAAGGCGCCCCAGGTAGAGCTGCAGAAGGCTGATTACAATACGGCAGACCTCCCAGAGTGCAGAGGGAGTAATAACTAACATTTGGTCCATTCAGTAATAATCATCGTGCTCACACAGCTGACAGTGACCGTTTACTCAGTGCCTTCCCCACCTGTCATGAGAGCAGCACTGCAAGGATGATTTACCTCATGTTACAGACAGGAAACGGGGGCATGGCAGTGAAGCCACCTGCCCCAGGCACTCAGTTCTTAGTGGTGGAATGGAGCTTCGAGCTGATTCCTCTGGCCTGGGGCTCTTGCTGTCCACAGTCTCTCCCACTACTGGCTGCAGGACCCAGACAGGACCCAGAAGAGAGATAAGCAGTCAGAAAATGGTACTGGAGGGTAGTTAGTGTTGTCCTAAAAGATAGAGTTCTCAGCCGGGCGTGGTGGCGCACGCTTGTAATCCCAGCACCTGGGAGGCAGAGACAGGAGGATCACACAGGTTCGAAGCCAGCCTCAGCTACTTAGGCTCTCAGCAACTAAGTGAGACCCTGTTTCCAAATAAAATAGAAAATAGGTCTGGGAGTATAGCCTGGAGGTAGAAAAGCCTCTGGGTTCTGCCCCCAGTACCAAAAAAGAGAGAGAGAGAGAGAGAGAGAGAGAGAGAGAGACAGAGACAGAGTTCTCTCTGCCTCTGAAGGAGGGTCCCTGCATCTTGGAGGGGAGGTAGCTAGGGGAGCAGAAGCCAGGGATGCAGGTTTTTATCTTTCTAAATTTTTTTTCAGTACTGGGGAAATCCAGGGGCATTCCACCTCTGAGCTACACCCCCAGCCCTATTTTTTATTCTTTATTTTGAAACAGGGTCTCAATGAGTTGCAAAGGGCCTCACTAAGTAGCTGAGGCTGGCCTTGAACCACAATCCTCCTGTCTCAGCCTCCCAAACGCTGGGATTACAAATGTGCACCACCACAGCAGGCTCTTTCTGAAATTTTTATGACCTGCAGGTAGTTTATTCTCATAAGTAGACAAGTAAAGCAAAAGCACCCGCTGCCCTTTTTGTGCCTTTCTACAGGTTTCCCATTCTGGAGTTTGAAATGTATTTCCCAGACTTCCTGTGCTCGTGTAAGCACATGGGTGTGGGTTGGGGATGTGGCTCAGGGGCGGAGCACTGGCCTAGTAGGGCTGAGGCTCTGGGTTTGACCCACAGAGCTCAGGACACACGGACACACACACGCGCGCGTGCGCGCGCGGGGAAATGTTTGACAGTCTGCTGGGGTTGTGGGGGAATGCGGGCCAATTTCGGAGGTATAAATGCTTCCACTGTGGCTGATTTCAAGCTGGGCAACATGAAATCACTAACTGTGGAGCTGGGAAGGAATATACAGGAACATGTTGTGTATGGTTTTTCCATTGCACAGATTCAGTAGGCCTGAGTCTCTCAAGAAAATATGTGGCAGTCAGTTTTTCATTAGTGTAACAAAATACCCGAGATAATCAACTCATCTGGTGAGGGAAATCATCCCTTACTAAACTGACAGATAAACACCACGATCAACAGAATGCTCACTATAATTAGGGCTTTAAAGAAAGTATCAGGATGGCATGGAGTCAATGATGTAGGTGGCCAGGAGAGTATGTGTGTGAGGGAGGACTTACATTAGGGTCAGATCAAGAAATTCTTATTCTGTGAAGGTGACAATCGGAGCCCTAAAAGATAAAAGAGGCCTGGCCCCTAAAGCTTGGTGGGAAAGAGTTTTTAGAAGGATGTGTTAACTTAGGTGGCATTTCTATGAATTTTTTAAGCATGCAAAATGGTGCCATACATTACTCTTAGAATAATCAGTTCCATTTATAAAAATGGGAAGGCTTCCCACTAGCTTCAAAATGGTGGATACCCTGGGAGGGAGGAAGGAAAGGAGAATGAGCTAGAGAAAGAGAAGGTCTTCAAGTGCATCTTGGGATTTTCTTGGGGCAAAGGGTGAGAAAGCTGAGATCAGTATCACTGGTGTGAATTTATTTGGCTCTACCCAATAAGAGAGATGTCAGCTGCATTGTTCTTTATCATTTCCAAATGCTTGAAATAGTTCATGATTATGATTATTATTAATTTTTTTTGGTGGTACTGGGGTTCCTGGAAGCCCTTCTACCTCCGGGCTACACTCCCAGACCTCTTTTTACATTTTTTTTTTATATTTGGAAACAGGGTCTCCTAAGCCAGCGCGCGCGGCTGGCTTCGAACCTGCGCGATCCTCCTGTTTCCGCCTCCCAAGCGTGGGGATTACAAGCGTGCGCCACCACGCCCGGCTGATTATGATTATTTTTTAAGAGTAGGGAAAAGAGGTTCTAGACATGGAACCAACCAAGGTTATAGCTTCCTCCCAGAGCACCATGTGTGCAGGGAGAAGCCCAAGGTCAATTGAATGGGTTGTCAGGGTCAAAGCTACAGGCTTTGAATACAATGGCCAGGTGTATAGTACTTGCAGTGGATAAATCTTGAGCTGTTTAGTGACATTATCTGATTTACATTAATAGAGAACTACTCTGTTGCTTCAGGGAAAATCAGTGGCGATGTCAGATGGCTTCAAGAGGTCGGAAGTTTAGGCCTATGGGGTGGTTCTGCTCCCCTGAGTCCTTTGGGAACCAACCTTGATCTAGATCCTGTGTCCACACTTAACAGACTGCATATTATATGCCAGTCACATCTCAATTGACCTGTAGGAAAAGAAAAAAGAAAATGTTATAAAGAAATTAAAAGAGACAGAATGGAAGAAGAGGATGGATCTGAAAAAGAAGCAATTAAAAATATGGAAATAAAATTTTTTATTGAATGGAAGGTGCTTGTTTAAATGAGAAGTAAAGGAAAAAAGGAAAACCTTGAGTAGATGGAAGGACCTCTGGGCTGGAGACAGTCAAAGAGAGAATTAGTGAATTGGAAGAGAGTTCTGAGAAATTTTCCTAGAGACTGCCCAGAAAGGTAAAGAGAAACAACTATCTATGGGAGAGTAGTTAAAAGACATAGAAGATACAATGAGCTACTCCCACATGTGTTTACGATTCTACCCCAAGAGACTGGAATCAAAAGTATAATGGCTGAGAATTTTCCAAAATCAAAGAGATTGAAGTTTTTAGTTAGAAAGTGTTCATAAACTAGACAAACTAGATAAAATCTCTATTTCAAAACCACAGAGGAAATGGCAGAAAATCGTGAAGAAAGGAAACCTCTTAAAATTTACCAGAGACAGATTATCTACAAAAGATTAACATTACACTAACAGTAGGTTGCTTATGACTCCATGGCTGGTAGGTTTTTTTGCTTGTTTGTTTGTTTTTGATTTTGTGTTTTGCAGAACTAGGGATTGAACCCAGGGGCATTCTACCTCCGAGCTACACCCCAAACCTATTTTTTTACTCCTTATTTTGAAAGGGCCTCACTAAGTTGAGGAGGAGCTTACTTAGTAGCTGAGGGTGGCTGCGAACCTGCGATCCTCCTGTCTCAGCCTCCCAAGTACTGGGATTACAAGCGTGCACCACCACGCCTGACCTGAAAATAAATTTAGTCAGCCTAGAATTCCATACCTTACTGAAGTCTGATATTCAGGAATGATGGTGAAATAAATGCATTTTTACTGAAGAGGACTGGCCCCACCCAAACTAGAGAATCGTAAGTATTTAGGAGTTGGGGCAAGGAGGCTCCATCTCAAGTCATAATGCACAGTCATTCAGTGGCAGCTTTCATCTTCCACAGAGAGAGAGAAGGGAGGGAGAAGGGCTGGATCCAGCTTTTGTGGCCAGAGCGTACCTGGGGCTGCCGGAGGTGGTGCTCATTGGCTATGGTGCTGGGTATTGCATCCAGATAGAGGAGAGATGGTCCTGTCCAGCTCCCAGGGATCCAGAGCACCGTGAAGGGCTGCATGTGCACCCACCCACATCTCTGGGAGGATGGGGGTAGGTGGCAGGAATGAGACCCTAGCTTGGGGTTTGGCCCTGTGACAGTCAGGATATTCTATGGGGAGGACAGAGAGAAGGGAAACGAGGCAGTGGAAGAGCCAGGCCCTGGACCCGGGGTTGGGACAGAGTCCAGGGGCACCAGAGGCCCTTCTAGAATGGCCCGTCCTGACTCTCTATCTCTCTGTCTTCCAGATTGTGGACAAGAACAACCGTTACAAGTCCATAGATGGGTCAGATGAGTCTAAAGCCAACTGGATGAGGTGAGTCCTGCTGCCTTTCTGGGAGCCCTGCAGCCTCGGGAGAGGCCAAGGGAATGTGTTGGGCCTGTGGGTCTCCAGGGGTGGAGGCCTACAGGACTGCTGTTTATAGCATTTGGGATATGTCTAGCTTTGGGGACCTTCCTATCACCTGGGCTTCCATCAGGACACTGGACAAAGGCCTGTGGCCAGGCTGGCAGGCTTTAGAGACCCCAGAGGCCACACGCAAGGCAGCACTCCTGGGGAGGGAGTGGGAATGTCCCCCAACTAGGACTGTGACACCGTCTCACCAGGCCGATTGCTGCGTGAGGGGGAGTTATGCCAGTGGGGTCCCAGCAACTGTTTAAATGGCGCCCGAGGAGGAAGGGGCCCTGGCAGGGGCTATAGCTGTTTCACACCATGCTTGCTGCTGGGCTGGAGGGATCAGAGGTTCTTAAAGGCCAGCCAGAGAGAGAGAGAGAGAGAGAGAGAGAGAGAGAGAGAGAGAGAGATCAGGAGATGGCCGAGGGTGGCCCTGGTGGCGAGCTGAGCTGCTGTGGTGGGGTCCTGGGGTGGATGTGTGGGTGGGACAGCAGGCTGGTCTCTTGCCCTCTTGGCGGCATCTCTGTGGGACCCAGTGGTGGTGGCTGGGGATGTGGGTCTGGGTGGGGAGGGAAGCGGGGCCTCTGCTGGACCTTGAGCCCGTGGCACCGTGGACCCGGGGCTCTGTGGGCGTTTGTAGCCCACCACCTGTGGGGCTGGCGGGTGGAGGGGTGGTGCAGCGAGGGAGGGGGTTTGCTGCAGTCCAACTCTGAGTGCTTCTGAGCAAATGAGGAGGAGCTGGCCAAAGGCGGGTGGTCACGACGGGGTCTCGGGCAGCCTTCCCTTCTGGTGGCCTCGCTGCCCACATGTGCTCTTTGGAGAAGCCAGGTCAGCCGAGCTGGGTTGAGCCTTCCCAGAGCACGGAGGGGTCATCCTCTCATTCACTGGGGTGTCTGCTCCCACTGCCCCTCTGTCGGCAGGTGCAGAAGCAGGGATAAAGGGCAGACAGACCCGCCTTGCGGCCTGAGGGCAGAGCCCACCCTCCCACCTCCTGACAGGTGCTCTGGCAGCCCCGACAGTGGCCCCGCGGAGGGGGTCGATGCCCCCACAGCCTTCTCCCCACCACCAGGTCCTGGTCAGCGCAGCCATTCCCCAAATACTGAGCATGGTGTGGACTCAGACCTGCGCAGGCCCTGGGGCAGGCAGCCCGGGCCTCCCAGGCTCACACTGTCACCCAGAAGTGACTTTTCTATTGAGTTGTTGCATGGAGTCACAGGCAGTGTGCTGTGTGGGCCAGGTCGGGGAGGAGGGGGCCAGGACTTGGTTTGGGGGCAGCTGGGCCACAACCCTGCCGGGTCTCTACCCCGCCATTCTAGTCCGGTTCCCAGCAAGCGGGAGAGTATGAGCATCCAGCTCCGCGGCCCCACGCTGCTGCGTTCAAGGCTCCAGGAACTTTGGCTCCAGACCCGAGCCCACATTGCTCTTCCTCACGCCCCTGAGCTTTCTCCTGAGGCCAGGAAGGAGAGTCCTCATCTGAACCACCTTAGCCATCGCCTGGCACCCCAGTTTCTGACTGAATGGTGGGGATGAGCGTGGGCCTGGACGCGTGTAAAGCTCTCCGTAGTGATTCTGATGTGCCACTCAGGTTGCAAAGCTCTGCTCTGTTCTGGTCTTTACGACACATTCGTCAAACGGTGGCTCAGAACAGGGCAAAGTCTTGCCCAGGCTGGTGCAGTAGCAGGACAAGAACTAGAAGCCATGACTCTGGACTTCTGGGCCACAGTCCTTTCTATTGGGCGCAGGGACCAGACAAAGCCTGACTCCCTGGGCCGTGGGTGGGCACTGGTGGGCCCTGTCCTGGTCTGAGATGGCGCTGGTGCTCCGTCCCAGCGGGCAGGCCTCAGCTAAGATGTAGTCATGTAGGTGTGTGCTATGCTTCTATGCGGACAGCTCTTTCTGATTTGTAGACACTTTGTTGCGCTGTCACAGCCCAGGGGGTTGGGGACGATTTGATGGATTCAGTTTCTTTACAAAAGAAAGCAGCGGGCAGGAAGGAGATGGGCACTCAGGTTTTGAGCACTGGCCTCGTGGCTACTCTGCCTGTGCGGTGTGTGTTGATTGTTAGCCAGGGCCTGTTTTGTGCCCACAGTTTTGAGTGGGTGGTTGTGGGGTGAAAGTAAAAGCCAAGGATGCTAAGACAGGCGTGGTGGTGCACGCGTGTAATCCCCGTGCTTGGGAGGCTGAGACAGGAGGATCTCGCAGGTTTGAAGCCAGCCTCAGCTACTTAGTGAGGCTCTCAGCAACTTAGTGAGACCCTGTTTCCAAATAAAATAGAAAATAGGTCTTGGAGTATAGCCCAGAGGTAGAAAGCCCCTGGGTTCTACCCCCCAGTAACACACACACACACACACACACACACACACACACACACACACAGCCAAGGATGCTGATAAACACTCTACATTGCAAGATTTTCCCTTCTCCCACAAGGAATTTCCCAGCCCCAAAAGCAATGGGATGATGGAGAGACCTGCATGTATTTCTTCCGGCAACCCTAGGAAGGGGCCCTGGATTAATCCCCCTAGTTTTACCAAGGCCCTGAGGCCCCAAGGAGACTCAGCCTCTGTCCCAGGTCTGTCTGTGTGCAAGGCCTGTGTCTGGTCCTTGCCTCCATCCTCTCCCTGACTTCTGGGCTCTGGTGTTTGGGGTAAGGACAGGAAGGGCGGAGGCTCTTGGTGCCCCTGACCTCCCATGTGGTTTTGGAAGCAGAGGAGTGACTTGGACTCTGCTCCTCTGTGCCTCTGTGTTCTCTCTTGGATGGACTTCTTGACCCTTGTAGCACCAGTTAAAGGGTGGACAGCACCATGATGTGGAAAAGTGGGGTTACAAAGCCAGGGCCAGTGTCAGGTCAGATGGAACAGGGCACTGCTCCGGGTGCCCCTGGCCGCCCCATGGCAGTGGAGCCCAAGGCCACTCCTGGGGTCCATCAGAGTGGAACTTACCTCCTGATGGTTGCTCCTGGGCTCCTCAGATTCTTCCAAAGAAGCTGCAACAGCCATCCCCAAAGGAGCTGCTGCTGGGGTATCTATGGGCGGGGGCCTGCTCCGCACATGCCTTGTCAGGGACCTGGGGGGCAGGTGGGGAGGGGATGTGAGCCACAGCGACGGGCATAAGCTTTCTGTGACCACATCCCAAAGATGGGCACCACCAGCTGAGGCCTCCCGCCACCCCATTCCCCCACTGTGTGGCTGTCTGACATCTGTCTGTAGAGCGGGATCTAATGCCTGCCCTGGCGGGCATCCTTATTCCTTCTTAGGGCATGAGAGTGCGTTTGCATCCTATGCCTTTCCTTCCTTAGCACCAACCCCGAGAGGTTGGTGGGGTTGTGATTCCCACTCGGGATGGGGAGAGCGAGGCAGGAAGGTTAAATGAACTGGATCCGCCCCAGCGCTCGCTGCTGGTAAACGGTAAGGCCCAGCCTACAGCTCGGGCACCACGGCGCCCCACCCGCCTGACCACTCTCCTCCCCGCCCTCCCTTCTGAGGAGAGGTGGAAGGGGCCTCTCAGTCGGAGGGTTTGCGGGGCTGGGTTGCCCCAGGTACCTCCTGGCTCCCTGGCTGGGGGCCAGCGATTAGGAAGGAGGAGGACCACCTGCCCTGACAGTCATTTACCCAATTGTGCTTTGTGGGATATTCAACCCAAGGAACATGGCGCCCCTGGCAGAGCGTAAGAGGAAGCCCAAGTTCTCCAAGGAGGAGCTGGACATTCTGGTCACCGAGGTGACCCGCCACGAAGCGGTTCTCTTTGGGAGGGAGACCTTGCGGCTGTCCCATGCCGACAGGGACAAGATTTGGGAAGGCATAGCTCGGAAAATCACCTCCGTCAGCCAGGTGCCCCGCTCCATCAAGGACATTAAGCACAGATGGGACGACATGAAGCGGAGGGCCAAGGACAAGCTGGCCTTCATGCAGCAGTCCCTGTCGAGCCCCGGTGCTGGGGGCCGGGGGCCCACTATCATGCTTACTGCCCATGAGAGGGCCATCGAGTCGGCGCTGCGCACGGCCCGATCAGGGCACAGCTTCCCCAGGGCAGAACTGGACGTCACCGACAGCCCTTCGACCAGCTGTGAGTATCGCCTGCCTCTGCGGCCGCTGGCCAGGCGCTTGCTCACCGCGTCCCGTCCCCTCGCCTCGCCTGCCCCTCCCTGCTTTGGCCACTCTCCCCAGATCCCCCCTTTCTCCCTCTCCTCCTGTGCCTTCATCCTACAATATTTACTGATGCCGGGAGCCAAGAGGGGAGGTTTGTGTCTAAAACACACAGGCCCTTCCGCCAGGGAGTTCCCGGACCCATGGGAAGAAACCAACTTGAGCTAGATAGTGAAGGAGCCGGCGCTGACCGCTGGCCGCTGACTGCTGACCGCGGGCAGGAGCCCGAGCACCGGGCCCCAGCGGCCGAGGCACTTGCTCACAGCGGCCGGCCCGCGCCTGCCCCTCTCTGCTCCCCCCCCACCTTCATTTGGTTCATTCTGCATAGTTTCAGACCAGGGCCCTGCACTTCATTTTGCATGTGGCCTTGCAAATGCTCCAGCAGCCCTGCCTGAGAGCCAGAGGCCCCTGAGGGGTGACACAGGATCCAGGGAGCCGCGAAGAGTTAACCAGGCCTGGTGTGAGGCGCGGGAGAGGGGAGGGAGGCAGAGCGTGCAGCAAGAACGGCATGTACAGAGGCCGGCAGCGAGGCACTTGGCACGTCCCAGGGACATCGGCAAGCCCCAGGGGCTGCCTGGCCAGTGGGCCGGCCACGGCAAGATCCCTTCCTTTCTCTGTGCCCAGGCCACTTGCTTGGTTTCTGTATTATTTCTGTACCCCATCTTCTGCCCTGGGCTTCCCTCCCCCTTTCTCTGGTTCTCCTCTTTTTGTTTCCCCTGAGGCTAAGCCCCTCTTGGCCCTCCTGGCCCACCTGCCCCTCCTCTCTGCCTCTGTTTTTCCTGCCACCCCCTCCTCCCTGCCTTTCCCCTCTGTTTTCCGTGTGTCCAATGGACTTGGGGCTCTTTCTAGACAGGGTTGTCAGTGAGCAATCGGGGCTCCACGCCTTTCCCTTTCCCAGAGTCTGCCCGCCCTTTAGCCTCAGTCCCCATTGGAGGTGGGAAACAGGCCCAGGGGCCCAGCAGGGTGGGGGGATTTCGCAGGCCCTGCCGCCTTTCCCAGCCCCTTTCCCTGGATCTGTTTATTTCCTGTCTGGCCAGGCTCCTGACAGGTGGGATTCACAGGTTCTTTGACTGGAAAGGAACAGACCATCTAGTCTAACTTCCTTGTTACCTGCACAAGGAAACTAATCTCCAGAAATGGAGGCGGTACCGAGGTCAGTTCAGAACCAGGACTCAAGCCCAGGTCCACCAGCTCCGTGTGAAACAGGGTTTCCCAAAGCCTCAGGCTGATTCCACCCAATTATGAAAAAAAGAAGGGGCCTGGAATCCAGTGAAGCCCCTTCCCTGGATCTGGCCCCGCCCACACCAAAGGCAACCTGGGCTGGCGGGCATGCATCCTCCCCTCCCCCAGGCCTGCGGTGAGCTCCATCAGGGGCTGTGGTGGCAGAAGGCCTTTCAAGGGAGGGGACAGCATGCCACATGGGCCTCCTTCTTTCCAGCCCTCTCTGGGATCCTGGGTGATGGCTGCTCCTACCAAGCAGGATCAGGAAAGACATCAGGGTCTCACTGTGCGTCAGGCCTCAGTGAGACCCTGGGATGCCGCGGGGCTGGCTCTGAGTCCAGCCGTGGCAGGGGAGGGCTGCCTGACGGTGGAGATTGCTTGCCACGTTTTTATTCTGCCATGAAACTCATCAGTCCATGGCCGCAGTCACCTGAGAGCTGAGACCACCTGTGAAGGGCTGGGCCCCCACCTGGGCCCTGCAGCAAGCGGCAGCCTGTCTGACAACCCCAGCATGATGGAGCCTCGTGGGCAGGGGAATGGTGGCTTGACTTGGCAGCTCACCTTGGAGGACAAGGGCTCTCAGGGCTGGTGGCTTGTTCCGCAAAGTCCTTTGCCATCCCTGCCTGCCCTTCTCCAGCCCATGAGGCCCTCTGCAGTGATTTAAAGCTGCAGGCTCCAGCAAGGCCACAAGGTGGCCCCAAGCAACTCAGAAATGGCCTCAGGGTATCGGTGCTCACACCAGAGCATCCCAGTGCCTCCTGTCAGCTCTGCAGAGTGCCTGCAGTCTGTGATCTCTCTCTCTCTCTCTCTCTCTCTCTCTCTCTCTCTCTCTCTCTCTCTCTCCTCCCTCTCCCTCCCTCTCTCCCTCCCTCCCCCCTCCTTCTTTCTCCTTCCCTCTCCCTTTCATTTCCTTGGTACTGGTATTGAACCTGGTGGCATCCTACCTTTGAGCTATACTCCTACTCTCCCCAGCCCTTTTTATTTTTTATTTTTTTTAATTTTGAAACAGGGCCTCACTAAGTTGCTGAGGCTGGCTTTAATCTACGGTCCTCCTGTCTCAGCCTCTCAAGCACTAAGGTTACAGCCATGCACTACCACTCCTGACTTGTGAATTTACTTATTTAACAAGATGGCTGGACAGCCATGGGGGTGGGTAGGTAGGTAGACAGAGCAGTCAGAATCATTACTTTGCAGAAAATGAATGGCAGAGGCCTGAGGGACGCAGTGGTAGTCAGGGAGTCAACAGGCTGTAACCAAGACAGGTGTTTCCAGCTCCCCTGGCCGGGCCCTTTCCCTAGAAAGTGGCTATTTCCATGGGCAGAAGGGGGCCTGCTCATGTTCACCCTTCTCCCGGGGTGCCTGGCCTATGTGTCTCACTGATTTGGGGAGCAGGCCTTTCCTCTTTGGGGGGTGCCAGTCTAACCCAAGGGTGGCAGGGCAGGGGGTGCCAGGGTGTTTTCCCGGATGGGTCCACGCCCTGGGCTGTCCTTTCTCCCTGATGTAATCATTGTCCTTTTCTGCTTCTCTCCCCCAAGATGATGAAGATGAGGAGGTGCCCGGGCCCTCGCGGCAGCCTCTCCGGGTGCCCCTGCAGCGGCCTCCGGAGGACGAGGCCCACCTGGCCAGGCCCGCCCTGCTCTGCTCCTCCTCCTCCTCAGACCAGTCAGAGCCAGCAGGCCCCAAGCCTGAGGCCCTGCCCCGTCCCTCGCCCCAGGCCTCCTGCAGGACCCCGCGGCCGCACCCCAGCTCGCCTGCCCCAGGCCTCGACTGGCAGCTCCTCCACATCCACACCCAGCAGACCGAGGCACTCCAGCAGCTCTGCCAGCAGCTGGTGACCGTGCACCAGGACATGGCCAGCAGCATGCACGCCATTGGCCAGGCCGTGGCCGAGCTGACCAGCCGCGTCAGCCAGATGTGCCAGACGCTGACAGAGATCCGGGATGGGGTTCAGGCATCTCAGAGGGGGCCGGAGGGAGCAGCCCCCGTGGGCTCCACCCCCCAGGCCCAGGCGCCCCCGCCAGATCCCCAGCAAGCTCCCCCGGCACCAGCCCCCGCACGGACTACCAGGTCTCGCAAGAGAAAGCACAATCTCTAACCGGCCCATCTGTGCTGGGAGGAAGAGAGATGGGGTTGGCGTCTGCCCTCGAGACAGAGGCCGGCCTCTGGGGTCCAGGGTCGGGACCTGTGACCCTTGTAGGGCCCGGGGGCACTGCCGCCTGCTTGCCCTGGCCCAGAGCAGGTGGCTGCCTCTGCTCTCACGGAGCATGTGTTCGGCCCTCTCCCTCGTCTTTGGCGGATGCTCAAGATGAAAGAAAAGCTCCCTGCTTGATGCCTGCTTGGCCTGGAGGGTCCTCCCCTCGGTCTGTACCCCATGGCGGTGCGCCTTGCGGGGAAGAGGTAAAAGAGAGGGGAGACCTGAATGGACACCGCCTCTGATCTTGGGGCTGCTGAGTCCACCTCTGGACCTTTGGGGCCCGGTCCGCTGCTTCCCAGCGGGCATGGCTAGAGGCCAGGTGGAATGGCTCAGCCCTTCAAGGAGGGCCTGTCCGCCCTCCCGGCTCTATGCCCCCGGTGGTGCCCCCGCCTTGGCCGTCCGCTCACCCTCGTGCAGTGCGCGTGCTCAGCTGCTGTGCTTGCCTTTTGCGGGGTGGGGAGAAGAACGGGATGGAGTCAGGAGGGAGACCATCGGACATGCTTTCCCTGCACTTGCAGATACGGTGTGATCTCAGGGGTGCTCAGCACGGCCGAGAGGCAGCTCAGCTGGGTGTTATTAGCATCATCTGCGTTTCATAGGTGACAAGTGGTGGGGGAGGGGTCTGGGACTGTGGCTTTTTCCAGCTCTGGTGTTCAGGGGCCAGGTCTGGAGTCATGGGAGCAGGGGTCTTACTCCCTGCTGGCCTATGGCCCCCACGTCTCTGTCCTTGCCTCAGCTCTTCTGGGTGGAAGTAGGGGACACGGCATTTAGGTGCATCTGGCACCCCACCCTGGTCCTAAGAATCGTAGCCAGCCACTGGGGAGAGGCAGAGTCCAGTCTCGGAGCCAGAAGACAACCCCTCCTCTGGCTTCCAAAGGAACCCATTCCATGTCCCAGCATGCCTTGCCTCCGCTTGCTTGGGCTGCATTTGCACTAGCGATACACGTCTCTGGCTTCGTGTTTCCTTTTGAGGTGTGGGGAGAGAGCTGGGTTCTTAGGGCTAGGAAGGGAGGTGGCAGGGGACAGGTGACGCTCAGCTCTGTCTTCTTTGCTGCCCAGCCTGAGGCTGATCCCAGCAGATCTTTCCTGCCCCAGCCCTCCACCCTCTCATCCTGCTCCCTAGAGCTGCAGTGGGGCTGGGAGGCTTGCTATACCAGGTGCCTGCCCAGGCTATTTCTGGAGTGCTGCTTATAAACCTAGACCAAGCTTTGTCCCGGGCAGGGAGACTGGCGGGCACTTGCCATGTCCCTGTGCCTTTGGCCCTGTCCCCCTGCTCTGTGGTTCTCTGGGGGTTCCCACCCCCTGAGCTGACCACTCTTCTGCCCATCAGCCCCCTGGCTTGATTACTGCCTGGAATTGCCCTGCCCTCGTATGCTGGAATCAAAGATTGCCTTCCAGAGTATTTTTGTTAAGATGGCAATAAAAAGAAATCGATCTCACACTTTGAACACACCCAGGCTCCAGATCTTTCTTTGGTGTGTACTCTCTTTCTTTGCTTCCTGTGGAAACCTCAAGGCTCCCCAAGCAGAGGTTAGGGGATTCTGGAAACCCATGCAGGCCAGAAGAGCGCCAGCGGCCCTTGTAGCTCCCTGGTGCCCGTGCCCAGCCCCGTGCTGGCCCTCAGAGGAAAGCAAGGGCCACGTGGCCAGAGGGAAGCCGAGCATCCTCTCTCACACGAGGTCGTACTTCATCCCTCAGCACATCGAGAGTGAGACGGTGCGAAATAAATCTGAGCTTATGTTTCCTAGAAGCAGGTTAGGGTTCCCAGAGGACCAGGGCTGTCCATTTGCCAGCGTACTACCCGGCTAACCCAACACACAAACCTTTTCTGGACATGTCCCTACTGATCTTGGTGTCTGTTTATTACAGGCGAGGCCCTGCCAGCCCAGATCTGAAGCTTCTCACAGTGACTGAAGGGGCTTCCTTGGTGCCCAGGGAGTGTCCTCAGCAGAGCGGGGCCTCCTCCTGTCCATTGCCCTGGTTTGCCACCAGCCACAGAGAGAGCTTCTCCCAGCAGGAATCCCCTTTCTAAAAGGTTCTAACCTACCTTAGGCTTTGGAACGCAGGCCAGCCCCTGCGGATTTGGGCCAAAAAGCATAGGCACAGAAGTCAAGACTATCCAACTTCCAGGAGATGAAAAGTGGTCGTGACACCGCACCCCAAGTCACCCTCCCCCCCGAGGTCAATGTGACTGGCTGGCTTCTCCCTCTGACCCTAGGTCAGGAAGGGCCAAGCTGTAAGCTGTAAGCCTGAAGTGGAAGCAGAGCAAAGGGACAGGGGGTGAAGAGTGTCATCTGTTTGGGATGGAAAAGATTTCCATTTCTGTGTCTTGGCTGCAGTGGGGATAATGAGGCTTGCTCATGGATTCAGGAAGAGGAAATGGGCCAGGGCATGGAAATGGATGGGAAGGGTCAAAGGGAGCCTCCAGTCCTCCAGAAGCCGGCCGGCTAGCATGCTCTCCCAGGCGTGGGGAGTACCCGCTGGGTGAAGGCATCGCCCAAAGCCCCTCCTAGCCAGGAGACCTAAGGCCTGTAAGAAGGTGGAGCCCCACCTCTCCTCCATTCCTGCCTCCCTGATCCAGCTCTGATCCAGGCATCTTCCTTTCCCCTGGAAAACAGTAGGGCTGAGTCTGGCCTTCGCCCATTTTCTGCAACCAAGTGGATGTCTCCTTGGGTTATTGTCTTTATCAAGTCGAAACTGGTAGTCATTTCCTGACCCAGGTAGAAAATAGGGTATGTTTGCTAAGACACATCAGGTGAGGTCTGAGAATTGTCTCTGTGCTCATCCATCCAGTACCTATGAGCAGGAAGGAGGCTGGAATAAAAACAATTCGCTGTCCTCACAAAAGATCCAGCCCAGAACCCTGTCTTCTCCCCCACTGCTACCCAGCCCCTCAGCTGCTTCAGAGATGGAGGTGGGATTTGAACTGCTAGCCAAGGGAGCACCAGACCTTGTTAAGCTGCTCAGCCATGCTGAAGAGAAAGACACTGGCTCCCGGGGAAGCTCTTGCTTACCTGCAGCCACGTGATGGACCAGGTGTGGCCCTTCGTACAGGGGCTATCACCAACGCGGGCGGCGGCCCCTGAGAATGGATCGTGGTTAGGCATCACCACCAAATACTGACGGGGAGACTAGTTAAGACAGAGGTGATGGGTATTGGGACTTAACCGGCTCTATTTCGCTTTGCCTCAAAAGTTACACTGCATAGACATTTGTTCTTGGCAGGCAAATGGATTTTGTAGCTCACTGAGAGTTGCTATATATATATATATATATATATATATATATATATATATATATATATCTTTATTTCAAATGCCAAGTTTTAACACAACCAAATATAAGAGTCTGTACACATTTTGACCTGCCTTTGAAAATACTTTGTGATATCCGCAAAGACCTAGGGTGCTCTTTCTAAAGAACGATTCTTGTTGGCTAGAAAAGTACCCAGGGGTAGAAGGAGAAAATCACTTGAATCTTTCTAAGACTTTTTGACACTCTAGACGTTGAGTAAATAGATCCCCGATGGTAATGTGTTCCCGAGTGATCATTTCCTTTTCAAGTTGAGTGATGGGTAAATAACTCCAGCTCTGAGAGCTGGAAGCGGTGTAGAAGCCAACGGAAGGAGTAAAGGAGCCAGTCTTCTCCTTCTGCGTGCTCTGTGATCCCATGACTCTTTGGAGAACAAAGGTGAATGGAGTGAACTGGGAGCAGGAATGTTTGGTGCTACCTCACTGGGGTTCTGCACTATCCACCAGGCTGGGTATTTCTGGATGTCAAACCCTGGAAAATAATGTAGACATTCAGAAAAATTCTCCGGTATGAAGACAAGGCCAATTCTGTAGCTGGAGAGTTAGGACTGGGACGTGGTAACAGAGAGGACTTCTGCCGGCCCAGGCTTCTCTTTCCTTTTCTGTAAGTTCTTGGCTAATGCCCTCAAGGCTGGGTGCATAGAAATAATTGCTTTCACTGCACGGGGAGGTCAGATTCATAGAACATGATTCTCTGAGGCTAAGATCTGGGACAAGATGCAAGTTCTGGGGATCTCAGCACCAGAAATCCTGCTCCCAGGGTAGAACCTGCCACTTGCTGCCCTCTGAGAAGCCGAGCATCCAAAGCCAGTGTTTTCCTTCCCATCTGCCTGTTCTTAGTTCCTCTGGGGTCCATGGCACATTTTTCTGACAGTATGGATGGCTTTGGGGATCCCAGTGGACCCCTTTATAAGGCAACAGCCTCCTCCTTGTCTGTGCTGAGTAGATTCTGCAGGGGCCTCTTTCCAATAAGGGCAGGACAGGTTTGAGGACGCTGGCCCAGTCCTGGGGGTGTCCCCCGTCTAGATCCTCGGTGCTACTGGCCACTCTGACTATCACTGTGACCTCATCCTGGAATTGATATTTGTGTGTTTCTCTTCTTTTTGTGTGTGAGAGAGAGAAATAGCAAAACATGGTTATTAAGATGACCTGGAAAGTACAGAAAATTACAAAGAAGATCCATCCGTAATGGATAATAACTGTAAAACACTGTATCTCTCCTCCAAGCGGTAGCGAAGGTGGTTTGTAAAGTGTGATGGAAAGCACGGGGTGAATGGCTTTTGCCTCGTTACTCTCGTCCACGCTGTTTACCATATCACGCGTAACGGTCCATCATGCAAGACGTTCCATCGTGTACCAAGCCGCGTGGGTGCTGGGCTCTGGCACCTTTATAAATACTGAAGCAGCCAGCGGGGTGGGAGGCGGGGTTGGCATGGCGGCTCCACGTCTTCCTGCTCCGGCTGCCAGTTTGTTTCCCAGAGGGCCGTGCCAGTTTATTCTGCAACGTCAGTGCGGGAGATGTCTTTCAGACCACCATTAGCAGCATGAATAGTATCGCTGAAAAACGTCTGCGCCAGCGAGACCGTGTCCGCCCTGGGCTCCTTTCCTAATGGATGATGCTGAGTACTTTTCACGTATCTCTTGGCCACTTAAAGTCTTTCTGCGAATCACTGTTTCCCATGGACTCTTTCAAACATCATTCCCCGGGCTCTGCCAGTCAGACTTCTGAGTTCTTCCCTGACTTTTGAGCAGAACCATAGCACGCGGGGCAAAAGGGTTAGCTTCAACTACCAACTTCTTAGATGCTCACGTGGCATGGACCCTAGAACTCCAAATAATCCCCTGTGGCCCTTTGCCACTCAGCCTCACCCCACCTTTTGGAGATGGGTCGGGTGGCAGGTTGGACGGCAGAAATGTCATTTTAGGAACACTGGATGGGGGCGATGCATAGATTATGAGTTTGACAGAACGTGTTGGGTTATCTGGACACTGTTGAGGAGTCGGTACTTTATACGCCCACCTAGGAACCATGGCTCATGAGTGATATTGGGGAAAGCTTGGGCTGCGAAGCTGGATCTCCCCTTTTTAGCTGTGTGACCTCGGACAAGTTACTTAACCTCCGCGAGCCTCATTTTCCTTACCTTCAATCATTTAGTTAGATTAGCCAACCTCTAGTCATCTCTTATTTACCTCCCTCCTCTCTCCTCTATAAAGATTTTAATCCTTGACATTTGGTAAACGATCTCTTGGGCACCCTTGTCAGGTGGGTTATTTCTGCTGGGCTTTGTGAGATACTGAAGACAGCTCAGGGTCTCCAGCCTCACCACCACCAGAGTTCTGCTGATGTTCAGGACCTCTGCAGTTAAGGCAGTGAAGAGGGACTGGGGGTGTGCCCCGCACGTTCGAGGCCCCGAGTTTGATTCCCAGCACTGAAAAGTTAAGTGAGAAGCAGAGATGATCTGTTTTCCAATCGCCTCCACATCCACTGTTGAATCTTCTGCTTAGCATAACTTACTTACACAGGGCAGGCAGATTCAGTGTTGTCTCCATTATCAGAAAACAGAGACTCCTAGAGGTTGAGGGACTTGTTCAAAGTCTCAGGAAGCAGCGCGGCAGGACAGAGAGGGCCCAGGGCTCCTTCCCTGAGCAGGGTAGCGGCTTCCCCAGCCCTCGCCGGCATCCACGTGCGTGCACGCGCAGTCCTGACCTGTAACCACTAGCAGAGGGGCAGCCTGAGAGTCTTACCTGTCTCCCTCACCCCCAGGTACGTGGTCATCTCCCGGGAGGAGAGGGAGCAGAACCTGCTGGCCTTCCAGCACCACGAGCGCATCTACTTCCGGGCATGCAGGGACATCCGGCCAGGCGAGTGGCTGCGGGTCTGGTACAGCGAGGACTACATGAAGCGCCTGCACAGCATGTCCCAGGAAACAATCCACCGGAACCTGGCAAGAGGTGAGCGCCCGGGAGGCCATGCCCACAGGGAGGTGACCATGGGGCTGGACGCAGAGACAGCTCCCAGCAGACGCAGACAGGGACCGCTCAGGGCACGGGATGGTCCAGACGCTCCATGTGAGGCCATGGTCGTGCTGGGTGTCCTCTGCGCTGTGAGATGGTCTCAGAACCCCCCACCACGTGCATATCAGAGCCCTGGGAAGAGACCAGCCCTGCAGAGAGGTAATTTTGTTTTGTCAGCTCTGATCTTGTTTCCCCGTCTCAAACTGATGAAAAGATATGACGAATTACTGATACCTCCATGCCATGACAGCAGTCGTAGCATTTAGTGAGCACTTTCCGTGTGCAAGTTGGGTTTTCTGTGTAATCATGACGCAGCGGCCCCTACCCCACCAGTGTGCGCTGGGGAGTCGAGGGGGGAAGGTGCACGCCACGTTTAGGTCAGTGCTCACCCTGACCCTTGCCTAAGCCTGCAGCCGTAAGCGTTCGGTACCAAGGATCCCATGTGGATCATTAGCCCCATCCTACAAGTGTCCAAGATGACACCAGGTACGAGACACTCAGGGCCACGTTCTAGACCGGGCAGGGCTGGCTCTCTAACCCAAGGCAGTCTGGCTTCAGGCTCTAAGCTCTAGCCTGCAGTGGCCTCTCAGATATCTAAACCAGTCTCTCGCTCCCTTCCCCCTTGTATCGTCCTAAGATGCCATGTGAAAGAGAACGATCTCTCTTGAGGAAGGCTGGGAAGGGTGGCAAGGCGGCCCTAGGCATGGGGAGCCTGGTGGGTTGAGTATCCATCTAAACAAATCATTTGAAAAGGTTTAAAATACTCCCCGGCCCCTAACCTTTATATCCATTCTCATCCTGGCCATGTAAATGGGTGTGTCCAGGTCCTTCTTTCAAGGGGACCGTCTCTGCACTAAAGCCGCACATTCAAGTACCCAGGAACTCGGTCCCAGGAACTCGGGCTGTGCCCAAGGCCTACCATGTCATGTTCCTAGCCAAGCTACTTAAGGGAAATAAGTCTTCACTTGGAATATAAGTGGAGAAGATGGAAAGGGGGTAGAAGTGACTCCTTAAAATTTAACTTTCTTTAAAGATGGAATAGAGCCAAGCAAGCTGTGGACACTGAAGGCACAGCTGCTGTGTGGCTTGGTAAAAGGTACCTGGTGACTGGACAGGCAGTAAGACACCCGGTAGACACCCTTACCTCTTCTTTGGGTCCAGGGTCGGGCACCCGCTGATACCCCTTGGGAAGGCATGCTTCTGTGATGAGGTTGCTGTGGTTTCCACTTGAGCTCTGGAGATGCCGCCTGTGAAAGTTTCTGAAGCTTAGTAGGTGCCCACTAAATCTTTGTGGAACGGATAAAAGAAGAAGTAAATGAAGCCAGCCAAGAAGTTTCTGAAAGAACTCATACTACCAGAAGAAAAGGAAGCCAAGAGAAGTCACATCTGAGGACACAGGTTCCATCCCCTGGCCGTAATCTTCTTGAGTTCTGGATTCCTAATGTTCCTTCTTTCCCCCCAGTGTTTTCTGCAAAACACCCCAAGCTTCATCATCTACAGAGAGCCCGAGACCCCAAGGAGAAGGGAGTGAAGTTCCAGGAGTGGTGGCTCAAAGGAGGCATGGCAGGCGCCTTGCAAGACACACTTGCAAGGAGATATTCGGAGCCGGGTGAAGACACGGGAGGAAAGAGTGTCCACTGCTGGCCAGGCTGAGCAGTAGGAAGCAGGCAGGGAGCTGAGAGCCACCGCAGGACAGTCATGGGGCCGTCTCAGCCCTGAGTCGAGGCCTTGGGCACAGTGGTGGAGCTGAGTGGCATTTGCCTTGTGCCTTTGTAGCCTGTGGTGTTAGCTGACACTGGGTGTCTGAGATTGGCACGCCGGTCCTGCTCTGGAAGCAGATCCCCTGTGCTCAACCCTTGAGGGCTTACAGAGAAGGAGGTGTCTTTGTAATTGGGAGCTGGTACACTACGTACTCCAGAACACGTGTTATTAGTCCGTAGTAAGTAGAAACATGG
The DNA here is from genome assembly GCF_963383645.1 of Muscardinus avellanarius. Classification (NCBI taxonomy): domain Eukaryota; kingdom Metazoa; phylum Chordata; class Mammalia; order Rodentia; family Gliridae; genus Muscardinus; species Muscardinus avellanarius. Next base: position 218,252,212 of record NC_137786.1, read on the forward strand.
TTTGGAGCCTAGAACCATGTCCTGAGTAGAGCGTATATTCTTCCTTTGTGGTTACTTTTGAAAGACAGGATACATCTCATGCTTGCATTCAAAACATTTATGTTCCTTGATTGACTTTAGTCACTCATTGACTTTGAGATGTTGTATTCTGTTTTGTTTATTTTTTCTCATAGTTCACGGAGGCTTTCAAATCAGATTCACAATGTTGAGAGGTTACTTCTGACCCAAAAGTGTTTCATGGAAGCCTTCAGGCCAAACAGCCTCCTGCCCATGCTAGGAAATTTGAATGGATTTGTCTTTGAACAGAGGGGCATAGAGAGTCCCTGGTGATTTGTAGCCTTGACCTTCCTGCATCCTCAGCGGTTGGCTGCCCGATTAGTCCCTGAGAAAGTGGGAGGGATGCCCATCCTAACGGGCAGATGCCTATGTGATCTATAAGACAAATGCACTGAATTATTAAAAAAGCAAACTCTCTTCATCTCTCTCTCTGCAGCTCAGCTGGGGAATGGCTTCAGTTCCAGGAGCCTTGAAGATGAGGTTATCCCTTAAGTATTCATGCAAGGACAGGGAGGGACATCCTGAATAGGTTAATCGCTCTCATGTTGTTATTTGTAAGAAACCTGGAGGTACACCCGTGTGCACTGCTCATGGAGATCCCTGGCCCTTCGCTCAGAGCCTTTAGCAAATCCTGCTCTGAGAACCTCGGTTGCAATATGTATATAGGTCAAGTCACTGCTCAGAGATACATCACCGGGAACCCGGCCCCTGATCTAGAAAGCGTTTGAGATTTCCAGGTTCCACAGCTGCTGTCAGAGCTTTCCGACAGCTGAAGAGGCCCCTTTACTTCCTTAGCATCTCACCCACAGGGAGTGTCAGCACTTCTATAGCAGTTTGTGATATGATGCTGACCATTTTAAAGAACCAGCCTAAAGTAATTTACTAGTGGGGAGTTCACCAACATTTTTAAGGCCATCAAAGCAATTAAAAGTGAATTAAAGTGATTCATGAGTGTGGGAGAAAAAAAAATAGAAAGCCACGCCCCTTTCTCCAGGTAAGAAAACGCAACTGTCTTTTGAGATTGCTTCTGGTCGTGGCGGCTACCTTGCCCTTTGTCTTGTTAGAGGCTGCCATCTCGGAGCCTTCAGGCATCTCCCATAGGCATCCTTGGAGAGCCTCTCCTTCTGGTCTTGTCCCTGGTGAGAACCCAAGAGGTTCAGACCCTGCTTTCTCACATGCTCGGAGCCTTCTGATTGCTAGAATTTGAAAAGTCAGTCACTATAGGATGAACTTTTCCCTAAGTGGACCGTCTCCATAACAGCCAGGGTCGGGAAGGAACGGGGCTCATGGTGTTGCCTGTGTACCTTTTACCAAGTTGAAGTGCTGTCTTCTGGTTGTGAGGGCTGGAAGGAAAGCTTCTGGGCTTAGAATCCCTATTATCTGGCTTTGAGCCACTCCCAGCTGGATTAAGTGGGATCTCCTCTCCTAGGGTAAAATGGCAAGTACCTTTGAAAGAACTTCCGGTTACTCTCCCCTAGAGATGTCTCAACTTAGTGTAAAGTTTATATCCACGAGGCTTCTTCAAAACTCCTTCTCAAAACACTCTTTTCACTTTGAGGGTCTTATGGCTCCAGCTCCCTCCGTCCACCCGTTTTCGTAACACCGGCCCCGAGGCAAGCTCCGGAGGGACGCCGTGTGGCCCACTCGCAGAATGCCTACTTTGGTTTCTCTGGGTTCCTCCGCTTGGGGGTTTTCCCCACTTCCTTACGCCCTGGTTTTCCTTCCTAGGAGAGAAGAGGTTGCAGAGAGAGAAGTCCGAGCAGGCTCTGGATAACCCAGCAGACCTGAGGGGGCCCATTCACCTCCCCGTGTTGAGACAGGGCAAAAGTCCCTACAAGCGTGGCTTGGATGAGGGGGACACACATCCCCAAGCCAAGAAGAAGAAGATCGACCTCATTTTCAAGGACGTGCTGGAGGCTTCGCTGGAATCTGCGAAGGCGGAAGCCCGCCAGCCGGCACTGAGCACCTCGCTGGTCATCAGGAAAGTCCCCAAGTACCAGGACGATACCTACAGTCGGTGTGCGGCCACCATGCCCCACGGCGTGCAGAGTGTCAGCCGGACCCAGGGGGAGGGGGACTGGAAGATGCCCCAGGGGGCCACCAAGGAGCCAGGCCCGTTGGAGGATGAAGAAGAGGCGCCTTCGTCGTTCAAGGCCGACAGCCCTGCGGAGGCTTCCCTGGCGTCTGACCCTCACGAGCTCCCCACCACTTCCTTTTGCCCTAACTGTATCCGACTCAAGAAGAAGGTCCGGGAACTGCAGGCAGAACTAGACATGCTTAAGTCTGGGAAACTTCCTGATGCCCCCGTCTTGCCAGCACAGGTACTGGAGCTCCCAGAGTTCTCAGACCCTGCAGGTAAGTCGGTGTGGATGCGATAGATCCTGGCGGAGGGGAGAGCGCACCGTGGGCTGTGTGGAGGGTGGCCGGAGGCTCTCTGCTGGCACCGCCTTCCTGGAGACCGGAGGAGCGCGCCGCGGAGCTGGCCTCCCTGGGTGGGAATCTTGTCCACAGGAGCCGTGGCCGGGCCACCTGCAGCTCCGGCGGATGCTGCGTGGGTTGCCCTGTATCCTCCTTGTCAATAAAGGAAGTTCCGCTGCAGGAGGGGTGTGTGCTGTGTTCTTGACCCGTTGCCTTTCTCGTGGTCCTACTGACGTCTTACCCAAAGCCCAACTTCTTTCTCTCCAGGCCGAAGCAGGGTGACCTGCGGGGAAGCTCTCATGGATCCCAAACTCAGTCCAGAAACACCTCTGTTTATCTCTTTCACAACCTTTCCCACCCCACTTGGTCCCAGCTCCCCAGCCTGGAGTTTGAGGATGAGAACCAGGGGTCCAGAGCCTCACGCTGGATTCTTTCGTCCATCCTTGCCGGCTGCCTGAATCTCTTAATGCTTGGTGGACAGCTGGGGGAGGTTTTCAGCGCTCAGCTGCCGCTGAGTTAGCCTGTTTGCGTAGCATTTCCCCCTCTTAGCCACGCCCCTGCGCTCAGAATCAGGCGCTTCAGATATCTGAAGCATGCGTCCGCAGATGCATTTTGACCCTGAAGTCGCTCTGGGCCACGTCCAAGCTGCCTTCACTGTAGGGCGGTGCACCTCTCCGGCCTTGTTAGTGGTGGTCGTGGGAGTCCCCATTCCTCCACGTGTCACTTGGGAATAGTTCATGTGCCTTTCCTCTTCCTGATCAGAGCCACTCTTCTAGTCTACACTGTCCGGCTGACACAGAAAGTTGCAATCCCTGCAGCACCCGCCAGTTGAGGGTGAGGGTGGGCAGCCTGGGGCGTGGTGTGGGTGACCGAAGGCCACCAGGGGTAACCCACAGAGCTGGATAAGCTGCATGTCCAGCGCCCGCAGGCCAACTCCAGGCTGGGATTCCATCCTTCAGAGGCTGTGGTGGACTTCTGACTTAAACAGCGTGGAACACGCTTTCAGGCAGCATCCCCTGCTCATCTGGGGAAAGCGTACGTTCTTGGTACCAGGTTTAACATTTCTTCCCCATTCATTTTTCCAGCCTCCGAAAGCATGGTCTCCGGCCCCGCCATCTTGGAGGACGACGACCAGGAGGTCGATTCCGCCGATGAGTCCGTCTCCAATGACATGATGACCGCAACCGACGAGCCCTCCAAGATGTCCTCCGCCACCGGGCGCCGGATCCGGCGCTTCAAGCAGGAGTGGCTGAAGAAGTTCTGGTTCCTGAGGTACTCCCCAACGCTCAACGAGATGTGGTGCCACGTGTGCCGCCAGTACACCGTGCAGTCCTCCCGCACCTCGGCCTTCATCATCGGCTCCAAGCAGTTCAAGATCCACACCATCAAACTGCACAGTCAGAGCAACCTGCACAAGAAGTGCCTGCAGCTGTACAAGCTGCGCATGCACCCGGAGAAGACGGAGGAGATGTGCCGCAACATGACCCTGCTCTTCAACACCGCCTACCACCTGGCCCTCGAGGGCAGGCCCTACCTGGACTTCCGGCCGCTGGCCGAGCTGCTGCGCAAGTGCGAGCTCAAGGTGGTGGACCAGTACATGAACGAGGGAGACTGCCAGATCCTCATCCATCACATCGCCCGGGCGCTGCGGGAAGACCTGGTAGAGCGCATCCGCCAGTCGCCCTGCCTGAGCATCATCCTGGATGGCCAGAGCGACGACCTGCTGGCCGACACGGTGGCCGTGTACGTCCAGTACACCAGCAGCGACGGGCCCCCGGCCACAGAGTTCCTGTCCCTGCAGGAGCTGGGCTTCTCTGGCACGGAGAGCTATCTCCAGGCGCTCGACCGGGCCTTTTCTGCCTTGGGCATCCGGCTGCAGGACGAGAAGCCCACCGTGGGCCTGGGCGTGGACGGAGCCAACGTCACCGCCAGCCTGCGCGCCAGCATGTTCATGACGATCCGCAAGACGCTGCCCTGGCTGCTGTGCCTGCCGTTCATGGTGCACCGGCCCCACCTGGAGATCCTGGACGCCATCAGCGGGAAGGAGCTGCCGTGCCTGGAGGAGCTGGAGAACAACCTGAAGCAGCTGCTCAGCTTCTACCGCTACTCGCCTCGCCTCCTGTGCGAGCTGCGCTCCACGGCCGCCACCCTCTGCGAGGAGACCGAGTTCCTGGGCGACATCCGGGCCGTGCGCTGGATCATCGGCGAGCAGAACGTACTCAACGCCCTCATCAAGGACTACCTGGAGGTGGTGGCCCACCTCAAGGACATCAGCAGCCAGACGCAGCGGGCGGACGCCTCGGCCATCGCGCTGGCCCTGCTGCAGTTCCTCATGGACTACCAGTCCGTCAAGCTCATCTACTTCCTGCTGGACGTGATCGCTGTGCTGTCCCGCCTGGCCTATGTCTTCCAGGGCGAGTACCTCCTGGTGTCGCAGGTGGATGACAAGATCGAGGAGGCCATCCAGGAGATCAGCCGGCTGGCCGACTCCCCGGGAGAGTACCTGCAGGAATTCGAAGAGAATTTCCGAGAGAGCTTCAATGGGATTGCGATCAAGAATCTCAGGGTCGCCGAAGCCAAGTTCCAGTCCATCAGGGAGAAGATCTGCCAGAAGACCCAGGTCATCCTGGCGCAGAGGTTCGATTCCCGCAGCCGGATCTTCGTGAAGGCCTGCCAGGTGTTTGACCTGGCCACCTGGCCCAGGAGCAGCGAGGAGTTGGTGAGCTACGGCAAGGAGGACATGGTGCAGATATTTGACCACCTGGAGGGCATCCCGACCTTCTCCAGGGATGTCTGCAGGGAAGGGCTGGACCCCCGGGGAAGTCTGCTGATGGAGTGGCGGGAACTCAAGGCTGATTACTACACCAAAAATGGCTTCAAAGACCTGATCGGCCACGTTTGCAAGTACAAGCAGAGGTTTCCGCTCTTGAACAAGATCATCCAGGTCCTGAAAGTCCTCCCCACTTCCACCGCTTGTTGTGAGAAAGGCCGAAATGCCCTGCAGCGGGTCCGAAAAAACCACCGCTCCCGCCTGACCCTGGAGCAGCTCAGCGACCTGCTGACCATCGCAGTTAACGGACCGCCAATCGCCAACTTTGATGCTAAGCGAGCCCTGGACAGCTGGTTCGAGGAGAAGTCTGGCAACACTTACTCACTGTCGGCCGAGGTCCTCAGCAGGATGTCAGCCTTGGAGCAGAAGCCCGCGCTGCACACCATGGACCACGGGGCCGACTTCTACCCTGACATGTAAGGAGCCCGCGCTGCAGAGTTCACTAAGCTGTTGAATATTTTTTTAATCTATACTCATAAGCTTTGATATATTATATAAATATAAATATATATTATATTATATACATATATATATATATATATATATATAAACCCACACTGAAAATTTTTAAAAAACTAAGGTGACATATCCACCAGAAGCTACTGGAAGCTTTCAGAAAGGAATAATGTCAGAAACTGACTCTTCTCGTCTCCAACATTTGGCAGCTGCGACGCGTGTGGCCGCCGCTCATTTTTACTCACCAAGCATGTGCTGGGGCCACACACGTTCTCTCCCGACAGCCAACCCACAGCATCAGCTAAAGTGACGGGTCTCTGTCGTTGTCGTCATCGTCTTTAGGTAGCGCTTTGTTTACGTCACCGTTTCGGGATGGAGGGCCTCGGGTTGGGTTTGGGTTTACATCCTTGCCTTTTCTTAATGTTCCTATGTTTAACGGTGGTGAGGGTTCTGGGCCTCCCCATTGACCTCTGGTCCGGCTGAATTGGATATCTGATTTCCACGGGCGGGCCATGGATCTTCCCTGGGTGTTTGACCTTTCTTCTTCCCCACCCGACTTCAGCTTGACAGATTTTTACTCATTTCCCCGTGAGGGTTCCTTCACCGTCCTGAAAACAGTAGTGTCGTCAAACTGTGAACCCACCTTCTCTTCCTTCATCACCTCTCCCACCCCTGGGTGGCCGATTCTCTTCCTTTAGTCCCTGAATGCTAAAGTTATTACTTGTTCTACCCAAGGCAAAATTGCCTTACAACCAAGCTTGAAATCCAGGGAAAGGAAGAAGGGGTGAGGTTTTTGCATTCCTGTGTTTCTGTGGTAGAGGATAAGATGCTACAATTCCATTCAGATCCAGGGCTGTTGGGGAGACGAAGAGCCAAGAAATCCAGACCCCAAGAGGGCAGTGATTTTTTTGGCTAAAAACAAGTAAAATGAAAAGTATATATTCACTTTACATGAATTATTTATACTGTGTCTTTATAATCATATAATATGTTGGGGTATTTTGTTTTCCTTTAATAATCAAGTATCTGCTATACAGTTCAGGGGCAGGAGCTGTCGATGCAGGCTATGCCCTGGGTTATACGTAGCTCGAGTGAGAGTCCTGAGGGAGGTCTGTCTTCTCTGCATCTAGGCTGACCATGTGCACCGCAGCCTGGCAGGAAGGTGGTGGGAACTGAGCAATGTATCTATTCCTGTGAACTCTTCCTTTTCTTGAACAGGGTAGAGCAGGGTAGAGATGTCCTAAAGAAAAGAAGAAAAGAGAAAGTGAGACAGGACTCTCATGGCTTCAGCTTACACACACACACACACACACACACACACACCCATCATATAAGCTTTAGAAATGGCCACTTGCCTATTCCCTGGGGCAAGAAATGGTTTAAGCTAGAGGAGTCTGATCTGTGCTCTTTCGGTCATTCAACTACCAGTATACCTCGCAAGGGAGTTTTCCAGTATGTGCGTGAGCTGTTAGAAACTTCTGTTTGTGTTTCTGCATCTGATGTGTGCATCTTTTATGTGCAGAGATCCTGTAAGGTAGATGCAGGTCCTATCAGGTGGAGGGAGGAGAGCTGGATCCCGAGTCCCCGGCTGGCTCTGTGAGAGCTGCCCCTCCCCAGTGGTGGAGGGCGTGGGGATCGGGTCGCAGGCGAGGCCCCCGTGCCCTCCACCTGCTTGGCTCAGACATTCTAGAACTGTGGTGGCTTCCTTCCTTCTTGGTTTATTTTGTCTCTGAGGCCTTGGGCCACTGTCAAGTACCGTAGGGGAAATGTCCTCGACACTGAACGCCACTGCCCCTTCCTGGTCCTGCCAGCCCTCATCCCTCACACATCCTTCCCCTAAACCCCATGGTCTTGGTGCTAAGATAACTTTAGAATCATTGCTGCTAGTCGATAGCTTTTCATTATATATATTATATATATTATATTATTTTTGAAATGTTTTCGTTTTCAATGGTGATGTAGCATGTTATAACAAAACAAAACAAAAACCTGAAAAAACAACAAAAAATAAACCCCACCTGGGTTTCTTCAACTGTCCCACTGCCAGGCCTCATATGCTGCCTTCTTCAAGAACCAATGCACCCATGCCTGGTGACCGTCACCCCCACCCCTCCCCAGCCGCACACATACTTCCCCACCCTCCTCTGAGCAAGCCGAGCACCAGCAGGAACTAGCCAGGAGGTACCCAAAACCCCATTCCTCCCCGATGCTCTGAAACTCCTAGCCTGGCTCCACTTGCTGGCTCTGAGCCAGAATCTCCCTCCACTGGCTCCGCCCACCAGGGCCAAAGCCTAACTGGGGCCAAGGTCACATGGGATGCTCTCACAAAGCACAAGGTCCCTCCTTCTCCCCTACTGCCTGGGGACCCCCTGTCTCCCCACGCGCACAGACTACAGTTGGTCTAGGGAGTGTCACTGAATCGCAGAGGGGATGGCAAGGCAGCCTCTGCGCGGGTAGAAAGCGTGGGCTGAGAGCCTTCCTTCTCGCCGACAGTTGCCTTACGCTTCCTTCCCCCCTGCACCTCCACACTGGCTGCATGGGGACCTTCTTCAGGGAGTGGAGGACCAGACCACTCTTGTGAAACCAGGAGAGATCAGTGTCTGTCTATGCACCTAGTTGGGGCCAGGACTGGTTTCTTCCAAGAGACTGTGGCCAAACGAAGCCCATGCCGGTGCCTACCCTGCATCTCCCGAGAGCACTGGGAGCTGGTGACCTGCCTCTGGGCCTAGAAGAGCTAGCTACCAGTAGTAGCATGTGGCTATAAGTAGTCAATGCTCCACCCCCTGAAGGCTTCAGGACCTTGAAGCAGCTGAGCTCTGGAGGGTGGGCTTAAGTTCAGCAGGGTGCCTCTCAAACTCTGGGTGCTCACAACTTCTGATGAGTTCAGCCAGGGCTGGGCTGTGGCAGATACTCTGTACGCCACTTTGCCTCAGGAGAAGGAGTAACCAGGAAACTGCATGGGTGACGCCGCCACTGCAGTTTACACAAGTTGTCTTCTCAGCCCTGCTGCACATCCTGTGTCTTCTGCTTGTGATCACTTGTGATTTTTTTGGCCCAGGAACCACATGCCTGGCCGGCCTAATACCTTGGGTGGGTAGCAAAACTATGAGCAGGTGGTTCTGGCCTCCTTAATGTGGTCACTTCAGATAAGATGGAGCCCTTTAGCACAGCCCTGGCTTAGGACTGAACAGTGTTTCTGAGGCCGAGACTGGCCGCCACTGGGTGACTATCAGTGAGTTTCTTTGGCTCGTGGAGAGGGTAGAAAGTGGAATCAAGTTTGAGATCCAGGTTTGTGGCCAGCTGTGCCAAGCACCTACACTGCAGAGCCGGGCGGGAGCCAGGAGCCCTTGTGAGTAAAGCGATCCCCCCTTCCCTCATGGCAGGAAAGAGACACATTGCCATCTAGCGCCTGCGAAACGGAAGCCCAGGCCTTTCTGCCATGAATCCTGCCTGCCTGGTGGAGTACGAGAGGCCAGGCATCAGAAACAGCAGCTGCTTTTTTTTTTTTTTTTTTAATCGGCTGCCCTTGCGATCCTGTGAAGCCAAGCGCATCCTCATTTCCATCCTCGCTTGGGCAGGAGGGCAGGAGGGGGCTCCGGGACCCTGGATGGCCAAGTCCAGTCTGTGGTGCTCGGGGGCGGGGGCTCTGCCCTCAGCCCCTGCTCCCTGATTCCACATCAAGTTGTTATTTTGAGCCCCTTCCTCTGACTTGCTTGTGCCAACCCTTTAATTTAGAGAAAAGACCGTGTACTTCAAGCAATGTTGCAGTCTTTTTCCCATTTGTTTGGAGGTGATACAAGAAGAAAGAAACGGGGGACGTGTGTGGGAGGCTGAGCTCGTTAGTGGAAACACTGAGATGCACCACAGATTTAGCCCACCTGGGCCTGGGTTGGGCATCATGTCAGCTATCCACCTGGAGCCGATGGGCCTCAAGAGGTGGCCCAATGGGTTGAGATGTAGCCTCTCTCATCTAGAGCCCCACCCCTTCCGTTATTCCTCTGACCCCTTCTAGGAACAGGAATTCTGCCTCTAGAACTGGTCTGAGTCGTGGTCTGGGTTAATTTCCCAGTAGAATCCGTGCTTTTTCTTGGTCCATGCACCCTACCTTGCAGAAGGCTCCAGTGACAAGGCCCTCTTGCATACCCAGGGCCCCCCCAGGAGGCAGGCCCGGCCTTTCGGACATGATAGGAGGGTATGCGCAGAGCTAGGTATGCCCATTCCAGGCGTTCTACTGGATGGATTCTAGCCTGGCAGCCTCCTCCTGCCCTGGAGGAGAAGGGATATCAAAGGATGTAAGAGGCCCTCCTCCTGCTTCGGGGGAGACCCTTCTCTTGCCCTCTGTTGGTCAGGGTGCTACAGATGAGTGGATGGAGCGATGATTTTTAAAGGAGCCCTTGAGTTGATCTCTGCATGTTAGCCAGAGGGAGAAAAAGTACCCATTTGGGAGGAAATGGTACGGCCCTCCTCTTCCACCTGGCACTTCCCCACCCTGTCCCTTTAAGTGGTATGGCCCTGGAAATACCTATGCAATCCGGTCTCCTTGGGAGGCAGTGCATGGAAGCAGGGGTGTGTGCAGTATCTAATACTGATACTACAGCATATATATTGTATATATGGACATATACAGGACGTATACACACAGAGTAAGAGTAAATCACGTCTATATATCTATAAATAATATCCTATATATTTATACATTTCTATGTTTAAATAGATATAAAAATAGAGTCTATAGAGCTGGAAGAGCAGCGGGGAAGCCTGTTGCCTGCAGTGCAAAGGGGGAGAGGCAGAGCCTTCCAGGGGGAAACAGGGACGCCCAGCAGGCAGGGTTTGCTGGCAATGCGGCCTCCTACCCGGAGCGCTGGAGAGGAGGGTGGCTGAGTCCCGGCTGCCCTGCGCACTTTCTCTCCTTTCCCACAGGCTTGGCCTGAGGTTGAAAGGAGAGATCCCCCAAAGCGGCCCCTACCTCCCCCGCCACAGGCCTGCACCTAAGTGGTCACTGATGCTTGGCAGTAGGGTGTGATCTCTGACCCCTGGTGGAGGGACCACTGTACAAACTCCCCAATACCCTCCCCCACCAGGAATGCGCAGTGTTGGTGGCCATGCAAAAGGTGCAGGCAGGATCAGGACTGGTCAGGAAGGGTGTGGCCCCTCCCCCTGGATGCCTCTGCTGCCCCCTAGAGGCCATGCCTCTGGAGTGCAGCCGTCCTGGCCTCCCTCACCCACTCAACCACTGTTAACTAGGCCGGGAGGAGATGAGGCTGAGCCAGCAGCCCGAGGTTGCCAGGCAGTGCTGCCTGCCATCCGGACGCCCCCTGGCCGGGGTAGCAGTGTCTGCTAATAGGGAGGGATGGGAGAGACGTATCCACACACTCATAAGTTCAGTGGCAACTCAAGTTCAGGAGCTGGGCTTTGGCCCAGCCCACTCTGCGCAGCTGTGGCTGCAAGCCGTACTCAGGACAATGCTGTTTCCTCCTGCATAGAGCCCCCTCCCCACAGTAACCCGACAGGTTTAGTTCACATGCACTGTTCTGATCTGTGACCAAGGCAGAGGCCAGGTGGCCACCACAAGCCCTCAGTTTGTCCCAGCCCCCGCCCTGAGTGGGGTTGGTACATCCAGGAGCCAGAAGGGCCCTGGTGCAGCTGGCAGCATGGCCAAGGGTGTGTGCACCTAAAGAGTCGGGGTTCACCCACTCCCAGTTTCCTCTGGGTCTTTTCTCTCCCCTAGAGGTGGGAGGGGAGGGTCTGACCTGGCCACGGTGACAGGAACCAGGGTAGCTGCCTGCTCTGCCCTGCAGACTAGCCTCTGCCTCTCCGCACCACAAAGGCACTTGTTACCTATCCCAAACCTCCTACTCCTCCTCACCACCCTACCAGCGTACCTCAGTCTCCAGCGGGCCCACCCCTGGACCACAGTCCAGGCCGGTCTGTTCTGCCAATGCCCACCTCCTTGAGCCACAGCTAGCTGCCAAGCGGTCTTAGAACACCTTCTAGTGCCCGGCTCAAGAGAGACCAGGCCCGGCTGAGCCTTCCTCCCACAGCGGTGGGTCCACCCATGGCCAGGGGATGGGCAGCCCCAGTAGCAATCCCACAATGCACTGTACCTCAGAGAGAGAGCATGCCACGCCACGGGCATCTAGGGGACCAGGCCTCCACAGAGGAGGACATCCAGTTACAATACTACTTACAAGAAGACAAAGGCCAGGCAGCCCTCGGGCACCCTGGTCTTCACTTATCTCTCGGGAAGAACCAGCAGTCCCATTCCGTCTTTTTCAGCCCCGTCTCTCTCCATCTCTCCACCCCCACGCTGCTGAACCATTTCCATTTCAATCACAAAGGAAACATAAAGTGGGGGTGGGGATACCTAGGAGTTTATTATCACATGCATATTAATATGTTAATACTTTCTTTCTTTAAAAAAAAACTCAATGTTATTTTGCAGACTACGCTTTATAGTACCTGTGTGCCGGGATGTAGACACTGGATACAGATAGAGCTATGTTGGTTTATCCTACTATGTACGCAGAAACTTTCCTCTTGTCATATTATCCTTGTAATGTAAGAAGATTGTTAATAAAAGCATTTAAATTTACTCACCAAGGTCGAATTCCTGCCTCCTTGCCTCTTTCCCGAGCCTGGTTCTAGATGATTTGAGCCCCCTCGTGAGGGCTCTGGTATCAGCTTGGAGGCTTGTCTACTGCTAGGTTTGGGAAGAACTAGAAGAGACCTCTTTAGCCCATTTTGTATAGTAAATCGTCTTCTCCGTTGGAGTTCACATCTAGCTGGTAACCTGTTTGCCTCGCCACCGATCAGGCCAAAGGAGAATTAACCAAAATCATTGAAAAGAAATGTATTTGCCCCATCTGGGTCTGTCCCGCAGGAGTCTCTTTGAGAATGCCTGTGGAGCCACTGTGGATAATCGAGCCCCAGCTTCCCCTACGGCTGCTTTGTGTGGCTCTTTCCCTGCCTGCCTGGGCCCAGGGAAGGCCCTTTTCTCCCAAGGATGTCCGTGGTGAGCCAGTGGGTGATGGGAGACATTCTGTCCAGATTTCCTTAGGAAAGAGATGGAAGAAAATTCAAGACAGATGTAGATAATAGGTTTGGGATTTTTCCTCCAAGTCATCTGCTCTCAGCTGCCCTCCTGAAGTCCTTTCTCTTCATCTCTGCCTGCCTAGTATCTGACATCTCCCCTCAACCCCATGGGTCATGTATAGACTTCTTGTAAAAGCCACTCATGACCCCTATGGAATCTTCTGGTTCTCTTCTTCTCAAAAGGGGATGAGGGGAGGAAGAAGTCAAAGGGCCCAGCTTTCCACATCTAGGTAGACCAGGATCATCCCACCAGCACTACTTGGCCACCCAGGTTAGCTCCACATTTGAAGCCATTGCCGGAATATGTTAATAATTTAATCACTGCTAAGAAGGAAAGCAAAGACCCCATTAAGTCAGTCACCCCAGAGTGGGCCTTGCAGGATGTGGTTAGGCTGAGGCCTATCCCAGCCCTTCCCTCCTGCATCTCCCTAGCTTCTCTCTCCAGTGTCCCAAGGACAAGTTGAGGTCATCGCAGAGAGAGGGCTCAGGAGATGGCAGGGGCCTGAAGACCTGAAGGATTCCCTGGGACAGTTTCTAGAATGGTCATTTTAGAATGCAGATGCAGCTATGGTATCCTCTCTGCTCACCACTCCTCCAGTGGTTTCCCACTGCCCCTGGGATTCAATCCAAACTCGTAGTCATGGACCATCAGCCTTGCCCTTCCCCATCCGTGTCTGCCTCCCTCATCCCCTTCTCCCTGCACCAGCCACATGGGCCTTCCTACCTCAAGACTTACCCATAATGCCCCGTACCCTCTGCTTGGTATAGCTTTCCCAAGAGGGCTGCAGGGCTGAGCTTACTTTATTTATTTATTTATTTATTTATTTATTTATTTATTATCTATTTATTTATTTTAGATCTTGGCTAAAATGCCACCTTTTCAGAGGGGTTTTTCCAGACCACCCTCTCCACATGGTCACCCTCAAGACACTGTTCTTTATTCCTCTTGATATTTTTCGTCATAATAATTATCTCAGTCTGTAGCCGTATTTATAATACTGCTTGCATATGTGTGAGTGCATGTGTGTGTGCATGCATGTGTGTGAGTGCACGTGTGTGTACATGCATGTGTGTGATTGTCTTATGACGGTCTTCCCACTCCCAATTATAATGCCCACCAGGGACTTGCAGTAGAGGCTTCTTAGTAGAGGCTTGTTACAGTTAAGGTTTAGAATGTGTCCCCTAAAGCTCTTGTGTTGGCAGCACAGAAGGAAGGTTCAGAGGTGGGCATGGCTGGAGATGGTGGATCACCTTGGCATGACCTTGGGGACTAGATGTATTCCATGCCCTCTCTCTTCTCTCTTTCTCCTCTCCGTCTCTCTCTCTCTCTCTCTCTCTCTCTCTCTCTCTCTCTCTCTTTCTCCCTCTCTCTCTCTCTCTGCCTCTCTCTCTCTCTGCCTCTCTCTCTCTGGCCACCATGATAAGAGGGCAATGTTTTCCACCATATTCTACCCCTGCAGATTCTACCTTGGAGCCAGTCTACTATTGACTGAGCCTCTAAAACCGTGAGCCCAAATAGGGCTTTCCTCCTCTAAGCTGTTTTTGTTGGGTATTTTGGTCACAGCAGTGGAAAAGCTGTCTGAGCAAGGCTTTGTAAGACCATTGTGTATAGTGTGTACCACAGAGTAGGCACTTAACGCGTGTGAACTGAAGGGATGAGTGGATTTAGGCAGCTCCCGAGACACAGGTAATTCCAGCAACTGAAGTCCTGGACTCTTCCTCTCTGTATCCATCTTGGTTCCCTCACTTAATCGGTGTCTCTGCACCTGGCCTCTGGCTACGGCTGGCCTTGACACAGCCCCTTCCCTTCAAAGCTGGAGGACATCCCCTGGCATCCCCCTGCACTCCAACTTGCTCTGACCCCAGGGCACTGCTCCACCACACTCATCAGGTGTCTCCTAATCTCTCACGGAACAGCATCTCTCCAGCGTTTGCAGCTCTGCGATTCTTGGATTCCATGGTTCCAGAAGACATTTTGAGGCCGCTATGTCAGCATTTAAGTGGCCTTCCAATGAGGACTGTAGGTTACTGGTTGCACCCCAGGGCTGGGAGGTTATGGTTAAACAGTACTGGATTCAAATTCTTCTCGGTTTCTTAGAAGTCATAAGGCTTATTCAAGTTTCTTTAGTTGCTTAGCACAGAGCAGGAGTTTACTATGCACACATTATTACCATTGCCATCACTATTGGGTGAATGTGGGTCCTGGGAAGCATTGGGGTTCTCTGCTGCATCCTCTTTAATACAGATTTCTTGGGGCTACACTGGGTGAGGGTGGCCTGTGAGTTTTAGTACAGACTCACCAACACCTCTGCCCGAGTGTGTGGGGGCCCGCGTGCCCTCCTAAGAGATACCCTCAGGCACCTTCTCTGCTTCCAATGGCTCATCTCACCTGGCCCTAGAGGGAGGATAGACTACAAAGTTTTATTTGCTTTGGCTGGAAAAGTAGTTTCTCCTTGCTCATCACTGGTTGAAAAGGGACCTCTCTCTCTCTCTCTCTCTCTCTCTCTCTCTCTCTCTCTCTCTCTCACACACACACACACACACACACACACACACACACACACCAACAAGCTTCCCTGAAACATGGAGAAAGAGCGCCGAGGAAATGGGGTGAGAAACTGCGCCCCAGTGAGAAGTACATTAACAGGAGACCAAACCCAACAGGGGATAAGCCACCACAGGGCTCCAGTCACCCGGAACCATTGGGTTTCCATGGTAACGCCTGGCTTCCTGCCGTCTTCCTCTCAGGTAGGTGCCTCTAGCTGTGGGCTGGGAAAGCTGCTGAGGTCCCCGCCAGGGTTCATCCGTGTGGCTCACCTAGAGGACGTGAAGTGGGGACAGTCCTCCCACCCGAAGACAGCACTCAAGCCCTACATCCATCCACAGCCGTGTCGTGGCTTGGTTTTTGCCAGGTGTCTGCCCAGAGTGAGGACGGAACAGATGCTCCAGTGCAGAGCTCCCGAGGTGGTGGCACTTCCAACTGACTAAAAAACAAAACAAAACTTGGGTGGAAAATCACCAGTGGCCCTGTTAGCCATTAAGCAAATGAGGAGAGACTGGCTGAGAGTCTCAGGGGCAGTGTGAATTGTCTACAAGAGCCGGTGGCTGACAGTCGTCAGGAGAGGCTGTGGCATTACCAGATGTGGGCAGGCACACACAGATGTGGGTTTTGTTTATGTACAAAATAGAAGGTGCAGGATCTGTGTAAAAAGCAGGTTGTTGCCAGCTTAGCTCACAGACTCACAGAAAGTGGAATCTGGAAGGGGCTCCGCTGGTCATTTGGTCCAAACCCATTTTACAGGTATGAAAGCTGAGGTTCCAGGTGAAGTGGGTTTGCCCAGGGCCATGATGGGGTCACATCAAAGCCTCACTGAGGAGCAGGTTCTCAGCTCTAGGTGCCCGACTCTAGGCACGAGTCCGTTTCATATGCAGGAGCACGGTGTGTTGTAAGGAATGTCAGGGGAAGGCCCTGTATGTGGTGAGTAATGAACTTCTCTTTCCTCTTTCAGATCTTTTATGTAAATCCAGACTCTTAAATATTAGTTTGGGGCCCAAGTGGGCCATAGTTATAGTTACCTTAGAAGGGAGTCTGTTAATATTTGACTATGTGGGGTAAATCCACTTACTGGACTTTATTGTAAAAATCCTAGTTGTCATTGAGATATAATACATGCTTATGTACAATATAAACTAGAGAATTATAGGCATAGACTTAGAAGGCAAGGGTGTCTCACAGCTTTTTTATGGCTCATTTATCCTATTGAGTAACATCCAGTTTTATTTATACATTCATTTACGTATTTATTTTTATATTTACTTATTTATTGTGATACTAGAACACCCAGGAGTGTTCTCCTGAGATGTACCCCCAGCCCTATTTCTTATTTTTTAAATTTTGAAACAGGGTTTCACTAAGTTGCTGAAGGTCTAAATTGACAAGGTGCGATCCTCCTGTCTTAGCCTCCCAAGTATGGGATTACAGGCGTGCTCCACCGTGCCTAGGCGAATGTTCAATTTTAATTCTGTGTGACCTGGCTGATTTTCTACTGTTTTAAAAAATCAGACTCTGCCCCTTGCTAAATGCCAGAGCC
Organism: Muscardinus avellanarius; assembly: GCF_963383645.1. Classification (NCBI taxonomy): domain Eukaryota; kingdom Metazoa; phylum Chordata; class Mammalia; order Rodentia; family Gliridae; genus Muscardinus; species Muscardinus avellanarius. The sequence goes on from NC_137786.1 coordinate 218,269,156, forward strand.
TCTTCCTCCAGAGTCCTGGACTGCAGGGGCCACCCAGAGGGCCCAGGTGGTGGGATTCCAGGAGTCCCCTTGTCCCCACTTGCCACTTGGAGCCCCGGGGTGATCCTGGCTGCTGCATTGACCCCTCTGTTGACAGAGTATTTTATTTCTTTTGGAGATATTAAAATAAGAGAAGCCATGAGTTTCTACTTAATTTTTCTTCTCAGGAATTAAGTCAAAGGCCCAAGAGACCACATCTAGTCCTTGCAGCCCTAATAGTATGTATTTGATTTGGTACTCAAAAAAGGACACTAAAGTGTACATGTGTGCATGTGTGCGCACGCGCACACACACACACACACGTCATAGCATTTCCAATCAATCTTAGGTGTATACAGCTTATAGAAACTCGCCTGAGTACATAGTAGATAAGTGTAGAAATGTCCATAGCAGCATTTGCTATAAGAGAAAGGAAGGAAGGCCAGTATGGACGGAGGAAAAAGAGGAAAGGGAGGGAAGGGGATGAAGGCAGGCAGGGAGGAAAGCAGCAAGAATCAGGAAGGAGGAGAGGAAGAAAGAAAGAAAAGAGGGAGAAAGAAAAGCATCTAAATGTATTATCAACCGAAGAAGGGGGTGTGGTATATCCATGTGATGGAATAGTCTATAGTTGTGAAAGAGAAATGAACTAGAACCATAAATACTTGCAAAAATAAAACTCAATCTAGTGTTGGGCAAAAGTAGCGTGATAGGATTTAAACAAAGGTTAAAACACACACATACCCACATGCTCACACAGTGCCCTTTAGTGCTCAGAGTTCCCATGTATATATAGCAAGAAGAATAGAGGAATGCTTGAGATGACAAGCCCAAGTTCAGGATCCCGGTCTCAGCACGAAAAGGGACTTCCAACCGGAGCTGCCGCCGTTCACTGAACTTGGCAGTATCTCATGAGTGTTTACCGCATTATTTTTTCCCCCTGCATTTTACATCTAAAATATCAAGTAAGCGGAGAAAAGAGAAAAGACGAGCTGCTGACCCCATTGAAAATTATTTATTTATCACTGCAATGTTTTTGCTCCAAAGTCTGACACTAGACATATGACTACAATGTCTCATGCGTCTTTTTGTGCTTTGGTTCATGACTGTAAAACACACATGCGCGCGCACACGTGCACACACACACACGCACACGCACACACACAGCATTTGACGAGAGGCGGAGACACGGAAGGCAAATTCAGATCACGAGGACTAGGTTCTCTTTTGATGGTCCCGTCTTGGCCTGGTTCAGGCTGCGGCCCCCTTCACCCAGGATTTCTTTAATCGCAAGGGACTGGACCCTGCTGAACTGCATTCCTCGCTGGTGCCCTCTGCCTCGCTTCAAGTGGGGCCACGTGTCCTCTCGCAGAACTGAACGGACATTTGCATGCAAGGTCTCAATGAGCAGGTACTCAACAAATAGATCTTGATTTGATGCACGGAGCGGAGTCACTGATTAATGAGGGTGGACTCCTAATTCTCTAACCCCAGGGCCACCTCTGGGATGAACCAGGTCACCGCGTGCATGACAGCCCAGCCGAAATGCTCTCTCGTTTTCTTTCCACTGCTTCACACCCTTTTTAGAAAATGCTCCCTGGCAAAGAACAAGATGTTCTTTTAAAAAATGATCAGCTGGTTCACGCAGACTCGGTCGCTCTCATTTGGAGGTCAATCACAAATGTATCTGGTACAAGTTAAGCTGGTGCAGAGGTTGCCTTTTTATTTGGCAGTCTGACATCTGCAAGTGATTTGCAATCTACCCAAATGGAGTTTTGGTGGAAAAAGCATAGCAATTATATTCTCTTCTTCTGTTAATTGTGCTTTTGTGTGTGTGTGTGTGTGTGTGTGTGTGTGTGTGTGTGTGTACTGGGGATTGAACCCAGGGGCATTCACCTCTCAGCTACACTTTCATCCCTATTTTTATTTTCTATTTTGAAACAGGGCCTTGCTAAGTTGTTGAGGCTGGCCTTGAACCCGTGATCCGCCTATCTCAGCCTCCCAAGTACTGATGTTACACGTGTGTGCCTCCATGCCCAGCTGTTAATTGCATTTTCATGGGAAGCTATGAATGGTCATTGAGCAGTAATTCCCAGTGTCGTGAGTGTCCGAGGCGGCTGCCGAGGTCACCGCACCTTTACCATCGACAGCTCGGCCGGGACTCTCGGTTATGCCATCTGCGGCATCTTTTTCTGGCTACTCCACCATCCTTCATTCATTCATTTCACAAATTCTTGTGGAACATGTGAGACAGCTCTGCCCCAGGCTCTATGAATATACCAGTGAATGGAAACAAAGCCCCTGCAGAGCCCATCTCGTTTCTGCACAGCCCTGCTCCGTGAGGTGACAGCAGATACCTGAGATGTCCTGTGGTATAATGTGACTCCTATCTATCCTGGGGCCTTTGTTCAGGTTCTAGAAAACTGAACCTTTTTTTTTTTTTTTTTTGGTGGTACTGGGGTTCCTGGAAGCCCTTCTACCTCCGGGCTACACTCCCAGACCTATTTTTACATTTTTATTTGGAAACAGGGTCTCTTAAGCCAGCGCGTGTGGCTGGCTTCGAACCTGCGCGATCCTCCTGTCTCCGCCTCCCAAGCGCGGGGATTACAAGCGTGCGCCACCACGCCCGGCTAGAAAACTAAACCTTTGCGATCTAAAGAAATGACTAAGTGTGCCTCGGTGGGACGGCACGAGGCAGGTGAACAGATTTATAAGGATGAAGAGCCTGTGTTTCCAGGTTTTAAGTCTAAACTCCAAGCTTCCCTGGAGTGGCGTAGCGGGTGTCACTAGGAGGCCAGCTCTGGTCAGCTTTCAGCTAACCTAGGGAGCGCGCTGGTCTCTCCTTGCCTGCCAGCCGAGAAGAAGAGACCATTGTGGAGAGGCAAGCTAAGAGACATGTTCCAGGAAACCACTGGTAAGTGCCTTGCCTAGAAAAAACTTGGTAAGTACAGGATGACTGTCAAGATTATGGTTTCCAAATATCTGAAGGACCTGCTCGTGAGGGAGGAGACTTCTATTTTTATTATTATTTCAAGAGTTGGTAAAAGCTATTTTTGAATTTTTTTTTTCTGTTTCTGGGCAGAAAAAGCAAATAATGACCAAAGGCTATAAGGTTTCTGCTCAGACTCTCTGGGAGAGGGTAAGAGTGACTGAACTCGTGGAAGAAATGATCCCCTTACCCAGCTGGTCTAGGAATCCTCACCAGGGAACCGGATGACATATGAAGGTCCAGAGTTTGGATGTTAGTACATAGGAGCCCAAATGCAGAATCTAAGGTTCTGGCAACACCTAGATGGTTCTGGAATTTTCTGGGTGGTCTCAGCTGCTGACATGAAGTAAAAGACAGTAACCTAGCTTCAAGATGCTGAGGCTAGCCTTGAACATGGAATCCTCCCATCTCAGCCTCCCAAGGATGTGTACCACCACACCCCGCTATTGCCCTAGAGCAAAGATGATCTTTAAGTGGCCCCTGTTTGCTTTTAGCCAAGGGATGTCTGTCCCACCACTCCCACAGACAGCTCCTGTGACTTCCTATTTTACCGCTGGCCAAGCTGAGGTTCTGAAGGACATGGACAACAGAAGCCAGGCATCCTGGCTCTCAGGCAAGTATTACATCCACCCAGCGGGGCTCACCATGGACATTTAATTAACGATGAAAGTTTCTATTAAGTTCTAAAAACGGAGGGAAGGAGACATCTTTGCAAAAGATCTCATTTGCTTTTTTTTTTTTTTTTTTTTTTTTGTACTGGGGATGGAACCCAGGGGCATTGTACTTCCGAGCTACACCAACAGCCCAATTTTTATTCTTTATTTTGAAACAGGGTCTCGCTGAGTTGCAAAGAGCCTCACTAAGTAGCTGAGGCTATTCGCAAACCACAATCCTTCTGTCTCAGCCTCCCGAGTTCTGGGATTACAAGCGTGCGCCGCCACACCCGGCTCTCATTGGCTTTTTAAACCTGTCTTCCATCTCTGCTTCCTCAAAGCCAGAGGAAGCAGATAAAGTTCATAACTAACTTCTTTCTGGAGTGACTGGAGTGCTGAGAAAGGCCGGATCTGCCTCGCAGGGTCACTTTGGTGGTGCTGGTGGACAGGACAACTAACATTAAAACCAAACACTAGGATCCCCGGGGATCCCACCTATCCTTTGCCTGGGGAAGGTCTCCCCAACTACAACAGAAGCCAGTTTCGAGATAAAACAATAAAGTTCTTCGATACAGAGCACACAAGGCAGCCCAAGAGCAGAGTCTGGGAAGCACAACTTTAAACATTAAAATCAGAGGCTCCAAATATCACACTGGTGGCCAAGGAGTCCAGTGTTAGTACTGGCCGCCCCCAGGGTCGGGGTCTGAAGTGTTGTAGGAGGAATAAGCACAGCCCCGCCCGCCCCATGTAGGAGCCACCCCGGTGCTCGTTGAAGCTGAAGGTGCCTGGGCTTGTCCAGGACACACGTCTGGAGCAGGTGCCCTGGGCCCAGGAATCTGCTGGTGATTCTTCACACGCTAATGTTGGAGACTGCTGAGGGCTTCCGCAAGTGCTGGCGAAGGTTCCATCCCACCCAGTCTCTGATTTTACGAATTTATCCAGGATGATTTTATTTCCTTCATTTTCGAAATGTTTTCTTATTGTCATTTATTTCTTTATTTTATCTTGTAGCACTAGGTACTGTGTCCAAGGGTATTCTACCTCCAAGCGACACCCCCCAGCCCTATTTTATTTTTTGATTTTGAAACGGGGCTGCGCTGAGTTGCTGAGGTTGGCCTTGAACTGGCAGTCCTCTTAGCCTCTCAAGTATGGGGATTACAGGTGTGCATCACCACACCCGTAACTGAACTGCTTACTTTAAAAGAGTCAGCTCTTCTTTGGCTCCATGATTCTCCAAATTAAGATCTCTCTGCCTCTGGCCTGACCTCACCTGCAAACCTGTGTGTGCAGTATTTGTGACAAGTGTCATTTTCAGTAACACGACTGAGCCGCTGCACCCCTCGGGGTGATCCACGCACCCCATTTCCACCCACTGCCCTGCTGGCCTGGCTTCTGTTTTACAAGTGGGGGGTACGATGAGAGAGGAATATGGTTCTGGCCTTGGCAAACACATCTGTCTGTCTTCTGGGTGTCAGAGTGAGGCCGGAGCACAACGAGGAGAATGCGGAGAAAAATTAGGAGCGGAGGATGGGCCCGAGGAGGAGAGTGGCTGGCTACAGGTGCAGCTGGTGCCACATGGCGATCTGCCGGCGCGGATTCTTGAGCATCTCCTCCCAGTGGCTGCGCTCGGGGCCGGAGGCGTGCAGGCCTAGGCTGCAGCAGCCCAGCGCGCAGCTCTGCCCGGCCTCATCCAGGCTCAGCACCTCCAGCTCCACGCTGGAGGCCCGCAGAAGGTCGTCCGGCAGCTCGAACATGATCATCTCGTTCCACACGGGGTTGATCTTGTGCTTGGCCCGTTTCGTCTGCTTCTTCTTCAGTTTCTGAGCCTGGTGCTTCAAGGTCACCTTGACTGAGACATCTGGGGAGAGAGAGAGAGAGAGAGAGAGAGAGGAGGGAGGGAGGGAGAGAGGGAGGAAAGGGGAGGTAGAGAGAGAGAGAAGAGGAGAGGAGAGGAGAGGAGAGGAGAGGAGAGGAGAGGAGAGGAGAGGAGAGGAGAGGAGAGGGAGGGAGGGAGGGGGGAGAGGGGGAGAGGCTTCTGAGCTTCTGGGGTTTGATAGGAGGAGCCTGGTGCTGCCCCTTGAAGCTCCCTTGCTACCTGCCCGCCGGGCCACGTGTTCACCCAACTGTTAAGTGCCTGCCAGATGGCAGGTGCCAGGCCAGACATGGGGACAGAGCAAGAATTCTGCCTCCGCAGTACTCATGCCAAAGTGTGGGAGATGGGTGGGCAATACCTGTTGAATATTCCTTACCAGCAGTGCGAAATCAGAAGTGTTTTCGATGTTGAATTTTTGTCCCCAGATTTTGGAATGTTTAGACACGCACTATGAGATATCTTGGAATTGGGACCGGAGTCTAAACATGAAATTCATTTGTGTTTCATATGCACCTTATATACACATAGCCTGAAGTTAATTCTGTACACTATTTTAATAATTTTGTGCATGAAACCAGATTTCCCACTTGAGCTTAAAAATTCGCAGATTTTGGATTTGGAGTTTTCAGATTACTGATGCCCAACCTGTACCTTAGTGTATGAGGCTGGTCACTATGGCTCCTGCTACAGTCACTTTCCATGAGCGCTTGGAAGTGATTGCATATTCCCAGACTGAGCCAAGCCCAGGACAATGGCTCAGGGGTCTTCCAGCTCTATTTTAAACTCAGACCAGAAAAATAAGGCTATCCCCATGTCTCTATCCTCTTGACAATTCTCCCAATACTTTTTGTCCATTATTAAGTCTCCTCAAGTTCTTCTCATCCCTCGTTCCTTCCTTTCTTGCTGAAGACTGAGCCCAGTAGTATTCTACCTCTGAGCTATACCCTAGTCCTTATATATATATATATATATATATATATATATATATATATATATATATACAGGATCTTAAGTTTCTAAGGGCCTCGTTACGTTGCTGAGGCTGGCTTCAAAACTGGGCTTCTCCCATCTCAGCCTCCCAAATACTGGGGCTGCGGGCATGCACCAGCGCATGCAGCTCGTCTGCACTTTCTCTAAGTTTTACTTGATGACTTCAGGCCTCGGGTAGAGGCTGATCGCCTATCCCCAGGTTCCAGGGAATCCACAAACAGGTCACTAGGCAGTTTCCATAAACTCAGGGCCAGATTACTTTTTCATTAGTCAAGCTTCCTGAAGCTAATGTGAGAATAATTGTTACTCTGTATTTATTGCTATAATTACCGCCCCTGGGTGGTTAGTTTGTTATTTCGGCAGCAATAGTGGAGAGACAAAGCCTGCTGTAATTGTCCTCACTGAGCTATAGAAAAAGAGCAAGAGGCAGAGAACTGGCTGCAGGTGATGGGGAGAAAGCACTGACCTCTGACCTTTGGCTGGGGAATCTGCTGGTTTGATCAGCCTTTCTTATTTATTTGCTCCAAATCTTTTGCTCAAAGATTCTGAATGCCGTGGCAAACTGCTGTAAATATAGATTTATTTCTGTCTTGCTGTGAGAACCGGCACCCAGTCCAGATGTTCTCTGGCTAACCCAGGCTCTCTCCTGCTCTGATGGGGACGGATGTTGGGGGAGCCAGAAACAGACACAGAGGCTTCCAGAATGTTAAAACACGGGTATATGGGGCACAGATGCCCCGAACCTCAGGCCTCAGCCCTTGTACCCACACACCTTCTGCCATCACCCACGCCCAGCTGGTATGGGGGTGGCAGTTGGCCAAGGCTGAGAAGGGAGAAGAGACTGGCTAGGGTGTGGGGTGCAGAGGTGGCTAGAGGAGAAGGGAGCCAAAGGGCCTGGGCTTCCCCACATCAGCAGCTGCCCCAGAGGTGCGTCCAGCCAGGTCTGGATTTTCCCTATAGCCCAGGTGCCCCTCTCCAGGTATAGACCCACCCTAGGCCTCCCGGGGTCTATGTTTAAGGCTGGTTGTTCTCACGATGGATCTCCATGGTAGGGAGCTCCAACCTGGGCCCTAATGGATGGGATGGGCCTGGGAATAAACAGATGTGAACTCAAAGGAATGAATGCATTCTTCAACATTAGTTTCTTGGAGCTGGGCGCAGGGCGGCACACCTGTAATCCCAGTATTTAAGAGACTGAGACAGGAGGATTGCAGGTTTGAGGCCAGCCTCGGCAACATAGCAAGATCCCAGCAGCCTAGAGAGACCAGTTTCAAAATAAAAAGGGCTGAGGGTCTAGCTTAGAAGTAGAATGCCACTGGGTTCAATCCTCAGTACCAAGAACAAAACAAAAGCAAACACAAACAAACCATGGTAGGCTTCAGGTGGGAGACAGCTGAGGGCAGCCTCATCACCGTCCTCCTGCTCCACCCCCCTGCCCTCCGGTCCCCATCTCCTGCCAGGCGCCACCTCCCTTGGCACATTCCCAGGGGCTGGAGGTGCCTGGCTCTCCGCTCTTGGCCCCACTCACCCTTCCCCAGGAGCTCCTTGGACTGGGTGGAGTGGAGGTTCTTGGCTTTGATCAGCACGACCAGGAGGCGGTTGGCCGCCGGGAGGTAGCTGATGGACAGGAGGACCTCTCCAGTGCCTGTGGACGACTCCTGAAACAGAAAGGGAGATGGCTCCTGGCTGGCTTCTGACCCGGCCGTCAGTGCCAAGACTGAGGCCGCACAGGCCTTGTGTCTGGCAGGCACCCAGCAACCTTTCCCCCCAGGCTGGTTCTGCACCTTGCAGAGGGAGCGGAGCATAGACGAGGCTGTGTGTGTGCCAGTGCAGTGCGTTGTTACAGAATGACTTTTACATGCCACATATCCATGCTCAGCATATAAAAGAGAGCAGAAAGCTGCCGGCTGAGATGGGGCAAGGGGCGAGGCCAGACAGCCAAGTCCCCTTCACACTTTGCCTTGGCTCCTGGGGTGCCTTGGTGGAACTTTAGGGCTCTGGGGAACACAGTTTGAGAACTGCTCCACTGACCAATTTGTGAGGCAACAGGAAATTGATATTTTTTTTTTTTAAATTATTTTGAGCCGGGCCATGGTGGCGCATGCTTGTCATCCCCGCGCTTGGGAGGCGGAGACAGGAGGATCGCGCAGGTTCGAAGCCAGCCGCGTGCATTGGCTTAGGAGACCCTGTTTCCAAATAAAAATGTAAAAATAGGTCTGGGAGTGTAGCCCGGGGGCAGAAGGGCTTCCAGGAACCCCAGTACCACCAAGAAAAAAAAATTATTTTGAACTGAGTGCGGTGGTGCATGCTTGTACTTTCAGTATTTGGGAATCTGAGACCAAAGGATCACAGGTTCATGGCCAGCCTCAGCTACTTAGTGAGGCCCTCTGCAACTTAGTGAGACCCTGTTTCAAAATAAAGAATAAAAAATCAGGCTGGGGGTATAGCTCGGAGGTAGGATGCCCCTGGGTTCTATCCCCAGTACTGCACACACATACACACACACACACCAAAAAATTATTTTATAAAGGTAATTCCAGCCAGCCCCCGCAGGCTGGGAGCACCAGTAAGGGCCGAGCAGGGGCTCAGTTAACGAGAAGCCCATGGTGTCAACGACGTGCTGGTGGCACTGGGTGGTGGATAAGGCCCCAGAGGCCAGGGCGATACTGAATCCGAGAGGCGCCGAGGTCTCCAGGATGCATCTGACACAGCCGTCCACATGTGCGGAGGCAGGGAAGGGAAGGCGGCGGGGGCAGGCACCGGCCAGGGCACCAGCTCCTCAAGTAAGCAGAAAGAAAATGCCTTTCCCAGCATCCCCGGGGAGGGAGGCAGGGCAGCCCTCTGTGCCAAGGGGAGGGCCAGTCCCTCTAGACGTCACAGCCTCAGTGCTGTGCCCTTCCCTCCAGCTCCCCCCGCCTTCCGCACTACCATCAGGGTATTCAGGGTGCTCCCCACCCCTGGAGGGGGCCCAGGTCGAGGCCCCAGGCTCACAGCCACCAGAGTCCCCCATGTTCCCTGCCCTCGGTCACACTCAGCACATCGCATCCACTCGTCTCTATCTGGGCAGCTAGGCACCTGCTCGGAAGGGCAGGAATCAGTCCTCTACTGAGCACCGCGGCCTCCCCAGCACCAGGCCTGGCCACCATGGTGGACGGCGACGGTGGCGGGGCTAGAGCCAGCTCCAGCCCTTACTGCCCGTGTGATACCGGGAAAGTTATTTAACTCCTCAAATTGCTGGCTCCCACCACGAAAACAGGGGGGAATTTGCCATTTAGCAAAAACATGCATCAAGCACCTACTACATTCTGCATGCTACAATTAGAGCAGCCACGGAAGCACAGGCGGTCTCCAGGGAGCTTGCAGTCACACGGGGACAGACGGGAATCATTTAAATGTGCCGTAAGGCCGGGCGCGGTGGCGCACGCTTGTAATCCCAGCATTCGGGAGGCAGAGACCGGAGGATCGCGGTTCGCGGACAGCCTCAGCTACTTAGTGAGGCCCTCTGCAACTCAGTGAGACCCGGTTTCAAAAATAAAAGGACTAAAAATAGGGCTGGGGGGTGTAGCTCAGAGGTAAAAATGCCCCCATCCCCAGTACTGCAAAAAAAAAAAAAAAGTGCCATAAGAAATATGGGTACCGGGGGATTTGATAAGAAAATGCATCTGGAAAGTCCTTGTGCAAAGTCACGAAGCATAATTCTAATGATTGTCAAAACTATAATTACTATTAATAGCCCAGAGCCAGGCTACACAATGCTGGGAGGGCAGGCCCTAGAGCCAGGCTGTGTGTGTCTGAGTTCCAGTCCTACCACTTATTAGCTTTGAAAACCTGGGCCAGTTACTCAACTTTGCTGAGCCTCTATATCCTGGAGTATAAAATGGGAACAGTATTTTCTCTACCTGAGAAATGAGTGTAAAGATTAAAGAGAGCCGGGCGTGGTGGCACACACTTGTAATCCCAGTACTCGGGAGGCTGAGAAAGGAGGATCGAGAACAGCCTCAGCTACTAGTGAGGCTCTCTGCCACGTAGTGAGAACTTGTTTCAAAATAAAGAATAAAAAATAAGGCTGGGGGTATAAAAATAAATAAATAAAAGATGAAAGAGTTATATTAAAGGGCCTCAACCAGTGCCCAAAACACACCGAGGACAGTGGGACGCACTAAGGACAGTTGTCACCAGTAGTTGTCCTGGGAGCGCGCACAACCTGAGATGAAGAGGGGGCACTTGTCTAGTGTCGAGGGGAAAGGGAGTCAGCCAGGCTCTGGGGGTGAGGCTGGGTGAGGTGCCGCCTTGGGTCCTGCCTTTTCACCCAGGAAAAACCTTCTCCAACAAGACCTCAGCGATTCAGCTAGCCCTGCGTGTCCAGCCGTAGGACAAGTACTTTGGGAACCTGGCGCCGATGCAGTGGCGCAGTGACCTGGTCTGTCCCGCGGGGCTGCGGGTCCTCTCTGCATCCCTGGCACCTGGCACGCAGTGGGCGCAACATAAATGTTTGCCAAAAGACAACTGCTGTTACATCTAGACAACAGCCCTAAGAGGGACGCTGACCTTGGTCGTGCTTTAGGCCTAAGAACTGAGGCTCAGGGTGGCCCGATGCTGCCCGAGGTCACACAGCTGGCAGGCAGAGTGGAGGCTGGGAGGGAGGCCAGTCTGAAAGGGAAGCCCGAGCCCTAAACCCGGGCCTATGGCTCCCAGCAGACAGGCTGCTGCCCCCCACCCCGCATGCCACAGTGAAGGGAGCCAGGCCCAGGGACGGTGGCGGGCACCTGGCAGGGCAGAAGCGATGGGAACAGAAGCCAAGCTCAGTGCCACTTAACACAGGCCAGAGCCACTGGGCGAGGGGGCCTGAGCCCTCTGCTGCCCTGACAGGTGAGGGGCCTGCATCTGTCAGCCCCACGGGGCTCTTCACGTTTGTGTAGGTGATACCCACACCAGACTGGGGCTGTACCCCAGCCAGTTTTAGAAGTGCCGGCCCCTCAGCATGGCCCCCTAAAGTACCTGCCACAAAAACACCTGCCTCTTTCTTCCCCCTCCCATGGCCGCCCCACCCCCTCTTTCTCTTGGCCTCAATGAATCATTCGAGGCTGCCCTGGGAGCGAGCAGGCGGGTGGCACTGTGGCCCCTGGTGACGCACCTGCCTCATTTGGCTGAGTGTCTTCCGGCTAGAACTGGGGCACGGTTAGCACGCCATTAACCCTCTCTGGCCCAGGGAAGATAAACATCTAGGCTGTACCATCTGTAGCTCCTCTGCCTGGTTCAAGTCTGCCTGCCCCCTTCCTGGGGCAGGGGCTCCTGGCCTGGGTCTGGGCTCTCCTCTGCTTCACTGACCCAGAGGGAAGAGGCTGGGACGGGCCATTTGCAGAGCAGTGGCAGATACAGTGGACGCAGAACAGGAGGATTTTCAGGACAGTAGGAGTTAGGGCGGGTACCCAGCTCCTGGTGTGGAGCTGGTACCTGCAGGGATTTGTGGAAGGAATGAATGATACGGAATGAATGATACTGCCCTTTTAGGAGGAGGGAGCAAAGCAGGCAGGGTGCTTGAGAGCCTTCTGCCTACATTGGCTGGATTTCAGCCCCTTGGGGGCCCTACCGAAGCCTCAAAGCCCAGCGGGGGACCCTCTGCGTCTCCAGAGAAAGCCAGCTCACTAGCTTAATAACAGAAGCGTGGCTTCTCCTCCCAGGGCCCTGGCTGCAATTCCATAGGAGTCCCAAATCACACGCTAATTAGAGAGCATGCCTTGGAACAGCCTAGCTCCATCCGAGAGTGGCTGTGGTTTTTCTAACAATTTTCCAAGACTGAGAAAGAAGGAAAAAATGGAGTAAGGAAGAAATGGTGTTTAAAGGGAGCGGGGAAGGGGTGAACTGTTCTCTTCCTTCCTACAGTCCGGGTGTCTTTTAGCAAAGGCTCATGTGGGTCACACCTCTTGCGTGTCAGATACGTGAGCAGCAGGTGATGAGATAGACTGAGAGCCCGACCGACCGGGCCCGGGGCTGAGCTCTGCCTCATCCTGGCTGGCTGGCCCTGAGCCTGTGCCTGAACTACCGGAAGCCTCATCTGCAGATGGGATCGCCACGGTGTGCCTCCGACTTAGTCGATTTGGAAGTTGGAGGAAGAGCCTGGGGCAGGGCCTGACCACTGACCCCTGGGGAGTGCTCAGAAATGGCGCTCTGACTAGCAGGTCTATGACTACAGCCCAGGAGGGCAGCAAACTGTCTAGAAATGGCCAGAGAGTCAAGATGGGGGCTTCGGTCTGGAGGGTGCGGCTGACAAGCTGGTTAATGCTAGTCACTCAGAAGTCCCCTGGAGGCCCAGCCTCAGCAGGCCCTGCCTGAGGCTTTGGCCAGGGGCCCCAAGTAGCTATACACTACCCCACATCCTGACCTTCCCTGGCTGCTTGGCCTGTGGGAAGCAAGGGTCTGCCCTCCCAGGCGTCCCTCTCTGAGCAGCATGGCCTCCTAGGAGATTCTGGGAGGCCATTTGGGTGGTCCTCACGGTGATGGTCATCATCAAGACAATCATCACTGTCAAGGTGATCGTTGTCGTTGTCATGGTGATCATCGCCATTGTCTGCGCCTGTTTAGCCCCTTTGCCGGCAGAGGGGCTCTGCCCTGCCTGCCCTTGAGCTCACCTCCCTGCAGTACCCGCCGCACAGAACTTGAACTGGGTTCCAGTTAGGACAATACCATCACAGCATCAGAGCCAGGGTACCCACCATGGAGCTTTTCACCACAGCATGGCATCTTCGCAAACAAGACGCACCGCTGGGACAGCACCAGGAACCACATGGGTTCAGGGCTAAGGGGCCAGAGTGGCCTGTGTAAGACCCAGCCTGCCTTTGCCTGCCGTGAGGTCTCTGCAGCTCCGAGCCCCAGCCCAGAGCTCTGCACCCTGTGTTCCCATCAGGCTCTCTTTCCCGAGTGAGTGACCGAGTGGTCAGCCTACCTTAGCTGTAGTCTTCAGCTCCCCCCACTGGGCGGCCCCCAGAGGCACGGACACCCCATCCAGGCCCAGGCGGAGCTCCCCGGCCACACTGTGGCGGGAGAAGCGGTCGCAGGTCCTGAGCGTCAGCGTCAGGGTGGCTGTGGGCCGCTCCTCTTCGGCCAGGGGGAGCACCAGGCCCTCCTCCCAGCTGGTGCACAGCTGCCGCTTCTTCAGGGCCGTCTGGGCTTCCACGGAGCCGGTCCTGTTGGCCACGCTGCCTTGGATGTAGCAGTCACAGCCACCATCGCTGTCACTGGTCACAACTGCGGGCAAGAGCAGGGCAACACAGACCTGGGCTTTCGGGGACAGAGGGAGGAGGGGACACGGTCCTAATTAAAGCTTTGGGATGCAGCCTAACCTCGGGTGTCTGAAAGGCCACAGGCTGACCACCCAGACACTGTGGAACTGCCTTCCAGGAAGGAGGGGGGGTCATCGGAGGAGGACCATGGAATGGTCACTCCACCTTACACGCCCCCGGGGGCTGGAGGAGAGCCACAAGAATCGGCACTTCCCAGAGCCCTTCAGACCCCAAGATGCTGAGGTTTCCCCAGGATGCCAGGCCCCCTGGCATGGCTGCTCCCAGTGTTGCTGCTGATGTGGTGATTCACTTGTTCTGTGCTTTAAATATTTACCCCATGGCCACATGTCATGTGGATCCCTTGCTATACCTTGTGAATGTCGTTTCATACTCTGCACATTGGTGCTCTTCATGCGTCACAAAGTGGACTGTGTGAGTCAGCTCCTCGCTACTATAACAAATGCTGGAGATAATCAGCTCATAAAGAGAGAGGGTTTATGCTGCCTCTGCTTTGGAGGCTCCGGTCTACAGTCCCATTGTGTTTAGGCCCATGGCAAGGTGGCTCATTGTAGCAGAAGTGTGTGGCTGAGCAAAACCACTCAGCTCACGGTCAGGGAGCAAACAGGAAAAAGAGGAAGGGACCAGACTCCCACAGTCCTTCAAAGACATACTCCCAATGACCTAAAGACCTCCCACTAGGCCCCGCCTCTTAAAGGCTCCACCGTCTCCTGCTAGTGCCACCTGGAGAGCAAGCCTTTACCACATGGGCCTTGGGGGGACACTTAAGATCCAAACTATAGCATTCATGTGAATTACTCAGCTGGTGTGTGTGTGTGTGTGTGTGTGTGTGTGTGTGTGTGTGTGTGTGTTACAGGAGATTGAACCCAGGAGCATTCTACCTCTGAGCTATAACCCCAGCCCTATTTTATATTTTATTTTGAAATAGGGTCTCACCAAGTTCCCTTGTACTGCTAGTTTCCAGCCTGTGATCCTCCCATCTCCGTCTCCCAAGTACTGGGATTGTAGGCGTGCGCGACCACACCTGGCTCAGTGAGTGTTTCTAAGGTACCATAATAGAGCTTTACCCAGGAACCCCCCGGTGCTGCTGTGATGACTAGCTCTTCAGTGAGCGTTTGGGAACAAGCATCTGGCATGGCACAGGAAGAGAAGGTGAGAACAAAGGCCGTGCACCCTAGAAGACGGAGCTTTCCACTGAGCCACGAGGGACCGTCCTCAGGATGACCCGGTTGTCAGTGGAAATAATCTTGTACAAGCCATAGCAGTTGCTCCAGCTCAGTCTCCTAAACTGTAAAATGAGACTCTTGTGAAGACCAGGTTTAAGAAAGTATATGAATGTGTCACAAAAAGGTAAAAGACAATTAAAAGGGCAAATACTCAAAAAACAAAACAAAACAAAAAACACCAAGAGCTGGGCGTGGTGGCGCACGCTTGTAATCCCCGTGCTTGGGTGCTTGGGAGGCAGAGATAGGAGGATCGCGCTGGTTCGGAGCCAACCTCGCTGGCTTAAGAGACCCTGTTTCCAAATTTAAAAAAATATATATAAAATAGGTCTGGGAGTGTAGCCCAGAGGTAGAAGGGCTTCCAGGAACCCCCGTACCACCAAAAAAAAAAAAAAAAAAAAAAAGAAAACCAAGGACTGGGGGTGTAGGGCATGACCAGCAAATTCCTGGGTTCGCGCTCTGGGGCCAAAACAAAATAACGCAAGCAGATTATATCATGGTTTTGATCTTAAACACCCCACAAAGGCCATGCATGGGAGGCTCTGCCCTCAGCTGAAGGCAAGGAAGTGGTGGAACTTTGAGAGGCCCCTCCTCTTAAAGGGCATACCCTTGAAGGGAGGCTATGGATCCTTAAAGGGGATATTTGGGTCTCAGCTCCTTCCTCCTCCATGCCTGCAGCTTTCTGGCCTCCATGATGAGAGCAGCTTTGCGCCCCACCAGGATTCCATCTCACCACAGGCCCAGAGGCATCAGGGCCCAGCGCCCAAGGACTGAAACCTTTAAAACCATAAGCCAAAACAAATCTCTCCTCCTAAGCTGACTTTCTCAGCCATGGAGAACTAACACAAAGACAAAATAAAATTAAACACAGAAGTACAATTTATCCGGCCCATCAGTGGCCTGATGTCTTTGCAAAGTCTCAGCTTTGTTTGCTGATGGCAAAATACATGGTCAGGGCAGGAACACCAGGGACATCTGGTCCTTTGGAGAGACTGCCTGGGTCTTGGATTGAGGCAACTTAATCACCCTCTGTGTTCAGCACAAAGAAAGCGTTGTCTAATGTCAAAGGTACCTATGGAGGAGATATCTATTTACCAAAAACTCATTTTTTTTTCCTTCCTGGGCAGCCTAGGCCCCACTTCCCAGGCTCCTCTGCGGTGAGGTGTGGCCACGTGACTGGTCTCCACCAATGGGGTGTGAGTAGAAGTGAGGTCTGTCATGTTTGAGGCAGGGTATTGGGGGATGGCTGTACCCTCTCTGCTTCTCCTCCTCCTTGTACCTGATGGATACAGAGGACAAGGAGGCCTGAGGGGGACTATGGAGCTGTTGATGGGAGGAGCCTGGTCCGATTCCTCCATTTGGAAGAAATGTATCTTCCAACCAAGAATCCCACTTTAGACTGTGACATGAGAGAAGAAGAAAAGTCAAAGTGTCTGAGCGTCCTGCATGTGGGTCTGCTTGCTGGAGTAATGACCCGGGCTCCCTCTGGTTGTAGAGCTGCCGCCAGGGGCCACGGGCTCAAGGCTCCTCCAGGGACCACGGGCTCACAGAAGCCCCTGGAAGTCACGGGAGAGAGTACCTTCCAGGTGAGTCACAAATAGCTCCGCCTTCTGCTGGTCATAGTCCAGGCAGTAGTGGAGTTTAGGGGCCTGGTTCCAGCTGGCCGCCTTCTCAGGGTTCCAGGTCTCCATGACGCAGACATCCTCCACCACGCCTATGAGGGGAAAAAGCTGTCAGCGCAACCCACGCAGGGGTCCGGCTTCCCTAATCACACCCTTCTTGCTTACCACCTAGGTCACTGATTTCAACCCAAAGTCCCCTAGGGCTCCACGTGGTGGCCACACCAGCACGTCGTCCGTGGTCACAAGCATTGCGTGTCGAGGGACCGTTGCAGTCCAGCAATCAAGACATGAGCCTCGGGGTCAGACTTGAGCTGGTAAAGAATGAGTATCGTGACCTTGGACAAGTTACCTGACTTCTCTGAACTTGGATTTGAGCATGAAATAAAAAGAAGGCAGAGGGAGTCCTTAGCCCAGGGCCTGGCACACGGCGAGCTGCCAGGAAGGAAACCTGTCACAGCCTGTGTGTTCTGGTGACCGTGTGGCAGACAAACCATCGTCAGCTCCGCCTCTGCCAGAATGTGGACCCTGCTCTGCAGGAACTCACAGCTGGAGAAACACGGGGAAGAACAAATGAGAAGATGCTGGGGGCGAGGTCGAGGGCAGACTATTTAACTGTGATACATGTTCAGTCCTTATCTGACCGTGTGTGTGTGTGTGTGTGTGTGTGTGTGTGTGTGTGTGTGTGTGTCTGTGTTACTAGAGATTAAACACAGAGGATCTTCTACTTCTAAGCTATACCCTCAGCCCTTTACATTTGTTTTTACTTAGAAACAGAATCTTGCCAAGTTTCTGAGGCTGGCCTTGAATCTGTGATCTTCCTGTCTCAGCCTCCCAAGTACTAAGATTACAGGTGTGTGTCACTCACCAGGCTGGGTGACTTTATTTTTAACTTAGAAATTTCTAGAACCACAACTATTGCCCCTGACTTGAACAGGAGCTAGGCATCTGGAAGATTCTCATGAGTCAAACATAAAGCAAGAATTCAAAAGAAACAATAGCTTCAGTAGAAGTGACTTGAAGCAATCGGGAATTAACTTCTGATTCTCAGAATGAATTCAGAGGGTAGAAATACAAGGGACTATTCATTTCCAAAATGGTTCATTAGGTTCTGGCAAGTAGTAAGAATTTTCCTTGGTGCATCGAAGACAGAAACAGATTGGCCGGACATGACCATGGTATAGAGTAAGATGCCCGTGCTCACAGGATCCATTTGGCTTCCCAGGCCATCGGGTTCATGGCACAGCGGTGGCTGCATCCCAGCAGCCCAGAGCTCCCAGCCCTCAGGTGGCCTCCGCCTTCTACTTCAGAATCTACCTCACTTATCTCATATCTCTCATCTGAGGGTTCGTTTCAGATGCAGTGACTGTGAGCTGACCCGGGGACCGCAGGGCCAGCACCACTTGGGAACGCAGATGGGGACTCAGCGTTGAGATAAAAGACTTAGAGCCCTACAGAGTGCTGGGCAGCGTGGCTGGAGGGACAGATACTGTCTGCAGTGATATCGCTTGGGGGCCTTCCTACTCTTCTCCGCTCACTGTTGGCTGAATTAGTCAACGCTCAGTAGATTTCTGTGGAACAGAGCTAGGCTGTTGCCTCCTGGGACAAGAAAGAGAAGGTGGAAATGCGGCAAAGAGAAAATGAATGCAAATGTCTCGAATTCCTCAAGCCCAGGCACTGCCCAGCGCTCCTGCTCCCCTGGCAGAGTATCCAGTCCTGGCTTCCCTCAGGATCTGCATACAAACCGTGCTTGCCCCCCAACCAGGAGTTTGCAAGTCTTTACTGGGTTTGTTTATTTATAAGGATCGAACCCAGGGGCATTCTACCTCTGAGCTATACCTCCAGCCCTATTTTATGTTTTATTTTGAAACAGGGTGACCTCAAACCTGTGATCCTCCTATCGCAGCTTCCCAAGTCCCAGGATTACAGGCGTGTGCTGCCCTGCCTAGCTCATTGGGTTGATTTAAAATGCAGATGGGCATGCCGGGCGTGGTGGGTGGCGCACGCTTGTAATCCCCGTGCTTGGGAGGCAGAGACAGGAGGATCGCGCAGGTTCGAAGCCAGCCGCGTGCGCTGGCTTAGGAGACCCTGTTTCCAAATAAAAATGTAAAAATAGGTCTGGGAGTGTAGCTCGGAGGTAGAAGGGCTTCCAGGAACCCCAGTACCACCAAAAAAAAAAAAAAAAATGCAGATGGGCAAACCAAGGCTAAAAGCCAACCAGGATGCATCTGCTCCTGGGAGGTCACATCGATCACCGTACTTCTGGGCTGGACACCTGGTACTGGCCAGTGTGGGTCTGGTTGCATCCAGGTGGGGGACAGGGTGGATGCCAAGGCTTTAGGCTGCTTCTGCTTCTCCTGCCTCCCTCACCCACTGCACAGAACAAAGCCAGCCCACGTGACTAGCCATCTTCCTGGCTTTTCTTTTCTTTTCTTTTCTTTTGCGGGTCTGGGGATGGAATCCAGAGGCATTTGAACTCCGAGCTACACCCCCTGCCCAATTTTTTATTCTTTATTTTGAAACAGGGTCTCACTAAGTTACGAAGGGCCTCACTAAGTAGCTGAGGCTGTCTTCAAACCGTGATCCTCCAGTCTCAGCCTCCCAAATGCTGGGCTTACAAGCTTGTGTCACCATGCCCGGCCTGGCTTTTCTTCCCACCTCTCTAAAAACCCTCCACACTCCTTTAGGTTCCAGAATCCACCTCTGCTTCATGTATTACCCCAGTGCCAGCCTGTGCTACCTACAAACTTTGCATGCTTAATGATGATGCTGATATATATATATATATATATATAATATAAATATTATATATATATATATATATATATATCAGAAACAGCAATAGCAATGTGCTCTGATTCCATCCTTTGTGCCAAGCCCCAAGGTAAGCCTTTCAAGGCATCTTATTTTATTTACATTGTATGACATCCCTAATGGGCAGAAAATACTATGATCCCACTTTATAGATGAGGAAAATTGAAGCCCTGAGAGATTAGCCTCATGATCAATGCCGCACAGCAAGTATATAAAAGTGTGGGGCATTAAAACCCACGACTCTGAAGCCCTTGGAATTAGTCATGACTCTATCTCTTCTCCATAGCCGCACACACATGACTTAAAGGGACTCCCTGTTTCTCAGGGGAAAGCTGGAGGCCTTGGGGGAGGCAGAGGGGCAGTATTAAGAACTGTACTACAGAGGCCCTGTGCTAACCGCCTGCTCAGTGTCAAATGCCATGGCACAGGGGCTCTCCCCAGGCCTGCACAGGCCAAGCATGACAGCCCCCCACCCCCATCCCCACCCAGTGCGCTGCCCTCAGAGAGCTGGAGCTGCGACCCCTACCGTTCTGAGGAAGGATGAACAGCTCCTCTGTGACCTGCCTCTTGAGACGGCTGTCACTCGGGGCCTGGGGGCTGGTGGGTGCAGCAGGCTCCTCCGTGCTCCCCAGAGTGTAGTCTGCGTAGTTGATGACCTCCGGAGCCGTCACTGCAGGTCTGGGGCCATAGATGTCAGGGAACTTGAGGAGGGCCCGGGGCTGCACGGGCTCCGTGGACTTTTTAACGTTGAACTATAAACACAAATTGCTGTGGTTAGTTCGCCCAGGGACCTCCTGCCTGGTTTCCACCCTTGGGAAGAAGAAGCGGAGACCTGACCTTCGGTGGGAGCAGAAGGAAGAGTGTGGTTCCATCCTGCTTCACAGAGCACAGTCTGAGGAACTGAAGCATCACTTCCAAATTCAGGGAGTTCACAGGGCCTCAGCCACGCCCGGCCCCATCACCTGCCCGTGGCCGAGGGCATGGCTGTGCCTGGGTGCTGGTGTGCCCGCTCTGGGTGGTCCTCCCTCTGCAGCTCTCAGCTGTGTCTTTGGCTCTCCCCCCCCCTCTCCCCTCTCCCCTCTCCCCTCTCCCCTCTCCCCTCTCCCCTCTCCCCTCTCCCCTCTCCCCTCTCCCCTCTCCCCCCTCTCCTCTCCTCTCCTCTCCTCTCCTCTCCTCTCCTCTCCTCTCCTCTCCTCTCCTCTTCTCTCTCACTCTCTCTCTCTCTCTCTCTCTCTCTCTCTCTCTCTCTCTCTCTCTCTCCTCTCTCTCTCTCCCCTCTCTCTCCTCTCTCTCTTTCTCCCTCCCTCCCTCTCTCATTTCTTCTCTTCCTCCCCTTTTCTACCATATGCCTGAGAAATGCCGGTGGCTCCAGCCATACTTGGAACAAACCCAGACCCCTTTGCAGTGCCTGTAAGAGCCTGAAGAGGCTGGTCACTCATCCCCAACAACGGTTCCAGTCTTTCTCCATTTGTGCTTCTCCAGTGGCGGAGCCCCTGCTCCTCAAACGGGCTGCGCTCTTACTCTTACGCTGGCCTGACTTCCAGCCCCCAATCTCTTTCCCAAACAGCCTCTCCGAGCCTCACCCGCTCTTTCTGTGGCTGGCTCCACCCTGAGCCTGAGGTCTGACCAGAAAGATGGTCTCTGACCCACTGGTCTGATCCACTTTACCAACCCGCACATCGCAGTCACTGCAGCCTGCATCCGTCCCGCCCCATACTGCCCTGGTCCTGGGTGGCCTGTGTGTGGTGTCCTCACACTGGTAAGTAAGACCCACACACCCAGGGTCTACGCCTTGACTTGCTCCCGAGCCTGTCCCTGCGGCTGGGTCATCCTGGGCAGGTCATTTTGCCTCTCAGGGCTGTCACCTTAGGTGTTGGGTTAATTTTTAGGCTTAGCTCACTCCACCTTCTGAGCTGCTGGAAAGATGCACATGATATGGTCAGAACAGGTGAGTCAGGGAAATAGTCCAAACAATTGAAGTAAATAAGTTACTGGCAGTTCAGGACAGGATGGGGAAGGCGCAGGTGTCAATGACCCAGGGCAGAGACAGGGAGCCTGGGAGGCGAGGCTGGGCTCAGGGGCAGCCGGGGCAAGAGTGAGATCTTAGAGGCGAGGACTGTGTGAGGCTGAGCACGGCTGGCGGAGGGCCGCGCCTGACACCCCTGCCCAGGGCTCTGGGGGAAGACGGAGAGCAGCGCCCAGTGTCCCCATGTCTCCTCCACCACACCACGTCCACCTCTGATATGTCACCTGAGCTGGAACTACATGTGTCAATCCATTTCACAATGGGGAAACTGAGGCTCCGGCAAGCTTAAGGTCCATAGCCAGTAAGTGGTGATGGATAATGGAGTCTCCAGATATTTTTGTTGTTGTTGTTGTTATTGTTGCTTTTGTGGTACTGGGAGGTGGAACCCAGTGGCTTTCTACCTCTGGGCTACACCCCCAGACCTCTTTTATAATTTATTTGGAAACAGGGCCTAAGTTGCTGAGAGCCTCACTAAGTAGCTGAGGCTGGCTTCGAACCTGTGCGATCCTCCTGTCTCTGCCTCCCAAGCGCGGGGATTACACGCGTGCGCCACCACGACCGGCTATCCTCCAGATATTTTGACTTCAGAGTTCATGTCATTTCCCTACTGAGCTTCGATGCTGGGAACTAAGTGCTGCACACAGCATGCTGGGGCCTGGCCTCGGCCCCGCGCAGGGTGATAGGACTCCCAGAGGCTGCTGGGACATGGTTGCCTCCGCGGGTCACCGTCTGTCTCTTATTGGGACCAGAACTAAGGCCGTTTGGGTGTTCAGGGGAACACTGGGTTTATATTTTATTTCATCCCAGCTCAATCATTTTAGGTTGATTCCCGGTCTCCTCCCATTTCACTGGTTTTGTGTTTTCAGCAGGGAACCACTGCAGGCCCAATTCTGAGCAAGGTCTACTCTGCCCTGCCTCAAGTCTATTAAAGAGCTGAGCCAGGTGTGGTGGCGCAGGCTTGTAAACCCAGCATTCAGGAGGCTGGAGGATGGCAGTTCAGGACAGCCTCAGCTACTTAGCAACTAAGTGAGACCCTGTTTGTTTTTTCTTTGCGCTACTAGGGATGGAACCCAGGGGCATTCTACCTCTGAGCGACACCCCCAGCCCTATTTTTTAATTTTTTTATTCTTTATTTGGAAACAGGGTCTCACTGAGTTGCAAAGGCCTTACTAAGTAGCTGAGGCTGGCTTCAAACCTGCACGATCCTCCTGTCTCAGCCTCCCAAATACTGGGATAACAAGCATGCGCCACCATGCCTGGCTGGAGATCCTGTTTCCAAAACTTAAAAGACTAAGCTGGGCGTGGTGGCGCATGCTTGTAATCCCCGCGCTTGGGAGGCAGAAACAGGAGGATCGCGCAGGTTCGAAGCCAGCCCCGCGCTGGCTTAGGAGACCCTGTTTCCAAATAAAAATGTAAAAATAGGTCTGGGAGTATAGCCCGGAGGTAGAAGGGCTTCCAGGAACCCCAGTACCACCAAAAAAAAAAAAAAAAAAAAAAAAAAAAAACAAAAACCCACAAAACTTAAAAGACTAAAAAATAGGGCTGGGGAGTGTAGCTCGAAGGTACAATGCCCCTGGGTTCCATCCCAAGTTTCACTAAATTAATTAATTAATTAATTAAGCTGAGCTGGGGTCAGCTCCCCTCCCTCCTCAATGGGTCTCTGTCTGTGTACCACCAGTGACCTCAGGAGCCTGCTATGGCGCTTAAAATGCGCACCCAGGGCAAAAGACAGGTTCCTTGGTTGCCAGCAGATATTAATTTTTTCCCTCCCCCCTCCCACACATCATCACAGGGTGTTCTGGATCCACCCGTCCCTAGCTCTGGGGAGAGTTGATCCTATCAGTCCTTGGCATTACATGAGTGACTTTTTCGGGCCCAGGGTGGCATCTGGCCTAGGGAAGCTGATCCAGACATTGTGCAGTCCTTGGGAGTAGAGGAGGCTGTCTCGCTCCGCTGGGCAGCAGCAGCTTGTGGCCGAGTCTTTGTGACTGCAAGGTGAGTCAGCTTCAGAATAAAGCCAACACTGTGGACCGCAGAGTGGAGAGAGAGCCCGCGTCTCCGATGCTAACATCATGGGGCCACTGATCTACCAGCACTGCAATGAGGCCTCCCCCGGAGCATCCATCATGAGCAGCACTGCCCTCTTGTTCCAGTTGGTTTGAGTTTTGCGACTTGCGGCCAAGCGCACCCCAGATGGATGCCCTGCCTTGCTGGCGAGCACCACAGAGCTCAGGGCCGCGTAAGCTCGGCCCAGCTCAGCCCCTCCCATCGTCCTGCCTCCTGCCTGGGGCAGCCACACTTGCCACTTGCCGTTTATCTTCCTCCCACAAGGAACAGCTGCCTTTAGCTGAGCGAATGATTTACAGCCCTTCACCAGGCCCTGAGCGGTCTGATGACAGCAACAGGAGTCTCTTCAAGAAGCAAAAGCAGCAGCTGATTACCTGTCTCCAGCTCTTGGACACTCTTATTTATTGCGTTTCAAAACCCTGGTTCCACCACATCTTTCAAAAACATCTTAAGTAGCTGAAGCTTTGATATCCAAGAAGCAGAAAGGAGTTGAAGAAGGAGCCCAGGATTATAGGTGGAGGGCAAGGTGTCCAGGAGGATGAGGGCCCAGGAGCAGGGTCTGCACTGTGGGTGGAGGGGGAGCAGGGCTCAGAACCAGGGATTCTTAGTCTCCGTGTCCCTTCAGCCCAGGGCCTGGGAAGATGGGCGCAGGTGAGTCAGGGAAGGTTTCCAGGGGTTCCAGCATTGAACAAGTAGGGACTTTCCAGACAGGAGGAGTGCGCCGAGTGCAGAGGGAGCATGCCAGCCCCTCCGCTGAGCTCCCTGGGTTCTCCCAGCCTTACCTGTCTCTGGGACCTTTGGCTACTGCCTCCTCCCACCATGGTGAGTTCTGCAAGGACCAGCTGATCAGCTTCAAGTCCCTCATGTCATACCCGTGGCACACCTCTCTTGCCTCCTGATCTGGGGTTTCTCTGCAGCTGCTGAGGCCAGAGACACCGGGATGCTGTGGGCCCCAAAGCAACCCAGGTGTGCAGAGATTGACGGCTTCAAGGAGGAAGTCAGCAACAGACAGCCAGATTCAAACACAAGTAAAGGACCTGAGGAGGCATTTCCCCAAAGAAAATATACAATGGCCACTAAGCACATGAAAAGAGCTCAGTATCACTAATCATTAGGGGAAGGTGTGGTGTAACTATAACACCTCACACCCATTAGGATGGCTATTGTCAAAAATAGAAAAGGACACATGTCACTGAGGATGTGAAGAACCTGTAACTCTTGTGCACCATTGGTGGGAATGTAAATGGTTCAGCTGCGGTGGGACAGTATGACTATTCATTAAAAGTTAAAATAAAGAATTACCATGTGATCCAATAGTGTCACTTCTTTGTGCATACCCCAAAGAATGGGAAACAGGGTCCTTAATATTTGTACACCCATGTCCATGGCTACACTATTCACAACAGCTGAACTGTGGAAGCAGGTGTCCATTGACAGGTGAACGGATAAGAAAATGCGGTGTGTACATTGGAATATTACTCAGCCTTTAAAGGGAAGGAAATTCCGACACATGCTACAACACAGATGACCTTAGAGGGCATTATGTTACGTGGAAGAAGCCGGGCATAAAAAGACAAATCCTGTAGGATTCCACCTAGACGAGATGCAGGGAGCAGTTAAAAATCATAGGGATGGAAGTGGCTGCCAGGGGCTGGAAGGAGGGTGTTCTAAGCAGTCTAGACCAAAATACCTGACAAGAGCAGCTGAGAGGAGGAAGGAGTTATTGGGGCTCATGGTTACCGGAGGTTCAGTCCATAGAGCTGGTTCTAAAGTATACATGGTGGCGGCAGCAGCCACAGAAGGGCTGTGGAGGGACATAGCTCTCACATCGTGGAGGCTGAAGGAGGGTGGGAAACAGACAGACAGACAGACAGATAGCCCAAGGACACGGATAGTCCCCAAGACCATACCCCCAGTGATCCACCTCCTCCAGCCTTGGTCCACCTGCCTACAAGACCACCCAAGAAACCCATTAAAATGACCAATCCATCAATGGACGTATCCATTGATGAGCTCAAATTTGCCAATACATAATTGTCCAGGGGACATTCTATATCCAAGCCAAAGCAGAGGAGAAGAGAGGAGTTACTATTTAATGGGTACAGAGTTTCAGTTTTCCAACACGAAAAGCGCTATGGAAATTGGTGGTGGGTGTGTTTGCACAACACTGTGAATGTATTTAACATCATCCAACCTCATTTAAATAAAAGATGATAGATCTTGTTACATGTATTTTACCATAATAAAAAAATCAGAAAAACTATTTTAAAAACTTAGCAACTCCTTGGAGAAACTTGACTCCTGCAAGCAGGTCCGTCAGACCATGAATTCCTCTCCTCCTTCCTCATTGCTCTCCCAGCAGTGTCTCCAGCTGCCTTTGGGAAGGAAGACAATACCTGCAGAGCCAGCGGTCACCCGGGATGCGGAGTGGCCCCAGCCAGCTTCTCTGACTTTTGCTTCCTAGGGAAGAACAGCCTAGAGGCCTGGGCTCTGCGTCTGTGGATACAGGCTAAGACAGATGGCGGGAGGCAGGGCAGGTAGACGGGAGCCTCATCTAATGAGCAAATATTTATCGAGCTGCACTGCAGGGCAGGTCCTACGTGAGAGTTAGGGATACAGGAGTGAACCAGACAGATGCCATCCCTTATGGGGCTAATGTCAGGAAAGCGGAAATTAATTACATAGTTAATGATCTGTAAACAAACTTGTAGCCTTACCAGAAATGCTAGGCAGCCTTTTGGGGACATGATTAATTTTTCACCTAAGGGCTGTTTATTAATTTGGGGCTTTGTGCTGGGACATTGTTCTTAAAGTAGCATCGCGGCACCTGTGAAGCGCAGGCGGAGGCAGACTCAGCTGGAAAAGGTCACAGCTTTGCCCCTCGAACGGGACCTCGAAGGAGAGGACGGAGTCGGGCACATGATGCCTAACACAGGCCCACTCTGGGGTTCTAAAGCTGGCAACTACGTACCCCAAACGCAGATAAGGGCTTGAATTTTAAATACAGCCTGCTGGTCAAGCATTGAGTAAGCTCTACACAAGACAGCTTGGTTGGAACTCAGGCTCTGCCAGTTACTTGCTGTGTGATCTTGGGTCTGATCAATGAGCCTCCCTGGGCCCAGTTTTTTCACCTGTAAAACAGGATGCTGACAATAGCACCCGTCTCCTGAGCTGGACCGGGGCTCGGCTTAAATGACCCCCGTGGAGGTCTTGGCACCGAGACTGGCATGGCAAACGTTACAAATGTTGCTTGAGCCTGTGGTTTTGACTGGTGCTATGCAAAGTGGGGCCCGTGCGTTGGGACCCTTCCGAAGTCCTTTGTGCTCATTTGTGATGAGATACATAGAGAAACTGAGTAAGTGCCTTAAAACAAAAGTCAACAAGGCAGGTGTGATGGCACATGCTGCAATCCCAGTAGTTGGGAGGCTGAGACAGGAGGATCACGGGTTTCAGGCCAGCCTCAGCAACTTAGTGAGACCCTATTGCAAAATAAAATAAGAAAAAGGTCAGGGGGCATAGCTTTGAGGTAGAATCCCCCTGGGTTCAATCCCAAATACCCAAACCAAAATCAATAAATAAATTTAAAAATGCCCCAGAAGCAACAAAATCAAAAGCAGTTTCTGTCTCACTGATGGTTGGAGAAGCTCTGGTCTAGGCCAAGCCTTCTCACACCAGAGCTGCCGAGGCTGGGGCGTCTACAGTGGGCTCTCCCAGGGGTCCTCTCTCTTGCACCCTTGGGCACACATCCTGCAGTGTGCGATGGCCTTGCTTCTAATGAACAGAATATGCAAATGTGAGGAGATGCCACTTCTGAGATCCAACTGCCGAAAAGTGAGATTGCATCTTCCTCTCCGTCACTGGCTCCCTCTGCTAACGGGGGTCACAGTGTTGAGGCTGCCCAGGGAGCAGACCATGGGGTGAGGGCTGAGAGTGACCAGCTGTGAGCAGCTGAACCCTGCGAAGCCCGAGAGAGCGTGGCGCTGCCCCCGGCGGAGCCCTGCAGTGGCAGGCGGCAACTTCTGCAGCCCCTGAGACTCAGAGCCGAAGGCGCCGGCTCAGCACAACTGGGTTCCTGGTCCACAGAAACCAACGAGTACATGGTGCTGTTTTAAGCCATTTAATTTGGGTTGATTTATTATACAGTAATACATAACTAATATAGTTGTTTATGAGAATTACTCCAGAAGGTAGACAAAATACATGATCACACCCACTAGATGGCTAAAATTGAAGACTTTCAACACCACTCTTGGTCAGGATGTGAAACATCTGGTCTGTCCGGTGCTGGTGGAAGGGAAAATGGCAAACTGCTTTGGCAAAGAAGCTTCTTAAAAGTTAAGTATAAGCCGGGCGTGGTGGCGAACGCTTGTAATCCCCGCCCTTGGGAGGCTGAGACGGGAGGATTGTGGTTCAAGGACAGCCTCAACTACTTAGTGAGGCCTTTTGCAACTCAGTGAGACTCTGTTTCAAAATAAAGAATAAAAAATAGGGCTGGTGGTGTAGATCAGAGATAGAATGCCCCTGGGTTCCACTCTCAATACAAAAAAAAAAAAAAAAAAAAAGAGTTAAGTATAAAGCTGGGTGTGGTGGCCCATGCCTGCAATTCCAGTACTTGGGAGGCTGAGACAGGAGGATTTCAGGTCCTCGACCAGCCGCAGCAACTTAGTGAGGCCTTCAGCAACTTAGAGGCACTTTGTTTCAAAATAAAAAAAATAATAGGGCTGGGGTGTAGCTCAGAGGGAGAGTGTCCCTGGGTTCAATAGTTCAATTCCCATTCATTCTCTCCCTCTCCCTCTCCCTCTCTCTCTCAGCCATGACTGGGTTCCTTCTTGATGTTCTCTCTCTCTCTCTCTCTCTCTCTCTCTCTCTCTCACACACACACACACACACACACACACACACACACACACGAGTTCAGTATAGGTGCAGTGGTGGACTCCGAAATCCCAGTGATTTACGAGGCTGAGGCAGGAGGATCACAAGTTTGAGGCTGGCCTGGGCAACTTAGTGAGACCCCTGTCTCAAAATAAATAAATGAAAGGGCTTCGGGAGGGAGTAATTCCATCCCTTGGTATTTATCCAAAAGAAATGAGACATAAATCCCCAAAAAGACCTGTACATGACCACGGGCAGCAACTTACTCCACACGCGCCCCAGCTGAGAGCAGCCCTGTTGTCCATTAACAGAAGGACGGGCCCGTCAGCCATGGCGCGTTCTTACGATGGAATCATCCTCGACCGCAAAAAGAAACGAGCCCAGGTCCACGCCCCAAACACAAGCATCAGAGACACACATGAAGGAAAAGTGCGCAGACACTCAGCTCTTCACGGGGCATGGTCCCGTGGCGGCTGTGATCTCAGGGGAGCAGCTGTGTCCGCGGGGACACCGGCAGTGTCGGGGGCATTTTTTGGTTGTCACACCTGGAGACGGTGGTGCTGCTTCTGATGACTGTCCCAAAGAGGGCCTGGGGGCTGTCACAGGTTCGAGGCCAGGAGGGCTGCTAAGCACCTGCAGGCCACAGGACGGCCCCTCTCTTAGCTCCAGCACTGGGGCCTGTGAGCCTGCCTGGGTGGCTTAACCAGCGCGCAGTTATCACCCACAGCTCTGGAGCTGGACGCCATGGTCCTCTGGAGAGGACCCCTTCCTGGACTGCAGAGGGCCTCCTCTCTGCACCTGCACACGGTGGAGGGCAGGGGCATCTCATGTCGCTTATTGTTAGAATGCTAATCCCACTCAGAGGGCTCCCCACAGACCTGCTGGTACCATCGCACTGTGGGTAGGATTAAGACATATGAGCCCTGGGGAGTGGGACACAAACATTTAGCCCGTAACACCCCTACGGCAAAGAATCGTCACCTCCAAAGGCCAATCACGCTCAGACTGAAGAGCCCTGACCTACAAGGTGCCTTAGAACAGGGGAGAGAAGCCAGTGGGGACAGACATCAGCGCAGCGGGCGCCTCTGGGAGAACTGAGTGGGAAGATGAAGGGGGGGACACCGCCTGGGGGGCACCGCCTGGGGGACAAGTACTTGTCAAAATGGATAAAACTGTAAGCGCACGACTGTGTAGTTCATGCAATGCCAACAGTACCTCAGTAAAAATGTAGAGAGAGATAGAGAGATACACACATGCAGGCACCCCTCCGTCTAACCCGCTGAGTCGGGCTGTGTTGGATGGCCCTAAGAATCTGAATGTTCAGAGTTTCCCAAATGCTTCCCACATGCAGCCGGCCCAGACTCTATCTGTGGGTGCGTTCAGGACCCACTGGTCTCTGGACTGGTGCTTCTTAACCTTCTTTTCCCAGATGGCCCCAGCAGCAGAGGAAGGCAACGCGTTCTCTAGGGAGGGGGGTAGTCTGGAGCGATTGGGAATCCTTCCCCACAATCTCCAGTTCTAGCTAGCAAATTAAGGAGACTGTTTGTATTTGATTCTATAGGATTGTTTAGTATGAAATGTTTCAAATGACGGCTGGGAAGGAAACATTTGCCTTGTTTATTTTGTGACTTGGGATATTTCCCAGGGTACCGGCTGGCATCGCATCCCCCCACTCTCTCAAGCGTGTATGTACGCATGTGCTCGCACACGCACACACATTCACATAGTCTCACACGTGCGCACTTCCTCAAGGTCTGCACAATGGTATGAGGCCCGGCAGGTCAGACTAGAAGCAGCTGGGAAAGATAAAGAGTTGGAAAGACCCGCTCCTGGAGGCCGAGGCTGGCAGTGGAGACAGGAGACCGAGGCTGGCAGTGGAGACAGCCCTCACTATCTTAGGAAGATAGTATAGAAACTCATTACAGCTCTCTTTCCAATTGTATAAAGTCATTTCCTGGAGAGATTTGGGAGAACAAAGATTCGATCCCAAACCAGTCCAAAAGCTATCTCTGTCCATTTCTTCTGAGGAGGAAGATACACTCAACTGGTTGTGTGTTCCCATAACTGCTGTCAATTTTAGGACTAGAGGCCACTTGTTCACCACCTTGTATCAGTCAGGGAAGGCCAAGTGCTCTGTAACAAGCAACCTTAACCCTCAGTGGCCAAACTCAATGAATGGTGATTTCTCATGGTCTGGAAAGGAAAGGTCTCTTCTTCAAGGTCAGCACCCTGACCTTCCTCATCCTGTGGTTCTGCCCGCTTGGGGCCTACACTGTTCAATAGAAACTCTTTGAATCTCCAAAATTATTTTACTGGACATACTATTATAGTCAAAGCCATTTTAAAGTTGTGGACACTGAGGCTGGAGAGAATTTCTGTGCCTGCCCTAAGTCATGGGCAGCTAGAGCGAGGCAGAGGCTCCACTCAGACCCAGGCTGACACCCAGAGAGCTGCCCTGACCCGCTCTGCCAGGCCGCCTTCCAGCCATCCTGCTTGCTCACATCTCCAGTGACCCTTGGCCACTGGCCCATGTGTCACTCAGACTGATGCCAGGGCCACCAATCCATCACCCACACTCTGCCCTATCACCCCTTAGTCAGAAGAACTGGACCGTCAGAGCTGGCCCTCACGCTCTGATGTGTATTGGTTGCATGGGTGCCAAGACATCCTGCTGCCTCGGCATCTATGTGTTGAGACCCCCACTCCACATAGTTAATCGGCAGAACGCCCCGAGAAAGAGGTATCATCTCTGGCCAAAATATCCCCCACTTTTACCCTTCATGACTATTAATATTTCCTTTAACTTTCTACACGAATTGCTCCAGTGATGTGAAATTAGGACTATAAAAAGAAACTGAGTCCGTGGAGATAAACTTTCTAATAATTTGTTTAAACGTCCTTGGCTCTGCTCAACAATAATGAGAGACTGGCCAGAATTCAGGTACTGTGATAAGCACCCCAGCTGCAGCAATCACAAATGGCCTCCGACCTTCATCGTTAACTCTGGCAAATCCTGCCAAGAGACAGAGAAAAACCTTGTGTGTGACCTTAAAGAAACAACTTAGCTGCCCAAATACAATAGACCCAAAGAAAAAGACTGTTAACTTTTACCTCAGTGTGAGCACTCCAGGAGACAGAAAAAATGGCCGCATAGTTAGAAATGAATATGACAGAATAAAGGACAGACATTCTAAATATATGTATGTATGAAGGAAAAGAAATACCGTAAGAGTAAGAAAAGCATTTTTGCATGAAAAAGAGCTTATCATAAGAAAGTCCCAACTGGGAAAGAAAGGAATTAGAAAGTTAGAAGCAGGTTGCAGAGAGTTTGTGACAGGGAAGTGGATTATTAAAGATAAGTGGATTCTTTTAATAGGCTTGTTGTTTAAAAAAGAGTGCTCAGCTGTTAAGAAAATACATCTGACAATTAGAACTAAAAACCTTGTGGTGTTGTTTGTGATATTTTGTCTGCCAAACTGTGTTGTGAGTATGCTTAAGCTTTCAGATTCAGAAGATAAGATGCCAATACCTGAATTACCAAATCTCCCCACACTTGTTATATGAACTGAGCCCAAAAGATGGAAAGTTCCAGGAAGGGTTAAAAGAAGATTCCCCTGAGAAGCTCCCAAGCCTCGACTATCCTGGGAGGCTGCCACCTGGAGCTGCTTATCTGCAAGACCTTGGAGAGAAACAGAAGTTAATTCTTCAAAGGCCAACAGCCAGCTGAGAGACACCCGCCCCCCTTTCTCTTAACTTTACTGGTGAAGTGTATAAATTTCTTGGGTTTTTCATAATAAAGTGTCATTGGCTCAAGAAGCCTTTGTCCACTTCAGGTTTCTTTTCCAAAACGTCGTAACTAAAAAACTTGAGGAATTCATAGAGGGAAAGGAACCGCTGCAGATAAGGATCTGCAGAACGCCACCTGCCTTTTGACCCATCTTTCTGAGGCCCCCGACCGCTAGTGGACTTGCCCCCCACAGGACTGAACCCCGCCGGTAACACATGGGGAACACACAATTCAGATTTCCAGGCCCCCAAGGTCTGACTCAGCTGGGGTCTCTCAGGGGAGCCTGGGAATGCACACCTAGGGCGCTTCTCCTGGTGACCATAAAGTGGGTGGCTCCTGTGCTTCACTCGGGACTGCCCTAAATGGAGGGAACCCCCAGACATCCATGTAGGTAGGTACATGGAGAAGCGTGTTTGTGGGGTAAGCTGTGCATGGGCCCAGACCCCCCAGTCTCTCAGTTGAGTCGTATTGATTCCCCATACACATTTATGTTTTCTGGTAAAGCCCCACTCCCACGGAGCTGCCAGCACCAGGACCCTCCATCGCAGGGCCCGGAGGGTCAGGTCTGGGGGGAGGATTATATTTCAGGCTGCAAAGCTGAACCTCACTTTGAAGAAGCAGCTGGTCTCTGCTGCAAGTTTCCATGGCGACCCTGCGGCTGCTGCACACCTCCCCTTCCACGTGTCTTCACTGTGTCCCCATGTCCTCCCCTTTCCTTGGGACTCACCTCTTCCTGCTCTTTCCCCTCGTGGTTATTTTTAAATCTATAAAGGCCAGTCTGTGGCGGACCCAGCACACTCCCTGCCGCCTTGTGGGTCCCCAACACCACAGGCTGGAGACTGGTGCTGGGTTATCCCTGCTGCTGGCCAGGCTGGTGTGTGTCTTTCAACTCAGAAAGGGTGGGACGCAAGCAGGAGGGCCAACCAGCCCCTTTCTCCACTATGAGTCATTCCTCAGCCATCCATGCAGCTTTTATTAAGTCTCTAGGTGCCACTCGGCTGTAGGAAGAACATCGTGCACCCATATTCCTCATGGACTGGACATTTCCAGTGTGCAGGGAGCAAAATCCAGGAGACCTGAACAGAAATCTGGGGTAGAAATATGTGCTGCTATGCTCAGGGCAGATGGTACGAGAGTGGGTAGGAGGAAGCTGTGTCCACAGAGAACGTGAGAGTTAGAGTCTCTATGATAAAATTTGAAAGAAAAACATATGGATCATATCTAGCATTAACCATGCATCAGATACAGGTCTTTGCATGAGTTCATTGAAAACCCACAACCGCATAAGGACGCCATTCTTGCTATTTCTGCTTCGCAGAAGAGGATACCGAGGCACAGAGGGGCGAGTGCGAAGTCGCCTGAGTGATACGATGCAGAACTGGGATCTGACCCCAGGCAGGCGACTGTGGGCTGCAGACCGTACAGCTCAGCCATATGCTTCTCTGCCTGGGCAAGTCCAAGGGCCTAAAGGCACAGCGGACTGTTGCCTTCCTCAGGGCTTGGGAAGGGGCGAGGAGAAGCCAGCTGGGGCGTGAGGGGGCCCCGGGCCCCCCCACCCCTCCCAGCCAGGCATTGACTCGATTCATTAATATTGAATCAGCACTCAATATTAGAAACGTTGTCCATGATCGAAGCCGTGGCAGGCACTGCTCCCTGCTCTCGTCAGAGTTTGTATGTGTGTAGGGGACAGTGGGGGATTATTATAACAATAACTACTCTAATAGAAACCAGTAAAAAAAAAAAATCAAACTAAATGGTGCAAGCCTGGGAAGGAGAGGGTAGGGGAATGAAGTAGGGAAGTAGGGAGAGGTACGAGGATTCCCAGAGATCCTAACTCTGGGTTGAGTGCCACAGACCATGGGCTGCGTTTTGACGAGTGGAGAAGTTGGGGACGAGGGTGACGGGCCAAGGCGGCGGCCTGAAAGCTCTCAGTGTTCCGAGAAGGGCGAGTCTGCCGGTGTGATGCGGATGAGGCCCACTGAGAAGAGGAGGCCAGCAGGTCTTGCTAGAACCCCAATGTTTATCGAGTAAATTGACTGGAGAAAATCAAATTTAAGACAGAATTTAAAAAATAAATACATAAAGCTTCATGGGACTGGAAACCATGAACGGGCAAAAACCTCCCCAGAGACCTTCCTCATGTAGGCGGGTCCCGCATTTTGAGTAGATTCATCCCGATGGCCAAAGAGGCCTCCGGCAGCCACCCCTTTAACACAGCCAAGTACAGGACGCTCTGCAGAGTCCTGTACAAATGTCACCACCCAACCCTACAGGCAGGTGCCACGTGTGTTCTCTATTCTGTATAGCCTCATATTAATAAGTAAAAATAAAAATATTTTCTGTATGGAGGAGAAAATTGAGTCTCAGAGAGAGATCGCAACTTGTCCATGGTCACAAAACTAATACTGGCAAAGTGAGGCTCGGAACCGAGTGCCCCAGGCCAATCACAACACTATAGGGCAGTTCTCTGCAGCTGTGTCCCTGAGTACCGACCACAGCAGCCAGAAACAGAAACAGCCAAATCACCGCTTCTGATTGTCCAGCGGGCGCCACACAATTAGACTGACGGCCCATCCCTCCGCCTCCCCCACCCGCTGCCGGGGTGTTAATGAGCCGCCTGGGTGTTCCGGATGCACTTTGACACTAGTCTCAGTTTTGAATCTGGGTTTACAATCTTTGTGCAGATCATGTGTGACTTGAGTGAAGACAGTGTCAAGACCAGGTCGCAACCTCATCACAAGCTGGGGTGTTCTAAAAGTTCACGGCAGACTCCCCAGGCCAGCAATGTGGCTTTCAGACACAGCCTCCTGCCCTGGCCTCTCCATCCTCCTCCCCTAGACAGCGGCCACAGTGGGGCCAAGTGCGGCCAAGTGGGGCCCCAGAGCAGTCTCTTTCACTCCCACATGTCCAGATGGGCCCGGCCCTGGGTCACCACATTGCTTCTTAAGGGACTCGAGTCTCTGTTAAGTTGAGCCGGTGTGTGGGGAGGAGCTCAGCTCCGCCTCCCTCCTGGACGACTTCTATGGACAGAGATACACGCTTACTATGGTCTCTGCTGTCTGACCTCCTCATTTAATCCTTTAGACATTTTCCCCTTGGTTCCCTACTGGTGTTGGCCACATTTTAGTGTCTGTTTTCTTAAAAAAGTCATTTGGATATTAAAGGCAGAAAAATGTGGTTGTGTGTCAGTTTCCTTGACACTGAATTTAGGACCTCCTTCCAGAGCAGCGATGGGATGTTTTATTCTATAGACCTTAGATAATTGATGAAACCGCTAAAGCAACAATTTTCCACCCTTTTACTGTGCCAATTTACTACAAATAAAAAGGTGCTGGAACTTGGTTGTTTTTACCCATTTAAAAATCAATCCGAGTGCATTCAAGGTTATCGGAACCGTACGTCTTTTACACATTCGCATTCTGAGGAGCCTTTCTTGGCGGGAGAGAAAGGAGGTCTGCAGAACCCTTCAAGCATGGCCATCTGCCAAGACATCCTGCTGCCTCGGCATCTATGTGTTGAAGACGCCACTCCACATAGTTATCGGCAGAAAGCCCCGAGAAAGAGGTATCGTCTCTGGCAAAAAAATATCCCCCACTTTAGATATCCTTCATAACTATTATTCTCTTGGTATTCTTTTAACTCTCTACACGAATTGCTCTGATGATGTGAGATCAGAAATTGAGTCCGTGGAAATAAACGTCCTTGGCTCTGCTCAATAATAATAAAAACTGGCCAGTACTCAGATGCTGTGATAAGCATTCCAGCTGCAGCAATTACAAAGGGTCTCTGACCCTCACTATCACTAACTTAGGTTAAGCTATTAACTCAGGTAAGGTAGTTCAGTTTAAGGAAACTTTGTTTACCCTTGAGATCCTGCCTAGAGACAGAGAAGATAAAAATTTTGTGTGTGACTTCGAAGCAATTTAGTTGATAAACAACTTAGTTGCCCAAATACAATAGACTCAAGGAGAAAGATTGGTGACTTTTACGCCCAGTGTAAATATTCCTGAAGACAGAGAGGCTGACCGCATGGTTAATGAATATGACAAAATAAAGGACAGACGTTCTAAATATATATGTATGAAGGAAAGGAAATACCGTGTAAGAGTAAGAAAAGCATTTTTGCATGAAGAAGAGCTTATCATAAGAAAGTCCCAACCGGGAGAGAAAGGAATTAGAAAGTTAGAAGCAGGTTGCAGAGGGTTTGTGACAGAGAAATGGATTATTAAAGATGGTTAGACTTTTAATAGGCTTATTGTCTAAAGAAGAGTGTTCAGCAGTTAAGGACAATTAAAACCAAGAACTTTGTGGTGTTGTTTGTGGTAATTTGTCTGCAAAACTGTGTTGTGAGTATGCTTAAGCTTTCAGATTAAGAAGATAAGATGCCAACACCTGGAAAAACTCTATCACATCCACCTGAATCACCACATCTCCCCACACTTGCTATATGAACTGAGCCCAAAAGATGGAAAGTTCCAGGAAAGTTAAAGAAGATTCCCCGAAAAACGAAAAACCGCCAAGCCTTGGCCATGCTTGTTTATTTTGGGAAGTGGCCCCCTAGGACTGCTTATCTGCAAAGACCTTGGAAAAGAATCAGGAGTCAGAAGTCAATCTCTCTCGAAGATCAACAGCCAGCTGAAGGACTAGTTTTATTACCTTTGTTTACATGTCATTCATTATCATTTCACAGTGATTGCATTCACCCCCCTTTTCTCTTATTATTAACCTTACTGGTGAAGGGTATAAATTTCTTGGAGTTTTTGTAATAAAGTGTCATTGGTTCAAGAAGCCTTTGTCCACCTCAAATTCCTTCCCAAACGTCGTACCCAAAAACTTAGGGAATTCATAGAGGGGAAGGAATTGCTGCAGAGAGGTTTCTGCAGGACATCACCTGCCTTTTGCCCCATCTTTCTGAGGATTTGACCGGGAGCTGACAATAAGGACCCAACTGAGATTAGTCGGCAACAAGTGGCCCCCAACGTGGATTCTCACGGATTTTAAGGTCTCACCCAGAAAGGTAAGCTATCTCTCCTCTTTATTTCTTTAAAAAATTTCAGGCAAAAGGATAGGTCCTCGTCAGAGTGGTGCAGACTCGCCGATAAAGGACATCGGTTAAGTACGAGTAGAAAAAGACTAGAAAGTTAGAGAAAAAATTATGGGGCATTCACAATCTAAAAATAAGGAATTTTTTGTGTCAGTGCTTGGTCATATGCTTGAGTCTCGAGGACTCAAAGTTCCAAAGAAAAATCTCATGGAATTTTATGATTTTATTTTAACTGTGAGCTCTTGGTTCCCTGAGGAAGGCAGCCTTTCTTTACGGGATTGGAAAAAGGTGGGAAAAGATATAAGAAAACATTATGAACAAAAAGGTCCTAATGGAGTACCTGTACAAGCTTTTAGTTTGTGGTCTCAGATTAGAGACATCCTGAGTGAAAAATCAGAATTGGAGTGTCTTATAGAAGAGACACCTTCAGAGAATGGCAGAGATGAATCTGAGCCGTTAACAAAGCTCTCTCAGGATGAGCAAGGATGTAGCTCAGATAAATCTTCAGGAAATGAACAGAGAAAAATTAGAAATTCTGATGATTGTGACTCAGAAGAACTGGCATGGGAGACAGATGAAAAAGAGACAAACGGAGATCATGAGAATGATCCCGGTGGAAGGATTTATCCTGTAGTTCCCTCAGCTCCTCCCTTGCCAATTTGTCAAAACAAATCTCTGCCTGAACCAGGCTTTCTGGGAGCTATGAAAGAGGCCAGACAAACAGGAGACAGTTCCTTTGCTTTTCCTGTAATGCGCATTAATGAACAGGAAGCTAACTGGGAACCCTTAACTTTGAAAACTTTGAAAGAATTACAAACAGCTGTTAAAACTATGGGACCAACTTCCCCGTATACCTTACAGATAGTAGAGATGTTAGCAAATATGTGGCTCACACCTTTTGATTGGCATCAAACAGCAAAAGCAGTCTTGAGCCCTGGACAATATGTCCTATGGAAAATAGATTATGAGGATCGAGCAAATGCTCAAGTACAATTAGGTTCACCAAGGAGGGCAACTAAACCCACCATGGCCATGTTTATGGGGAGAGATGAATATTCATCACCCCGATCACAAGTGAAAATTCCTAAAGATGTGTTACAAGACATCTCAAAGATAGCTGTGCAGGCCTGGAGTAAGCTTCCTTCTAAGGAAGGCAAACCTACAGCGCTAGCAGGAATTCATCAAAAGCAGGATGAACCGTATGAAGATTTTGTAGCTAGATTACAGGAGGTTCTGGAAAAGATGATGCCTCCCTCGGAGGCTAGTGACATTTTGCTCAAACAATTGGCATGGGAAAATGCTAACAAATATTGTCAGGAACTTATACGACCAATCAAAAAGACAGGCAGTATACAAGATTACATTAAGGCATGCTTAGATGCCTCACCGGCAGTCATTCAGGGGATGGCGTACGCTGCTGCCATGCAGGGAAAAACATTTGATTCATTTATAAAGCGTATTCATAAGGGGACTCCTCGAGCTGAAAAAGGAGCGTGTTTCTCGTGTGGCCAGCCAGGACACATGCGTAAGAACTGTGAAGTAACTCATAAGACATTTTATAATAGCAATGCTAAGAAACCACCAGGGTTGTGTCCTCGTTGTAAAAAGGGATATCATTGGAAAAGTGACTGTAAATCGAAGTTTCATAAAGACGGATCTCCTCTAGAGCAGAAATCAAAAAACGAGCTGAGGGGCACACCCTCAGCCCCGTAAAAGAAAGAGGGATGTATAACAATAATTCAGAACAAAAAAGGCCAACAATATTCAATATTCCTCGAGCCACTCCTGACAGCGCAGGATTAGATTTAGCTGCAGGAGGAGATTATATTTTATCAAACATTGATGGAGTGCAACTAGTAAACACCTTAGTGAAAGGCCCTTTACCTCCAGGGACCTTTGGCCTTATAATAGGTAGAAGTTCTAATTATAAGAAAAATTTTGAAGTGCTTCCAGGAGTTATAGATGCAGATTATGAAGGTGAAATTAAAATAATGGTCAGACCTTTAAAAGAAACAATTCAAATACATAAGAACCAGCGAATAGCTCAATTGTTGCTTATGAAATATGTTAACACTCCAAATCCTGTATTAAAGTTGAAGAGAGGCACGGAAGGCTTTGGCTCCACTGATGTTGTGGCCTGGTGTCAGGAAATCACCCATGACAGGCCGCTTAAAAAATTATTAATCCAAGGCAGAGAATTTGAAGGCCTGCTAGACACAGGTGCTGACCGATCCTGCATAGCAGCTAGGGATTGGCCTTCTTCCTGGCCTGTAAAGCAAACGGCTTCTACCTTGGTAGGATTAGGATCAGCGAATAATGTAAAGCAAAGTTCAGCCCTGCTGAAGTGGAATTGTGAAGACAGAGAGGGAGTGTTTCAACCTTATATAATAGCTTCTCTCCCATTTTCATTATGGGGAAGAGACATTATGGAGGCTATGGGAATGCATTTAACAACTATAGATTCCCTTGAGGAGCAAAATTTTTCATAGGGGCCGCTGATGACTTGTACGCAGAAGCAATATCATGGATATCTGATGAGCCTGTGTGGATTAATCAGTGGCCCCTAACGCAAGAAAAAATACAGGCTGTAGAACAACTAGTGCAAGAGCAATTAGAGAAAGGACATTTGGAAGAATCGAATAGTCCTTGGAATACTCCAGTCTTTGTCATTAAAAAGAAATCAGGAAAATGGAGACTGCTCCAAGACTTGAGAGCTATAAATAAAACAATGCGTGATATGGGCGCCTTACAACCGGGACTCCCATCACCAACAGCGGTCCCTAGAGGGCACCACATAACTGTTATTGATCTACAGGATTGCTTCTTTACGATAAAGTTGAATCCTAAAGATTCACAGAGGTTTGCGTTTAGCATACCCTCTAGTAATTTTAAAAGGCCTTGGCAAAGATATCAGTGGAAAGTCCTACCACAAGGAATGAAAAATTCTCCTACCTTGTGTCAAAAGTTTGTAGATAAGGCAATTCTAGAAACTAGAACAAAATTTTCAAATGCTTATATAATTCATTATATGGATGACATTTTGTTGGCTCATCCTAAAAAAGAAGTACTAGAAGAAATTCTTAGGCATTTGCTTCAGCATTTGACTAAGTATGGCCTTCAGATAGCACCTGACAAAGTTCAACAAAATAGACCTATAAATTACTTAGGAAAAGTAATATATGATGAGTGCATAATGTCTCAAAAGATGCACATTAGATTGGATAAAATAAAAACATTAAATGATTTGCAAAAATTGCTAGGGAATATAAATTGGGTTAGACCTTACTTGAAAATCACAACAGGTGATTTGCATGTTTTGTATGAAGCTCTTAATGGAGACCCAAATCCTAAATCAAAAAGGAAACTAACTCCAGAAATGTTACAGGCATTGGCCTTGGTAGAAGAGAGGTTGCAGGAAGCTAAAGTCAAGCAAATAAATTATGAAAAGCAATGGGATTTTTTGATATTCCCTACCACTTATACTCCTACGGGGTGTTTGTGGCAGGAAGGTGTGTTAGAATGGATACATCTGCCTCATACACAAGTAAGAATGGTGGCTTCTTATGTTTTGTTGTGTAGTCAATTAATTATTAAAGCCAGAAATAGATCAAGAGAAATGTTTGGAAGAGAAATGCATAATATTGTGATTCCATATACTAAACAACAGTTTGAAACATTATTGCAGAATGATGATGATTGGGGTATTGCTTTATTAAATTATTTTGGAGAAATTAAATTCAATTTACCAAAGCACCCTTTAGTAAAATTTGCCAGAGAAGTACAATTTATTTTTCCAAACACTATATCTGTGGAACCTTTAAATGAGGCTATTACTATATTTACTGATGGATCTTCAAATGGAAGGTCTGTGGTCTATACACCAGACCACCCACCCATAATTCATTATAATGCAAAGTTTTCTGCTCAGCAAGCAGAAATTTATGCTGTGATATTGGCTTTAACACATTGGAAACAAAATATTAATTTGTATACAGATTCAAAGTATGTGGTTTCAATATTTCCTGCTATAGAAACAGCTTTATTGTCTGGACATTCAAAAATTATTACCTTGTTGGAACAATTACAAAAAATCATTCAAGGGCGCAAAAATAAAATTTTTATATCACATATTGCTGGACATTCCAATTTACCTGGGCCATTAGCTCATGGAAACGCTATGGCTGATTTGCTTACCAGGGAAATCTCAGTAAATAATGTCATAGAGCAGGCAC
Organism: Muscardinus avellanarius; assembly: GCF_963383645.1. NCBI lineage: Eukaryota > Metazoa > Chordata > Mammalia > Rodentia > Gliridae > Muscardinus > Muscardinus avellanarius. The sequence goes on from NC_137786.1 coordinate 218,310,661, forward strand.
AACGAAGCCATGCATTGCATCATCAAAATGCTTTAGCTCTAAAAAGAATGTTTCATATTACCAGAGAACAGGCTAGACAAATTGTTAAAGTCTGTGAACAATGTCCACTTACTCATAAGGTGCAGAAAATGGGAGTCAACCCAAGGGGCTTAAAGCCTCGAATGGTTTGGCAGATGGATGTAACCCATGTACCTGATTTTGGAAGATTGGCATATGTACATGTAACTGTGGACACTTATTCACATGCTCTCTATGCTACAGCTAGGAGTGGAGAAGCTGTTAAAGATGTCATACAGCATTTGATTGCCTGCTTCTCCTATTTGGGAACTCCTAAGAAAATTAAAACTGATAATGCTCCAGCATATACATCAACTGGTTTCAAAAAATTTTGTGAGAACTGGGAAATTGAGCATGTTACAGGAATACCTTATAATCCTCAAGGGCAAGCAATTATAGAGAGAACTCACCAAATCTTAAAAAATCAATTGTTAAGACAAAAGAAAAATCATTATTTCTCGCCTCATCAGGCTCTACATCATGCTTTATTTGTATTAAATCATTTAAACACCAATGATCAAAATCTCACTCCCATGCAAAGACATTGGGAAGAAATGCCTTTGACTAAACAGCCACAAGTACTTTGGAAGGACCTGCTTAGTGGGGTCTGGAAGGGGCCGGATGTTTTGATAACCTCGGGAAGAGGGTATGCATGTGTATTTCCACAGGATGCCTCATCACCCATCTGGATCCCAGACCGACTTATCAAGCCTTTCCAGGCGAGAAAGACAGAAAAGGAGGAGACAAAAAAGGAGGATGAAGGAGATGATGCTGGCGTTTAAGTGTTTAAACCCTTCCTCCACACAGGCAGGAGCTACAAGGGAGACAAGTCCCCCCACCTGGGGTCAACTTCAGACTCTCACTAAGAGAGCAGAAGAAGCCGTAATTTCGGCAGGAAAGGTTGTTACAGTGGAAAATATGTTTTTAGCAATGTTAACAATAATTTATTTACAGGTACCTAATGTGGAAGGAGTCAGCTAATGGACCTATATACCTGACCCTCCTATCCTACATCCTGTAGGATGGGGAGACAGTGATATTATAAAGGTTACAACTAATAATAGTTATATCTTAGGAGGTGTAGAGGATAATTCTATCCCACTGATATCAGAAATAATAAATTATGAAGGAATGTCTGATACTACTCCAATTTGTGTCACCATGTCAGGAAGGTCGCCTGCAGGGTGCCTTCCCTTAAATTATAGAACATTTTTGACTGATGCTCCTGATTATGCTGATAAGGAGCGGACAAAGCGTCTAATTTGGGAACTGGAAATGATGACGCTAGGATATAATAATTTTAATGACAAATATTTGGAAAGAAAATCGCACTTACCCGACTGTGCGCACACTTATAAAGATCCAGATCAGTTCTGGAATGCTTTTAATACTAAACCAAAATGGCTTCAATGTAGCTTTAATAAGGCCGCCGTTTTCATACCCAGTGAGTCACAAGACCAAATTCTAGATTTCTCAGTGTCAAGTCCATCTTATGATTATACTCAGTACTTAAGGAATAATTCTAAAAAATTCAATAATTATCAGCTACATACTCTAGGGGAGCCACTGCGGAGATGGTTTACTCCAGGCTGGGTGGCACCGGTGTTTATAAGCTACTCTCCCATTTACAATAAGACAGTCATTCAACCTGAATTGTTTCGACTCTTTGCGGCCTCAAACATGATTCTTTTAAAGAAGCCTAAAGAAACTACTTCTACTCCTATTGGAGTCAAAACATGCATAGAATATCCTATGGGAATCTTAGCTGGTAAACCTGAAAGTTTAGCTATAAATAGATTTGGAAGATCTTATCATATTTCATGCAAAAATTGTATATTTACAAATTGTTTAACATCAGATTTAAATAAGCAGTACTCTGTAATTATGATTCTTAAAAGACCACAATACGTAATGCTACCAGTGGATTTAAAGGATGATCCTTGGTTTGAGAATCCAGCTTTACAGACACTTAAAGAACTGCAATATTTACTGAGGCCAAAACGTTTTATCTCAACTCTAATCTTAGGAGTGAGTGCTTTGATCATGATTTTAACCTCATTAGCAATGTCAACAGTGGCTTTAGTTCAGGAAGTACAAACTGCCAATTATGTAAATGACTTAAATAAGAATGTCTCTCTAGCCTTAGCACAGCAAGAGATTATTGATAGGAAACTAGAAACAAAAGTCGATGCTCTGGAACAAGCGGTTCTCGGGCTGGGGCAGGAAATACAGAATATAAAAATCTTATTGTCCACACGCTGCCATGCCAGTTTTAAGTATATTTGTGTTACCCCTATGCCATACAATTCTTCGCTTGATTGGAACAATACTAGAAATCATCTGTTAGGTATTTGGAAGGATACAGATATTACACATAATTTGCAGCTTTTACGGTCTGAAATCACTACTATGAGCAAAGCGCATCTGGATGTGAAAAATATTAAAACTTTGGCTGATTCTTTATTGACAAGTTTAAAAGAACTTAATCCTTTCAATTGGACAAATAATATAATTGGCTTTGCAGTCATTGGAGCAATTTTATTTTTCATACTTCTCATATTTCCAATTGTCTTTCGCCTAATCTGTCGTTCTATCTCTACCATTCAAAGTGAAACCTATGCCCTTATTCTAAAAATAAAGAAAGGGGAAATGCCAAGACATCCTGCTGCCTCGGCATCTATGTGTTGAAGACGCCACTCCACATAGTTATCGGCAGAAAGCCCCGAGAAAGAGGTATCGTCTCTGGCAAAAAAATATCCCCCACTTTAGATATCCTTCATAACTATTATTCTCTTGGTATTCTTTTAACTCTCTACACGAATTGCTCTGATGATGTGAGATCAGAAATTGAGTCCGTGGAAATAAACGTCCTTGGCTCTGCTCAATAATAATAAAAACTGGCCAGTACTCAGATGCTGTGATAAGCATTCCAGCTGCAGCAATTACAAAGGGTCTCTGACCCTCACTATCACTAACTTAGGTTAAGCTATTAACTCAGGTAAGGTAGTTCAGTTTAAGGAAACTTTGTTTACCCTTGAGATCCTGCCTAGAGACAGAGAAGATAAAAATTTTGTGTGTGACTTCGAAGCAATTTAGTTGATAAACAACTTAGTTGCCCAAATACAATAGACTCAAGGAGAAAGATTGGTGACTTTTACGCCCAGTGTAAATATTCCTGAAGACAGAGAGGCTGACCGCATGGTTAATGAATATGACAAAATAAAGGACAGACGTTCTAAATATATATGTATGAAGGAAAGGAAATACCGTGTAAGAGTAAGAAAAGCATTTTTGCATGAAGAAGAGCTTATCATAAGAAAGTCCCAACCGGGAGAGAAAGGAATTAGAAAGTTAGAAGCAGGTTGCAGAGGGTTTGTGACAGAGAAATGGATTATTAAAGATGGTTAGACTTTTAATAGGCTTATTGTCTAAAGAAGAGTGTTCAGCAGTTAAGGACAATTAAAACCAAGAACTTTGTGGTGTTGTTTGTGGTAATTTGTCTGCAAAACTGTGTTGTGAGTATGCTTAAGCTTTCAGATTAAGAAGATAAGATGCCAACACCTGGAAAAACTCTATCACATCCACCTGAATCACCACATCTCCCCACACTTGCTATATGAACTGAGCCCAAAAGATGGAAAGTTCCAGGAAAGTTAAAGAAGATTCCCCGAAAAACGAAAAACCGCCAAGCCTTGGCCATGCTTGTTTATTTTGGGAAGTGGCCCCCTAGGACTGCTTATCTGCAAAGACCTTGGAAAAGAATCAGGAGTCAGAAGTCAATCTCTCTCGAAGATCAACAGCCAGCTGAAGGACTAGTTTTATTACCTTTGTTTACATGTCATTCATTATCATTTCACAGTGATTGCATTCACCCCCCTTTTCTCTTATTATTAACCTTACTGGTGAAGGGTATAAATTTCTTGGAGTTTTTGTAATAAAGTGTCATTGGTTCAAGAAGCCTTTGTCCACCTCAAATTCCTTCCCAAACGTCGTACCCAAAAACTTAGGGAATTCATAGAGGGGAAGGAATTGCTGCAGAGAGGTTTCTGCAGGACATCACCTGCCTTTTGCCCCATCTTTCTGAGGATTTGACCGGGAGCTGACAATAAGGACCCAACTGAGATTAGTCGGCAACAGCCATCATCCATCAAAGGCAGGCAGCGTGGAGCCGCGTGGAGAGACACTAACCTCAGACACTCATCCCCTCAGTGCAGATACTTGGAAAGCACACCAGCTTCTGCCCCGGAGGTTTAAAAAACAACCAAGTGGAAAAACGTGGCTTCAAAATAGAACCGGCGCTGTTTCACTGGATTCTCCTTATCACATGGGATTGCTGCCCAATTCAACAGAAACTAGCACACACTGCTGCCCACGATGTATGCATTTCTCCCGCTTCTATCCCATGGAAGATACAGGCAGTCCCTGCCCTCAGGAAGCGTATCACCCAATGCAGGAGACGCGATACTCTAGAAGTTGTGCCACTACTCTCCTGTCTGCGTCCACAGCAGACATAGCTAATCAATCACAGCATTCTTTCCTGCTGAGCTCAGAAGAGTGTGCTCAGCTCAGGGCTCCAGGAAGCTATTAAGGATAAGAATCAATTTACAAGATGAAAGCTATTTGTTATTCCTGATGCATATTTATAAAAAGATAAATAAGCATACAAGGAAGTCTTTTTTTTTTTTCTCTCTTTTTTGTGGTCCTGGGGATCAAAGCCAGGGCCACATGCCTGCTAGGCAAACCCCCTAGCATTGAGCTACAGCCCCAAAGTGGCCTTAAAAGGCTGCAGATTTGGACTGTCTGCTACAGAAGATCCTGCCAGTGTGATCAGAGAAGGCTTCCTGGAGAAGGGGCTTCAGCCCAGCATCAAGAAGGACTAATGATGGGAGAGACCGAGGCATCTCAAAGGGAGGGAATGAGAACAGCCTTGATCCAGAGGTGAGAGCACAGGGCACAGTGAGTCCCCAGAGGAAAAGGAGGGCGCGGCTGGAGAACCAGAGCTGGGAGGGAATGGCGAGGCCAGGAGTAACGCCAAGCAAGAGAGGATTTGAGTTCTAATTTATAAGCAGGAAGAACCGTTGACAGTGAGTGAGTGGGGGGACGGCGTGAGCAAATGCTGCTTTCAATAGCGCAGACAAAGCCATGATTACTCCTGCATTCCCACAACCTGGGAGGCTGAGACAGGAGGATCAAAGGTAGGAGACCAACCTCAGCAACTCGGTGAGCCCCTCAGCAACTGAGCAAGGCTATGTCCCAAAATAAAATAGGGCTGGTGGTGTAGCGCAGAGGTAGGATGTCCCTGGGTTCAGCCTTCAGTACTCCCTCCCTGCCAAACATAACTCAAATGAGCCCCAAACAAACAAACAAAAACCTCAACGCAGCAGGTGCACCTGAAGGGGAAAAAAACGAGGCGAAAGCAGCCCAGAGACCTGGTGGGAGGAGTCTAGGTGGGAGGAAGCAGGGCCAGGGCTGGGGAATGACTGCCCAGAGTCAAGGTGGGAACAGGATGGTAGGATAGCAGGAGGCTGAGTGTCAGGGAGAGGGAGTGGTCTGGGAGAGTACCCAAGGGCTACGCTCCACCCCCGGGCATCTCGGGCCTCCCCTCCCCAAGAGAAGGGCATCTGAATGTCACAGCCACAGCAGGGTTTGGGCAACACATTGGTTCCTTGTTTGACTTTCACATCTAGTCAAGAAGGAGACCTTAGGGGTCAGCCATTACAGGGCCGCTTCTACAGCGGATTCAGAGCCCATCACTACCAACCGATGTAGCTTTTCTGTCTCTTAAACAAGATGCAGACCTATGGGGTTTCCCTTCCCCATCACACGGGCCAACACTCGAGCAGTGTCCAAATGTTGACACAAAAGATCACAGACGGTGGGTCGGATCAGAGCGCTCCGCTCCGCATTGCTGTAAACATGGGATTTATTTTTCTCAGCTCATTGCAAGATCCCTGAAATGAGAGTAACAACCCCAAACTTCCTGCCCATAGGTGTCGATCTGGCAAACACGCATCAAAAGCTGCAAAATGTGCAATGCACCCCACTAGACGCTGGATCAAATGGAAAAATAAAGGCGGTCCCTAAAGGATGGAACCTTCTGCGCATAGAGGGTTTCGTCGCAGTTGGTCCTGATCTTCGCCAAATGCATTGGCACGCTGTCCCTGGCAGGCTCTCCCTGCCTTCAGGCCGCCCGTTAGGGCTGGTGATGGTCACTAGCACCGGCTGAGTGCCCCATCAACAGGGTTTTGGCAGGAATAGGGGGCACCTGCACAGCGTGCAGGTGGAGAGCTTTCTAACGAAAATATTTGCAAAGGTGTCAGAGGCCAAGGAAACCAGCAGGGTGTAGCGTGTAAAGGGCCAGGGGTGGGAGAGGTCCCTGGGGACAGGGTGGCCGAATGACAAAGGCTTGTGCCAGGAACACAGCAACCCCGCAGGGCTGGGAGGGGAACAGCGCCCCTCTCAGTCTCCTTGGGAAGCTCCACCTTATACCAAAGAGCAGGAAAGCCTGTCCATGCAGCTGGCAGGAGGGGCCGCAGCCAGGGCATGGGGGTGGCTCAAACAGGGGTGGGGAAGGGCTAAGTTGGCGCTGGGGCAGGAGGATTTGGAGACTGGTTCTGGAGCCCCAGAGGGATGATTCCAACCAGTGCTTGCTAGGTTCTGGGTATGTTGCTTAGTATATTATCTGATTTAATCCCCAACTCACAGGTGGCTGGACAGAGGTTTGAGAAGGTCCCGTCACTAGCCGGTGGCCAGGCATGGAGGAAAGGGGGTATTAGAGCTGGAACCCACAGCTCAGGGGCCTCCCCTGCTGCGCCCATTCAATGCACAAAGCCAAATCACTTTGCAATAGTCCTTTAGTGACAACTTAATTATCAATACTATTTATTAATCCAATTAACTTTGCATTTGCTGTTGCAATTAGCACGGCCTCCCCAGGAGGCCCGTCCCAGCCCCAGAGCTAGGTTTCCTCCTAGCGATGGAGGCCGCAGCCAGAGCGCCCTTCTGTGTGTTCCACGGGGTCATGGCCCTGATGTGCCTCCACCGGGGACAGCTCGTAGAGTTGCGGACATCGCCTGGGTCCCTGGCAGTGGCCTCAACTCACTTGTCTATAGACTCCAAGCTGCCATCCAGTCAGTCACCAGCTGCCCACTGCGAGTACTCCTGTCAGGTCCTCCAGGGCCTCTCGAGGCCTTGCACCCACCCATCATGGAAAACACAGGGAGATGGCTTTGAGACCTACCAAGCACGGGGCCTGGAAAAGTAGGCCCTTTGCCTGCAGCTATAGAGAGGCGCTGAAGCTTTGGGGAAGACGACAGCCATAGCATGCAACATATGTAAAGAACAGAATAGCAGGTGCCAACCTGCTATTGCAGGTAGAGTGGAGCAAGGATGGCTGCATACACCTGGCCTCTCCTGTAATCACGAGCCTTGCAGTGTCTTCACAGGCTCGCCAGCCAGGGGGGTTCATTTCAACAACACTCAGCAGATGCCACAGGTCTGTTAAAAGCTTTCCAGGGATTAATAAATATTTTAAGAATCTTGTTGTGTGTGTGTGGGGGGGATACTGGGGATGGAACCCAAGGCCTTACACATGCTGGTCAAGTGCTCGACCACTGAGCTATATTCTCACTCCTGATAAATATTTTTTAAATGAGAGTTTGAACTCAATAGCACAAACCCAAATAATCCTATTTAAAAATGGCAAACACTGGAATAGACATTTCTCAAAAGAGACCATACACACACCAACAGGTTTGTGAAAGCTGCTCAGAGTCACTAATCAAAAGCTAGTGCACACCTGGAATCCCAGTTCTTGGGAGGCTGAGCCAGGAGGGTTACCTTGGAAACTTAGCGAGACTCCTAGCTACCTAGTGAGACCCTGTTTCCAAATAAAAATTAAAATAGGGTTGGAAGGTAGAATGCCCCTGGATTCAATCCCTAACACCACACACACACACACACACACACACACACACACACTCACACGCACCAGGATTCCTCATGCCAGTTATCAACAAAGCAAAAGGCATCAAGGGTCAGAAAGAAGAGAACCTTTACACTTTGTAGATGAGAATGCAAGTTGGTACAGCCTCAAAAAGTAAAAAATAGAAGTACCATATGATGGAGCAGCCCTGCTCCCGGGTGTGTATCACAGGGGGGGGGGAAATCCGTATGTTGAAGAGACAGCTGCACGCCCACATCTCCTGCAGCACTGCTCGCAATAGCCAGGATTAAGATCAACCTAAAGTTCCACTATGGATTAGTAGATAAAGAACTTGTGGAATATATGCGCATTGGAATACTACCCAGCCATCAAAAAGATAAATCCTCATTCCATACGTGGATCGACCTGGAGGACCTTAGGTTGTAAGACGAGCACAGAAAGACAAATGCTACATGATTTCACTCATATGTGGAATAAAAAAAAAGTTACCTTTGCAGAGGTAAAGAGTCAGTGATTACAGAGGCCGAGGAGGGGAAGAGGAGGGGAGAGGGGAGAATAAGGGATGGTGTTCAGCTGCACAGCACAGTGACTGCAGCCAGCTATGATGTGTGCGTGTGCGTGTGTGTGTGTGTGTGTGTGTGTATGTGTGTGTATGTATATGCGTATATGTGTGTGTGTGTGTGTGTGTGTGTGTATAGGTATATATAAAAGCTTGCCAGGCGTGGTGGTGCACACTTGTAATCCCCGCAATTGAGAGGCTGAGACAGGAGGACTGCACAGGTTCGAAGCCAGCCTCAGCTGGCTTAAGAGACCCTATTTCCAAATAAAAAATATAAAATAGGTCTGGGAATGTAACCTGGAGGTAGAAAGCCCCTGGGTTCCATCCCCAGTACCACCAATAAATAAATAAATATAAAAATAAAAAATAAAAAAGCTAGAAGTTAGGTTTATGAATGCTCTTGCCGCAAAGAAATAAGTGTATGGGGTGATGGGCATGCTAATCACCCTGATCTGATCATTTCACAATGTATGCATATATGAAAACATCACATCGGAGCACACCTGGAATCCCAGTTCTTGGGAGGCTGAGCCAGGAGGATTACCTTAGTAACTTAGTGAGACTCTTAGCAACCTAGCGAGACCCTGTTTCCAAATAAAAATTAAAATAGGGTTGGAAGGTAGAATGCCCCTGGATTCAATCCCTAACACCACACACACACACACACACACACACACACACACACACACACGTCACACTGTATCCCATAAATAGAATTATTGTGAATGCAAAAGAAAAAGGAATTCCTACCTCATGCAGAGAAAATCATATTAGATATTAGCAATTATTTATTCACTATAAATTCACTTGCTGTGTTACTTTTGCTCACATGTTAATTTCATAAAGACTCCTTAAACATTTCAGGACTATTGGTCAGAATAAATGCATGAGAATAATTTTAAAAAATCAGAGTTGAGATTTTTCTTAAAGCAGGAAAAGCTTAGAAAATGCCATGATGAGACACACGTTGCACCCACGAGGGTGGCTGCACCCAAAAAAAGGAAGGAAGCTAGTTGACAGATGGCCAGGAGCTGGAGGACTGGGCCTGGAACACGGTGGCTTGATGGGAAACGGGGCCTCGGGGGACAGTCTGGCAGCGCCTCATGAAGTCAAACACAGTTACAATATGACCTGGCAACTCAGCTCTCAGGTACGGACCAGGAAGAACCGAGAGCAGGTATTCAAACAAAGCTGGTGTTAGAAGGTACCAGCTGCGCCACGTACAATCGCCGCAGGGTGGAAGCGACCGGCCGACTGCCCGGCAGCTGGAGAGGACGCGGCGAGGTGGACGCGCACTCGGGCTTCTCAGCTGTGAGTGCGAGCAAGGCAGGTACCGCCCCGCACAGGTGAGCCTTGCAAGCCTGGCCAGACACTCAAGGATGCGTCCTGCAGGATGCGAGGTGTCCACAGCCGAAGAATCCTTAAAGACAGGAGGGAGATTAGTGCTCGCCAGGGCAGGGAGGAGGGGCGATGGGCAGCGACTGCTCAATGGTTGGGGATTTTGTTTTGGAAGGAAAACTAAGAGAGGAAGATCATGGGTTTGTTTCCAAATTTTAAAAAAGTATAAAATATGTCTGGGAGTGTATCCCGGAGGTAGAAGGCTTTTTTTTTTTTTTTTGGTGGTACTGGGGTTCCTGGAAGCCCTTCTGCTTTTGGTCTACACTCCCAGACCCTATTTTATATTTTGAAACAGAGTCTCTTAAGCCAGTGCGGCTGGCTTCGAACCTGCGTGATCCTCCTGTCCCCCCTCCCAAGTGCAGGGATTACAAGCGTGCGCCACCACGCCCGGCAAGAAGGGTTTACAGGAACCCCAGTACCACCAAATAATAAATAAATAAATAAATAAATAAATAAATAAATAAATAAATAAAATATAGAGCTGGGGGTGTAGCTCGGAGGTAGAATGCCCCTGGGTTCCATCCCCAGTACCACACACACACACACACACACACACACACACACACACACATCAAAAATAAATAAATAAATAAATAAATAAATAAATATAAAGCAAGCTGTTGGATGTGGTGGACGCACACCTGTAATCCCAGAACTGGGAACACTAAGAGAGGAAGATCATGGGTTTGAGACCAGCCTCAGCAACTTAGCGAGACCCTGTTTAAAAAAAAAAAAATGGGGCTAGCCGGGCGTGGTGGCGCATGCTTGCAATCCCAGCATTTGGGAGCCTGAGGCAGGAGGATCGCAGTTCGTAGCCAGCCTCAGCTACTTAGTGAGGCCCTTTGCAACTCAGTGAGACCCTGTTTCAAAATATAGTATTAAAAAATAGGGCTGGGGTTGTAGCTCGGAGGTAGAATGTTCCTGGGTTCTATCCCTAGTACCAAAAAAAAAAAAAAAAGATGGGGCTTGGAGTACTGGGGGTATAGAGCTCAGAGGTAGAATGCCGTTGGACTCAATTCTTAGAAGAAGGAAGAAAATAAGAAAGAAAAGAAGCTTGGTGGTCCTGAACACAGGTGGCAGCTGGGGGGCACTGCTCCTGGGTATGGGGTGATGGCCACACAGTGAGGGTGGGAAGGGCTGGTCCTGACGTCTCCCATTGGCCGCTGACTCCCGTTGCTCAGTCTGTCCTTATCTTTTCTCCGCTTTGTCTTCTGGGTCTGATGCTTCCCCTCTTCTGGTCTCTTCTCTTCCTTCTCTTGCCTTGAGCTCCTCTGATTGCTCTTCTGGCTCTTTCACTGTGACCCAACGGCCTCCTGATTCTTCCTCCTGCACCTCAGGTGGTTGATTGTAACCTGGTTAGTATCTAAAACTCTTCAAAAAATGTAGCAATGTTTTCTGCTGCAGTTACTAAAAGGTGCTGGAGAACCATCAATCCAAGAAGAGAAGAGCCACACACCTGAGTTATCCACATGGTGAACCAAGAGGAGACCTGACGGGAGGGGAGGAGATGGCCGCCGCTGGAAGGGGCTGAAGGACACAGACATACCGGGCTCCTCTGTGAGTGTTCTGAAGGGCCTAGCGTTTCCAGTGGGTGTGCACTCATCTCCTGAAATAATCTATGCTAATTTCTTGGTGAAAGATGCATACTGTCTTCTCTGTTGCTAAGCAACCAGCCCAAACATGTTTACTGTGTGAAATATCTCTGGAGTGTCTGAAGCCGCACCCAGGCCCGCAGGGCAGTGGACACAGAGGTGCTGAAGCAACCCAAGGCATCAGGAAGGGTTTCTGGTGCTGCCCTGGGAAGATGTATATTTGTAGACATTTGCACATCTCTCTGGGGAACACAGTGGCTTAAATAAAATTTGGACTATTTTTCTCTGCTATGCTCCAGCCAAGTGATGAAAAATGTGGGCTCTGGAACAGGACTTCCTAAATTTGATTCCCAGCTCTGAATACGTTATCTAAGCTTCTGCGCTCCATTTTCCTCATCTATGAAATGGAAATAATAAATACCCATATTTCATAGAGCCACTGTGAGAATTAAAATTAATATGGTTAAGATGCTAAGGCTAGTGACTGGCATAGAGAGAGAACTAGATGACTGCTAGCTATCTTATCACGTATTTATCGCTCTATAGAAACCAGTTGCTGTAGTTGTTTACGTGAAAGAAACATTTATCGGTCAGGAGATCAGCTAATAGTGAGCTGAAGAATGAATCTTTTACAAGGCTGAGAACTGGGCTGGGGGAGTAGCTCAGCGGTAGAGTGTATGTGAGCATGTGAAGGGCCCTGGGTTCAAATCATAGCAACACACACACACACACACACACACACACACACACAAAGACACAAAACAAAACAAAACAAAAATCTCCCTAAAAATAATAACAACTAAAAGACAGAGACTCCATAGAGCCCAGACCTTATGGCAGTGAAGAGCCCAATCAGTTCCAGGAGTGGGGTTAGCAATTCCTGGGCCCTCCTCTGGCCACCGCAGAGTCACTACCCTGAACTGCAGAGAGCTGTCCTTGGGGCAGAAGGTGGGACGGCCCCTCCCCACCGCTGCCCCGGGCTCCCTGAATTTCATCTGCCACGCAGCACTATGGCACACTTCACGCAGCCGCCTGTTCATTGTCTGTCTCCCCGCTGATCAGGAAAAGCATATGTCTGTCTTTTCACTGCCGTATCTCAGGGCTAGCGAGTGCTCATTAACCTTTAATGAGTGAATTGGTTAACATGACATTCAGCACCTGTGTCTTCCCCAGCCTCATTCATACAAAGATAATGAAGATGAAGCGTCTGAGGGCGCTGTCCTAGAGCTCTGAGGACGAGGGGAGCAGGTGGGAGGTGACTAGGGGCCCACGGATGGTGCCTAGGCTCCGATCCCAAGAGAAGACTTTTGTGCAGCAGGACAAACAGCAGAGAACAGACAGGGTCTGGAAAGTGGTTTGCAAGAGACCACAAAGAGAAGGGCCTCACTAAGTAGTTGAGGCTGTCCTCAAACCCACGATCCTTCTGTCTCAGCCTTCTAAGTACTGGGATTACAAGCATGCACCACCACGCCCAGCTAATATGATAGGTGTGTTGCTGGTGTTGTTGTTGTTTTGTCTGGGAAGGGAACCCAGGGGCATTCAACCTCTGAGCTACACCCCTGCCCTATTTTTTATTCTTTATTTTGAAACAGGGTCTTACAGAGTTGCAGAGGGCTTCACTAAGTAGCTGAGGCTGTCTGCGAACCACGATCCTCCAGGTCTCAGCCTCCCGAATGCTGGGATTACAAGTGTGCACCACCACACCCAGATAATATGATAGGTTTTAATAAGACCCCTACTGGTATATTACTATGTGAACATCCACAGATCATACATGTAGAGCTGGGTGCACATTCATAGAGTGACCACGCTCACGTGCCCTGCAGCCACATCTATAGGTGGGGGGGGGGGAGCAAAGCCCAGACAGCCCTGCTCAGCACTGTGGCTGCTGGCCTCCTGGGAGGCACCACAGACTCGCTGGGCCTGGTTCAAGTCTCATGCAAACAGATCCTCCTTCTTGATAGGATATGCTCTCTCTGCTATTCAATGTTAGGTACCATATGATGATTTTGAAGATACTGAAGGGCTACCACAAAGCCAACTTCACATCAGATGTTTCAGGATACAAGAAAAGTGAAGGGCAAACTCCTGACCTTGAGAGAGGAAATAACTCCACTACAGATACCTTGTTTAAGACAAACTTGGCACATTTATTTCCTAAAGGCTGGGAATCGACCCACTAGGGTTCCATGGAAAGCCACTTTGCGGTTCCCATTCTGCTGGAAGGATGGGGTCATTTAACTTGGCGGCATGTGGCAGTGGCAGCAGAGGGTTTGGACAGATGACCCACAGTGACCTCTGCTGAAGCCTAACCCGGTCAGCTTGGAGGTCTTGGAGGCCCCCGGGTCCCCTGGGGACATTCCCAGGCATTTGAAAAAGATGGCGCTCAAAATCACAACAAGGCACATGCCTTGTGGAAAGCTTTCTGAAAGCGGGGAGTTGGGTGCTGGGGTCCCAAGCGGCAGGAGCGGGCAGGTCTCTGCTCGCTCTCCAGTTCTTGACCAGGCGTAGGACTTCCTCGGAAAGGACCCCGGGCGGCTGAGGGGCAGCCTGACAGACAAGAGGGAGGAGAAGACTCCGGAGTGGAAGCCCGGGGCCTGGCTGCCGCTCACATATAAATGGAGAAGCGGCAGCGGAGGGAGGGAATCACCCTCGTGCAGGCTTCCTGCTTCTTTCCTTGCTCAAGCCGCCAGCTCCCTGCAGAGTAACCAAGCTTCCTGAGCTGGGCTAACGACAGGAAGGGCCCAGGCGGTCTTGCCAGACCAGGAGTGGGGGTGTCGTAAGAATGCATTCCTTGCATCCCCAATGGCTGTCTGCGGTGAGGCAGAGGACTGTCCGAGAAGGCAGGGTCAAGGGTCCAGAGTGTGTGTTTCAGGATGGCACGAAAGCATGGCTGAAGCCAGCTAAGGGCTTGGAAAAGGTCGAATGACCACGACCTTCCACCCTCTGCCACCGAGCAGGCTCCCAGCCTGTGGTGTCCGCGGTTCCTCCAGCTGCCCGGAGAAGCTCATGGACGCATCCTCTGAATGTTTGAAAAGGCAGAAAATAAAAAAAAAAAAGTAGAAAGCTACAAAGGAATGTCTGATAAAACCAACTGGGGAAATAGCTACATGTGTGCCTTTTTTTTATTAATGCATTAAATAACAGGATCTAGTGGGCACTTCGGTAAGTACCCTGCTGTAGAATGAGAGTGAACGTACGCAGTGCTGGGAAGAATCCGCAACCGCCGTAATGTGTTCCAGAACCATCTATGAGTTCCCCTGGGGACTACCTCGCAGGCATTAGTAATACTACTGTGGTTTGTTGCTTCTATTCGTACTTATAGGATATGTGAAGTTTCAGTTAGAGGTAGGTGTAATTTTTTTACTCCTATCAGAGACCACAGCCCCCTTAAGCTCTCTCTGTAGACTCCCTGGCAGTGTCAGAGCACCTGGGAAAACGCAGTTCTTTTCAGAGTCACTACAAACTTCACCTTGATGCAAAAAAATCAGATGTCCAGGCCCGGCTTTTGGACTCAAGGCATGTTTCCAGTTAGATATGGAGATGCAGGAAGTGACTCTGCACCCTACAGACCCCCCCAGGTCTCAGCGGAATGTGGTAAGCCTCAGAAACCTCTTCTGGGGCCACAGACATCTAGAACCCTGTTCCCCAGCCCCACGCCATGGCTCTCTGAGGACACAGACATCTAGAACCCAGTTTCCCAGCCCCATGCCACGGCTCTCTCCGAGGACAGACATCTAGAACCCAGTTCTCCATCCCCACGCCATGGCTCTCCGAGGACACAGACATCTAGAACCCTGTTCCCCAGCCCCACGCCATGGCTCTCCGAGGACAGACATCTAGAACCCAGTTCCCCAGCCCCACACCATGGCTCTCCGAGGACACAGACATCTAGAACCCAGTTCCCCAGCCCCGCCACGGCTCTCTCCAAGGACAGACATCTAGAACCCAGTTCCCCAGCCCCACGCCACGGCTCTCCGAGGACACAGACTTCTAGAACCCTGTTCCCCAGCCCCACGCCATGGCTCTCTGAGGACACAGACATCTAGAACCCTGTTCCTCAGCCCCACACCATGGCTCTCTGAGGAGCATCCTCAGAGACAGGCACCCGGCCCTGCTGCCGCCTGCTGCTGTGGCTCACCTGCCTCCACTTGCTTTGAGATCAGCTGTGTTGTCTTGCTTCGACTTACCTTACTTGGTTCAGTGGCTGAATGAAGCTGAGCCACTGTGACCCCTCACTCAGCTTTACCACCTGAACCCCAAAGGTTGGGCCCCTTGCAGCCCGATTCCTTACCCTCCAAGGTATGGCTCCAATACCCACCCACATGGGAACAGATAACTCAGATGCTAATCACAGCCGGCTGGAGGCTGGGAGGCCTGTATTGCCAACAACTTCCTATTGGACAGGCACTGAAGAGGTGCTGGGAATAAATATTATGCCGGAAAGAAAGATCTTCTCCACCCACTTGTAACAGGGGCCGTGAAAGAATTGGGAAGAAAGGATATGGGAGGGGATAAAGGAGGGATGTTTTGTGTCCTGTGACAGTAGGCAAAATCCTCCCTGAGGTGACATTTAAATAGAAAGAGACCTAAGGGGTGCACAGCCATCTGTGGGAAAGGCCGTGGGGAGAGGGGAGGGGAGGAAAGAGCGTGGTGTCTTGTGAAGATGATAAATTCAGGGGGAGCCAGGCAGGTGTGCACACTGCTAATCCCAGTACTTGGGGGACTGAAACAAGAGGACCGCAGGTGAGAGTCGAGCCTCAGCAAGTCAGCAAGGCCCTCAGCAAGACCCTATTTCAAAAAATAAATAAAATAGGGCTGAGGACATAGTTCAGGGGTAGAATGCTCCTGAGTTCAGTTCCAGTGCCCATCAATCAGCAATCCCTCCATCCCTCCAGGGGGCTGAGACTGCGGGTGGAGGAGCCTGGCCTGGGCTTGGCTGGAGAGGCATCACCTCCGGATCCCTTAGGCAAGCCCAGACTCCAAAATCAGCTCAGCTCAGGAGAGCTGGGCTCTGGCTCCTCTAACTGTGTGCCTTTGGGAAAGCCACTCGTCCTCTCTGAACTTGTTTCCCGATCTTTAAGTTGGATCATCACATAGCTGGGCTGTTAAAGGCATTAATGAGTGCAAAGCAGCCGGGCGCGGTGGCGCACACTTGTAATCCCAGCATTCGGGAGGCTGAGACCGGAAGATCACGGTTCAAGGACAGCCTCAGCTACTTAGTGAGGCCCTCTGTAACTTAGTGAGACCTTGTTTCAAAATAAAGACTAAAAAATAGGGCTGGGGGGTGTAGCTTGGAGGTAGAATGCCCCTGGGTTCCATCCCCAGCACCCCCCCCCCAAAAAAAAAAGTGCAAAGCAGTTGGAACAGTTCCTGGCGCAGAGAGCCACGGTTTGCTGTGACTTATTTTAACAAGACCTTGTGGAGGATTTTAAGCAGGGGAGAGAGATCTCACCACTCTTCGTACCCCACTAAAACTCAGGAGACAGGTTGGCAACGAAAAAGCAAACAAACAAACAAACAAACAAACAGGTTTTACTCAGAGTTGGCTCTGAGGAAGATGGAGACCTTTTACCTTCTCGGGTCTCCATCTTCAGGGACCTGGGGGCATGGGAAGCTTTTATAAGAGAAGTGGGGGCCTGGGGACAAAAGGAGCTTAGTCTGCACATGCAGATTTAGCTGGGCTCTGTTAGTCGCACCAAGTCCCCGTCTCCGGCTCCCCAGCCCTCACCACCAGGGCGCAGCCCCTCCACCTCCATCCTCAGCGCTCAGAAGTTAAACTACTTGAAGCTTTTCATTGTATGGGGTACTGTTTCAAGGCAATACGGCTCGCTGCAATGGATGACCAGGCGTGGTGCGGGCTACTGGTCATCAGTAAGACAAAGGGTTGGACCGGTCCTGGGGGTCACTGACTCCAGCTGCTCCCAGAGGGAGCCTCTGGGAAGGGCAGGGGACAGTGCCCGGGGAGGCACCAGGCGGCGGGGTGGCCATCCCTCAGGTGTCCTGAGCAGGAGAGAAGGCTGAGAGGCAGCTGGTCCCCAGCAAATCCAACCCTAACCAGCAGGGACCCCATGATTCCCATTTCCAGACCATTCCAGGATGACAGCCCAGGGATCGGGATTGGGTTGAGCCAGCATCAGTGTCACTGCCCTTGCTTCTTAAGTGCTTCAAGGACAGGGGCCACTTTCTATCCACTCTCCCTGTACAGTGACGGACACAGGCCCCACACATCTGGGGTCTGGAAGCTTTTGAATAATTGATTGGAAAAAGGAAGATGGAGTCACGGCAGACCCGCTGCTCCCAGACTGGGAGCCATCTGTGAGGAGTCCAGAGGGCCTGAGGAGGTCATTTAACTCACCCTGCCCTGGGGCTGCTTCCAGCAGCGCTCAAACAAGACACTTCTCTGTTCTTTGGGGGGCACTCTGTGCACCCCGCTGGAGAAGACATCCTGGAGGTCACCCTGATGCAGGGAGATTTCCAACCCCCCTCCCAGACCCTGGTGGGCACAGCACAGCTTCCTGTCCACGGGAGAAGCACAGGGAGGGGCAGAGCTGGGAGGGGAGCCCGGAGGAGCTCAGAGACAGCTGGGCAGGCTGGGGGAGGGCCATGGGCAGGGGTCCTGGGCTCCTCCCCATTCAGCTGCCTCTCCACACCCGGGGGAATGCTGTCCTGCCCACCGGCTTGCCAGCTGGGGACCGGAGCAAATTGGTGGGAGGGGGTGCAGCAGTCAGCGCCCATTTCCTTCTAGGCTGTGCCAATGTTTGCCCCCAACCAACCCCACCAGCCCCCCTCTCCCTGATCCTGGACTCTTCTCCAGGGACCCCCTGAACATTCCCTAACCCTACAGCCCTGATCCCAGCCCCCTCCCACATTCCCTTCCCCTTCCTCCAGCCACCCCCCCCCACGATCTCCTCCCGGCCCCCATTCGTATCAAATTCCCCTCCTCTTTATCCCTCGCTGCAGCCCCCGCCCTTCACTTCATACCCCTCACCCCCTAACTACCCTCCGCCTCCCTCCCCCAACGCTCCAAGCCTCTGGACCCCTCGATCACGTCCGCCGCCCCCTGCCCACCAAGCTCAGTCAGGTTAGGAGATCCGAGGCTGGTCCCTGCCGGGTCCGCTGCAGCCCGGAGACCCCGCGACCCCGCCCCGCCCGCGCTCACCTGTTGGGCCGCCCGGAGCACGCCCGGCCTCGCCTTCTCGGGGTCGGGCTCCCGATCCCGCGGCAGGGCCCCCTTCTTGGGGTGCATGTGCCGGCACAGGCAGGTGACCCCGCACAGCGCGAGGATGCTGGTGGCGGTGCCCAGCGTGGCGCCCAGCGCGATCACAGGCACCGACAGCACCATGGTGCCCGCTCCCCGCGCCCGCCGCCAGGCAGCTGCTGTCCCCCGGAGCCCGCAGCTCGCCCGCCGCTGGAGGGGCGGGAGCCAGCCGGGGAGGGAGGGAGGACGGCGGCGAGGACGTCAGAGGAGGAGGCTGCCCGAGCGGAGCAGCGCCGCAGCCAGCCACCCCCTCCCGCCCGCCGGCACGTGACCCGACCCCCCACCCGCGGAGCCCGAGCCTTCCGGGTGGGAGCCTGGGGTTGTGTCCGGCCATCCTGGGGCTCGCTGCGCGCGGAGGCAGCTGGACCCAGAGCGCTGGAGCTCGCAGAGGTCGCGCGTTAGCCCAGGACTCAGGATTGCACCCCAGGTCTGCGTGGCAGGTCACTACTGCTCGCTGCCTCTCCCCACCCGGGGCCTGGCAGGGAGCCTGTAAACCTGAGTCTCCCGAGCTTTGCAAACACTCAGGCACACAGAGTCCCGAGACGTCCATCTCCGGGAGGCCTCCTATCCAGCAGAGAAACTGGTAGCAGGCAGGGGGGCAGATGCCATCTGTGTCTGACTTGAAGCTGTCCTGGTGTCCTGGCGAAATGGCCCCAGCGCCTCACCCTGGCTTACCCCAGACGAGGCCGTGGATCTCACCTCCGCCTGCCTGTGCAGATGGAGGCCGAGAGGCGTGGGTCCTCCTGAACGCATTTGTGTGGATTCCAAGTCCACACCCATAAAGAAGGAGCATCACAGCAGCTGGGACAGCTTGATGGGGATAGACGTGCACCCAGAGTGCAGGGAAACTGGACTCCTGGGTAAGAGGAGTCTCAGAAAACAGCCATCTCTCCATGCCTTTCTTTATGTGGAGTGTTTGATTCCACAGACAGGGGCTCTGAGCTGATTGTGTTCTGGGCATGCTGGGCACCTGTGAGAAGGGCTAGAGGGGGTTTTATCTGAAAATTCGATGATTATGCATCCGTGCTCTCCTCAGGCAGATCTTTTCTGCTAAACTGCAGGTACCAGTGTCCGCTGGTTCATTTCCCAGGCCCTGCATCTTCAGGGTGTCAGTTACCTGCAACTGCATAAGACCCACCCAGGATTTAGTGCTTAGAACAGTTATTGTTCCGCTTAGCATTATATTGTGGGCTGACTGGGCTCAGCTGGGTGAGGCCTTTGGGGACTGTGGTCGTCCGGGGCCAGCTGGGCCAAGCTGCGTCCTGCCTCGCTCACCTCTGGGATGAGCAGTTGTGCAGGCAGTGACCGCACAATCAGCCCGTGCGCCTCAGGTCTCCCCCACGTGGCTCCATGCCTGGAACATCTCGTGGCGTGGGGACCAGGATCCCAGAAGAAGGAAGCAAACTCTGCCAGCCCTCTTAAGGCCTGGATTCAGGAGTCCTAGAAAGGGCATCATCCCTTTGGTGAGAACAAGAGTTTCCCTCCAATCATTTCCCTACAGGGCATCAGAAAGGATGCTTCTGAATACACAGGAAGTCCTGCCAGTCAGTCACAACAGCCTTCAAAGGTTCTCCAGGGACAAGCCCAAGAGACAGCTCAGATCCAAAGCCCTCTGTGCTGCGGTCCCTGCTTCCCCTCCAGCTCCTCTCCACACAGGTCCCAGCGTGCCTCTGAGCTCCTGACATCTTTAGAACCTCCATACCGGCAGCTGTGGGTGCATTCAGCAGGCACTCAATAACTGTTCAGTGACCCACATGATCCTCCCACGCAGGACTTCCAGTGTCTTGGAAGCAATCCCATTTGGTATGCGAGCTCCATTTCGTTAAACTGACTCTTCCACAAGTATTGATTGTGTGCCTGCTGTATACCAGATCTTTTTTCCTGCTGAGTCCCACTTGCTGCCAATTGTGGAGCTGAAGAGCACTGGTCCCTGGTGTTAGACTTAGCAATCACTCTCATCAGAGCCTCCCTGGGTTTTCTTTGGCTCTCAGGCCTGGTAATGCAAAATGTTTAATTAATGCTCTCAGCTCCGTGTCTCCCAGGCCTGTGCTGCTCCTCTGGGAGACCCTTAATGCCACCAATCTGAATAGCATCCAGGGCAGGGGTGGAGGAAGAATGAGGAATACTTAATATCAAGAAATATCTGATGGAGATCAGACACCCGCCTTGTGGTCCATTGTTGCTATGGTTACCGGGATGCTAGCAGCTGCAGTGGCCTTCATTTAGCAGGAAAAGGGACCCCAGCCCAGGAAGGCGAGAGCTGTCTCTCACTGCTTTCATATGCAATCAGGCTATGGCAGAGTCAGAGAAAGAGCCCAGGAGAGCTGAGCCCCCAGCAGAGTCTTGGGGATTCTGAGCCGCCTTTGCTATCCAACCAGGCATCCTCACACATCTCATCAAAGAAGCCACTGGCGCTTCTTGCTACTGATATCTGGGCAGTGGCCTTTAATGATTCTCTAAGAAAAGGCTTCCTGGGTTCCTTTGAAAGATGAGATCACTGAAAAGCAGTTGACAGAGTCAGCTGAGGGGGGGGGGGTGAGACAGTCTGCGAATGAGGCCTGCCAATATTGGAAATGTCGGGGCTGCCGGGCTGCCAAGGGCAGACAAGGGCGAGGTTCTGGGCGAGTCCCACAGGCCGAGGGGAGATTCTGAGGCTTCCCAGCCTCCTGATGAAGTGTCACCATCGTGATTTTGATGGATATTGTGCTGTTGGATGTTTAAATACCCTGAGGAATCGCTGGGAGTTTCCAGGCCATTAAGATTCTTCATGTGGGAGAAAGGATTTCACATAGTTACGTATCTCTTACCTATGGTCCACATTCTGAGAATCCATCATCAGGCCATTCCCTTGTTGTTGGAACTCCATAGGACGCACTTACACAGACCCAGGTGGCACAGGCCAATCGCTTGATGTGGGCTCTTGATGCGGTCAGGTGACAGTAATCACAGGCTGTATGAGGCTGTGACTGGCATAATACGGTGCACTTTATAGTTAACTCTTTTTTTTTTTTTTTTTTTTTTTGGTGGTACTGGGGTTCCTGGAAGCCCTTCTCCGGGCTACACTCCCAGACCTATTTTTACATTTTTATTTGGAAACAGGGTCTCCTAAGCCAGCGCGCATGCGCGGCTGGCTTCGAACCTGCGCGATCCTCCTGTCCTTGCCTCCCAAGCGCGGGATTACAAGCGTGCGCCACCACGCCTGGCTATAGTTAACTCTTGAATAAGTAGGCGTGAACTCCAATCTAACATAAAAAAAAAAAAAGGCCAGGTGTGGTGGTGCACAGTATTTGGGAGGCCGAAACAGGAGGATCGCAGCTTCGAGGCCAGCCTCAGCAACTTGGTGAAACCCTGTTTCAAAATAAAAGATAAAATAGAGCTGGGAATGTAGCTCAGAAGTGGAAACTCCTGGGTTGAATTCCCAAGATCACACACAAACACATACACACTCACACACACGATAAAAAGTATAATGTAGTAAATATAAAAACTGATATTATAGTTTAGTATAATATATAGCTAGTAACATAGTGGTTTATTTTTATTACCAAGTATTATGTGCTGCACACAACTTCATGTGCAAAGCACAGTGGGCAGGGCCGCAGTGGACCAGTCCACCAGCTTTCCAGGAAGAAACGGATTTGGTTTTTAGTTTTGTTTAATGTCTCTGATGTAAAATATTTTCACTACATCTGATGTCAAGCTATGTTAAAAAAAAAAAAAAAAAAAAACAACTCTCTGGCTATTTACCAGCTTGCTCTTGTGAGCCGGCGGGGAGGCAGGCACCAGCACTCGGGAGTAGCTCGGTGTGGCATTGCCTGCAGGGAGGGGCAGAGCTGACTGGCCCCCGAGAAGCCACCGAGGCTCCAGGGAGAGGAGCACACACACTCAGAGGTGTTTAAAAAGACCCCGCTGGCTGCAGTCTGGGAGGGGCAGAGTGGCTGAGGCATCCAGGGGGGACCACCGCTTCCCCCAGCCCCAAGCTGGGCTAGAGTTGGGGCTGGCCCAAGGAGAGTGTGTGGCAAGTCACCCTTCCTCTGCGGCCCCATTTTCAGCTCTGTTTGGTCACTCTGTGGTCACCCCTGCCAACTGGAAGTTCCCCAAGCCCAGGTCCCTGCAAAGGCGGGATGTGCTGGAGGAAGCTGCCTGGCGTTGGTGAGGAGACCCTGATCCCCGTGACGGGGGCTCGCAGAGCTCAGGAGGGCTGGACCACTGGCCGCGGAAAAGGACGGCTCGGCCCACCACCTGGAGTGAGGCTATATCTAGAGCTTCTGTTGTTGACTCTGAGCAATGTTGGGGCTGTATCTTAAGGCAGGGAGAAGCACCAGTTAGGCCCAGGGGCCCCTGATCTCTGGATCTGCCGATGGTAGGAAGTATTCTGATGTTGGAGCACAGGGAGGCGCCCAGGCAAGGGCAGCTACTGCTCGTGGACCCCGCCTCGGCCCAGCTTTAACAGCCCCGTGTCCACTGTTTCCTGCATCTCAGCGGCCGTGAGGATACTTCTCACTCATTTCCACTCAGTTCCTCCTGCAGGTGACCAAAGACTCCCTTTCTCCTTAACTTTCTGGAATATTCAGAGATTATAAGACATTGTCCAAAGGGTTTTGCCAGCTGGTTGGGAGGAGGGTCAGGACTTTTCCAGAAATATGATGCCTGACCTTGTCATGGACTCCTTTGAGAAGCTATTTCCCTTTTCAGAAAAATGACTGAATACTGCGCGCGCGTGCACACACACACACACACACACACACACACACACACACAGAGTTTTACATATAACCTTGAATTGTTCAAGGACACTGCCTTCTAGAAATGTATGGACCCCACGTTAGGAGTCTCTAGCATACCAAAAAGAATAGTAGACTTGAGAGGGAAAAAGAGGCGGGGTACAGGAGAAAGCCCGTGGACAAGTGATGTGACCATGTACGTATCAATTTGAGTCTCATCATGTTCTACAGTTACACTAGGCCAATAAAAGTATGTGTGTGTACATATGTATGTATATATGCATGCACACATATATACATATATAATATATATATTAGTGGACTTGGAAACAGAAGGCATGGGAGCCCCTCCAAATAAAGAACTAGGTTCAAATCTTTTGCCATGCGCACTAGACTGTGTGACCCTTTGGTAAGTCATCTAAATATTTCTCAGCCTTAGTCTCCCTGTCTGTGAGACAGGACGACCACTCCCTGGAGCGAGGAAGACTTTGCAGAGCTAGCACTGCATCAATAATGCAGATTCTCGAGTAACGGTAATTTAAACATTAAAAATGATCTCATTTGCTTCAGACCCTTTAATTTCTTGGTAAGGCAGCTTAGCCTGGTGAAAAGACAAGTTATTGAAGTCCCAGAGAGAGGGGTTACTCTAATGTAAGCTGACTAGCTGGGGGATGCGGTGTGCAAGTCAGTTTAACTGGCTTGAGCTTTAGTTTTACCATTTATTTAAAAGAGTAGAGGGAAAAAAAAATTGTTAGAGCTGGGCATGGTGGTGCACGCTTATAATCCCAGCATTCAGCAAGCTGAGAATGGAGGATTGCATTCACTGAAAGCCTCAGCTACTTAGTGACCCTGTTTCAAAATAAAGAATAAAACATAGGGCAGGGGGTGTAGGTCAGAGGTCAAATGCCCCTGGGTTCCCTCCCTAGACCCGCAAAAAAAAAAAAAAAAGTTATAATTCTTTCCTTTCCTGTGTCCAGTCATCTTTGCAATGTAACTTTGGCATCAATGTAACTTGGGCATCAGCTGCTCCAGTCTTTAATCTGGGCTGGCCTTATGACTCAGTTTGGATAATCAGCTGTGGCAGAGCTGGCATTGTGCCAACTCTAAGCCTAGGTCTCAGGGTGTCTCTGAAGCTTCATTCTCTGTCACAGAACTTGTTCAGCCACCAGGGGAAGAAGCCCGGTCTATCCTGCAGGACCAGGAGCAATCAAGTAGACCCATTATTCCTGTGACCCCAGCCTACAGCAGGCCGGTTCCCAGAAACAGAGCTGTGCAGCTGGCTGGCAGATCACTGCAGACATGTGCCTGGGGCTGGCTGAAGCTGGAATGACACCCCATTGAGCCCAGCCCAGGTGCCATCCCACAGATGAGCCACATTGGGTGACGAGTCATATTAATCCACTGGGCTTTGGAGTGTTTGTTACATGGCAAGAGCTAGCTGACACATATAGGGAGTTGGTATTCTATATTTTACAGGATTGCTATGAACATATTTAATGCTCACTAACTTTCCTAAGACATCCAGCGTAGGACTCTGCCAGCATAGGATCCTGAAGTTGCACGAGAAATGGCTTTGATTATTACTCCTGCTTCCAAAAGGCAGCCTTACCAAGTTCCAGCAATGGCTGATAAGTACATTATTCCATTAGCAATCACGTAAGAGTACACCTTGTGGATCCCGACATTTAAGAAGGGTGTGGTAACACCCCTCAGAGGCAACCTCCACTGAGCTGACTTTCCAAATTAGCCTAAGCTCTCCACTGCGGGAGCACTTGGTACCTGATGCCCACAGCCTGATAAAGCCTCGTGACCCCTAGCCTGTACTCTGGTCACCCTCCCCCTTTCTCTCCATCCAATGAAGTCGTAGGCTCACTTCAGGTTAGTTGTATTGTTATAGTGTGGAGGTTAAATGTCCCCCAAAGGCTCATGTGTTGAAGGATTTGTCCCCAGCTAATGGAGCTATTGAGTTGTAGTGAAAATATAGGAGGTGGGTTCTAGTTGGAGGAAATAGCTCCTCCAACTTGGGGTCAAGGCTTTGAAGGGTATTGCTTCCGTTAGCATTCTTTCCACTATAATCAGAAAACACCCGACAACCCAAATTAGAGAAAAGAAGATTTATTTGCTCACGGTCTAGCGATTTCAGTGGTTCGGTCCATGTTAGGCCAGGTTACACCGGCAGAGCTCAGGACATGGTGGCAGAAGCAGAGAGGGAGAAAGAAAACAAGGGCTCTGCTCTCACGTTACAGAATCTGGAAGCAGAGAAAGCAAGCAGCAGATTCAAGGACACAAGCACAGACCCCACCAGCCCACAGTAAATCCATTACAGTGGGGGTTTCCACTGATGGGATATTACAAACCTTATGATTTAATTATATCAGCACTGAATATCAATACATGAGATTTTTCAAATAACATTCTATACCAAAACCATAGCACTTATATTGAGACTCTGGCCCTGTCTTCTTCCTCTTTGTCCCCTGGCCACCATGAGGGATCCGCCATGATGTTCTGCCTCACTGTCAGCACCAAGCCAACCACGGCCTGAAGTCCCTGAAACTGTAGCCAGAACAAATCTTTCCCCCTTTTAAGTCATCTATCTCAGACATACTCACGGTGATGCAAATCTAACACTGTCTCTAGAGCATTTCATGTCAGTTGATCCCTCTATTGAATTACACACGTTAATTAACAGGTAAGTGAACTAATGAAATAGAAGTATGAAAGAGAGTTATGCTCTGAAAACTCAGGCGATTCTCTGCAAAGAATAGCTCTTAAAACAGGAATGAGCAAAGTTTCTGTAAAAGATTGGGGAAAATAACAAAATTCTAGGATTCTTCTCTCATATCACTAGGGAAACGTCTCTAAGTTCTTCCACTGTAAAGAACATGAAGCCGGAGCTCATGAGCGAGGCGCTGTGGGCGTGCACGGGAGGTACTGGTGCTGATGGTTATTAAGTACTCCTACGTGCTGGGTGCGGCTCTGAGCTCTCTGTTTGCGTTAATGTATTTAACAAATTTTTAAGAAAGATGACACAGAACTCTAATAACCCATAGGTGGGCAAAATAATGCAAACTATGGCTTAGATTAAAATAAAATGTTTAATGTGTGGGTGTCATTTTAAATTTACTAATGAAGTATTGCTTGCACAGTGCATACGTACAAAAAAAAAAAATAGCTTGGTGGATTTTTAGAGAGGGAGCTCACCTGTACATCCAATACCTAGAGAGAAAAACAGAATAGGACTCACATACCAGAAATTATCCAGGTATCATTTCTAGGAAGCCCCCATTTTAAGGGCATTTCTAGATGGACAGAGCAGGACCCCTACTCTAGAGCCCAGAAGAGCCATCCACTTTGTCCTGTAGACGGGGAGATGCTGCCACCTAGAGGATGTGGGGGGAACTGAGCACTTCCTAAGTCTGAGGTCTTCTGGGGCCTGTTATCTAAATGACCAGCTCTTAATAAGTATCTGGATGGGGGAAGGGAAACGAGGGGGGAGAGAGGGCACCAAACACAGATTAAATGTATAACATTTACTTTCAATAAATAAATAAATAAATAAAAATAAATAAATAAAAATAAATAAATAAAATGACCAGCTCTCCACCCCTTGTCCCACCACTCCCTGCTACCTTTCCTTGGCTTACTTTTCCAAAACGTTAGCATTTATCATTTAATATTCCATACAATGCTCACTTGTCTTGTTTGCAATCCCGTTTCCCCTTTAGGGATACAGGCCTTGAGATGGGGGTCTATGCTGTTCACAGGGGTATTCCCAGTCCAAGAGCAGTGCCCGCCATACCGCAGCTCCTACATACACGAGCTGAGTGGGCAGACGGGAGCCACGTCTCGTCCTGCTGCCCTGACCTGTGGCTTTAACCTAGCCCCAAGGTCCCTGCACCTTCAACACAGTCTCTGCAATCCACGCCATTCTCCTCACCCAACCTGTCCCCACTCAAGAGAGAGCCAGGAGCCCCTAGAAACTGAGCTCCTTCAGAGCTGGAGTAGAGGGTCCTGACCGGAGCCTCTGGGATCACTGGTCTGTTCCACAGCCCAGGGCAGTGGTCAGGCCGGCTGGGAAGCCAGAGGCTGGTGGCCTCAGTCTTCCCCCTAGTGAATCCAGGTCCCACAAGGGAGCCAACAAGTCAGTCTCAGACAAAGCACATTATCTTGGTTAAGTTCAGTTTTGACATATATAAAAATGGAAAAAAATGAAGAGATAAAATAGGCACGAGTGCTTGACCCAGCACCTGACACGTGGTTAGCACCGACACATAGGAAATTAGCGCGGTTATTTTGAAATAGTGAGCTCTTAGGATACAGGACAAACATGTCTCACTGTTACTTGGAAACCTTTCCCCCTACAGTTATATGTGGAAATGTGAAGTGAATGAAGCTGCTTTGGAGAACAATAAGGAGAATCCCCGGGGCCCCTCATCACCAACCACCCCACATTATACACGGTGCACCTCTCAGGAGCCCCACAGCTTCTGCAAAGCACCACAAAGGCCCTGCTGGTAACCCACACACTGGTTTTAGAGATAGATAGGAATGCAGGGAAGTTGCTAGAGTCAAGAGACCCCCCCCCCCAAAGGAATTGCCTTAAGGGCTTCTCAGGGTAACCTTGCCCCTGCAGCCCACACTCAAAGAATTCCAAATTGCTGCAGACAAAACACCAGTTGAAGTCTCCCAGGTACCTGCAGGCCCAAAAGGCTCCCCTGGACCTGCCTCCTGGAGACACTGAAGGAAGTCTCCACCCTAGATGGCTCAGTCTGAGAGCTCTCAGAATGTTGTGTCTAGAGCTTTCTACATGAGCCTGCTACCGCACCACTCACCGCTCCCCCCAGAGGCACGTTGCATCCTGGATCTCAACCTGCCCCACCAGCCTTGGGACTCTTTCTCAGATTTGGTGACAAGAACAGGTCTTCAGCCAAACTGTGTACTTGCTCAGCTCCACAGACATGTGCACCCCTGAGAACCTCGGCTGTCACTCACTCATGGTAAACACTCACTCGTTCAGCAGGGATTTACTGAGCACAAGGCACTGTGCTAACGTCTGAGGATACGCCAGCGAACAAGAAACAATGGAACCTGTCCTCATGGCAGCTTTAAAGATTATTGCCAGCAATGGCGCACGCTTGTAATCCCAGTACTTGGGAGGCCGAGACAGGAGGATCACAGGTTCGCAGTCAGCCTCAGCTACTTAGTGAGGCCCTCCACAACTTAATGAGACTCTGTTTCAAAATAAAGATTAAAAATACAGCAGGGCATAGCTCAGAGGTAGAATGCCCATGGGTTCAACCCCCAGTTATACAAAAAACAAAAAAAAAAAACAAAAAAAAAAAACTACCACCTATTGCTTGACACTTGGTATTTGGGGCTGAATAATTCTTTGTTGGCTGATAGGAGCTATTCTGTGTTTTGAGGATGGTTAAAACCATCGCTACCCTTTAATAACTAGATGTCAGTAGTAACTTGCCTCTCCCAGTTGGGGCTCCCCAGACTGTTTCCAGATGTTGTCAAATGTCACAGGAGAGTAAAACTGTCCCCAGCTGAGAACAACTGAACAGAGAGACACACACACACACTTGGAACTCTCCACTTACTTCTTTCCAACTGGACTCATTGCCCTCTTGACATATTCTTCCATCTCGAGTCCTAGAACTTCCCTCAACCACTCTCCTGGGTTGCAGGTTGCATTTCCCTCTTTCTTGATGTTAGTCCGGCAAAGAAGACTTCATTTGATGCAGAACATCCTTAAGTAAATGTCTCAGAAAAGATTTGTGGTTAGGAAAATGTTATTTGTCCTGGTAACTCTGGAAATATATATTTTTTATTATCTGTAGACTCTGTTAATCCCTGAGTAAAATTCCATTGTGTGTATTTCCCCTAATTTTGCAATCCATTTAATTGTTGATGGACACCTAGGTTGGTCCCATAGTTTTGCTATTGTGAATTGTGCTTCTGTGAACATGGGTCTGCATATATTACTGTCATTCTCTGGTTGCAACCCTTTTGGAAAGATACCCAGTAGTGGTAGAGCCAGATTGTGTGGTGGATCCAGTCCCAGTTTTCTAAGGAATCTCCACATTGGTCTCCACAGTGGATGAACTAGTTTGCACTTCCACCAACAGTGTGGAAGAGTTTCTATTTCCCCATATCCTTGCCAACATTTATAGTTATTTGACTTCTTTATGCTTGCCATTCTGATGGGGGTTAGATGGAATCTCAGTGTAGTTTTGATTTGCATTTCCCTGATTGCTAATAACGTTGAATATTTTTAATATATCTGTTGGCCATTTGTATTTCTTCTTTTGTGAAGTGTCTATTCAATTCAGGTGCCCATTTCTTGATTGGGTTATTTATTTTTATAGTGTAAAGTCTTTTAAATTCTTTGTATATTCTGGATATTAGCCCTCTATCAGAGGGATAGATGATAAAGACCTTCTTCCATTCTGTAGGCTTTCTATTGAGATTCTTGATGATTTCCTTTGATGAGTAGAAACTTTTTAGTTTGATACCATCCCACCTGTTGATTCTTGTTTTAATTCCTGAGCTTTGGAAGTCTTGTTGAGGAAGTTACTACCTGTGCCTACATGGAGTATTGAAGCTGTGACCTCCTCTACCTCTAATGCCTTCACAGTCTTTGGTCTAACCTCCAGGTCTTTGATCCATCTTGAGTTGATTCCTGTGCTGGGTGAGAGGTAAGGACTTAATTCAATTTTTTTTTTGTGGTACTGGGGTTCCTGGAAGCCCTTCTACCTCCGGGCTACACTCTCAGACCTATTTTATATTTTTATTTGGAGACAGGGTCTCCTAAACCAGTGTGGCTGGCTTCAAACCTGCATGATCCTCCTGTCTCTGCCTCCCAAGCGTGGGGATTACAAGCATGTGCCACCACACCTGGCCAATTTTTTTTTTTAAACAAATGGATAGCCAATTCTCCTAGCACCATTTGTTGAAAAGGCTATCTTTTCTCCAGCATATGAATTTGGTCCCTTTGTCAAAGATCAACTGACTATAATTGTGTGGGTTTGTTTCTGTATCTTCTATTCTGTTCCAGTGGTCTGTGTGCCTATTTTTGTGCAAATACCATGCTGTTTTAAGGACATAGCTCTGTAGTATCATTTGAAGTAAAGAATTGTGATGCCTCCTCCATGGTTGTTATTGCTGAGAATTGCTTTGGCTATTCTAGGTCTTTTGTTCCTCCAAATAAAATTCATGAGTATGGATTCTAGGTCTATGAAGAATGTCATTGGTATTTTGATAAGGATTGCATTGATTCTGCAGATCACTTTTGGCAGAATGTTTATTTTGATGATATTAATTCTGCATATCCATGATCAAGGGAGATCATTTTATCTTCCAAGGTCTTCTTCAATTTCTTTCTTTAGTGTTTTATAATTTTCACTGTAGAGGTCTTTTACATCTTTGGTTAGGTTTACTTTCATTATATCTTCTTACTGGATTGTTCCTTTATTAATAAAAAGTGCCATGATTGGTTTCTTCTGATGTCTTTTAGCTTAAAGTCTTTTTTATTGGATATCAAGATTGCTACCTCTGCTCAATTTCAGTCTCCATTGGCATGGCATATCTTTTTCCATCTTTTCACCATTAGCCTATTAATATCTTTGGCTATAAGGTGAGTTTCTTGCAAACAGCATATATTTGGATTATGCTTTTTAGTCCAAATTGCCAGTCTATGTCTTTTAACTGGTGAGTTAAGCCATTTGACTTCAGTGTTGTTGTTGTTGTTGTTGTTGTTGTTGTTGTTGTCGTTATTATTATTATTATTATTATTATTATTATTGTTAGTAGTAGTAGTAGTAGTAGTACTGGAGATGGAACCCAGGGGTATTCTACCTCCAAGCTACACCCCCAGCCCTGTTTTTTATTCTTTATTTTTGAAACAGGGTCTCACTGAGTTGCAAAGGACCTCACACAGTAGCTGAGGCTGTCTGCGAACCGCAATCCTCCTGTCTCAGCTTCCCAAATGCTGGGATTACAAGCATGTGCCACCATGCCGGCTCTCAGTGTTATTTTTAAAATACAATTTGTTTCCCATCATTATGTGTTCTATATCCTGTTTAATGTAGTGCTATTTCTTCTTTGCTTAGTTGCCCCCTGATGAAATTTATCTCTTCTCTGGTTCTGCAATTTTCTTCTTTATGATATATTTTTAAAAATATTTTGTCTAGTGCTGGCTTGGTAGTCATGAATTTTTTTAATATTCTGCTTATCTTGGAACATTTTTATTTCTCTATAAATTTTGTTTTTTAATATATTTTTATTGGTTCATTGTAGTCATACATCTTAATGGAATAAAAAGCTTGTGGAGATACACATGCACACATCACCCAATTAGCCTTATCCAATCCCCATCCCATTCCCTCCCATCACTTCTTCCCATGCTTGATTTAGTGATTGTCTTTGATATGTTTGTTTAAGCACAGCATGTGCTTTAAAGAGTTTCCATCTTCCCCCCTCCCATCCCCTCAAATAGGTCACCTTAATTGCTCCTCTAGAGGGTCCCTTCTTCATCTAGAGTTTCTCCTATAACCCATTTATCCCTAGTTTTCATATATTAGGGAAAGCATCTGATTTCTTTTTGTGTGTGACATTTCCCTGTAGATGCCATAATTTTGTTCTCTTTTATGGCTGGGTAAAATTCCACTGTGTACATATCCCATAGTTTTGTAATCCACTCATCTGTTGATGGACATAGTGGCTTGTTCCATAGTTTGGGAATGATGAATTGTGCAGCTTTGAACATAGATACATCTGATCAATTACAGTTTATCTCTTCCTTGGAAATCCTTCTTTTATTTCCCACACTGATTCCCATTTGCTGACCGGCAGAAGGTGAGTGACTCTGACGAGATGATCCACTCACAACCAATTTTTTAATAGAGGTGGATCTGGGAATCTGCTGGGAGATGGGGTGAGGCAGCGACAGCTTCAAGAGCTTCCAGACCACATGACTGCAGGGACCCACAGGCCCTTTGCTGTGCAGCAAGCGTGGCACTGGCCTCACAGGCCCCGGTGCCAGCCTTGCCACTCAGCAGGCCCCAGTGCCGGCCTCACAGGCCCTGCACCAGCCTCACTATTTCTTTATCAATTTTGAATAATAACTTTGCTGAATATGGCAATTTTGGTTGGAAGTTGTTTTCTTCCAGGGTCTGGATTACTTCATACCAGTTTCTCCTGGCATTCATGACTTGGGTTGTGAAGTCTGGGGTGATTTTTATTGTTTTGTTCTCTGAATGTCACCTGTTATTTTGTTCTCATTGCTTTAAAGATTTTTTCCTCAGCCTCTGTGTTAGTCATTTTCATTATTACATGGCATGTTAGTCATTTTTATTATTACATGGCATGGGGAGGTCTTTCTTTGATTTTGCCTTAATGGTGTTCTGTGTGTCTCCCGTATGTGGATGTTCAAGTCTTTTTCCATGTTTGGAAAATTCTCTAAAATTATTTCTCTGAAGAGATTATTATTCCCTTGGTCTGTGCTTCTATCCCTTCTTCAATGCCTTTTACCCATAAGTTAGAATGTTTTGTATTGTCCCATAATTGTTGAATGTTTAGGTTCTGTTGTAGTGATGTCTTCTGTTTATTGTTGCCTATGCTTTTGGCTTTGAATGAACTTTCTTCTAACAGTGGTATTCTGTTTTCCATTTCATCTAATCTTCCAGAATTGTTTTCTTTTGCTGTCTTCAATTCATATATTGACTCCTATGTCTTTTTTTTTTTTTTTTGGCAGTTTTGGGGATGGAACCCAGGGTCATTCTACCTCCGAGCTATACCCCCAGCCCTGTTTTTTTTCTTTAGTTTGAAACAGGGTTTCACTGAGTTACAAAGGGCCTCATTAAGTAGCTGAGGCTGGCTGTGAACCACGATCCTCCTGCCTCAGCCTCCCAAATGCTGGGATTACAAGCATGCACCACTACACCCAGCTCCTATGTGTTTTTTAAACCTTGAGTTGTGGGCTGTTGCGTGTTTCATTCTATCAGCTGTGGTTAGTTTGTCTTTAGTGTCTGGCAGTCCTTTCCTATGGATCACTTCTCTGGTCCAATCTTAGCTGTAGGGATTTAGAGGTGTCAGCAGGTTTATACAAGGGGAAATAGTGTTGTTTTCGATAGTGAGGGTTGGGTAAGGGGGGAGGAGCTGGAGTGATAGGTACAGAAATAGGGTAATGTAGAGGATATGATCGAGTTGGATAAGGGTTTAAGTATAGTAAGGTAGTATCTGGTAGAGATAGTAAATATACAGTAGGATTTTTGTAGTCAGTGTAGAGTAGTTAGATATAGTGGCATGAAATTGATTGAATATAAAAGAAAGAAATACAAACAGAATAAAAGCTTGGAGGGAAGAGAGTAGACAGGAGAGAGGGAGGAAACTTGTAAAAGGAACGGGGAAGGGAGCAAAAAAAACACACAGAAAATAACAGAAGAGCCAAACAAATAAACAAGAACAATAGCACATCAAAAACAAAGCAGAAAACCCTACAACAACAAAATCAATCCTGCAAATATACAAGTACAGAGCGTACTTGTCCTCTGCCTTCCTCCTGGGTCTGTGTGGATACTTTTAGCTGTTTAATGTCTACTCAATATAGTAGATTCTTGAGCATGTTCCAAGATCTCTCGTTTGCTTAGTAATCTAGAATAGTGATGTCAGTTTGCAGCTCCACTTTTGGGTCTCCTGCAATGTTTGGGACCCTGTGCTGGTATCTCTCTGTCAGAGCCAGCACAGAGGTGCCTGCGTCCCATCGGCACCTCTCACCGTTCTGCGCTTGGCGAGAGCTGTCACTGTATATGGGTTCTGTGTAAATGTGAGAGGTCCGTGCTTTCCAGCCCTGGGCCTGTGCCTCCCTACTCACACTGGTGGCGAGTGTCCAGTGTAATCTCAGAGCAACCCCCAGTGACCTTGTGTGAGTATTGTACCCTGGGCACTATAGGCCTCTACCGCATTTCTGTGGGTTATAACCCGACCTCCCCAGGGGTGAAATGCCAAATCTCAGACCACTGGGGTCATTGCAGCTGCTCTGGTCCTCTCCCACTGAGAAGCCCAGTTAACATATTCTGCTGCGGGGCTCTGGGGCTCTGGGACTCTGGAGGACACAGTACACTGCTGCAGGTGCAGTTTTCTGGCTGAGTGTGCAGAATATTAGATCTTTTTTTGTCCCTGAAATAAAATGTTGATTGCTTAAGATGCTGGAGTTCTGCTGCCGCCTGCTTCACCTCAAGTCCTTGGCTTCTTGAGGCTGCAGCTCTAGCTGACCTGGCTCAGGTGGGCTGGCCAAGATGGCGTGACCTCCCCACACCAGGTTAGTTGAACGCACGGGGTGTTTGATATCTCCTGTTCTGACTACTGGATTTTATTCCACTGCAGTTCTCTTTTTGTGTTTTCATTTTTATGTATCTTCACTGTTTTGTTTGTCTCATCAAGGCGCTGCCTTCTGGGTAGTTGACTTTCGTTTGTTACAGCAATTGAGATGTGCCGTGTCCCATAGTCACCATTTTCTTCTCCTCTTTCTAAGCATATTCCTTCTAAGCTGATGAGAGTCTCACTACTTGCTGAGGCTGTGATCCTTCCGTCTCAGCCTCCCAAGTACTGGGATTACAGGTGCACGCCACCGCATCCCATTGAGTTTTTGTTTGGAAACAGGGTTGGGCTAGGTTGCTGAGTGTCTCAATCCTGAGGCTGCCCTAGAACCCGCAATCCTTCTGTCTCAGCCTCCCAAGTACTGGGATTGTAGGCATGTGCCCCCACGCCCGGCACAATCATCCTTTTATTTTTCAAGCACTCTCGGTATTGTTTCTTCATAGCCACTCTTGGATTTTTTTGGCTGCATCATCTTCTCAAAGCTTTCTAAGGAAGTTTTGAAAATGATGTCCTATTACTTGAACTAGAGCCATTTCCTTTATAATTTTAAAATGTATTTATCTTATGCTTTCTCTCTTATATTGCAATTTTTTTTTAACTTTTCTCGCTGAGGACCACTCATGTTTTTTTAGGCTGAAGCAATAAAAAGCTGAATGGAGTGGTCATAATGGTTGATTTTAGATATTAGCTTAACTAGGTTAAAAGTTATCCAGATAGCCGGCAAAATGTTATTTCTGGGTATGTCTGTAGTGGGTGCTTTGGTCTGAATGTGGCCCCCAAATGTGTGTTCTGCAGCCTTGATCCCACTGTGAGAGTGTGGGGAGACGGGGCCCTGAGGGCAGGCGGAGCCTCAGGAATGGATGATGGCGTCAGACAGAAGGCTTGCTGGAGAGGAAACGCTCTCCTTCACTCTTGCACCGGGTGAGGACGCTGCGTTCTCTCCCTCTGAGAGAGCCTGTGTTTCAAGGGTTATTTTGGAAAAAGAAAATCCCTTATCAGACACTGGCTAGATTTCCTAGCATCATGAAGCTATAAGAAATAAATCTTGTTCTTTATAAGTCACCCAATGTTATGGTCTTGAGATAGAATGTCCCCCAGGAAAGCTCACGTGTTGGCAAAGTGCCAGGTTCAGAGACGGGCCTGGGGGCTGGGCCTGGGGATTGTGTCCCTGGCCCTCCCTCTGGACACCATGAAGTGACAGTTGCTTTTCCTCTGCCACACACTAAAACCCTGCTGCTCACTGCTGTTTCTACCTTGGAGTAAAAAACATCTTGGAACTTCTAAAACCAGGATCCAATAAACCTTTCTTCCTCTAAATTGTGCTTGTAGGTATTTTGGTCACGGTGACAAAAAAAGCTGACTAAAATACCCAGTCTCAGATATTTTGTTATAACAGCACAAACAGACTAATACAGGTATTTCTGGAGGAGACTAGCATGTGAGTGAGTGGACCAATGGGAGATTTGCCCTCACCCAGCGTGGGTGGTCACCATCCAATCAGGTGAGGACACCAATAAAGCAAAAGGGCAGAAGAAAGGCACATTTGTGCTTCCTCTCTCAGCTGTGGTGGCTTTTCCTGCCCTTGGACATCGGAACCCCAGGATCTCCAGGCTGTGGACTCCAGGATTTGAACCAGCAGCTCCCCTCGTTTCTCAGGCCTCCCACTTCCCTAGTTCTGAGGCATCGATTCCCAAACTTATTAGCTTACTGTTCCATTTTAAAAAATACTCAGGGCACTCCTTCCCAGTGCTTCCAGAACCCCCTTATTTTTATTCAGTCTCCCCATGATAAATATTACCCAAGCTCCTGCCACTCCTGGATCTTTACAGCATCTCCCCTGCTGGTGATATTGCTGGCTTTGGGGGCTAACGCCTCTGAGGCCTTTGGACTTGGACGGAGCCACGCTACTGACTTTCCTGGCTCTCCAGCTTGCAGATGGCCTATCCTGGGACTGCTCAGCCTCCATAATCGTGTAAGCCAGTTGCCCAAATAAATCCCTTCTCCTGTCTATGTGTCTGCCTGCCTATCTATCTATCATCTATCTTATTAGCCGAGTCTCTCTGCAGAGCCCTGGCTGGTGCAGCTGTACACATGACCCACCGATTGGTCTCCTAGCTATGGAAAGCCTTTTTCCCTGGAGATGTCACAGCCCGACCCCTTCGGGACTAAGGTCATCAGTTACCCTCTGACCTTCGGCAAGTCCCTTCACCTTTTGAACCTCAGACTCCTCTATAAATGACTCCTGCTTCCCCCAAGCACTGTGGTGAGGAACGACTGAGCCAAAGGATGCAACAGCCCTTTGGGGTCAAGTTTAAGCAACTGATCTTAAGGGCCCATCCTTTTATTTAGTCCCTTTGCTGGGTAGGTTTTCCTTTTCCTTTCTTAGTGAGCAAAAGTCACCAAAACTTTGTTTCTCTGGAAAAGCAAAACAAAACTCTGCCAAACTCACTCAGGCCTGGGTAGAAGGGGCTCACTTAGTTCCGGTGTTTGAGGGAGGTGCTTCTCTGGGAGGTCTGTGGGATGGATGGCTTTCTTACTTAATATTTTTCTTACTTAATATTTGTTTAGTGCTTTGAGCTGGCAGAGGGCCGTGGAGTCCCCCACTGAGTTTAATTGCTATTGATGTTTAGTAGGCCATAAGACCCCAATTTCCTGCTGTACCCCCAGCTGCAAACTAACCATTTGCAGCAGTCTATAAACACCCCTTGGTTCCCAGAGCCTGCGAGGCTGCTGAGGGAAGGCCTCCTGGACAGCTTGTCCCCCTTTCCTGCTGTCTCCAGCAGTGGTGGCTTTTCCATGGAGCAGCTTGGTCCCCGGGAAGGCTGTGGCTAGGTGCCCCTGAAAGGTGGTCTCTGAAAGCACAGCATCCACTCCCTCTCCTCTCCACACAGCACTTAAGTGGGCCCTTTGTGGGCCCAGGGAGAGTGGGAGCTGCTGACCACAGGGGGCTCCCCCAGGGACTGGGCCAGGCTCAGGCTCAGCAGGGCTGACCCATGCCGGTGGCCTCCCACGGAGCCCCTGCTTTCTGTGGCGGGCCTGGGGAGACATCTGCATCTCAGCCCAGGCCTCTCCTCTACCCACAGCCTCCATGGCCCCCATTCAAATAGTCCCGGTTTGTACCTTCTTGACAGGTGAGACTCTAGCCAGTCACCTTTAACAAGAGGACTGGCTTCGGCGCCCCTGTGGTTTACGGTTTCCCACGGCTGGGTGCTGGGTGGAGGGCATCGGGGGCGGTGAGCTGTGGTCATCTGCCTGTGCCTCCTGGACCTGCCTCAGTTCCATGCCTGGCCCCGATGTCCAGTGCCTTTCTGAGGAAGAAAGGGATTAAGAGAGAATGGAAAAGTCAAAGGAGGAAGAGAGGGAAGAAGAGCCCGAGCGACATCTCACCCATCAGCTTACTTTCTGAGGATGCTATAGAGAGGAAGTCGGGGCCAGGAGTGAGGAGTCTGGGTGGCCTTGGGCCTTACTCTCCCTGCCTGTTCAGGAGGATGGAGAGTCGTCTCTGGCGTCTTCTGGGTCTAACTTTCTGAGATGAGTAAAGGGTCAGCAACGAGGGCAGCCCATGTGTTCTCATTTGGGGCTCATGGCACTTTAGGGAGTGTCTTTGGTTTCAGCTGGAGCATCTCCGGATATGGAGAGCTCTTTGGTTTGGCAGGTCGGTATTTGCTGATTGTTTGCAATCAACTGCATTTCATGGATTGAGAAACCAGGTCCCTGGAAAGGCATGTGGGCAGGGTCCTACCTCATTATTCCCCACCATCTGGTGCAGTGGTTGAGAGCACTGGATTCAGAGTCAAGCAGACCGAGGCCAAGTCCAGCTCTGCTCACCGCGGGAGCCTGAGCCGGAGGCCAGTCTCCGAGCCTCAGTTTGCTCATTTGTAGAATGGAAGAATGTCTACCTCATACCCCAGCTGTCAGGATGAAATGTATGAAAAGCTCTGAGCACATGATCCGGCTCATGGTGCCAATAGTCCCAGTGGTGGGAATAACTGGAGGTCGTGGGGTGGGAGGGCACTAGATGTGCGTCTGTCCTTTAGAGCCTCTTGGTGGGCGGCTGGGTGAGCAAAGGCAGTGCAGGTTGCTTGCAGGCCGAGAGCCCCGTTCCAGTGTCTTCTGCACTCGAGACACCTGCAGCCGACGTGCCCACGGCAATGAGAGGCGGCAGTAAGAGCCACTGTATCTGGGAGATACTGAGAACTGGGTACATGTCAACAAGGGCTGGGTGGCCCAGGACAGGCGGGGCGTGTGTGTCCCAGGCCAGTGTCCTGCAGCACGGCCATCTCCAGGCATCATAGGGATGCGGAGGAAGTGAGAGGAGGCTGATCCCAGCTCCTCTGAAGCTGACCAGGACATTTCTACAATCTCAGCAGCCATCCAGCAGGACTGGTCCTAGCCTGTGGGAAGTGTGTTCTCTGATGTTGTAAGAGACCAGGACGGAAGCCCCTCTCAACAACTCTGAGTAGCCTGGAAAGTGTCTGCGGAGAGGTAGGTCAGGGCTACCCGAGGGGCTTCTGGACCCAAGGATCCAAGCGGGATCAAGAGCCTTTCTTTCGATTTCTCTGTTTTTAATTATCTATTTTTTGTGTGCATGGCACTGGGGAGTGAACCCAGAGGCATTCTACCTCCAAGCTACGCCCCAGTCCCATTTTTTTTTTTTTTTTTTTGGTGATGGTACTGGGGTTCCTGGAAGCCCTTCTACCTCTGGGCTACACTCCCAGACCTATTTTTACATTTTTATTTGGAAACAGGGTCTCCTAAGCCAGCGTGCGTGGCTGGCTTCGAACCTGAGCCATCCTCCTGTCTCTGCCTCCCAAGCGCGGGGATTACAAGCATGTACCACCACGCCTGGCACCCCAGTCTCATTTTAACTTTTATTTTGAAACAGGGTCTTGCTGTGCTGCCGAGGCTGGCCTTGAACCTTCAATCTTCCTGTCTTAGCCTCCCAAATTCTGGAATTATAGGCTTGCACCACCATGCTGGGCTGGAATGAGAGTTCTTTTATTTGACAGATGTGTCTGTGTGTGAGAAACGTGCTGGATGGAGGCAGACTCGTGCTCAGAGCCAGCGTGCGCCTGTGGGAGTGAGTGCAGGGATCCAGTGAAGGGCAGTCAAATGCTCTAGGCCAAGGTTCTGAGCACCTGTCGGGTGCTGTGAAGGAGTCCCTGCCAGGAAGGACAGGGTGGTCTGGGCACCCTGAGCCCCTCTCAGCTCCCGGAGTCCAGAGTCTTCTAGCTAAGGCAGCCATGAGGTCCAGCCCTTTATACTTCAGCCGATGGGCATGTCTTCCCTCCTCTGCTCCAGGGACCAAGAGCAGCAGGGTCTGTGCAGAGCCAGGACGAGAGATCTGCACCTGTGCGATAACCAGAAGGAATGAGGGAAACGGAGCCAAGGCAGATCCTCCCAAGACCTCCGGGTTCCCAGCAGTGAGAAGCCCCCATAGGTCGGTGAGCACCAGGCCTAGTGCCTACGCTCAGAGGGCAGGATCCTGGAGCTCCCGGGGGGAAGTGTTCCTGGTGCACAGCCCTGCAGAGCCCTCTTCACAGAGCACAGAAGGTCCTGAGGCTGCATGGCCAGCTCTGGGCCTGCTCTGAGCAGACAACAGCCCTACTCAACAGCAGGAAGCCCAGCCCTTTGGTTTCACGTCCACAGCCAGCCAAGGGGCACCCTGGCGCCCTGCAGGCCTCTCCATGTGCAATGGCCAGCGGCAGTGAAGTGGAGGTGCTCCCTCTGTGGACACTTCTTTATCTCTGGCCCTCATGCTGGCAAGTGCACCGGCTTTGACAAGCCTGAGCTGGCCGACAGGTAATTTACATCTGCAGACGAGCAGGCGGTCCTGCCAGGACACATTCTCCTGCCTCGGTCAAATAAAGCACATTGTACACCCGACCTTTTAAGCTGTGTCTGCGGATCTCAGGAACCAGCGTGTGGCTGCTCCTCCTGCCTGGGTGTGATGCTCTTTGAATGGATCCTGTGGCATCTCACCAAGGTGTTTGTATAGTCTTGTTCCAACAAGACAGCAAGCCACTGGGGCCAGCTTGCCCTCCCCACACACTCTCTCCCCAGGCATGGGTCTCAGGGTTGCACTAGCTAGAACCCAAAGTAACAGTGAACCAAATTTCCTGCAGGGCCGGGAGCTGAGGCTGAGAAAGACTGGGGTGGCCTTCCATGTGCAGTGAGACTGAGACCCCCCAGCCCCCGGGTGCCCCTGTAACACTGACACCCATGGCATTCTTGTCCTGGGAGTGGGAAGGAGACAGCTCTGCCTGGCATTCTGTGGCATCCAAGGGAGAGAGGAACTTCTGGGCAGGGGGAGGTGTTCAATATGGTGATATTGACCAGGCGTCTCTTGAATCACTTCTCCATGAACAGCCAGACTAATTTAAAAAATTTCTTTTGTCTTAAATGGAGGCACAATTGACATCTGACAAAGCTCACCTTTGTAAGCATAGTTCTCTGAGTTTTGATCAATGAATACTGCTATGTAGCCGCCACTATAATCAAGATAGAGAACAGCTCACCAGGCATGGTGGCTCACGGCTGTAATCCCAGTACTTGGAGACAGGAGGATTGCAGGTTCAAGGACAGCCATGGTAAGCTAGTGAGGCTCTCACCAACCTAGCCAGACTCTGTTTCAAAAAATAAATAAATAAATAAAAAGGGCTGAGTGTGTAGCTGATGTAGGAGGCCTCTAGGGTTAATCCTTTGTAACACACACACACACACACACACACACACACACACGATATCATCAAAATGTCCACCTACCCCATCCCCTTTTGTAATTAACCCTCCCATAAACCTCTGGCCACCACTGATCTGCTTCTTGTCCCTGTAGTCCGCCTTTCTGGACGGCCACATGAATGGAAGCCCACAGAATAAAGCCCTACCTGTCTGGCTTCTCTCACTGCACGGGATGTACACTGAGATGTGTCCGTGTTGCTCCGCACAGCAGTGATCTGCTCCTTTTATCTATTTGTTGCGTGGACGTGCCGCAGATTGCTCGTCCGCCCACCTGCTGATGGATATTTGGGCTGTGTCCAGTTCTCAGTGATATAAATCAAACAATCATTGGAAAGATTCTGTGTGAACATAAGCTTTCGCTCCCTCTGGGTCATATGGCAAGCTGGTGTTTATGTGGACCTTCCAGGCTGTTTTCTGGGGCATGGCACCATTTTGCATTCCCAGCAGCCCTGGGGGAGGGTTTCAATGCTCTGACCAGCACTTGGAATTGTTAGCGGAGCCCACTTCCACAGACGCAAATCCCACATCAGGACCATCTCATGTCTTTCTGTTGCTTGCAAGATAGTGAAGCGTGAATGTCCTACAAGGCCACACCGGCTTGCTCAGTCCCTTTCCAGCTTCCTCTCCCACTATCCCTTTGCTGCCTGTGCCCAGGGACAGCCTCTTCAGGCCACTTTCCTCTGCCTGGAGGCCTCTGTCCTGCTCTTTGCTGGACTATGCTCTTTGCAATTCCAAACTGCAGCTCTCATATATTTCCTTGGAAAACGTTTCTGACCCCCAGACTTGCTCTGGGTGACAGCATGATCTCACAGCCTGTGATTTTTTTTTTCTCAGCCATTACTGCAAACTGGAAATGCTTTAATTTCTGTGGTCATGAGATTAAGGCTCATGTCTCCCTCCAGCCTGTCATGTTCACAACAGCAGGAACCATGTTCATTTTACTTGCTATTATTTCTCTAGTTTTCTGGATAAATATGTGTAGTCAATAACAATTAATCATAGCACAAGTGGGGCATGGTGGTGCACATCTCGAGTCCCAGTACTTGGGAAGCTGAGACAGAAGGGTCACAGGTTCAAGGCCAGCCTCAGCGACTTATCAAGACTCCATTTCAAAATAAAAAATAAGAAGGGCTGGGGTGTAGCTTGGAGATAAAATGCTCCTGGGTACAATCTCTAGGAACAAGAAACAAACAAACAAGCAAACAAACAACAACAAAAGAATTACTTATCGTACAGAATAAAAGACTGGTGGAGTTTATCCATAGCTGGGATGGTCCAGGAAACAACTTCAAATTTCCCATGACCCCAGCAGGAGTCTAGCTATGGTGTAGGACAAGTTTCCCACAACCCCACAGGATGCTTGCCAGAGGTTGTCACATCCAATAAATACCCGCACCAGCTGCGCAGCGTGTGCCTGGCTCCCTTCCTGGGGCCTGCACCCGTCCAAGGTGGGCCGGGCTGCCTGGGGCCATCCTCCCCACTCCCTTCATGGTGGGCCCCATCTGGCGCTGGCAAGGAACTCTGCTCACTCTCTATCAACGTACTTTAGTTTATGTTACTAAATTTGTTAATTATTAACTATTTTGACATAGCAAAAAATAGTGCAGAGGATAATCTACTGAACACCTGTTTTCCCATCACCCAAGATGGAATAGGAACCAGGACAGATAGTTTAAATCCTCAGCTCTCTCTCTCCTGCCCTTCTCTGGAAAGGCGAGACCTTGATGGCTATTGTTTTCATATATGTTTTGTATTTTGTTTTTACTATATATGTCTATTTTATATACTGTTTTCTGCTCTCTCTCTCTCTCTCTCTCTCTCTCTCTCCTCTCCTCTCTTTATTTTTTCTTTCCTGTGGTACTGGGGTTTGAACCCAGAGGCATTCTACCTCTGAGCTACATCCCAGCTCTTTTTATATTGAAACACAGTTTTGCCAAGTTGCTGAGGCTGACCTCCCACCTGTGATCCTCCTGTCTTAGCCTCCCGAGTACTGGGATTACAGGAGTGTGCCGTCACCCCTGGCATATGTTAGTC
Source organism: Muscardinus avellanarius (assembly GCF_963383645.1). NCBI lineage: Eukaryota > Metazoa > Chordata > Mammalia > Rodentia > Gliridae > Muscardinus > Muscardinus avellanarius. The sequence goes on from NC_137786.1 coordinate 218,354,357, forward strand.
TCCTACACCATATGAAGTTATGAGTTCTGCTAATGGGCAGTGAAATTGTTTCCTCTATTTGCTTTTGTTTTTGGTGCTGAGAAATGAACTCAGGGACAGTCTACCTCTGAGCTACACCCCCCAGCCCTTTTAATTTTTATTTTGAAACAGGGTCTCACTGAGTTGCTGAAAGTCTTACTGAATTTCTAAGACTGGCCTTGAAACTGTGATCCTCCTCTTAGCCTCCCAATTATTAGCATCGCAGGCATGCGCCGCCACGCCCAGCTTATTTCTGAGTTTTACAGTAATGAACAGCATTGAGCTGACTCGTCTTCTCTCTCTTCCTTCTGCATGAGAGTTGCTCTAGACTGGACCCCGCAGGGCATGAGGTGTGGACTAGGAGTGTACAGGTGTGCAAAGCTGTAGGAGACGCATGACGTTGGTTAGTGTGAAGGAATCATTCATAGGCTGAAGCTGCCCTGCCCCTCCCCACAGCGTGGAAGGCAAGTTTCCTGTCCCTTACCGTCGCCATTTCTTGGTGCTATCTGACTTAACTGTTGCCAATAATGGGAGAAAATTAAATCTCATGAGATGACTCTGTGTTCTGCTTACTGCCAATAAGACGGCTCATATTTTCCTAAGCGCCTGTCCTGCAGCTACTTTATAAGAAATGGCTTTTCACCAGGCGTGGTGGCGCACGCTTGTAATTCCAGTACTTGGGAGGCTGAGACAGGAAGATCACAGATTCACAGCCAGCCTCAGCTACTTAGTGAGGCCCTCCACAACTCAGTGAGACCCTGTTTCAAAATAAAGAATTAAAAATAGGGCTGGGGGTGTAGCTCGGAGGTAGAATGTCCCTGGATTCCATCCCCAGTACCACACAAAGAAAAGAAATGGCTTTTCATGTTGTGCCCCATCTTTCCGCCTGCTCCTGGAAGCTCTTGGTCACTGGGCCTCCTCCGGGACTGGGGTCCATGAGCACCTCCTCTTTCAGCCAGAGGCTCTTCACTCTGCTCTGGATGACTTTTGATATACTACAGCTTTGAGTTAAGATAGTTAGATTTGTACATTTTTTTTTACCCCATAGATATGCTCTGTGTTTTGTTTAAGAGATTCCGCACTACTGTGAAATAACACAGCTATTTACCTTTTATTCTGAAAGTTTTAAACTTTGTTTTTTACATTTAGGTCACTAGTCCATCTGGAACACTTTTTACATTTTTTTTTTCTGTGTTCAGCTAGAGATAGGGACCTAGTTTTATTTTTTCCCATAAAGAAGACAGAGGGTCTGTACATGCCTGAGTGACTAGACCACCCCTTTCTTGTTGATTTGCAACACTACCTTTGCCAAGAATCGTTTGCTTATTCCAGTGAGAACGTAAAGCCTTCCCCTGTGTTTCTGGACTATTCTGTTCTGTTCATCTGTATGTCCATCCATGTTCTAGTAGCTCAACCTTGATTCCATTGGCTTTATACTGAGTCTTGTGTCCTGGCCAAGACAAGCTCCACAAATTGCAAATCTTGGCTATTCTTGCTCTTTTTTATCTGTTATTAGAATTCTTGTCAAGTTTTAAAAGAAGTCTTTTGGAGAATTTGATTGCCATTAAATTGATTTTAGAAACTGATTTGGAGGCCGGGTGTGGTAGCACACACTTATAATCCCAGTACTTGGGAGGCTGAGACAAGAGGATCATGATTTGTGGAAAGCCTCAGCTAAGTAGCTAAGGAGTGGGGCCCTCTGCAACTTAGTGAGACCTTGTTTCAAAGTAAAGAATAAAGTGTAGGGCTAGGGCTTGGGCTTGGAGGTAGAATGCCCTGGGAGAGAGAGAGAGAGGGAGAGAGGGAGAGGGAGAGGGAGAGAGAGAGAGAGGAGAGAGAGAGAGAGAGAGAGAGAGAGAGAGAGAGAGAGAGAGAGGAGAGAGAGAGAGAGAGAGAGAGAGAGAGAGAGAGAGAGAAGCTGATTTGGGAAGAATGGACATATTTATGAGGTCAAATCTTTCCATTTGTGAACACAGTTCATTTCTCCATTATTATTGTGGCTTTCTGATAAGGTTTTATTGTGTGCTACACAAAGCTCTTGCATATATTTTGTTAGATTTGTTCTTGTCTACTTATTAATATTGGTACTGGGGATTGAACCCAGGGGCTTTCTACCTTTGAGCGATACCCCATCCCTTTTTTTGAAATAGGGTTCTGCTAAGTTGCTGAGGCTGGCCTCAAGCCTCCCATTCTTCTGTCTCATCCTCCCAGGTACTGAGATCACAGGCATGCACTACTGTGCCGAGCTTGTATATTTATTTTTATTGCTTTGATATAGAAATGCATTTTGTCTTTGCTAATTGATCTTATATACAGAAACCTTGCTTTATTCTCCTATTGCTAATAATTCATAGATTCTGTTGGGTTTTCTGTGTAATTTTGTTTCTTTCTGTTCAATTCTTATTTCTTTTCCTCTTATTATTGTGTGATCAGGACTTCCAATTCAATATTGAACAAAAACATAGGAGATGTTCTTTACTGATGCAATTTCTTTTAAGGAGAAGGCTCTTTAGAATGTCTTTTCCTTTAATTCTTCTTTATGTTTTATTTTACATTCAGTCACCAATCCGCTTCTTGTCTCCCCCTCCCAGCCACGGTGTGTGGGATACCAGTGCATGCCAGGGCTGCCCTTCAGAGGTCCTGGTGGAAACGGCCAGAGGTCAAGGAAGAGCCAGGCTCAGCCCAACCAATGGACAAAGATCTGAGGAGCTTCAACTGAGCACAGGGAGACAAAGCCCTGGGCACGCCGGGTGTGCTGGTGCACGCTTGTAATCCCCGTGCTTGGGAGGCAGAGACAGGAGGATCCTGCAGGTTCGAAGCCAGCCATGCACGCTGGCTTAGGAGACCCTGTTTCCAAATAAAAATGTAAAAACAGGTCTGGGAGTGTAGCCCGGAGGTAGAAGGGCTTCCAGGAACCCCAGTACCACCAAAAAAAAAAAAAAAAAAAAAAAAAAAAAAGAAAAGAAAAGAAAAAGAAAAAGAAAAGCCCCGGGCACAAGTGAAAACACCAGACCCCGGGTTCTGGCTGTGGTTCCTGTGCAGACTCAAGTCCGCATCCAGCAGGGGGACAGCTCCCTGGAGACGGAAGGAGGAATGAAGTCAGCCACGCAGGAGGATGGAGGAGGTCTCTCGCACACCTCAGGTCAAGCAATTCTCTCAGCTGGAAAAAGCGACACAAGTCTGCAAAATCACCTGTGAAACAGAGGCTGGTCTTTTGTAACAATGGTCTTGTAAAGATGAAGGTGAGGAAGACACAGGCAGCTCTTTCCCTCTGTCTCATTTGCCTTGTCCTGATCCCTGCTGGAGGAGAAGAGCTTGCTCTGGGCACAATCCCAGGAACCCAGTCGGGGACCCCTGGGTTCTTGTTGGTGCCAGCGGAGCTGGGTTTCCTCTTACACCTGCGGGACCCTCTACTCCCATCTGCACTGATGCCTGTTCTGGTGTACCCCCTGCACCACTTGTTAATCTCTGAGATAGTGTCTTCTAATTTAGGATTCCTGTTTTCCCCAAATCTGATGAGTTTAAAACTTGAAGGGAACTTAGCAATCACCTTATTCATTATTTTCTAAACGAATTCATCTGAAAGTATACTCGTCAAGACCTTAGTTCATTTTTCACCAAAAAGAGGGGGCTATTCTGTGGTCCAGAACACTTAGGTTAAGACATATTAAAGATTCGGCATAGCTTTTCTGGGCTTGAATGCTCCGGTATGTATCTGAATCACAAGGAGACAGCTGCAGCCAGAATCACCTTCCTTGGTCCTGGGCTGTTTTACCACTTAAGTTTCAACATCTATGCTCCACCAACACCCAGTCTGGAAACCTCCCATTTTATAAATGAAAGATCTGAGCCTCTGAGCAGGGAATGACTTGTTCCAAGTTCCCTGTCCATCGAAGGCCAGTTCTGCACTCCTGATGGCATCCGCAGCCCCTTCCATTAAAAGGACCGTTCTTTCTGACCCAAGAAAATGAGAACTCGGTGGGAAGTCATGATGACTGTAAAGTGCGGGATGTGGCGAGCCCAGAAAGGTGAAAGGACCTGCAAGGCTGGGTGGTGAGGTGTGGGCTGGCCTCTCCTTCTCCCTGTGTCCCCGACCTACCGCAAGAGCCCTCTGTGGCTGCCATAGCTTGGGACCAGACTCCAGCCTCCAGCCTCCAGGTCACATGCTTGGGACCCAGCTGCAGTGACCTTTGTATGATGAGGACTCTCACTCTTTATGATAGATGGCTTAGCATGGCTTTTGCTCAAGTCTTATTTCCTGGAACACCCACCTTATCATCACCCCTTCCTGTAGCTTGGAGTCTTCTTTCCTTTATCTCTACTTCTTGTAGAAAAACCCATTGTGATGACTATTGAAAAGGCCCAGATAAGGAAAGCCTGGGTCCAATCCTTGCAAAGACTAAGTCTTGTTATTTTTTCCCCCTACTTTTTCCCCAGAGATACACCTGGGGTTGGAACTCTTGAGAAAGAAGATAGCACCGTCCTTCCGTCGAGAGAACAGGCTGAGTATGGCAGGGTTTAGCGCAGGGACCAGAGCTGCTACTCAAGGCTCACAGAATGCATTTTCCAGGGTAAGATCCGATTCAATAGCCATGAAGTAGATTCTTAAGAGAGCTCAGGACACCTGCACGGGACGGCCTCACCACCCTTTGCATCCCAGGTGTGTCTGTCGAGCCTTTTCTCTGTGCTAGGGCTAGTGTGGAGGCCATGCTGAGCCTCTGGAAGCCTCTGGTGAGATGTTCTGGTACCTTCAATCTCCTGCTCTGCCCATCCAGAGGGCTGAAAGATGGAGCTGGCCAAGGGTCTCCCCATTAGGCAGTGCTGTGAGACATCAAGGAAGGACTCGCTGTTCATCTTCAGGGACAGATCTCAGGTTTTCCGCTGGAGATGGCACCTGGTCTGCATCCCTCCCGGAGGGCTGTGGGCTCCCAGGGGACATTGCACGTGAAAGCATGTTGTGCACGCACAGGGCAGGGAGCCTTATTGTTACTGTCCTTGAATTCCTGGAGCCCTCGGCATCTGGCCTGCAAGAGTCTCCCCTGGAAGGAATATTGTTCTCAGTGTCCTGTGAGATCCTTGCTTCACCAGGTCTAAGCCAGGTTCTACCTGGCAGATTTGCACACAAGGGTGGCTGGCGTGGGACCCGCCTACTCTTACGGAGACTTTTTCTCTTCTTTTCTTATCCCTCTTCCTTGTGTGACCACTGCAAGCCCAGTGTCCCAACTCAGCCACAGTGACAGAGGAGGGACAGCCACAGAGAAGGGGAGGTAAAAGAAAACTTGGGGGTGAGGGTTTGAGAAATACTAAGGAGTCAGGGAGGTGGAGAGGTGGCCCTTCTCTCCTGGCCCTGCTCCATTGCCAGCCCCTGGCTCCTGCAGGCACAGAACCCTTGGGCCTCAGCAAGGCATGAGACAGAGAGGCCCTCTGGTCCTTGGGCAGCCTGTGGTGAGCTGCTGTGGTCCTTGCTGGCTTCTGCAACCCCAGACCTGAGTCTCCACTAACCTGGCCTGGGCCCCTCCACGCTCTCACTGGACCCAGCCAGCCCCGCATTCTGTCCTCTTCCTTTGCCCCATTTGATGCTGGTCTGCTACAGGATCCTCCTCTAGGCAGGATCCCACGTTCTCCACCCCATGACCTGACTTCCCCCTTCTCACCTGTATCACTCAGCTTTCTGTTATCATAACAAAATACCAGATGCTACTTTATAAAGAACTGGAGCTTAACACAGTATTGGATGCTGAAAATCTCAGATGGTTCCATTAGACTGGCCCTAGGTGAGGGCCTAACAGGATGGCTTGGTGGGAGGCATCTCCCAGGGCCACCTTCCTCCTGACCTCCCATGCACATCCTTCTCTCCACAGGAGCAGCCTCTCTGGGGATGCTCTGCAGCCAGGTGGATGGAGGAGGGTGGCCTCCTTCCTCTGTCCTGATGTCCTGGAGATACGAGTCACAAAGAAAGTGGACTTTTAGATGTTGGGAAAGAAAGAAAAGAGGGCAGGCACAGTTCTCTGAAACACCAAGGCCGAACCGTATTTGGGGATTACCGTCATGCCACTTGCTGGTGAGAGGACATCGGAGGTCCCCGATGCTTCCAGAGCCTGAGGGCGAGCAGAGAAGCCACGCGTTCCTGGCCTGAACCCCTGGGAGTCATGTGCAGACTAATGCAGCCAGCTCTTCTGGGGTCTCTTCTCTGCAGAGTCCCTAGTGGGTACTGTCCTAGTTTCTGGTGGCAGATCCTCTCTAGAATTTTCATTTATTCTTTCTGGTTCAATTTCAGCTCAAGATTCCCAGTCCCCCATGGCAATTTCCACCCTGCTTCAGGCCCATGCCCACCCTCAGTTCTCTCTCTCAAACACATCTCTCTCCTTCCGCCTAGGTCAGGGCCGGTGGAATGGCCTCCCGCCAGAGCTCAGACTGTCACCTTGACAGCAATTCAACACCTGCAGTAGCACTGGGTGAGAGAAGAGGTAGGAATGTTTGCTGGGTTGACCCTCTGTGCTCCAAGACTGCGGGAAAACCAGCGGTCCTCCATCCCCAGCTGCCCCCAGCATGGCCTAGGCTCCGTGTGCCAGGCTCAGTCCTGCCTGGAAAACCTCTTGTCAACCACAACATCTCAAGGTACCTGCAGAACAGAGCCACCCACAACCAAGGGGCTGGGCAGAGGGACATGGGAGCCTTCCGCACAGGGCAGCTTCGAGACATTGCCGGGGACACCCCAGTGTGTGTGTGTGTGTGTGTGTGTGTGTGTGTGTGTGTGTGTGTGTGTACTGCCTCATAGAAGCATCTGTGTGTGCAGGCTGCTGTGGTTTGGACTTGGAACGTGCCCTGGAAAGCTCATGTGTTGAAAGCATGGTCCCCAGGACTGCACCGCTGAAACCTTGAGCCACATAAACCTTTCCTCCTCTAAGCTATGATCGTCAAGTAGTTTGGTCACAGTGATGCAAAGCTAACACCCAGGCCAAAGACCAAGAATTGAGGGAAGATTGGATGGGCACAGGGGAGGCTCCACACAAGGCCAGCTAAGCTCCTGTCAGGGAAGGACCTGGGAGGCCACGGCATGCCCTGAGGAGGGCCAGGGCCAGCCCAAGGGGCCTGGAAAGTGCCTGCACAGGCCTGTGGGGAGGGCTGACTCTAAGAAGGGGACAAGAAGTGACTTGGCGAGTGACTCAAAAGAGTCATCCAGAGGCCCCAGGAGGGCCCAGGCCAGAATGAGTGCCTGTGTGCTGTTACTTCTGCCTTGGCCAGGCCCTGGAAACCTCAGGGTCAGGAACCCATTATGGTTTTAAAGTAACACTACTTTCGGCTTTGTGTACATATGTAAAACTACCTATGTCAATCTCAGGACTCTATGGAGAAGGGATCCAGGGTGGGGGAAGTCACCAAGTATGATTTACATTATGGTGTGAGACTATAATGCACCAATAAATCATATAGAAAAGAAAGTAGAATGCCTCTGAGACTGTGCTCAGAAGTTGGTCTCTGGGGTGGGGTGTGGCTGGAGGTGGGTCCCTAGTGGGTGCCTTAGGGGCTGTCTATGCCCCTCGCCCTCTCCCCTGGCTCTCTCTGCCCCTTCATCATACCCGAAGGACCTGTAGCCCTGGCTCCCGCTTGGCAGCGGTGTAAATGGACTCTATGTATGCACTGATGCGGACAAACTTTCCTTCCTCCAAGTGTCGGTGCCAGGTGTTGGATCACAGCAGAGAGGTCACCCAGAGCATCAGGACCTCTCTCACCTGCCTGCTTTTGGGGAATGTTTCATCCTTGACCTGAGCCCAGGTGCAGGGAGCCCATGTGGAACAGAGCTAGATGAGGCAGATGTGGAGGGTCTGGAAAAACCAAATCAGCATCAGAGCCGGCAGAGCCCCAGCCAGTGAAACCATCTCCCTGTTGTCCTGTGGGATGGAAGTCTACAGCAGACGAGCTGGAGGCCCGGCAGAGCCTGGGGACATTCCTGTGCCCACAGGGCTTCCTCCCAGCCTGGGCAGAGGACAACGATGAACCACAGGCCCTGCAAGCTCCAGCAGCTCCAAGGAGCTGGGTCAGCCATGCAGGGGTGTGCAGGTCAGGCACCAGGACAGATGTGCCCGGGAAACTGAAACATAAGCAGCAGCAGCTGTGTCTGGATGTCCCCTTCCCAGCCCACCAAAAGACCTGTGTCCCCAGCCCCCAAGAGACAGCAAGGGCCAAATGTGCCAGGAGCTAGAGGCCTCTGCTGCCACGGGCTCTGTATCTGATGGGATGTTTCTTCTATTTTGGCCAGAAAATTCTCCATCTCCTTCTAGGGAGAAAGTTTCAAAGAGAAAGGTTAACGATATGAGTGTCAAGCTACAGTGCAGCCTCCCAAGGATGTATGTTCTGTTCCCACACCGTTGTTTTCTCTCACAGAAGAGTGGTGTCTTCCATCTGTGCCGTGTTTGGGGCATGGTTCAGTGCGGCAGACTGGCTCAATCGGGAATAATAAATCCAGCACTGAATATAGCCACTGAGTCCGTTCGGGACCGATTTATCTCAGAAAGGTGGACAAAGGTTAGGTTGTAGTTCTGCAGCCACTTATCTGCAGCGATTTTTTCCCTTTTATGAAATAAATTCCTTTAAGTTCCTGTTCATGGCGCTTAATGTGGAGATTCCTTTCCGGGAAAAAAAAATCTGAATTGATTGACATGGACAAAAGCCTCTTGTGCAATTGACCACTTTATTCTAGACACAAGATTTTTTATATTTCCCTATTTCCCCGTGATCCCCTAGTAGAAAAGTGCAAACACCCAAAATACAATAGCGAGATATACATGTAAATCACCAACCCTGAACAAGACAAAAGTAAGGCCTGTGACATCACAGGTCTTTGTGATTGAAATCAGTTCCATGACCCTGCAGGTGGGTCTTGTGCTTTGAGTCAGCCCCTTTGGCCTTGCCTTGGCCTTGCAGCTGCAGAGGCTTTTAGTGGGCAAATTCCAGAAGAACAAAAGTTACACCCAAAATCACTTGAAGAATTCAGTTTTTAAGAGTTTTCTTTAACCCTTTCGGAACCTTTTATTCCTAGGGCTTAGTCCAATGTCCTTCTCTATCTAGCAACCTCCTTTGAGCTGAATGGGGACGAAGTCCGAGATTCCAGCTTTCATACATGTAGTTGGCGTAGGGAAATCCGTGTATATTTATGATGATTTAGAGGATTTCGATGAATGTCTGCTGGATTTTGTCTGCAATACCATCTGCTGTCTGAACGCTTCACCCTATTAAACAATTAAAATATATTTTAGTAGACAGGGCCCAAAAAACAACATGAAGTTTTTATTATTTATCTTTTGTTCTGTCATAGCTATTTTAACCAGGTGGTGTCGCCCTGTCTCCAGGCAGTGCTATCACTAGGTGCAAAGGTCAAGATTCCTCCTAGCCCTATTGTAATGATTAGAATGAAGGTCAAAGATAGGGAGGAATTCTGCATTTGTTAATTGCTGTAGCAGGAATGCTTCCACGGTATCTGAATTCTGACTAGATTTACATCTTTGAGCAAAGCCAAGGGTGTTTAGAGACTTAGACAAATTACTAGAAAATTTTCCACAGACTCAGTTTCTCCCACAGTCCTGATCTTACATCACTGGAGCAATTCATGTGGAAAGTTAAAAGAATCATTACCAAAAGAATAATAGTTATGAAAGAATATCTAAGAGTGGGGGAGTACTTTGGCCAGAGGCAACGCTCCCTCGGGGCTTCTCCCTGAGATGCCGCGGTAGGTGGCAGTCATGCGTCATGCGTGGGGGCACATGCAGACATCAAGGAAAGTGGGCCGTGGCAGTTCAGAGCATCCCAGGAGCTCTGGCTTAGAGAAATTCAGGAATTCAGGGTCTAGCTTCTACTCATACCCAGTGTCTTGCTTTGGCTTCTGAAAAGTGGCCACGGTCAAGGTCCTTTGCACCCTCTCATAGTCCTATTTTAGAAATATATTTTCATAGTAGTCGCTAAAAATATAAATTTAGACAGGTATGGTGGCTCATGCTTGGAATCCCAGTACTTGGGAGGCTGAGAAAGGAAGATGCCAAGTTTGAGGCCAGCCTCAGCAACTTAGTGAGACCCTGTTTCAAAATTAAAAAAATAATAATACATAAAAGGACTGAAAGTGTAGCTCAGAGGTAGAATGCTCCTGGGTCAATCTTCAGTGCCAGAAAAAAAAAAATTAGTGTAGCCTCACTCATAGGCTTGTCAAAGTGAGAAAACCCAGTAGACTCAACCCGAGAATGAGGATGGAATGTTATCCACCTTTTCTCTCTCAGTTTTATTATTTATATATATATATTTATTTATTTTGGTGGTACTGGGGGTGGAATCCAGGGCTTTCTACCTCTGGGCTACACTCCCAGACCTATTTTATATTTTATTTGGAAACAGGGTCTCACTAAGTTGCTGAGAGCCTCACTAAGTAGCTGAGGCTGGCTTCGAACCTGTGCCATCCTCCTGTCTCAGCCTCCCAAGCACAGGAATTACAAGCGTGCGCCACCACGCCCGGCTCTCTCTCAAGTTTTATATAGCAGGGGTGGGTAGGGTACCCAAGAAAAGTATGAAGAGTACTTGGTTGACATTGATAAATTTGAACACCTACAGTGGTTCTGGGAATCCGATGCTAATGATATCAAGCTGGCATAACAGTTGGTAGATTTGTTTACCTTGGACAGTTTTGAAACCAATATGCTTTTATTTCAAATCATTCCTCTAAAAGACCCGAACCAGTTATGTCGACGTGGATGCATTTATTAAAGGAAAAAACACTAAGTTCTCAATTCAGTTACTGGAAACCTTTCTATGCGATCAATGAAGCAGAACAAAGTTTACTATTTTAGCCACTTTTAAAGTATATAATTCAGTGGCATTGTATGTTCACAGTATTGTGCAGCTGTCACAACGGCCTATTTCTGAAACATTTTCTTTACCTCAAAGGCAGACACCACGTTCAGTGAGCAGTCGCTCCTGATCCTCCGGGCCCCCTTGGCCCACTCCTGGCGATCACTGACCTGCTTTCTGTCTTTGTGGATTTTCCTATTCTGGACGTTTCCAGACTGAATCCTATGATACGGCCTTTAGTCTGGCTCCTTTCACTGAGCTTATTTTCAAGGCTCACTTATGCCGTGACCTGTATGAGCCTGTATTCTTTTTATGGCTGAATAATTCTCTATCATATAGACATCGACATTCCTCTAATCCATTCTTCAGTTTCAGAGAGTAGAGTCATTTCCAAATTTTGGTTTCTGAATAACGCTGCTATGATGATCATGGACATGTTTTTGTCTGAAAGGATCCAACTTTTTGATTTTCGATTATAGTGGAATTGCTGGGTCATATGGCAATGTATGTTGACTTGCTGGGAAATCACCAAACTTTTCACCATTTTACATTCCCACCAGTGATATCTGGGGGCCTCAGGTTCTCCGCATCCTCGCCAATACTTGTTATTGTCTGTCTCCTCTTTAATTCTAGCCATCTCGGTGCATATGACATGGTACCTCACTGTGGGTTTGATGGGTGTTTCCCCAGTGACTAATGCACAGAGCATCTTGTCGTGTGCCTATTGGATAAATGTCTGTTCAAGTCTTTTACCCATTTTTAACTGAGTTGTGCTTGTTGTTAAGTTGTAACGCTTCTTTACATGCTCTAGATGCCAGACCCTATCAGACACGTAATTTAAAATGTTTTTCTCATTTTGAAGGCTTCTTTCTCATTCCCCTGTGAGAATGAGAAGCTCCCTTTTTTGCCTATTTTAAATTTTGATGAAGTTTGATGTATCTATTTTTGTTTGTTGCTTGTGATTTTGGCGCCATATTTAAGAAACTATTGCTAAATACATGGTCATGAAGGTTTACCCCTCTGTTTCTTTCTGAGAGTTTTACAGGTTTGTGAATTTAGGCTTATATATTTAGTTTTTATATTTAGGTTGCCCGTCCATCTTCAGCTAATCTTCACTTACAGTACGAGGCCGGAGCCCACCGTCATTCTTTTACATGGAGATATTCGGCTGTCTCAGTATCACTGTTGACAGACTATTCTTTCTCCATTGAATGATCTTAATATCCTTGCTAAAATCAACTTATGATAGATGTGTTGGTTTATTTCTAGACTCTCAGTTCTATTATCCTGATCCATGTATCTATCTTCATACCAGTTATGACACTGTTTTGATTTTTGGATTACTAAAATATGTAGTAACTTCTACCATCTGGAAAAGTATGAGTCCTTGAACTTTGCTCTTTGTTGCAATTTTTAATACATTTAGGAACCTTGTGATTACATTTGAATTTTAGAATAAGCTTTCTCATTTCTGCAAGAGACAGATGGAATTTTGAGAGCGATTACACTGCATCTATAGATCACTTGGGGAATTATAGCCATCTTAACAATACGTCTTCCAATCCATGAACATAGGATGTCTTCCCACTTATTTAAGTCTCCTTTAATATATTTCAACAATATTTAGTTGTTTCAGTGTACAAGTCTCCCAAAAAGTACAAGAACTGTAAACATTTTTTTTCTTCCCCTTGGTACTAAAGATGGAACCCAGGAGTATTTCACCTCAGAGCTACAACTCCAGCCCTTTTTATTTTGAAACAAGATCTCAGTAAGTTGCTGAGAGTTTTGCTAAGTGGCTGAGGCTGGCCTTGAACCTGCAATTCCCCTGTTTTAGCCTCCCAAGTGCTGGGATTACAGGCATATGCCACCACAGCCTGCTTGAACACTTCTTAATTTATTCCACAAAGTCAATATTACCATGATATTGGAGACCAGACAAAGACACCACAAAAAAGAAAAGTATAGACCAATAGCCCTAAGTACACACATGCAAAAATCTCCAACAATAGAGTCGCACACCAGATTCAGCAGCACTCTAAAAGGAATATACAACATGGCCAGAGGATATTTATCTCAGAATACAAAGATAGTTTACATTGATGTATTTTTTTTTACCTGCTATTGCAGAACAGTAAGTTAAAAAATACATCTGGAATCTTACCTGCTACTCCAGATGTACTTTTTTATTTACCTACTCTTCTGCAATAGCAGAATGAAGAAATAAAAACATATGAGTATCTCAATTGAAGCCAAAATAACATTTGACAAAAACCAATACCCTTTCCTGAAAAAGATACTCAACAACTAGGAACAGGAGGGAACTCCTGAACCCAGTAAAGAGGGTTTATTCATGAAACCCCACCACTCACATGGTATTTGATGGTAATGAGCTGCAAGGCTGCCCCTGGGACCAGGGACAAGACAAGGGGCTTTCTCTGGCCTCCACTCTTCAATATTGTGCTAGAAGTGCTGACTAGAGCAATTAGGCAAGAAAATAAAACAAGACATCCTAACTGAAATGGAAGAAATAAAACTATACCGTTTTGCTAGGGGGTCTGCTAGTAGCAGTGTGCTCGCTTATTTTAGGTGTGTGTGCTTGACAGACAGCATCCTTGTTATTTCCTCTTAGCACGTGTAAGACTTTCTTCTATTGGCTCATCTTGTCATTTCCTCTTAGCATGTGTAAGACTCTCTTCTATTGGCTCTGGCTTCCCTTAGTGTTTGAGTAAAGTTAGCTGCCAGTCAAGTCTTCACTCCTTTAGTGTGATCTTCTTTCCCACCTTCGCCCTCAGTTGTTCTAAGATGTTCTCTTGTGCTGGAGTCCTGCAGGATCAAGGCTGAGGGGTGGCTACAAGGGGATGTGTACTTTTCAACTTCCACAGAAAATAATCACACCAGGACCAATGGGAGGTTTTTTAGAAAGTGGGACCGCCAAAGTCATTCTGAACACATGGAGGAAATAGGAGAGTTATTAAAACTGTACTTGATTATTCACTCAAGGATTTTTACCTTCATCCAGGTGAGCAATGAGCTTTCTTTAAAATAAAGCCAGCTGGGCGTGGTGGCACACGCTTGTAATCCCCGCGCTTGGGAGGCGGAGACAGGAGGATCGCGCTGGTTCGGAGCCAGCCTCGCTGGCTTAGGAGACCCTGTTTCCAAATAAAAAATATATATATATATAGAATAGGTCTGGGAGTGTAGCCCGGAGGTAGAAGGGCTTCCAGGAACCCCAGTACCACCAAAATAATAATAATAATAAATAAATAAAAATAAAAAAAATAAAGCCAATATCTGTCATCCCAGGGAGGTGAGTCTCAGAAGCTGACGTGGCAGTGGCCACCGGCCTGGGGAGGGGTGTGGGTTTTCCACTCTGTTGCAGCAGTTCTGTGTACAACTATGAAATAGCAGGTAGAAGTTTTCTGCCACAGGGCAACCACCTTGCCCCATCAGCCCAGGGATGATGACACTGTTTATATTGGCATTACTATCAGAAGAGCACTCTGACAGGGACCTGGACCATCAGTCACACCTAGGATTCTCTGGGAATAGAAATAGGCCATGAAACAGTTATTAAAATTACCTTTCTGCCACTGCCTGCAGTCCTGAAATTGTTCTAAGACAGAGCGCTACACAGTTAGGACGACCCCCTGGTCAGCACCGGGCCTCTCTCCACGTCACCATCCATTCTCTTCCCACAGACGCAGCCAAGTCTGCAGAGCAGGCTGACCTCCTCTGGCCTCCTTAGGCAGAGGCCTTTTTTTTTTTTTTAATTACTTCTTCAACCTGAGGTATCCCTGACACTTGTCCATCCCTCTTCCTCTCCAGCCTGGCCTTAGAACTGACTTATTCAGGGGAGGCAGTCTCCTTTCTTTCTAGGAAAAGACCGCTTGACCTTTAAGTCTGATGCACACATCCCTAGGCCAAGCCGGGCAGGCTGAGGCCCAAGAAGATGGTGCTACAGCGGACTGCCTTCGGGGTTTGTTATAACTTGTTCCCTTCACCTTTTGAGCCTGCTTTTAGGGGAGCAAAAAACACACTCTGTGATGATTGGTGGTTTCTGTGAAAGCCTGTTTAGAGCAGAGAGAGAATGTGGGGAATCTCCAAGCTGAAACAAGTTCGGTCAGGCCAGGAAACACAGCCTGATGATCAGGGTGCCGGCCACAGGGGCCCACGGGGAGTCGGTGACCCGTCTCTCTGCACTTGAGTTTCTGTTTCTGTGTGGTCCAGTTTCCATGGCTGGACCCGAGGCACGACCTCTGGATGCATGATAACAACAGCTCCTATCAACTGAGCTTTACAATGTGCCTGGCCCTGTGATGATCATTCTTCAGCTCCTATAGGGAGTTGGATTTTGGTCCTAAAAGATAGGACCACACCCTCATGTCCAGGACCCATGAATATGACCATACAGACAGCCCTCCACACCCACGATGTTCATTTGGATTTAAAATTCCCCTCACAACCCATGTGTTAAGCTGTGCAGTTAATATTTGAAGGTGGGACAGAGCTGGGCTAGGCTCCCGGGAACACGGCCAAGGCTTGTGTTCTTCTGCCGTCGGCGGCAGCAGCTCCTCTCCCCTCTCTCCCTTGCCATCATGAGGTGACCCAAGCTCTCACCCTCTCTATCTGCTCCCTGCCATGATGCCCTGAGGACATGCAGCCTCCTCGGCTCCTGCTTGGAAGCCGGCCTAACGTGGACCAAAAATCTCCAGGACTATGAGAAAATAAATCCTTCTTCCTCTAAGTTTTGCATGTCAGGTATTTGAGAATGAGGACTAGGACACATGGGTTCTGCATCAAAAGAGTCAATGACGGCACATTAAAAATATTTTAAAGATGCCATCTGTACTGAATGTGTTTAGACTTTTTTTTCTTTAGAGTGTTCCCTGAGCACTATAGTAGAACAACTATCTGCACTGCATTTGCACTGTATTAGGCATTACTAGCAATCGAGAGATGATTTGACACATGGGATGGGCCGTGTGCTGTGGCGTGTGCCTGTAGTTCTGGCTACTCAGTAGTTCCAGCTAAGACAGGAGGATTGCGTGAGCCCAAGAGTCCAGGACCAGCCTAGGGGTCCCCATAGTGAGGCCCCATCTATAATAATAACAACAACAACAATAATAATGACAGAAAGATGAAGATGATAACGACGATGGTTCTACAGGACGATGGCATTGGTCATCTGTCAATACTGTACCACGTTATATAAGGTACTCGATCATTCCACAGATTTTGATATCTGTGGGTGTCCTGGATGCAATTCCCCGTGGACACAGAGGGATCACTGTATTTGGGAAAATGGTCTCTGCAGATGTAATGAAGGCTCTTCAGATCATCCTGAGTGATCCAGGTCGGCCTCACGCCCAGTGACAAGTATCCTTATGAAAGATACATAAAGAAGAGACGCACAGAGGAGATGGCCACGTGAAGACAGGAGCTGAGACGCCAAGCAGTGCCCAGAGCCCTTGGCAACTGGGAGGCACGAGGAGGGGTCCTCTGTTAGAGCTGGAGAGAACGCGGCCCTGCCAACACCTTGATTTCAAAACTCTGACCTCCAGAACGTTGTGGAAACTGATCTGTTGTTGTAAGCCACCGGTTTGTGGCAATCAGTTATGGCAGCCTTAGGAAACAAACAGTCTTTCAGCCATCAGGGAACTAAACACTGTCATCTTGTGTTCCAAAAGCTGGGAAGGCCAAGATGAGAAACCAGACAGACGGACCCCAGATCCCGGCCCAGCGCTGCCCGCGCTGCCAGGCTGCTGGAGGGTGCCTGCGGTTAGCCCGCTAATCACATCCCGTCCCCTCTGCGGGGGGCGGGAGGGGGCCAAACCAGGCAACTGGTTGTGTTGTTTCGGGCAGAAAACCTGAATGGCGTGTTCGCATTCACAGCGGCTCCTGTCTGTGTGAGTTTTCCTCTAGATCACAGCCAGCTGGAGAGGCGGCTGTTGCGCCAATTTTCCAGATGAGAATGTTAAGGGTGGGGAGGGACAGTTCCCAAGCTTGGCCGAGGTAGCTCTGGGAGGTGTGGTGACTTGAGGTGCCCAAGGCCACTCGGCCAGCAGGGCACCAGGGACCCCAGCCTGGCTTTGCCAACTCCAAATCCCGTGTTTCCTCCTGCTCGACAAATGCTAAGTTCTACTGTCACAGACTAAAGAGAAAATGAGTGGAAGAGAGCGTGGGCTGGAGGTGCTGTTCAGGAGCACGGGCCTGCTGCCTCGAGTCCTTTTCCTGTGATCAGAGGGCCGTGTGTTCACGTGAGCCCTGTTTTTGAAAGGGGACCAGCCGGACGTGGTGGCACACGCTTGTAATCCCCACGCTTGGGAGGCGGAGACAGGAGGATCGCGCTGGTTCAGAAACAGACTCACTGGCTTAAGAGACCCTGTTTCCAAATAAAAAATATATATAGAATAGGTCTGGGAGTGTAGCCCGGAGGCAGAAGGGCTTCCAGGAACCCCAGTACCACAAAAAAAAGAAAGAAAGAAAGAAAGAAAGAAAGAAAGAAAGAAAGAAAGAAAGAAAGAAAGGGGACAGCCATTGATGTGAGTTTTGAGGATTCTCTCCTGGCCTTTGGTAGCCGATTTCCAGAAAAAGCTTTTTCTCAGTGTTGTTTAACGTCTCTGCTTTTGCCTCCTAGCTCCCCAGGTCCCAGACCAGACAGTGGAGGATGCTTTCCTGAGAGCCAAGGGGAGGAGAATATACAGAGGAGAGTCCTGGCAGAAGACGGCACCTCGAGGTTCTAGCCTCAGTTCTGTCTCTGTATAGAGATTGGTTGGACTGGTTGCTTTACATGATCACGTTCTTTCTTCTAGGGAAAGCTCCACGCAGCAGGGACCACAGCTTTCTTAGCAGCATGGAACTTCTACTCTTGATGAATATTCACTGATATTTGTTGACGTAATGAGCCCCGATGGGCTGACATAGGGGAAGTGCCCTGATTCTGGTGGGATTCTGGTTTTCCCATCACAGAAATGAAGATGCAAAATAAAAGATTGAAACTCATCTTCCTCTGAATCTCCCATATGAATGAAATCAAGAGAACCAGGAGCAGACAGGACACGCTGCTTCAGAAGCAGCCTCTCTAGGTGGGGCTTGGTGGCGCACACCTGTAATCCCAATACCCTGGAAGCCGAGACAGGAGGATTGCAGGTTCGCAGCTGTCCTTGGCAACTTAGGGAGAGCCTGTTCCAAAATAATAAAATAAAATAAAATAGGACTAGGGGTGTCGTTCAGAGGTAGAATGCCCCTGTATTTGGCTTCAGTAGTACAAAAAAAAAAAAAAAAAAGAAAGAAATGTGACCTCTTGCTGCCCTCTAGTGGAAAAAATGACAAATGGCACCTCATTATTTCTCCTGGTCTGTTCCCAGCTCTGTTAAGAACCCATAGAAAGCAGCCTTCTTTAGCAGAATACAGCTACAGAAACGAAAACAGTTCGTGGCCAAAGAAAACAGGACCATGTTTATTTATTAGAGTACCCATACTGAGTCGTGGGCAAGGTAGAAGTTAGGTGGAGCAGGAAAGGTGCTAGTGGAACCGGGGCCACCACCCACCCCTGGGCAAACCTGGGCACCGTTCACCCCTTCAGAGCCTGTTTCCTCCTCTGTGAAGCAGAAATAGTACCGACTCCACAACTGTAGGGTCATATAATGTAAAGTTCCTGGTCCTCAATAAGGTCAGTACCTTCAGCTCTGGATACATTTTATGTAAGTAAAATATAGCCACAGACATAAAGGGAAATGCTACAGCCTAGATGAAAATGTCCCATAAATTACACAGTGCTGAGCAGGAGGGAGTCCTACATCCTGGAAAAAATCCCTGGACTTGGTGTCAGGAGCTTTGGAAACCTAGATTATGGGGCTCAGACACTAGCTGTGTGACCCTGGGCAAGTTTTACCACCTTTGTGGATCTTATTTTATTATCTGGATAATAGAAGCATCTGGAAGGCACTCAGATTCCGGGAACAGAAAACTCACTGACAGTGACTTAATCGAGGGGTCAGCAGCTATGAACCACACGCCGGTCCTCGCCCTCCAACAGTGACCCACACGCCGGTCCTCGCCCTCCAACAGTTCTTTGCAGCCACGAGCTAAGAATGAGTTTTTACAGTTCAGACAGGAGAAATAAAAATAAATAATATTTTATGACCTGAAAATGATAGAAATTTAAATCTCAGTGTCTGCAAATACGGTTCTGTTGGAATCTGGCCACCTCGTTTGTTCATACGTTGTCTGTGGCTGTTTCCCTGCTACGGTGTCAGAGCCGAGTAGCTGTGACAGAGACCATGTGGTGTAGAAAGCCAGACATATTTACTCTCTGACCCTTAATGGAAAAAGCTTGCTGAGCCCTGACTTTGCTGGTAAAGATAGTTAATGAAGGCACATGAGGTTCCTGTGGGGCTCTGACCTCCTCTCTTGGTCACAAGGGAGCAGCCTTGGTCCTTTGTCACGTCAATACACAATCTACATTCAAAACAGGAAGTAAGGGACAGGGAGAAAAGGCTTCCTCTGGCCTGGCTTTCACCCCAAAAGAAAATATTCCCAAGAAGCCCTGTAGGAGGCTCCCTCATCTCATTGGCTAGAACTACATCACATTGACCCCTGGACCAGTCACTGGGATGGGATGATCCTGACTGCCTTACCCCAAAGAGGCTGCAAAGAACCTGCCCTTCCCGAGATGAAGGATCTGGGCATGTTTTGTTTGTTTGTTTGGTTGGTTGGTTGGTTGGGTGGGTTTTTTTGGTGGTACTGGGGTGGAACCCTTCTACCTCTGGGCTACACTCCCAGACCTATTTTTATATTTTATTTGGAAACAGGGTCTCTTAAGCCAGTGAGGCTGGCTTCAAACTTACGCAATCCTCCTGTCTCCGCCTCCCAAGTGCAGGGATTACAAGTGTGTGCCACCACACCAGGCCAGGATCTGGGCATGTTTTGCACACACAACTAGGGTTGTATTATTGGGAAGGAAAGGGGGCAGAGGGCATGTGTCGGCCAAGTCACTAAGTTCCCTTGTACTACTGGTATCTCCTATTTCCAAGTATAGAACTTAAGTCCATTAACTCTCTTGTTGACACATTTTGTGGACCCAAATCCTCTCTTTATAACTCAGGGTGTACTTTTAAGCAATTTTCTCCATTTAGGATTTTTTTTGTTCCGCCCTTCCTTCTTTTGAGTTCTGCTTTGGTTTGTGGCATCCCAATGCCAGCTCCTCCTCCCAGCCCCGCCTCCACCTGCGTGCAGGGGAAGGTGGAGTAGCAGGAAGGAGACAGGAGAACTTCTCGGGGTTTTATGGCAGCCAAGCCTGGCCCTGGCAGAATCAAGGGATAGTGAGTTCGCCAGGATGGTTTGACCAAATTTCTGTTTGCCCTTTGAAACTGGAAGAGGCAACCTCTTGAATTACAGTTCAGTTTTATACTACTCTGAAAAAAAATTGGGGGAAACGCACCCACAATGAGGCTACAGTTGGAGTTAGTGGAGGTGGGGGCAGAGCCCAAGTACCAAATGGAAATCATTTGTAGGTGAGCCAGAAAGCAATTTCATAAGGACTTAAATCTGAGATCATAGGTTTCCCTGTTGTTAGAAAGACACCGTGTTACAGTAATGAACACAGAGGAAAGCATCACAGAAATACAAAGGAAGCCAAAGAGGCCCGTGCGGCAAAATAAAAATGGGGCCAGACGCCCCAAGAGAGCGCGGAGTCCTCATATACATCTTCTACTCAGGAAGCAGAAGGCGGCTTAGCAAGAAAATTGGAAAGGAGGTGGCCAGCTACCCCGCTCCGATAAAGAAGGATGCCTGATGGATGACCAAGTTGACCCGGGGCTGGGTTTCTGATGGAGGACGCTTCTAAAACATTTTGTTTCTGGGGTCTTTTATATAGTATAATGAAAAGCGGGAAAATGACTCCAACTTCTCCCCAGTAAGAGGGAGAGGGTTCATCCCCAGCCACTGAGAGCCAGTGAGAAGGAGGACCCTTGCGCCACTGTGGTTTCTTATCTGTAGCCTGGAACCCTCCGTGCAGGAGTCAGTGGTTCCTGCAGCGCCCCCGTCAGTTCCCTCCCAGACCTCCTTCCTGTGGCCCAGGAGCTGGAAAACTGGAAAGCCAGGGTTCTCCAACTCCTCTCCTGCAGGTGCAGGCCCGTGGCCCCGTTTCCACAATCAGCCGGCTCATTCAGGACTCAGATGTGTGCGGGGAGCAAGGCGGGGCCTCCTGGGAGGTGCCCAGGCACACTGCCGCTGTCGGCCTTCTCAAGTTCAGTCAATGAGGCGTCTCCCCTGTCCCCTCTGCTCTGCCCTGCTGGCTTCATGGTGTGAGGGGCGCCCAGTTCTCACCTGGTTCCATCCCACGGGTGCCCGAAGCTGATGGATTTGCCTGGTCTGTGCATCGATCCCTGGCACTAATTCTTCACTCACCGCTGTCACCCCTGCCGCCCTCTGTCTGCTCCTCCGCCGCGTCCCCAGAGGTCCCTCTGCCCCCGCCCTGTCGCCAGCCCTCTCCAGTTTCTCCAGCATTCCTAGAGGTCCCTGAAGATGCTCAGATCCTCTGCCCTGCCCTGCAGTGTGGAGTCCAAGGTCATCCTAAGTGCGAGGGGAAAGCGGGTGAGATGATCCAAGGGCAGGGAGCTCAGGGAGAAGGTGGGTGTCACAGTGCGAGGCACCTGCATGGGGGGGGTGGCGAGGTGGGGCAGAGCTGGGCACCTTCTATGGAGGCACTGGAGGACCTGGGATGAATGGGCCATGGAGGGCTGCAGAGAAAGAGGGGGTCGAGGGCGAGGCCCACACTTTTAGGTACAGCGGGGCAGCCCTGGGATGCCCGGGTCAGTTTTAAGAAAGAATTGCCCTGAGGTACTAGGTCAAATGTCCTTCCTGTACAGCTCCCTGGGGTGCCAGCCTCACAGGCAGGCCCACCGCTCCTCCTCCTCGCTCACGGAGTGCTCCAGGGCCCAGCAGTCGAGTGGGAGCAGAGCGGTGGAGAGCACTCCCTGCTGGCTGGATTTGTGCAGGCCTGTCCATCGCAGCTACTTAAGAACACAGGCGCTCACGGCAGCTGGCCCTGGGCTGTGTACTGTGCACTGTTCAAAATGCTGCGCCAAAAGCCGGTGTGGTGGTGCACGCTTGTGATCCCAGCATTTGGGAGGCTGAGACGGGAGGATCGCAGTTCGCGGACAGCCTCAGCTACTTAGTGAGGGCCTCTGCAACTCAGTGAGACCCTGTTTCAAAATAAAGAATAAAAAATAGGGCTGGGGGTGTCGCTCGGAGGTAGAATGCCCCTGGGTTCCATCTGCAGTAACACACACACACACACACACACACGCTGCACAGACCTTGAGGAACAAGGTCCAGGAACAGCCCAGTGGGGCAAGTGCTGTGCTGAGTCCTTATTCACAGATCGGGAAACTGAGGTTCCAAAGATAGGCTGACGTGCCCAAGTCACGTAGGACTGGAGCCCAGGACACCTGATCTCAGAGTCTAGACTTACCAGCCACCTAGCCCAGGGGTGAACAAAATGTAAGTGGGGCAGAGAGCCATATGGCTTGTCTTTGTGTGTGTGTGTGCGTGCGTGCGTGCGTGCGTGTGTGTGTGTGTGTGCGTGCGTGTGTGTGTGTGTATGTGTATGTGTGAGATTGAACCCAGAAGCATTCTACCTCTGAACTACAACCCCAGGCCTTGTTGTTATTTATTTATTTATTTATTTATTTATTTATTTTTATTTATTTATTTATTTATTTATTTATTTATTTATTTATTTATATTTTTGGTGGTACTGGGGTTCCTGGAAGCCCTTCTACCTTCGGGCTACACTCCCAGACCTACTTTTTTTTTTTTTTGAAACAGGGTCTCTTAAGCCAGCAAGGCTGACTTCGATCCTGTGCGATCCTCCTGTCTCTGCCTCCCAAGCGCTGCAGGGATTACAAGCATGCGCCACCACGCCCGGCTTGTTTTTTATTTTGAAACAAGGTCTCCCTAAGTTGCTAAGGCTGGCCTTGAACCTGCCATCCTCCTGTCTCAGCCTCCCAAGGAACTGGATCACAGGGGACCTTCATCTCATGCAGCAGCTTATTTCTTTTCAATGCCTCTAAGTGTGCAGGCGCAGGGCAAAGCGCTGGCACCCAGTAAGTAAGTGCTCATTAAATATCCATGATTTTTATGAATGCCCGGGAACCAGGCGGGCTGCATCTCCCTGGGCTTCCATGCTCATGGGAAGCAGATGACACAAGTTGGGGAAATTGATTCCCATCAGATGCCAAGCCGTCAAACATAACTGGCAGGAGAGGAGAAGTCAAGCCGCGCCAGCAAGTTGGCTCCCTCCCCATGTTGTCACACTGACGCCGAGGAGTGCACTCAGCAAGAGGCACATACCGCTGCCCACTTTTCTCTAGATGTACATTCTTTCCACGTATTGGTTGGGGGAGGGGACCAAATGCTAAAGGCGCGAAAAAGAAACCAAAAGACAAGAAATACTGAATGTGGGATGAGGGAGAGCAGACTGGCAGCTCCGGGGAACTTGAAAACATGGGATGGAGCCTGTTTCGATGGTCTGACGCCGCGGGATGGAATTGATTGCAGCTGAGTGGAGAAAATGAGGCCTGTGGAATCAGGGAGGGGTGATCGTCCAAACTCCGGAGGGAAACTCAATCCCAGACACCAATGTGAGGGGGAGGCTGGGCTGTGGGGAGGCTGCACCCGGAACCCTGGGGCTGGCAGGTAGTTGCACGCTAGGGTTGCTGTGCCTGTAATGATGAGAATCCACCTCCAGGGGGCGGTCGACTGCCTTCCCTGGGAAGTGGAGGCTCCGAGACTGGGCGTGGGAAAGTGAGGAGTAGTAGGCTGGACCAGAAGGAGGAGGAGGAAGGAGGAGGGAGATGTGACAGCTCAGGCCCAGCTCTGCTCACCCCTGGCCAGCTGGAGTAAAAAACAAGCCATGAAGGAATAATGGTTTAAAAGAAAGAGAGAGAGAGAGAGAGAGAGAGAGAGAGAGAGAGAGAGAGAAAGAGAAAGTGGCTGGCTGGACTGGAGTTAGACACACTCCAGCTTGCAGACCCCAGAGGGAGTTCTGGCCAGAAATCGTTGCCCATGACAACTGCTTTTCTGGCAATGACAGGCTCATTAACGACGGGATGGAAATGGGTCCCTAAAGCAGGGGTCAGCAAGTTATTTGTAAAGGGACGGCTAGTAAATGTTCCACTCTCCACTCTGTCGCAGCTCTGCTGACAAACCATGCAATTAGCCAGAGACAATCTGTAAATGACTGAGGATGTCTGTGTGCCAATAAAAGCTTATTTATGGACAATAAAATCTGAATTTCTCTCTTAAGGGAAGGAAAAGACAAGCCTCAGAGTGGGAGAAAATACTTGCAAAACACATTTGACAATGAACTGGCATCCAAAATATCTGAAGAAGTCTTAAAACTCAACCACAAGAACCTGAGCCATCAGATCAACAGATCCGCACGGAAACCCCACCAAAGAAGAGACACAGATGGCGAATGAGCCCCCAAAAGGACGCTCAGCATCACACATCATGGCAACTTACAAATTAAAACAGTAGTGAGAAGCCCAGGTAGCAGAACGGCTGGAGGTCAAGGTGCTGTTAACACCAGGTGCCGGAAGGATGCGGAGCAGCGGGAGCTCCTGCTCACCGTTGGCGTAAAAGTCAACAGAGCCGCTCAGGGGACGGTCTGGGGGTCTCTTGCCCGAGGCACGCCCTCACCTCACCATCCAGCATATTTACCCAAAGGAGTTGATAACCTATGAGCACCCGACACCTATACAAGAATATCCACAGCAGTTGTTTTGATCATCACTCTCACAGCTGTGACAAAGTAAACTTGAAAGTTAGAGGAAGCCAGACGTGGTGGCACACGCTTGTAATCCCAGCATTCGGGAGGCTGAGACCTGGAGGATCGCGGTTCGCGGACAGCCTCAGCTACTTAGTGAGGCCCTCTGCCACTCAGTGAGACCCGGTTTCAAAATAAAGAATAAAAAATATAGGGCAGGGGGTGTAGCTCGGAGGTCAAATGCCCCTGGGTTCCATCCCTAGACCCGCAAAAAAAAAAAAAAAAAAAAAAGAAAAAAAAAGAAAAAAAAAGTTAGAGGAAGGTAGATTTATTTGCTCACAGATTTTTGAAGATTTCAGGGTTCAGTTCATGTCAGGCTGGGCCTGCGGAGCTCAGCGCATGACCGCAGGAAGGGGAAAGGGGACGCTCTGTTCTCACATCATGGACGCTGAAAATAGAAAGTTAGAGCAGACCTTATATAATCTCCACGGCCACACCCCCAGGGACTCCTCTTAGCAACCAAGCCTCACTTCCATGGCTACCTGGTTTCCATAAGAACCAAGGGGACGCTAAATCCAATCCATTACAGCAGCGTTATTCATAATTGTCAAAACTTGGGAAACAATTGATGTTTTTTGATAGGTGACTGGGTAAATAAACCCTAGTGCATCTAGACAATAAAATATTCAGTACTAAAAAGAACTGAGCTGTCAAGCCAGGGAAAGAAATGAAGGAAACATAAATGCACATGGCTAACTGAAAACAGCCAATTCAAAAGGCAGTGTAGCTCTGATTCCAATTATGTGACAATAAAAAATGATGGTTTCCAGGGGTTGGGGAGGAGTCAGAGGTGTAGGGTGGAGCATGGCGTGTTTTAGGACTGTGAACTTACTCTGTATGATGGTGGATACATGCCATTATATATGTATCAAAACTACAGAGTATACCATACAGTGAATCCTACAGTAAAGTATGGACTTTACTAAAAACATATCAGTAACATATGTTTACTAAAAACATATCAGTATTGGCTCATAATATACCCACTAATATACACACTAATGCAAAAATAATACTAGAAGAAATCAAGTCGGGGATGGTGAGGGGGTATATGGGAATTCCCTGTACTTTCTACTCATTTTTTCTGTGAACTTAAGATCATTCTCAAAAGTCTGTTAACTTAAAAAAAAGAAAAAACCCAAAAATTTCTGTTATTTTTTATGTGTCAAAAATATTCTTCTTTTGGTTGTTTTCCAAGCATTTAAAAATTCAAGAACCATTTTTAGCTATGGGCTGTACAGAAATAGGTGGTGGGTGGATTTGGCCGCAGAAGGGCTTTGTCAACCCCAGGCCTCTATAATCACGTCAATAAAGATAAATCTCCTCTCACAGATCGGGGGCAAAGGGCACAGGGGCAGGGGTGGAGTGGGGTGATACCTTAGGCCAGGCCCAGGACTGTCTGCTTTGCGACAGCCCATTGGCACCCTCTGCCCTCCCCAGGGTTGCAGCCACCCTGCAGGCTGGCGGTCATTCCCCACAGGAGGGTGTGACCCACACAGCTGCTACACGAGTTTGTGCTGGGGTCCCAGAGTTTCAAATCCAACCCAGCCATTTGCTGGCTCTGTGGCCTCAGGCAGGGAACAATCTCTCTCTCTGACCTTTCCTGATCAGTAAAACACAGATAACCATGGTAAGATCCATCACATGGGGCTGTTGTATACTGAACTCTCTTGCACAAGGCTGCGGTTTGCATCTGGGGTGGGTGTGTCTCCTCAATGGGACTGAGTTGAAATTAATCCCCAGTGTGAGGTGTTAGGAAAGTGGAGACTTCATCTGATTATGTTCTTTAGAAGTTGGGCCTTTGAAAGGTAATAAAGTCATGAGGTTGGAGCCCCCATGAATGAATCCTGGTGGCTTTGTAGGAAGAGGGCAAGACCAGATGACAAAGACAAAGACACGCAAGTGTGCTTCCTTTATCTTGTCATGTGAGGCCCTGGGCCATCTTGGGATTCTGCCAGCAAGAAAGCCATCACCAAATGCAGCCACTAGACCTTGGACCTCCAGCAGTATCAGCCAAAATAAACCTCTGTTCTTTATAAATTGACTCGCCCCCTGCATTTCATTATAGTAATGCCCAACAGATTACTACACACAATGTCTGGCCCACAGTGCATGCCCAATGAATGTTAGCTATGGCTATTTTTTAAAGCATGAATATGTGTTATTTAGTAAAACTTACACACTCAGCCAGGTGTGTAAGTTTTGGCACACACTTGTAATCCCAGTACTTGAGAGGCTAAGACAGAAGGATCACAGATTTGAAGCTAACCTCAGTAACTTAGTGATGCCCTGTTTCAAAATTTAAAAAGTGAAGTAGGTGTGGGGGTGTGGCTTGGAGATAGAATGCCCCTGTATTCAGTCCTCAATACCATCCCCCCACACCAAAAGTTACAAACTTTCTCTGTGGCCTCTAAGGCCTCAGGTCTGCTTCCAGAGCTTCACCTGATGTCCACTTACCCCAGCTCCATGCTCTGCTCTCTTAACTCCAGTGTGCCAAGATCTCCATCTGCTTTTCCTTGCTTAGGGCCCACCACCCTCCCCATCCCCAGAGAACCAACTGTGTCTCTGGCCCCTAGCACAGGTCTTGATACTGTTTTTGAATAGTCACTCATTACTCAAATATTTTTGGAAGATGAGAGAAAGGAAATGGAGGGGAAACTATAAGTCAGCTATTTGTGGCAATGCTGCATAACAAGCACTCCCAAGCCCAGTGGCTTTAAACCAGAACCACGTGTTCTCATAGGCACAGTGAGCAGGTTAGGTTCCAGTTTAGCCAGGCTGCAGCTTGGAGTCTAATCTGTTCCACACACCTTTTTTCTCTCTCTTGGGCCAGTGGTTACTGGGTGTAGTTGGTTGGCCTCGTGTTGCCCCCGGTGCCAGGGGAAAGGACTGTGGCCCCTGGGCCCACGTGGCAATCATGAGAGTAGAAAAAGGACAAGCCAGTGTGCAAGGCCAGCCCGTGCCTCATCCTGCCAGGTCCCCTGAGCAGTATCAGGTCACCTCCATCCACCAAAGCAGTCACGTGGCCACACCCCCAAGTGAGAAGGCAGGGAAGGGGCTCTACCTCGCACAGCTGTGGAACACGGTGCATTCGTGTCTATTATAGAACCAACTAACCACTAGGTCCACAGAAGCCGAGGCCCCAAGGGTTTGCAGGAGTCTGGGGCCCCGTGGCTAGTGTGTGAGGAGGAAAAACACACACAGCACCCCTGATCTCTCCCTTTTGTGTCTAGCCACGTGATCTGGAGAACCCAGGCCTCCAGCTCTCAGGGTCCCCTCCCCATGAAGGGGAAGAAGTTGGACTGCTCTCCTTGAAAGGACAGGGGCAGCCTCCCAGGCCTGAATCCGGGAAGATGCTTCTCTGCTGCCCTTTCACATATGGGAAAGGATCCAGATACTGCCTTATCTTCACATCTGTATCTGCTCTCCATGGAGTAGAGATGCCTATTAATTTTTATTATCTTTCCCCAACTTATTGAGAAGGTAATAAATTTCTTGGAGGGACATCCTGGAGTGGATTTGGAAAATACAGAAAAAAATGGGAGAGTGGAGGAGGAGGAGGAGGAGGAAGAGGAGGAGGAAGAAGAGGAAGAGAGTTGGAGGAGGTAGATAAGGAGGAGGAGGAGGAGAGGAAGAGGAAGAGGAGGATGATGGGGAGGAGGAGAAAGAGGAAGAGAGGAGGAGGAGGGGGAGGAGGAAGAGGAGGAGGAGGGGGAGGAGGAGAAAGAGGAGGAGAAGGGGAGGAGGATGGGAGGAGGAAGAGGAGGAGGAGGAAGAGGAGGAGGAAGAGGCAGCCCAGCCAGGGCCCAGGTGGAGCTCCTGGGAGAGCTGGCAGCCAAGCTGAGGACTGAGGGGAAGCAGATGTTTAGTACAGGAGGAGAAGGGAAAGGCGATTCCAGGACAAGGGGTGCAGCCTGCGCAAAGGCAAAGAGGCCAGGAGCAGCCAGGCCATTCCCGGAGGGGCCAGCCACTCGGCAGGACTGTCCCCCATGGGGCAGGATGGCTGGGTGGTTAGGGTGAGGCCCTGAGAGCGTCACAGCCTCACTCACATCTCAACTCTGTCCTTTTCTAGCGAGGGTGGCCCTGGGATAGTTGAACCTTCTGTCTGAGCCTCCATTTCCCCATCTGAAAGTGGAATCATGAGGCACCCACTTGACGGAGTTGTGAGGCTGACGTGAGCAGAGATGGGGAAGCTTGTAAAGTGACTGTTACACAGAGAACTTAATACACGTTAGCAGTTTCCCCTCTGCTAGTATCTTCCCCAGTATTTCTTCTGGGAAATAAGATCTATTTGGAGGTGAAGCCCGGCAGGCTGCAGTGTGGGCACCATGCGCATACTGGGGAGCTGGAGGGGGCTTTCCCATAGGGGGCAGAGAGCCCGCCCTGGCCTGTCCACAGCCCCCAGAGGCTCTCCTCTCACAGGGTGCAGGGGCCGCCTTTGAGCTTGGACACTGGCCATTTCACCCCGAGCCCAGGGCCAGAGGGCCAGAAACAGATACTGGGGCATCAGACTTCTTGTTGCAAAGGGAAAAACAAACCCAGATTTGTGCGAGTGGAAGCTGAGCCGGCTGTTCTTGGTTTGCACTGACAAAGGGGGAGGCGTGGGCTTCTGAAGCAGGAAATGAAGCCGCGGGCAGGGCAGGAAGAGTCAGAATGAGGGAGGACCCAGCGTCGACCAAAGCCCAGGCAGGGTGTCTGGAGCTGGCTCCATGGACGCTGGTCTTGCGCCCAGACTGCTGCCCTAGAATGTTCTGGAGACAGGCACTCTGAGTTACTTTTTATTAAAAAATGACTTTTGTAGAATGTTTGGATTTCAAAAGCAGTACCTAATCTCTAGGGGGAAAAAAAAATGGAAAAATAAGACAAGCAAAGCAAAACAAAAATATGCCTCTGATCCTATGACCCAGTGATAACCCCTCTGTATTTGCTCAAATATCCACCTAGCTTTGTCCTGGGAGTGCAATCTATTTATACTTCCTTTATAAAAAGTGAATTATCAAGCCACGCACGGTGACGCACGCTTGTAATCCCAGTGCTTGGGAGGCTGAGACAGGAGTATTGCGGGTTCGCTACTTAGTGAGGCCCTCCACAATTTAGTGGGACCTTGTTTCAAAATAAAGAATAAAAATAGGGCTAAGGGTGTAGCTCGGAGGTAGAATGCCCCTGGGTTCCACCCCTAGTACTGCAATAAATAAATAATAAAAAGTGAATTTTGTACCACATAACTGAAAGGTCTGAGCCGCTGCCCCACAGGGGGAGGGGCCAGAAGCCCAGGAAGCAGGAAGGACCCGCCTTCTTACCTCACGGGAGTTCTGTTTCCCACAGGTGGGGGGACCGACTCCTCCTAAAAAGGGTCCCCCGCCAGAAAGAGAGACACACTGAGATAGGCGCGCACTCTTGCTTGCCTGCTCCCGCCACCGAAAGCCGCGGCCGACACAGTGCCCGCCAAGCCTGGCCCGCAACCCGCTGGGCGGGCCTGGGCCCTGGTGCCAGCCGGCTAGCCTAAACTTCCGCCGCCACGGGACCCCCGCTCTCTGCCCTCTCGGTTCTGGTGGGCGTGCCCCGCCCCTGCCGCTCTCTTCCACTCTGGTTACTGGCACCCGTGCCCCTGGTGCCTGAGCCCGCCCACTGCCGCAGACTTCTCCACCACCACTGCATACTCTGACCCACCCTGCCCTGATCTTCCGCGTTTCCCGCTGGTGCAGCGCTTTTAGATTGCCCTAAGTTTTACTAGGGGAGGCCATGGTGTCACGTGCTTTCACTGGGGCCCGCCATCTTTAACCCCTCCCACCTCCCACGTGGAATCACTGGGGGCCAGCCATCTTTGGGCCACCATCTTTAACCCCTCTCACCTCCCAGGTGGCCCTACTGGGGGACCCCCACCATCTTTAACCCCTCCCACTTCCCTCATGGCCCTACTGGGGGCCCTGCCATCTTTAATCCCTCCCACTTTCCACTCCTAACCAATCCTAGGAGTCGGTAGCCATTTTTAAAACTTGTTACAGCCATTATTTCAGGTCACATCTCCACAGCAGCCTCTCTCAGCGGTAAGCTTCCCCTTAATTGAGTAAGCGGGTTCTGGGTTTTTAGCCTCTTCCGAACTTGGGGATTCTGACTGTTTTCAAATCCATAACCAGTAGCCAGGGTGTGTGTAAAGAGAATTAAGACGGTTTTTTCTCTTAAAAACACCCATTCTGCTCCAGACGCTTGGAGGGATATTGGGACGCCGATATCCTGCCTTCGTTCTTGCCCATTTATAAGTCATGGGGGGAAGTCAGTCATCAAAGATTGAGACTGACTCTCAGTCTCCGCTGGGCCATGTTCTGGCTAATTTCCAGACTTTGGGGTTCTCCAGGGAACTGTCCCCTGAGAGGCTCGTTTCTCTCTGCACTAAGGTCTGGCCAACATATGATTTAACCAATAATTTTCGATGGCCTGAAATGGGCACGCTAGATCATAGGATGTTAATGGCTCTCAGTGAGTTTTGCACACAGTCTGCAAAATGATACGATCTCATGTACATGCAGCCCTTCTGGCGCCTGCATTTTCTGTTTTCTCCCTCTACCGGCTCTACTGCTCGAGGCATGCTGGCTGGGGATTCCCACCAGCCACAGCCACCATCTTGGACACCATGTGGCAACTCACAGTCACCACCTGGTGGTCCTTCTGGGTCACAGGCTTATAATTCTGCGGACTCACGGCTGCCATTTTGCGATGAAATGTGGGTGCCAGAGTCTGACTCAGCTGAGTTACAGGCCCCATCTCCCTCTCTCCTGGCCCCACTTCATGAAGTGGCTAGTGCAGAAGGTGTGGTCCGGGTCCATGTTCCTTTTTCCCTTCCTAACCTCACTCAACTGGAAAAGAGACTGGGTTCCTTTTCTACCAATTCCTCTGGTTTTATCAAGGAATTCCAACATATTGTATAAGCATATGATTTAACTTGGTGGGATCTTCATGTCATTCTAACCTCTTCTCTAACTCCAGATGAATGCGATTGCATTCTGAAAGCAGCCAGGGAAAGAGCTGATCAGGCTCATTTAACAGATCCGGAGCTTCCTATTGGCACAGCTGCAGTTCCCTCCGAGAAGCCCCACTGGGATTATAATGTAAAGAAGGGAATAGAAATAAGAAATTATATGATACAATGCCTTCTTGATGGTATGTGAGATGCCTCCCATAAGGCGGTTAATTATGATAAGCTTAGGGAAATCACCCAAGGTCCAAACGAAAACCCAGCAGTTTTTCTTAATTGGTTGCAGAGGCTCTTACCCACTATACCCGTCTAGATCCATCATCTGAGGCAGGCTCGATCATATTGGCCACCCATTTTATTGGACAATCAGCCGCTGATATTCAGAGAAAATTTAAAAAGGCTGACGACGGCCCCCAGACCCATGTCCGAGATCTGGTGAACATGGCATTCAGAGATTTTAATTCCAGAGAGGAACAGGCAAAAGTGGAGCATACCCTCCAACTTCGCCAAATGGCGGACCTACAGTCCCAAGCCCTGGTAGCAGCCTTGAGGCCAGCGGAGAGAGGGCAGCCCTCCGGGCGGCAAGCACCACCCAGGGGAAGATGACAGTAAAGACAACCACCTCCAGGAGCCTGTTTCAGGACCCGCTGCTGGCCCGGTTCAGTCTAGCCAAGGATTGACAGCTCCTGGAATCCCTCATCCTCCTTCTTCCATCTTCCTTGCTGGCCCAGGGTAACCATACAGGTACAGGGTAAGCCAGTTTCCTCTTTGGTGGCCTGCTCAATCTTTCAGGCCTTAGTTTCCCTTCCCAAATCTTGGTCCAGGGTGACTGATGGCAAGCCCTCCTGCCTCTGCCCATGGCTTAGGCCATATCTAAAAGGGCTCCGTTACAACAGCTCTAGGACAAATTCTCTTGCACGGTGTTGGGACCCACTAAACTTTGTTTCTCTCGATATAACTCTCTTTGATGTTTATATTTTAGCAGGTCCACTTGTTTACATACTACGGTGCTCTCCCTCTTCGGATGCCAAACTGCCATAAGTATTAAACCTCTGAAATTGGTAACTGATGCTCCTGACGCAGTAACAGGTGTTTGTTTGACCAGACAAACCCATACCCACTCAATGCTGAAAAGAGTGGTGTGAGATCCTTTCAAGGAGTTGCTGCTATTAGTGACTCTGGTCTAATGAAAAACTGCTAAAGGGGTGGTACACGTCTTCCTCAGGAAAATGCTGCTGTTTGTATTAATAGATCTAGTGACAATCTACCTCATATCTAAAAGGGCTCCTGCCCAGCCTGCGATCCACTCTCACGATTTTCTTTTTTCTTTAATAGCACCTTGCCTGTTAAAGTCTCCTCAAACCACGTCACCGAGTTCTCCAGGGTAACCTCCAACTCTTGCTGCGGCCACACCCACCTACCCCTTCCGGCAGACTTGGACCCTGATTTCTCCAGGCCTGGGACCCTGACGACACCCCTTGATAGCAGAAAGTTGCTAGAGGGTCAAATCGTCGTCTCTTATCCTCCTTAAGTAAAAAGGCCGGGATGAAAGGTCTGAGCCGCTGCCCCGCAGGGGGAGGGGCCAGAAGCCCAGGAAGCAGGAAGGACCTGCCTTCCTACCTCGCGAGAGTTCTGTTTCCCACAGGTGGGGGGGACCGACTCCTCCTAAAAAGGGTCCCCCGCCCGAGAGAGACACACAGAGAGACAGGCTTGTGCTA